>NC_069499.1:343616147-344361147 GCF_027579735.1 Bombina bombina
TGATTCTTATTATTATTATGTGGGAGATTATATAGTTTGTTATAAAATCTGAGAAGGTATTTGCTATAATTGAGGGGTCATTTGCAGTCTTACCATCTGCCTGTGGATGTTGTAACAATCTCTTTAAGCTTATTTGCTACTAGCATTCTATCTGGTTTGTTTCCATAGATATAGTAACGTGTGTCTATAAATCTGATAGAACGTACCTCTTCTTTAGTTAGATTTGATTTAGTTCTTAATTTTTATATCTCAATTGTGTTGGTATAGTGCGTCATGGATGTAACATTAACTGGGTCCTTAATAGGTTTATTTCTGCCTTTAAGTGCTCTATTTTAATTTTATTCAGTTTGTCAGTTTTGCTTTATTCTGTTATTAGGATACCTCGTATAAAGGCTTTCAAATCGCCCCAGACACTTATAGGATTAGTGGTACTGCCCTCGTTGGTAGAGAGAAATTCAGTAATTTGAGTTTGCAATTTCTGTAAAAAGATATAGTTTTGAAATAAACCTGGATTAATAGTCCACGATCTAATTCTATGTGGATTAATCATTCCCAATAATGTTATTTCCACTATTGAATGGTCAGACCAAGCGCAATTAAGTATTTTAGCATTGAGAATAAGAGGTACTAACATTTGGCTTGCAAATATGTAGTCAATTCTAGAGTGAGAACCATGCATTGGAGAATAATAAGTAAAATCTCGAGTCATTCTGTTAATTGTCCTCCAACAGTCTATGAAGTTATGATTGTCGGTAAAGTCCTTGAGTAGTCTATTTGTCTTTATAAAGATTGTGCCTTGGTGTGATCTATCCAGTCTTGTATCCAATGTCATATTGATGTCTCCACCAATTATAGTTTTGTATCTTTTCCATAACGTAAATTGTTTAGTCAATTTGGTAATGAATGGAACTTGCTGTTCATTGGGGGCATAAACATTAACTAATAATACTGGGGTGTTTTGTATTAGACCTTTAACTATAATGAATCTCCCCTCTCTGTCTCTAACTACTTCCTCCTATTTTAAATTCAGGGCAGAGTGTAATAGTATTGTTACTCCATGTTTTTTCTTATTGTCAATAGCATGATATTGAATGGGGAAAATTTTATACCAGTACTTAGGCATATAGGTTTTAGTAAAGTGTGTTTCTTGATCATAACAATATGTGCTGCCAGAGATATGTATTCAGATATGGCTTTTTTTGCGTTTATTGTCAGAGTTAAGTCCCCTGACATTATGTGATATTATCTTAACGGACATATAGTGGATTATAGACTCTTGCTAGAGTTATGTGCATTAAGACACTCCCCCCACAATACCCCCATGCTTGAGAACCATGCTGGGGAGCTGAGTCCCAAAAACTGTGTAGTGTACATACCTTTGCATAGTGTCAACAAAGATTGTAGCCAGCTTACAGAAAATTAAGCTTTTCTTCTAAGAGAGATGCAGAATATGTTAATGACCACAACAATACATTGATAAGATCGATACCAGAATACACTAGATACTGAGATCTGAGTTACATGAATATTGATGACATACAACAAGTTTACTAATATTAAAATAGCAAAAAAACATAAATTGTGGAAAAAACATACAAAAAAAGGGGGAGAGGGGGTAGGAGGGACCCGGCAGGCTGGGTCATGATGTATTTTTATTATTATGAACCTATTGTTGTTAGGTAAATTGAGAGAGGGGGACATAGATGTTATAAATATAATATAAGAAACTCTGTAACAAGTATTTAAAGAACTGCTATAACAACAGTCATAGTGAGTGAAACATTGTCCAATAGGTAAGGGTATTGAGAACTACCTTACTTAGGGGAAACTAGATGGACATTCTAGATCTTACTGTCTCTTGAGTTCAGGTAATGGACAAGTCCTTATCTTCCGGTGACTTATTAGGAATAATCTCAAATTTGAGTTACTTTTACACGGAGCTCCAGCAAGATACGTCTTGTCTCAATGACTGCCTCTTTATACTCAATTTTATATGATTCTTAATGCTCAAATATGTACCTATCTCTTTGCACATACTTGTGTATATATATATATATATATATATATATATATATATATATATATATGTATATATATATATATGTTTTATTTCTGAAATTGTTTGCAAACATATTTACATGTCTTATTCATCTTTTAATCACAGATATGCGCTACATGTGTCGCATCATCTGATGAATGTTATAATCCCTTTTTGTTGTCTCTAACACTAATTACTACTGCAACACCAATTCCACCAGTATTGACCTATTCAATTTGTTATTGAGAGTAGAAAATGTATATGTTAACTTTTGATTTGCTTATTTAATTAATCACGTGATTATGCATATCCCAATAAAACATGGTTGATAAATGACTTATTTGGTGGTTATTAGAAGTTGGAGTATTGCATTGAAGAAGGAGCAGAAAGGTTGTGAGAGTTATTTTTGTATTTGCTTTTCATCTATGAACATCATTTCCTGGCGTAGTGGTTCCATGCATTAAAATATTATTTACAAATTGTTATACTCTTTGGTAATCTAAATATATTAGGTAATATCTATTTTGTTCTATTTTATCCCTATATGTTTGACAGCATCTACTAGTGAAAAGAGTTCATCCCTTTCACTCAAAAGGATATAGACCAATTCTTGGGAGAAATACTCTTGGCACTCTTCTGCGTCTTTGTTGATGCTACTCTACTTGTGCAGCCTGTTGCTGGTTTATTAATCTCCTCCTCCTGCGTCGAAAAAGTCAGGGACTGTGTTCCTTTCATTCCTGTATAAATAATAACATCCCCTTGCTTTGTACTGAACTCTACGACAGAGAGACAAAGATGAAACATAACCCATAAGTAGGGTAACATCTCCCTACTTGATTCTATTTAGTAATAAGGGCAGATCGGGGTTTCTGTTTGTCAACTTAAAAGGACATGAAACCCATATTTTGTCTTATGATTTATAAAGAGTATACAAATTTAATCAACTTTCTAATTTACTTTTAGGTTGTAATATGCTTCATTCTCTTGATATCACAAAAGATCAAAGGGACATGAAACATTTTTATTATACTTCATGATTCAGATGGTTCATTAATATCCTCCTTCCGCATCAAAAAAGTATTGCAAATTTAAACATATTCTGCATGCTTATTGTTAACTGTCTGCGACGACAAACAGCATAGAACAAAACCTTTATGTGTTTTCAGACTCCCATTGATTTCTATGGCATTCGTGGCCTCAAAGGTGGTGGTTTGAAGGATAAGTACACTGCGTAGGAATAGATGCGAGAGTACCTGTTGAATGTTTGATAAATTGGTAAGAGGGTCAAATAGAGTCAAATGTGAATGCGGATCATCAGTATTACGCTCAAATAATGCAAGCATTAATTTGCATCGGATTGATTTTGTGGGAGCGTATATTTTGTCGAACATTTCAACATTTGATGATGTTGACGCTGTGTTAACTACGGCGGATCAACTTGGCGTCCAATTTGATGCGGAATTCCAGCGCATTCACAGTTGAAGCTTTGATTAATCGGCCCCTAAGGGCTAAATTACAAGTGGAGCACTAAATTATCTCGCTCCCACAAAGGGCAAATTTGCCAGTTTGTGGAAAACGATAATTAACCAGCCATTACAAGTACATTAGTGCTCAGAAAATTAAGCAGAGATCCAATCTCTTAATTAATTTTATAAAAGTGCCCCAAATGCCCTTAAAAAAGAGGGCATTATAGTTTTTTATTTAAAAAAAATCTAGTTTTGGGGCTTTAAAGTTGGTGGGAGTTGCACTGAAAAGTACCTTTACATTGCGGTCAGGGGCGAAACTACAGGGGGTGCAGAGGTTGCATTTTTTTTTTTATAAAAAACGTTGACCTGCCACTGGCTGCACTGATATCATATGAGTGTGACATGATGCTTCACTAGTGTCTCTGACTATAGGGGTTAGTCTTTATGAAGGTTGCATAAATAGAAATGTGATGTATTTACTTGTTCTCATCTCCACAACCATCTGGTGAACTACATACTATTTGCTAGATACACACATGAAACTTATTATCTCAGAAATAACTGAAATATATATATTTCTGCCATACACAATAAGAATGATATTTTTTTTTATAAAAAACGTTGACCTGCCACTGGCTGCACTGATATCATATGAGTGTGACATGATGCTTCACTAGTGTCTCTGACTATAGGGGTTAGTCTTTCAGTTTTACCCATTGGTGTTTATGTGTGTGTGTGTATGTGTTTATGTACTGTATGTATGTGACTGTGTGTGTATTTATGCATGTATGTGTGTGTATTGTTGTGGAACCAGCAAATTACAGACCTTGTTACTACAGCATGGGGGGCGGGGGTAAACAGTGTCACTATACAGTACCACTATATACAGTATGGGGGGGCTGGACCATGTCACAGACTACTGTGGCCACTTTATTAAGTACTGGGGCGGATAGGGTCAGACCAGCCATCTCACTGGCAGATTACAGACTGTGTCACTGACTCACTATATACAGTACTGGTGGGTTAAACAGTGTCAATATATACAGTAATAGGGGGTCAGACCATCTCACAGACTGTGGGCACAGGGTACCTCCTTTTGCAGACATGTAATCTGATTCCCATTTTTTTCTGTGTTAAATGTTAAAAAAAAATGATATATATCAAATTCACTTTTTTGGGGGGTTGGGGGGCCCTTCTTAGATTCTTGCGCCTGGGCCCTGTGGTTTCTAGTTACACCTCTGATAGCGGTCTATGGGAACAGTGCACATTATCGTGTGCTGGTATTACAAAGTGGAGTGCTAATATCGCTTGCACGCAAGTGATATTTAGCACTCCACTTGTAATCTAGCCCTCAGTTGTAATTTTTATCCCTAACATAGTTTGAGAAGTCAAACCTAGGGACTATGTGAGAAATCGCTGAATTCCAAAACCAAGGAGCTTCAATGCAGAGGGTTCTTCAGACTCAATATATTGGCAACATTTTAATCATTTCAGGCCGATATTAAAGGAGCCACAAAATCAAGGCAAACATATTTTAGAAGACAATTAAGTGGTGGGGTTTTTGTATATAGATATATGAGGAATAATTAAAATAATGTAGCCAGGTAAATATTATTCTGGTCTTTGGATTTGTCAAACCCTAAGCATACTGTTTTTATGAAGGTTGCATAAATAGAAATGTGATGTATTTACTTGTTCTCATCTCCACAACCATCTGGTGAACTACATACTATTTGCTAGATACACACATGAAACTTATTATCTCAGAAATAACTGAAATATATATATTTCTGCCATACACAATAAGAATGATATTTGGAATCTTGCCTACACATTTTAAATTGCAGGCATGCAACATGCCCTAATGACACCCATTAAAACAGTACTTTATGTGCTTCACATAGTTCCAATACTGAGGCATATTTTATGAGGGGAAAACATAGTTGTAATAAATATTTGACAATCAGTCCAATCTTTTCTGCAATCAGGAACATAAAGTAGAAACAGAGAGTTCACACCAAGGCCGAAAAGAACCTATAGTCGTCTTGGAGGTTTGCCACTTTCCAATAAAAAAATTTAAAATGCACATAACACAATGCTATTTTCTTGATGAATAGTTTAGCAGGAAATGCACAATAGGAGATAAATCCTATTTTGCTGACATTATGAATGTGTAATATAAACATTATAAATAAAGGGAACAATGCTGTATTTAGACTATAACTTACCTTCAGAGGAGAATCCTTTACCACCACTTGAGTATCATCCTACACTGCTCATAAGATTGCCCTGTTACAGTATTTATAGTTACCTGAGAGTAGGGTGATAGTAGTTCTTTAAAAAATCTGGGCAACAGCCACTAAATTATACTTATTCTAAGCTCCACCCACAGGATACATTAAAAACCAAATACAAATCCAGAGAAAATACCACTCTAGCAGATATTTAAATTAGTAGATTCCTTAGCTATTACAATAGCACATGCTGACACTTAAATGCAGATGTTTCACTAGGAATCTTTCCTCAGAGTGGCCATCAAGTAGTCAACACAAATACTGTGTAAAGAATGTCATTGTCACAAAAATGTTGAATGCTTCTTGTACCAGATTTCCCTGCTACTCCGACCCTTTTAAATGATTCTGCTCCTTCATTCCATGCTGCACCTCTCACTTCTGTTACCTCTTCATGCCTTTCCATTCTGCTCTTTTCTTATCTCACCGATGTCTTGGCACTCTTCTGCGTCTTTGTTGACGCTACTCTACTTGTGCAGCCTGTTGCTGGTTTATTAATCTCCTCCTCCTGCGTCGAAAAAGTCAGGGACTGTGTTCCTTTCATTCCTGTATAAATAATAACATCCCCTTGCTTTGTACTGAACTCTACGACAGAGAGACAAAGATGAAACATAACCCATAAGTAGGGTAACATCTCCCTACTTGATTCTATTTAGTAATAAGGGCAGATCGGGGTTTCTGTTTGTCAACTTAAAAGGACATGAAACCCATATTTTGTCTTATGATTTATAAAGAGTATACAAATTTAATCAACTTTCTAATTTACTTTTAGGTTGTAATATGCTTCATTCTCTTGATATCACAAAAGATCAAAGGGACATGAAACATTTTTATTATACTTCATGATTCAGATGGTTCATTAATATCCTCCTTCCGCATCAAAAAAGTATTGCAAATTTAAACATATTCTGCATGCTTATTGTTAACTGTCTGCGACGACAAACAGCATAGAACAAAACCTTTATGTGTTTTCAGACTCCCATTGATTTCTATGGCATTCGTGGCCTCAAAGGTGGTGGTTTGAAGGATAAGTACACTGCGTAGGAATAGATGCGAGAGTACCTGTTGAATGTTTGATAAATTGGTAAGAGGGTCAAATAGAGTCAAATGTGAATGCGGATCATCAGTATTACGCTCAAATAATGCAAGCATTAATTTGCATCGGATTGATTTTGTGGGAGCGTATATTTTGTCGAACATTTCAACATTTGATGATGTTGACGCTGTGTTAACTACGGCGGATCAACTTGGCGTCCAATTTGATGCGGAATTCCAGCGCATTCACAGTTGAAGCTTTGATTAATCGGCCCCTAAGGGCTAAATTACAAGTGGAGCACTAAATTATCTCGCTCCCACAAAGGGCAATTTGCCAGTTTGTGGAAAACGATAATTAACCAGCCATTACAAGTACATTAGTGCTCAGAAAATTAAGCAGAGATCCAATCTCTTAATTAATTTTATAAAAGTG
The DNA here is from genome assembly GCF_027579735.1 of Bombina bombina. Lineage (NCBI taxonomy): Eukaryota > Metazoa > Chordata > Amphibia > Anura > Bombinatoridae > Bombina > Bombina bombina. The sequence goes on from NC_069499.1 coordinate 343,623,411, forward strand.
CCCCAAATGCCCTTAAAAAAGAGGGCATTATAGTTTTTTATTTAAAAAAAATCTAGTTTTGGGGCTTTAAAGTTGGTGGGAGTTGCACTGAAAAGTACCTTTACATTGCGGTCAGGGGCGAAACTACAGGGGGTGCAGAGGTTGCATTTTTTTTTTTATAAAAAACGTTGACCTGCCACTGGCTGCACTGATATCATATGAGTGTGACATGATGCTTCACTAGTGTCTCTGACTATAGGGGTTAGTCTTTATGAAGGTTGCATAAATAGAAATGTGATGTATTTACTTGTTCTCATCTCCACAACCATCTGGTGAACTACATACTATTTGCTAGATACACACATGAAACTTATTATCTCAGAAATAACTGAAATATATATATTTCTGCCATACACAATAAGAATGATATTTGGAATCTTGCCTACACATTTTAAATTGCAGGCATGCAACATGCCCTAATGACACCCATTAAAACAGTACTTTATGTGCTTCACATAGTTCCAATACTGAGGCATATTTTATGAGGGAAAAACATAGTTGTAATAAATATTTGACAATCAGTCCAATCTTTTCTGCAATCAGGAACATAAAGTAGAAACAGAGAGTTCACACCAAGGCCGAAAAGAACCTATAGTCGTCTTGGAGGTTTGCCACTTTCCAATAAAAAAATTTAAAATGCACATAACACAATGCTATTTTCTTGATGAATAGTTTAGCAGGAAATGCACAATAGGAGATAAATCCTATTTTGCTGACATTATGAATGTGTAATATAAACATTATAAATAAAGGGAACAATGCTGTATTTAGACTATAACTTACCTTCAGAGGAGAATCCTTTACCACCACTTGAGTATCATCCTACACTGCTCATAAGATTGCCCTGTTACAGTATTTATAGTCACCTGAGAGTAGGGTGATAGTAGTTCTTTAAAAAATCTGGGCAACAGCCACTAAATTATACGTATTCTAAGCTCCACCCACAGGATACATTAAAAACCAAATACAAATCCAGAGAAAATACCACTCTAGCAGATATTTAAATTAGTAGATTCCTTAGCTATTACAATAGCACATGCTGACACTTAAATGCAGATGTTTCACTAGGAATCTTTCCTCAGAGTGGCCATCAGGTAGTCAACACAAATACTGTGTAAAGAATGTCATTGTCACAAAAATGTTGAATGCTTCTTGTACCAGATTTCCCTGCTACTCCGACCCTTTTAAATGATTCTGCTCCTTCATTCCATGCTGCACCTCTCACTTCTGTTACCTCTTCATGCCTTTCCATTCTGCTCTTTTCTTATCTCACCAATGTCTTGAAGGCGATGCAGGCTCCCTCTAAATAATAAATGACCCTACTACGCTAACAAAGTTAAACCTTTGGCAATGCCCCTAGCTGCAAGATAATGTGCTGTAAGGTGTTTTAACTTTCTTTGGCAGACACTTAATAATAATAACATCAGATCTGTCCCCAAAAATATATACAAATATACTGTTGGATTTCATATAACAAGCTGAGAAAACGATAAACAAAAGCAAAGCATTGATTACACTTTAATTATTTACAATACTGATTAAGCTTATAATACTGATACAATATGGGATTCTGGTTGGGAGGCTGTTTCCTCCCAATTCTACATTTCTTTTGTATTTGCTGCCATTCTTTTCTATTTAAGGTATTTTCTTCTTTCGTGTTTTATTATCCTCTTCCTTGACCAACTTATCTCCATCTTTCTTATTTCAATATTTGACTCAAACACAGATAAGAGAGATAAAATCAGTACAAAGAGTAGCTGTATAGTTTATAGAACTGTACACAGATGTTGGGTACATAACAAGTAAAATATCTGTCTCCACGTTACTTTGCAGGGGTTTCCTCTTTAGTCTTATGATCTTCTTCAAATATATCTTAGGACAATGTCTCTATTGCATTATTCAACATTGTGTTTAACATTTCAGGCCTTGGTCAATCAAGCCATTATAACCTTCGGTCACCTCTTTCATGGTGGCATATCAAGGTAGGCAACTACCTCCTCCCCCCCCCCCCGTGTCAGCATGTTGGTTGTTGACTAAATGCCTGACCAGTCAGTCCATGTCTGTATTGTCTGGAGAGTTTCTACATCTCAAGAACACATTTTAAAGTGCCAGCTCCCATAATCATGTATAAACAAATCACTACATAGATAGATAAGGAAAAGTGAGTACTAACATCCCATAACACAAACATGAACCCCCATTATATGAAGGATCTAGATACCGTATAGGTGAGAAGACTGTAACAGCTTAACTTGACTAATATTTATCAAATAGGTCTTCTTGTTTCATATTTCAAATTAATTTAATAACATTTGGATGGTGAATCCTGCTTTTGAAAAGTTCTGGGAAGGCTGCTGCTCGCCTTTGTAATGTGAACATTGTTTGAGTATCTGAATCCTTGCACTTGCCCTAAATAGTACAGAGATACGGGGGAAAGATTTTTAAGCTGCATTTACAGATTTTGTGGATTTGAAGTACAGGCTTGCATGAGCAACTACAAATTTAAGAACCAAAAACTGTTTATTTATTCTGTCTGCCACCTCAGAAGTGGTGTTATAAAACACTTGACACTCACTTGTTTGGAATTATTGACAAGCCCTGATCTTGTGCATATGGTTGCATAAGAACAGGGGGCAGCATTACACAAGAGAGCTCTTGTGAAATGTTATATTTTGCCATGTGATACTGCATTGCATGTGATGATTGCAGGTAGACAGGTAGACACTTAAGAACTTGTCCACTTGCAATTTTAATATATTTTCCTTAGAGACAGAAATACATTAGCAGAATCATCAGCAGAAGATCCATAAAAGCACCAGAATTTGAAACTTACTACTAAAACACCAAACTAAAGCTAAAGGGGGATATTTATCAAAGGTCTGTCGGACCTGATCCGACAGTGCGGATCAGGTCTGCCAGACCTCGCTGAATGCGGAGAGCAATACGCTCTCCATATTCAGCATTGCACCAGCAGCTCTTGTGAGCTGCTGGTGCAATGCCGCCCTCTGCAGATTTGCGGCCAATCAGCCAGCAGGGAGCTGTCAACTCATCCCCGATCGTATTCGATCGGGATGATTTTCGGCAATGTGTGTCCGCCCTGCTCAGAGCAGGCGGGACAGGGTTATGGAGCAGCATTCTTTAGACCGCTGCTTCATAACTGTTGTTTCTGGCGAGCCTGCAGGGCCCTCAAGTTCCATCTGGAGCTTGATAGATAGGCCCCAAAGGCTGGATTGAAGGTAGTGGAACTAGAGGGCAGACAGAAGGCTTCTATTGAGTTTGGAATAGCCTAGCCCATCTATCTATAATACATTATATCTCTGCGTACTGCATTATGTAATGTGAAAGAAAAAGAGATGAGAAAAAGAAGAGTGATAAAGGGGGGAAAATATGACAATGGGCAATAACAATATTTAAAAAATAAAGTGAAATCTGCTAGAAGAGAAATCTAAAAACAAAAAATGGAAGGGGAGAGAAGAGGAAATGGTCATGTTAGGGAAAGAGGAATTACTAATACAAAGGAATGGAGTGAGGATTATGTCACAAAATATTACAGGAACATTACCTGAACAAAGCATCGCAGAAATTACGTGGGAGAATTAAGAAGGCAAACTTTGTTTTTTGGTGTGTTATTGATTCCATGGTATACACCACATCTGCTAAAGTGTACACATGTTCTAAATGAAGAAACTATCGGCTAGATTACGAGTCTTGCGTTAGCCTTAAAAAGCAGCGTTGAGAGGTCCCAATGCTGCTTTTTAATGCCCGCTGGTATTACGAGTCTGGCAGGTACAGGTGTACCGCTCACTTTTATTCCGCGACTCGAGCATACTGCAAATCCCCTTATGTCAATTGCGTATCCTATCTTTTTAATGGGATTTTCCTAACGCCGGTATTACGAGTCTTGGAGAAACTGAGCGGTACACCAATTCCTGTCAAGAATCCTACCGCATTTAAAAGTCAGTAGTAAAGAGTTTTATGGGCTAACGCCGTAACATAAAACTCTTAACTAAAGTGCTAAAAAGTACACTAACACCCATAAACTACCTATTAACCCCTAAACCGTGCCCCCCCACATCGCAAACACTTGAATAAAGTTTTTAACCCCTAATCTGCCGACCAGACATTGCTGCCAATTTAATAAATATATTAACCCCTAAACCGCCGCACTCCCGCCTCGCAAACTCTAGTTAAATTGTATTAACCCCTAATCTGCCGTCCCTAACATCGCCGACACCTACCTACATTTATTAAACCCCTAATCTGCCGCCCCCCAACGTCGCCGCTACTATATTAATTTATTAACCCCTAAACCTTAGTCTAACCTTAAGTCTAACCCCCCGTAACTTAAATATAATTTAAATAAAACGAAATAAAATTACTACAATTAAATAAATTATTCCTATTTAAAACTAAATACTTACCTATAAAATAAACCCTAAGCTAGCTACAATATAACTAATAGTAACATTGTAGCTAGCTTAGGGTTTATTTTTATTTTACAGGCAACTTTGTATTTATTTTAACTAGGTACAATAGTTATTAAATATTTATTAACTATTTAATAACTACCTAGTTAAAATAAATACAAAAGTACCTGTAAAATAAATCCTAACCTAAATTACAATTACACCTAACACTACACTATAATTAAATTAATTACCTAAATTACATACAATTAACTACAATTAAATAAAATAAACTAAAGTGCGAGAAACCCCCCACTAAATTACAGAAAAAATAAAATAATTACAAGAATTTTAAACTAATTACACCTAATCTAATCCCCCTAATAAAATAAAAAAGCCCCCCAAAATAAAAAAAAATCCCTACCCTATACTAAATTACAAATAGCCCTTAAAGGGGCCTTTTGCGGGGCATTGCCCCAAAGTAATCAGCTCTTTTACCCCCCCCCAACATTAAAACCCACCACCCACACACCCAACCCTACTCTAAAACCCACCCAATCCCCCCTTAATAAAACCTAACACTAACCCCTTGAAGATCACCCTACCGTGAGACGTCTTCACCCAGTCGGGCACAAGTGGTCCTCCAGAGGGGCAGAAGTCTTCATCCGATCTGGGTAGAAGAGGACCTCCAGATGGGCAGAAGTCTTCATCCAGCATTCTATCAGCCAATCGGAATTAAGGTAGGAAAAATCCTATTGGCTGATCTCAATCCTATTGGCTGATTGGATCAGCCAATAGTATTGAACTTCAATAAAACACATAAAATGTGTTTCCACATAGGAATCAATGGGGCTGCGTTAGGAGCTGAACGCTGCTTTTTTGCAGGTGTTAGGTTTTTTTTCAGCCGGCTCTGCCCCATTGATTCCTATGGGGAAATTGTGCACGAGCACGTTTAGCCAGCTCACCGCTACCGTAAGCAGCGCTGGTATTGAGGTGAGATGTGGAGCTAAATTCTGCTCTACGCTCACCTTTTTGCAGCTAACGCCGGGTTTAAAAAATTCTGTAATACCAACGTTACTTTAGGTGAGCGGTGAGCTGAAACTAAGCGTTAGCACCGCACCCCTGTTACCGCAAAACTCGTAATCTTGGTGAATGACATTTGTCACTCTGAAAGGTTAACCAAAAGCTGTTACAGATAGTTTCCAATAGTAAAATATGGGTTTGTTTCCATTGAGCCGTAATTGGGCAAAATGAGGTTGCAATATGAAAACACTTAAAAACAGTTTCCAGTGGCGCGTTTTCCATCATTACGCGTCCCATAGAAAATAATGGAAGCCGAAAAATACAAAATTACACTTGGTTTCAATTGAACGTGCAAACATGTATTATGGCATACTGAATTATGTGTAAAAGAGGAGAAATAAGCTTCTTGATACTTAAGTTCCCATTGAGCTATTAACGTTTACATATAATGCAAGTGTTTCAGTTATAATTATTTATTTATTGTTATATGTCATATTTGTTGCTGGTGAGGTATAGGATTAGTTAAAGTTATGTTCCTATTTAAATATCAATATTTATTTACTTATAAAAAATATAATAAAGCACATCTCTCCATAATTCAAACTAGGCCTATGCAGCAATAAATATTACATGTATCAATATATATATAAAATATGAATAAAACAGAAAAAAAAGTTTTTCCTTAAATAAAATTTTTTTTTTTCATATCTTGTAGCTTTGTTTTGTGACCTACATAAGTGCCGGAGCGCAGGTGTTAAACATAGCTTTTATAGAGTTAGGTCGGGTTACTATAGCAACAAACTTGCTAAGGTGCGATTTTCGAGCAATCCAACGTCAGATAGAAGTATTAATACGTTAACTTACACATACACAAAAAGACTGACTGCATTCACTGCATATAATATTTCAATGGAAACTGGTAATAAAATGGAGCAGTAAACTACTTTTAGCTTTTGGAAAGCTTACGGCTCAATTTTTAAGGACTTAATGGAAAACGAGCCCTATATTTGGAAACGATATTCTATATAGAAAAGTATAGAATTTTTTTAAACATGAGTTTATTTTTTATTTCTATTTTAGAAAACATAATAAACAAATGTTAGATGTACTGTATATTATATGTAACTAAAACTTTTAAAACTTGGAGTGTGCTTGAGGTTACTACTGTGTAATTGAAAATTGTTATTGATTAAAAAGATAGATAACCCCTTTATTACCAATTCCCCCAGTTTAGCCAATCAGTGATGGTTCTTGCATAACCTTTATCAATCTCCATGGGAGTGAGCACGATGTTATCTATATGGTATACATGAACTAGCACTGTCTAGTCTACCTGTTGGGCAAGATTTAAAAAACACTGAGATAAGGTACAGACTGCTGAGGCTTAGAAACGGGCAAATTTACAGATTATAAAGTATATTAATGTAACAATGTTGGTATTATCTATCTTTTTTAAAAAAAAAAAATTGAGCAGACTGCCCTTATAATTCATTATAGTGCAAGAGTCCTCTTACATAAATCTCTAAAAATTAAAAATTAAAAAAAAGTTCACAAAGCATCTAACAATAACTAAGACACCTCACACTATGTTTTTTAGTTACACATCCTCTGGCACTTATTCTTTCTAAGACAAAATATAACCAGTATCTTCATTAGTTTTACAGTATCAAAGCAGCAACATAAATGTCATCAAGTAAAGTTTTATCTAGTAAACTGTTAACTCTTTTGTCGCCGACAGATATGGAAGTTACTCCAACCATAATTCTAATCCACATACAATTGGACTAAAAAAAAACAGAAATACGGCTGTCCTCCTGGAAGAGTTGTTAAATATGTGACGTTTGATGCTTAGTTTCCAAATTCCACCACTAGAGAGCGCATCAGACCAGCATTTAAATATACTTAGAGGAATAACAACAAAACTGAGAATCTTTTTGGCTTTTAGGTTTCCAGATTAGCAGTGTACAACAGCACTGCAGACTATATTAAAACTAATATTGTGCAATTGCTTGACAGCCAATCAACATTAACATACATTTACAGAACACTGGGCATGCAATATAGAGTTCATTCAAATACCAGACTATTTATTTCCAGCAAGAATATTGTTCTAAGGCAGTGATCCTGAATATGAGGTTTTGAAGCATAACTGGGACCCCTCTCTTTATAAAACAGTTAACTCTCTTGTGACTGGAGAAAACTAGAATGTTTTTTTCCTATGGACTAATTGTAATATTCTTTATATTTTTTAAGAACTCAAATGGGGTTTTCATATATTAATCGTGCCTTAGATAAACAATAAACTGAGGCTCCCATCTCAAACTAATCTATCCTTCTTTTCGAGGCCAGTGTAATTATTCCCCAGTTTGTTGCTATCTTCAACTTTATTGTGGGCATGAAAGCGACCTTGTTTCCTATATGGGACCTCACAGATGTGCAAAATCTGCCATGCTCTGAGGTTACTTATAGTACTCATTAAAGGGGCAGTCAAGTAAAAATTAAAATTGCATGCCCTATCTGAATCATGAAAGTTTAAACAAGTTTCCAATTTACTTTTATCATCAAATTATCTTTGTTTTTTTGGTATTCTTTGTTGAAAGCTAAACCTAGGTAGGCTCATATGCTAATTTCTAATCCCTTGAAGGCTTCCTAACACTTTGTATAGGACTTTGATAGGTATAGATGGGCTTTCTGGTGAATATATGCTGTCAAAATCTGTTTTACATTAAAGGGACAGTCAAGTAAAAAAAAAAAACTTTCATGATTTAGATAGGGCATGCAATTTTAAACAACTTTACAATTTACTTTTATCATCAAATGTTCTTTGTTCTCTTGATATTCTTTGTTGAAAGCTAACCCTAGGTAGGCTCAAATGCTAATTTCTAAGCCCTTGAAGGCCGCCTCTTATCTGAATGCATTTTGACCGGTTTTCACAGTTAGGCAATGCTAGTTCATGTGTGCAATATAGATAACATTGTGCTCACTCCCGTGGACTTATTTATAAGTCAACACTGGCTAAAATGCAAGTCTGTCAAAAGAACTGAGATAAGGGGTCAGTCTGTAGAAGCTTAGATACAAGTTATTTACAGAGGTAAAAAGTGTATTATTATAACAGTGTTGGTTATGCAAAACTGGGGAATGGGTAATAAAAGGATTATCTATCTTTTTAAACAATAATATTTTATAGTAGACTATCCCTTTAATGGAAAATGTTAGATTAAAATCTTTGTAGCACTACCTAGGGCGTTTACTATATTTCAGATTGAGAAAGCAAGAAAATTAATATATCATACAATGAGATCCAAGTTTAATTCATTCTGACTTCATACTTTGCATTTACTGCATATTACTGCATTAAGAATATGAAATTTTAAAAATGTGAGTGGGATGAACAAGGCGTTCCTGGAACGTGTTTGAACTTTTCACACAATTGTTAACATTATCATATAACTCTTTATTTTTGCAGAACTTGCAGACCTATCTTTCAGTTGCATTATTTGAGAAGTTGTCCTCAAGATACTAGACTAAATATAAGATCTGTTACCAAAAAAAGTATATGATCTATTCACAAAACAAAATAAATAAAAGTTAAACTTACTTAAAAAAATTGGAAAATGTCTCTCTATCAAAAAAAAACAGCCAACAATATAAAAAGTTCCAAAATTGTCCTGGACTGATTAGGAATTGATATTCCAGACAAAATTGAAATGTACATCAATAAAAACTGTTAATATTGCAAGAGAGAATTGACTGTGCATTGCCACACTGACGGCTAGATTTAGAGTTCTGCGGCCAAAGGGGTGCGTTAGCTACGCGTGCTTTTTTTTCCCCCGCACCTTTTAAATACCGCTGGTATTTAGAGTTCACAGAATTGCTGCGTTTTCAGTGCGTTAGGCTCCAAAAAGGGAGAGTAGAGCATAATTTAACGCCACTGCAACTCTAAATTCCAGCGGTGCTTACGGACGCGGCCAGCTTCAAAAACGTGCTCGTGCACGATTCCCCCATAGAAAACAATGGGGCCATTTGAGCTGAAAAAAAACCTAACACCTGCAAAAAAGCAGCGTTCAGCTCCTAACGCAGCCCAATTGTTTTCTATGGGGAAACACTTCCTACGTCTGCACCTAACACTCTAACAACACCCCTAACCTTACACTTATTAACCCCTATTCTGCCGCCCCCGCTATCCCTGACACATGCATATTTTTTTTAACCCCTAATCTGCCGCTCCGTAAACCGCCGCTACCTACATTATCCCTATGTACCCCTAATCTGCTGCCCCTAACACCGCCAACCCCTATATTATATTTATTAACTCCTAATCTGCCCCCCACAACGTTGCCTCCACCTACCTACAATAATTAACCCCTAATCTGCCGACCGAACCGCACCGCTACTATAATAAATGTATTAACCCCTAATCCGCCTCACTCCCACCTCAATAACCCTATAATAAATAGTATTAACCCCTAATCTGCCCTCCCTAACATCGCCGACACCTAACTTCAAACATTAACCCCTAATCTGCCGACCGGAGCTCACCGCTATTCTAATAAATGTTTTAACCCCTAAAGCTAAGTCTAACCCTAACCCTAACACCCCCCCTAAATTAAATATAATTTAAATCTAACAAAATAAATTAACTATTATTAAATAACTTATTGCTATTTAAAGCTAAATACTTACCTGTAAAATAAACCCTAATATAGCTACAATATAAATTATAATTATATTGTAGCTATTTTAGGATTAATATTTATTTTACAGGCAACTTTGTAATTATATTAACCAGGTACAATAGCTATTAAATAGTTAATAACTATTTAATAGCTACCTAGTTAAAATAATTACAAAATTACCTGTAAAATAAATCCTAACCTAAGTTACAATTAAACCTAACACTACACTATAAATAAATTAATTAAATAAAATTAAACTATAAAATAAAATATTCCTACCTTAATTCTGATTGGCTGATAGAATCCTATCAGCCAATCGGAATTCGAGGGACGCCATCTTGGATGATGTCATTTAAAGGAACCGTCATTCGGCGAGTAGGCATCGCTTGAAGAGGTTGGATCCGCGTCGGCTGGGAAGAAGATGGCTCCGCTCCGCTCCGGAAGAAAGAAGATTGAAGATGCGGCTTGATAGAAGACTTCATCCCGATGATGGACTTCCGACTTCTGCCCGATGATGGAGTTCTTCAGCCGCTGCTTGGATCAAGACTTCGGACCCTCTTCTGGACCGATCGCTGAACCCGGTGAGGTGAAGACAAGGTAGGGAGATCTTCAGGGGCTTAGTGTTAGGTTTATTTAAGGGGGTTTGGGTTAGATTAGGGGTATGTGGGTGGTGGGTTGTAATGTTGGGGGTATTGTATGGTTTTTTTTTACAGGCAAAAGAGCTGAATTCTTTGGGGCATGCCCCGCAAAGGGCCCTTTTCAGGGCTGGTAAGGTAAAAGAGCTTTGAACTTTTTTAATTTAGAATAGGGTAGGGCATTTTTTTATTTTGGGGGGCTTTGTTATTTTATTAGGGGGCTTAGAGTAGGTGTAATTAGTTTAAAATTGTTGTAATATTTTTCTAATTTTTGTAAATATTTTTTTATTTTTTGTACTTTAGTTAGTTTATTTAATTGTATTTATTTGTAGGTATTGTATTTAATTAATTTATTGATAGTGTAGTGTTAGGTTTAATTGTAGATAATTGTAGGTATTTTATTTAATTAATTTATTGATAGTGTAGTGTTAGGTTTAATTGTAGATAATTGTAGGTATTTTATTTAATTTATTTATTGCTAGTGTAGTGTTAGGTTTAATTGTAACTTAGGTTAGGATTTATTTTACAGGTAATTTTGTAATTATTTTAACTAGGTTTAATAGCTATTGTACCTAGTTAAATAGGTTTAATAGCTATTGTACCTGGTTAAAATAATTACAAAGTTGCCTGTAAAATAAATATTACAGGCAGCATATTAGGGTTTATTTTACAGGTAAGTATTTAGTTTAAATAGGATTAATTTATTTAATAATAGTTAATTTATTTCGTTAGATAAAAATTATATTTAACTTAGGGGGGTGTTAGTGTTAGGGTTAGACTTAGCTTTAGGGGTTAAAAAATATATTAGAATAGCGGTGAGCTCCGGTCAGCAGATTAGGGGTTAATGTTTGAAGTTAGGTGTCGGCGATATTAGGGAGGGCAGATTAGGGGTTAATACTATTTATTATAGGGTTATTGGAGTGAGGCGGATTAGGGGTTAATACATTTATTATACAGGGAGTGCAGAATTATTAGGCAAGTTGTATTTTTGAGGATTAATTTTATTATTGAACAACAACCATGTTCTCAATGAACCCAAAAAAAACTCATTAATATCAAAGCTGAATAGTTTTGGAAGTAGTTTTTAGTTTGTTTTTAGTTATAGCTATTTTAGGGGGATATCTGTGTGTGCAGGTGACTATTACTGTGCATAATTATTAGGCAACTTAACAAAAAACAAATATATACCCATTTCAATTATTTATTTTTACCAGTGAAACCAATATAACATCTCAACATTCACAAATATACATTTCTGACATTCAAAAACAAAACAAAAACAAATCAGTGACCAATATAGCCACCTTTTTTTGCAAGGACACTCAAAAGCCTGCCATCCATGGATTCTGTCAGTGTTTTGATCTGTTCACCATCAACATTGCGTGCAGCAGCAACTACAGCCTCCCAGACACTGTTCAGAGAGGTGTACTGTTTTCCCTCCTTGTAAATCTCACATTTGATGATGGACCACAGGTTCTCAATGGGGTTCAGATCAGGTGAACAAGGAGGCCATGTCATTAGATTTTCTTCTTTTATACCCTTTATTGCCAGCCACGCTGTGGAGTACTTGGACGCGTGTGATGGAGCATTGTCCTGCATGAAAATCATGTTTTTCTTGAAGGATGCAGACTTCTTCCTGTACCACTGCTTGAAGAAGGTGTCTTCCAGAAACTGGCAGTAGGACTGGGAGTTGAGCTTGACTCCATCCTCAACCCGAAAAGGCCCCACAAGCTCATCTTTGATGATACCAGCCCAAACCAGTACTCCACCTCCACCTTGCTGGCGTCTGAGTTGGACTGGAGCTCTCTGCCCTTTACCAATCCAGCCACGGGCCCATCCATCTGGCCCATCAAGACTCACTCTCATTTCATCAGTCCATAAAACCTTAGAAAAATCAGTCTTGAGATATTTCCTTGGCCCAGTCTTGACGTTTCAGCTTGTGTGTCTTGTTCAGTGGTGGTCGTCTTTCAGCCTTTCTTACCTTGGCCATGTCTCTGAGTATTGCACACCTTGTGCTTTTGGGCACTCCAGTGATGTTGCAGCTCTGAAATATGGCCAAACTGGTGGCAAGTGGCATCTTGGCAGCTGCACGCTTGACTTTTCTCAGTTCATGGGCAGTTATTTTGCGCCTTGGTTTTTCCACACGCTTCTTGCGACCCTGTTGACTATTTTGAATGAAACGCTTGATTGTTCGATGATCACGCTTCAGAAGCTTTGCAATTTTAAGAGTGCTGCATCCCTCTGCAAGATATCTCACTATTTTTGACTTTTCTGAGCCTGTCAAGTCCTTCTTTTGACCCATTTTGCCAAAGGAAAGGAAGTTGCCTAATAATTATGCACACCTGATATAGGGTGTTGATGTCTTTAGACCACACCCTTCTCATTACAGAGATGCACATCACCTAATATGCTTAATTGGTAGTAGGCTTTCGAGCCTATACAGCTTGGAGTAAGACAACATGCATAAAGAGGATGATGTGGTCAAAATACTCATTTGCCTAATAATTCTGCACTCCCTGTAGTAGCGGTGCGGTTCGGTCGGCAGATTAGGGGTTAATAAGTGTAGGTAAGGTAGCGGCGACGTTGGGGGGGGCAGATTAGGGGTTAATAAATATTATGTAGGTGTCGGCGATGTTAGGGGCAGCAGATTAGGGGTACATAGTGATAATGTAGCTGGCGGCGGTGTACGGAGCGGCAGATTAGGGGTTAAAAAAATTTAATAGAGTGGCAGCGGTGTGGGGGGGGCCTCGGTTTAGGGGTACATAGGTAGTTTATGGGTGTTAGTGTACTTTAGAGCACAGTAGTTAAGAGCTTTATAAACCGGCGTTAGCCCAGAAAGCTCTTAACTACTGACTTTTTCTGCGGCTGGAGTTTTGTCGTTAGATTTCTAACGCTCACTTCAGCCACGACTCTAAATACCGGCGTTAAAAAGATCCCATTGAAAAGCTAGGATACGCAAATGGCGTAGGGGGATCTGCGGTATGGAAAAGTCGCAGCTGTAAAGTGAGCGTTAGACCCATTCCTGGCTGACTCCAAATACCAGAGGGCGGTAAAAACCAGCGTTAGGACCCTCTAACGCTGGTTTTGACGGCTACCGCCCAACTCTAAATCTAGCCATGAGTATATCTACATATGCTTTGTGAATAAGGTTTCCACCTTGGCCCTGTTTCCTTGCAAAGTTATGAGTTACACATGGTGCAGGGTGTGCAGGGGGGAACATGAATAGTGTTGTCTAGCAACACTCTGTGCTGTGCAGACACACAATGCATGTTCTTCCCTGCACACCTTGTAGCATATCTGAGGTGGCAACCCTACTTGTGAACCAGCATGACAAAAGTCTAGTTTTGCTCTTCATCAACATCCTTTGTTTTTTGTGTCAGTTTAATAACCAAAATAAAATGGATAAGGAGGATTGTGTCTATTCATCACATGTCTGATTTTCTGCTATATACTCGTTTCTGATCTGAACTTTTTCCAATATGGAAATGGTGTTATCGTTTGGATTGTGATCACTCAGAACTTGAAAAACACATATTGTGAGCAGAAACCCCACTGATAAACAGTATCAGAAGGATTGGAGTTGACCTTTATATGTTTTAATAATTAATTTAATTTTTTTTTTTTAAATTGTGCCAATGTTTTCCAATAATACGGTTAATTCTTCCAAAACTATGATTAAAAGAGATTACAAATGAGTGGAAAGTTTGTATTTCATATATTTGATTTATTTTTTTATTTTTTTTATTGTCGATTAACTCAATGAACTGTCTATTCTTCTTGCTTATCATTAGCGTATCTTCTTCTAATTTAGGGCTTGTTTCCATTGAGTCTCTAAAATGTAAAACGTAAGCTATTGAAGTGGCCGATAGCTAAAAGTAGTTTACGGCTCCACTTTATTACCAAGTTTCCAATGAGATCATTTGTGCAGTCGGTCTTTTCGTGTATGTGTAAGTTAATTTTGTGTTACCACTTCCATCGGACGTCGTGTTCTCGAAATTCGTGACATAACAAGTTTGTTGCCATAACTCCAACTAGTCCTATACCTGGGCCAGTAATAAATATTACAAATAACAATACATTTATAAAGTAAAACACTTGCATTGTTTGCAAAGTTTAATAACTCAAAGGGAACTAGGCCTCAAAAAGTGTATTTTTCCTCTTTACACCTAGTTGAGCATTCCTTATTTTTTTAAACTTTATTATTATTGAAAGCTTCCAACACGGTTTTACCTGTTTGCGCGTTTAAAGAAAACCGGGTGTAATTTTGCATTTTTCGGCTTCTATTAATTTCTATGGGACTCATAATTTTTTTTCAGCATACACATAATTAGACATATACTCACACACACACACATATATATTTTCTTACCCCTTACACTTTACGTCTTCAGCCGTGCTAACCTAAAGAGCGCAAATTCTGTTTACGCTCAAGCTCTCCCGTTTACTTTCAACTTGAAATACGTGCGCAAGTTAGTGCAGAAGTGATATTGCTTATCATGACCCATCCTAAATTTAGCGCGCCACTTGTAATCTAACCCAGAGAAAGAAGTGGCAGATCAAGTAAAGCAGATTCTATAAAGATATAAAGAAATCTGAAGCATATCTTTCTCGTGTGAAACCAGCTCAATCAATGAGAATGATGAAGGGAAGCGCTAATCTAGAAGCTAGGATTGCAGTTTAATATAAAAGTTTATAGAGAGATTGCTCAGACATTATCCACTTAATATCAATCTCCTTCAGGGAGAGTCTGACCACCCATTCCACTACCAGCAGTCTTAAAACAAGAAATATGATTTAATAGCAATTTGTTGGCCAAGAGGATGTGTTCTTTATTACTTTATGGTAAAAACACTGTCAGAGACTTTGTGTCTCCTTGTCAGCAATCTCCCTTCTAATCTCTTCTATTTTGACAGATAACTCTTTACTCACACATAACTGGTGGTACCATGCAAGGAAGGTAAGTGTGATCCATGGCCATATCAGCACATTTTAGTATAAATAATCTTTTTTTTTTGTTTGTTTGATTGTATGTCCATTTAAATCACTTTGATCATAATCCCTGTATCAAAGAGATTCTTAGATCCCACCATATTAGCAGCTCTCAAATCAGAAAGCTCTGCTCTAGTCTTTTTCATCTCTCTGTACATCCACAGTTCTGGACTCATAGAGTGATTTTGAATCCTGACAAATATATTTTGTGGTAAGTTCTAAACTAATTACTGTTACTCAAATCTTCAGTTTACAGTTATGGTGTCTTAACCAGTGGCTGCTGTACAGTACCTTGAGCCTTGGTTTCAATATGGGCCTCTTGTCTAACTATTGGGGGGGAATCCTCATGCTCACCCACTAGAACACTGACACATTATATAACATTCCTTTATATGTAAAATAAACCTTGAAGCTCCTTTTGAAATAAAAACACCATACTTTTATTTAATTAATTACTGCACTCCTTACATCACACTGGGTAATTTATACTAACGCGTTTCATGCTTTTACCAATGCATCCAAACAGAGATAGATAGTGCTAACCACATAAACGGTTATATTTGTGCTAAAGCAAAAGCCAGCTTATCATTAAAGGGTCAGTCTATTCCAACAACTTTAATTTTTATAAAGATAGATAATGCCTTTATTACCCATTCCCTAGCTTTGCACAACCAACATTGTTATATTAATATGCTTTTTAACCTTTAAACCTCTACATTTTTGCCAGTTTCTAAGCCACTACAGACCACCTCTTATCTCAGTGCATTTTTATAGCTTTCCACACTGACACTGCTAGTTCATGTTTGACATATAGATAACAGTGTGCTCACTCCCCTAGAGTTATTTGTGAATCAGCACTAATTGACTAAAATGCAGGTTTGTAAATAGTGCTGAGTAAAGTAGGCAGTCTTCAGAGACAAAAAGTATTTTACTATAACTGTGTTGGTTATGCAAAACTGGGGAATGACTAATAAAGGGATTATCTTTTTAAACAACAAAAATTTTGGAATAGACTATCCTTTTAATGCATAGGTTAACTACACATAATTTGCTTTAACTCTCACTAGAAATATTTATACATTAAGGGTTTGTTCACAAGTAAAAAGTTAGCGTGCGAGTGAAAGTCTGATGCACACTAACTTCAGGACTTCTATGGGGACTTCAGGATATAACAACACTGCATTAGACTTACTGTGCTAAACCCGAAGTGAGTTACAAATACTTTATATTACAATGTTCTTCACATAGAATAGAAAGTGTTCTTTTAATTTTTAAATATATATACATATATATATATGATTGTTTTTTGCAAAAATATATATCTGTACCTCTATATCTATATAACTATATACAGATATTGATATAGAAATATAGAAATATAATGTGTGTGTATATATATATATATATATATATATATACACATACATAAATATGTCTTTTAAAATAGAAAGAAATTTTATTCTATGTGACGAACATTGGAATGTAAAGTATTTTTATTAAAAACTATTCAAAAAACATATTAAAATACACTAACAATTTATAAAAATTAAATTTCATGTTTCAAGGTATTTTGACTGGGAAGGGCTGTAAAGTGTGTTTCTGTGTGTGTATCTGTGTATAAATATATATATATATATATAAAAAAATGTGCTTGTGAGTGTATGCATAAGTGTATTAATGTGTATTTATGTGTATGAATGAGTGCAGTACTTTATTTTAATGTGTTTTTATGTGTTTTGTGAACATTTTTTATTAACCCTTACCGTTCTGAAGTTGCACTAAATATTTTAGCGCAGTTTCGGCTTTTGCTGAAGCACAAACTATAACTTTCAACTTGTAATACCAGCACAAATTAGCATGTTCACAATATCCTTTCAAAGAAATGGTTGCGCTTCAGTGAAGTTGTCAGTGCTAACCCTTCTCTGTTTTACCACAGACTTGTAATATCAAAGTGGCATGCTAATGGTAGTTCGGTCAAGCTGGTTATCGCGTGAGCTACCATTAGTGTGCCACTTGTAATTTCGTCCTAAATATGTAAGCCCTTTTTATTCTCATGTGAATTAGTTGTACTAACCCAGTTGGGTGGATTGATCCATATTGTTGATAAATAAATAATTAGATGATGGATTTTAACGAGGTCAATCTGTAATGTAAACCAAATCTTGTGTTATACAATGAGGATTTGACTGAGAAGTAGTAATCCCTGAAGTGTGCTCTTTATAATGTGTTAAGGACAGGAACAAAATGGCTTGAACTGAAAAATCCCAGCTGCAATCGTGTTTTTGTGGTTTCCTGTTGTCATGTAACCTGGCCCTTAGTTTGTAGATGTAATCCCTGTTCCTAACTGCTATTTACCTCTTTCATTCATAACTATTTTGTTGTTTGCAATGCAAGTGGTTTCTAATCTTTATTACACTTGGCAGCAGAAGTGCAGACATTCTTAAATTAGGGCACAATATGTATCTACAAATAAAGTGTTAATTCTGATTTTTTTTTTTTTTTAAATTACTTAACTAAAATAAGGTAAACATTGTAGACTTTTTATTGGTTATTTAATGTGACCTTAGAATCATTTTTATTATGAGAATTAATACCTCTGGAAAAAAATAATTTTTAGAAAAAAGAGAGGTGTAAATTTAAAGGGACAGTCTATGACATCATTTTTATTGTTTAAAATGATAGATAATCCCTTTATTGCAAAAGAACACCGGAGAAAACTCAAGTTTAAAAAGCAGCGCTTACACTAAAATAAATTACATTTTACAAAATCTTCCAAATGAAATTTTAAATATATATCCACTAGATAATATACCATGGAAGGTTAAGACATATGAATACTTAATAAGTAAATAACAGATTAGCATGAAACGCACAGCGTGGTTAGAATCGCCTGACAAGTAGTATTATGTCCAGCAATGTTAAGTCCAGCAATGTTAATAAAGCATAGTAAACTTTAAGCAGCAAGTTAGGCGGTCCAGGTCATATAAACAGAAATTGTTCTTACGGTTAGTAGACCTCAAAGAATAACACAAATTTCAAAACAGGATTAGGGAATCCACGAATCACGGAAGCCCAGTCTGCTGTTTAAGGTTGCAGCCGTTTTTAGTCCCATGTGTTCCTCCTCCATGGGCAAACAAGTAGATCTAGGATATTGGAAACAGAAGAAACAGCGCAATCCAAATTCAAGGTGGTTTTTATTCACAATAAAAAAGCACATACAAATTGCACTTACTAGAAGTTTGTTCTTTTAAGCAAAGAAGTAGTCACTAGTCCTTGCGTCTGCCACTGTTCCAAAATATTGGTCGCATATAGTGCTTACATCCAATTGGAACACTCCTCTGCAACTCAGCTACGGATCCTTGGACAGGACATAACAAGCCCAACGCATTTCTTGCGGAGTATGCCCGGGCTTTCTCAAGAGCAATGATCAACTGGAGGGAACAAGTGTATTTACACCGCTTCCTCCTACCTGATTGGTACTTTTGATTGTTTGCCAAACCCCTATAACACCAGTGTGCCAGTTTAACCATTTTAAGTGCGTAATATGACCAACCATGTATACTTAGTGATTTACAGGTCACAAAAATGAAAAACATGAGATAAAATACATCAAAATGCATTCACAATGATAAATTGTATTAAAAACTAATTTGCTTTAAAACCAAAATGCATACTCAAAATATTAAAAAGATATTAAAATGAGTGCAAATTTACTCACCCATCAACATCAAAAGCACTTATGCTATAAACCATAAGTTTAAAACACATTTAATAAAATAAATTAATCTGAGGTCCAAATATTAAAAAAACATTTTTCATAAAAAACTAATTTGAGAAACTAGTATAAAAAAGAAGAGGGGAGAACTTTTACAGGAATTCCTGCACATCTAAATCCACATTGAGATCTAATAGATTCAAAGTTTTAAGTCTGAAAATCCATTCTGTCTCTTTCTGTCTAAGGGCTCTTAATCTATTGTTAGTGGTAGGGGGAATCCAATCTATTACCTGTATAGTGAGACCCCTAGTATCATTACCATGAACTTCCCTAAAATGATTATCAAAATTGTTTTTTATACTGTACAGATGGTCATTGAATCTAGTTCTAACTATTCTTTTAGTGCGCCCAATGTAAATTAAATCACATTTGCATCACATTTGCATCTTAAAAGATACACTGTGTACATAGATTCACAGTTGCATCTATGTTTTACCATGAAATGTTCGTTACCCTTATATTTTGTATAGTATTTCCCTTCTTCACATGTTGACACATATTACATTTACCCTTGTTGCACTTATAGGTTCCCATAGGGATAGAAAGCCAGTTACTCCGATCATTCTTATGTATCGCACCTATAGATTCTACTCTCCTTAATTTACTTGGTGCCAAAACATTCTTCAGACAGGTTTATCCATGACTACTTCACTTAACATCTATCTGTACAATATAAAAAACAATTTTGCATAGTGTGGATTTTCAGACTTAAGTTTGAATCTATTAGATCTCAATGTGGATTTAGATGTGCAGGAATTCCTGTAAAAGTTCCCCCCTCTTCTTTTTTATACTAGTTTCTCAAATTAGTTTTTTATGAAAAATGTTTTTTTAATACTTGGACCTCAGATGAATTTCTTTTATTAAATGTGTTTTAAACTTATGGTTTATAGCATAAGTGCTTTTGATGTTATTAATGGTATTATAGGTGAGTAAATTTGCACTCATTTTAATATCTTTTTAATATTTTGAGTATGAATTTTGTTTTTAAAGCAAATAAGTTTTTAATACAATTTATCATTGTGAATGCATTTTGATGTATTTTATCTCATGTTTTTCATTTTTGTGACCTGTAAATCACTAAGTATACATGGTTGGTTATATTACGAACTAAAAATGGTTAAACTGGCAAACTGGTGTCATAGGGGTTCAGCAAACAATCAAAAGTATCAATCAGGTAGGAGGAAGCGGTGTAAATACACTTTTTCCCTCCAGTTGATCATTGCTCTTGAGAAAGCCCGGGCGTACTCAGGGAGAAACGACTTGGACTTGTTATGTCCGGTCCAAGGATCCGTGGCTGAGCTACAGAGGAGCGTCCCAATCAGATGTAAGCACAATATGCGACCGATATTTGGGAATAGTGGCAGACACAAGGACTAACACTGGACTAATGACTACTTCTTTGCTTAAAAGAACTTACTTCTGCAGGGGGCGGCGTTGCACCAGCAGCTCACAATGCGTATTGCTCTCTGCATTCAGCGAGGTCTGACGGACCTGATCCGCACTGTCGGATCAGGTCCGACAGACCTTTGTTAAATATGCCCCAGTGTCTGAACTTCAGATGAGTAGTAGATTTTTTCTGACAAATTTCACAGTTATATCTATTTCCACAAATCCAGTATCATGTGACAGCCATCAGTCAATCACACATGCATATATGTATAATCTGTGAATTATTGCACATGCTCAAAAAGTGTAAATATAAAAAGACTGTCCACATTTTGTTAATGGAAGTAAATTGGAAAGTTGTTTAAAATTGCAAGCTCTATCTGAATCATGAAAGTTTCATTTTAATTTGATTGTCCCTTTAATTATGCTCACACAAACAAATATGGAGAACACCAGCATTCTTACTAATGAGATACTGTGCTAACTCACTGGGTGAATGAAAGGCACATCATTGCAGTTTTCACAAACAGAACATGGATCTGGAGTTAAGTTGGCACAGGTATGCTTACCATTTTAGTACCTTCCTCTCTTTGTTGGATTCAATTCAGGCATGCTGTACAATTAATCCCATTAGTAGCAAACAACGGTAGTGCAGGCGGAATTGGCTAATCCTCCCACTATGCAAACAATAAAGAAGCAACCTTGACAATAAAAAAAAATATAACCCCTTCGGTGCCTGACAACTTTGTGTGTGTGTAAACTTAAGGAGTTAATGTGTATGTTCAAAATCCCTATAACCCTACACAGTGATTAACAATAAATGGTCAAAAACCAAGGTGGAAAAATATGTGAAAAAAATATTTTTTTCTAGTTATAGAACATCTGTATTGAAGAACCAGATAATTGTTTAACAAAGATTCTAATTATTTATTGCTAGTCTCAATTTAATTTGCAAGTACAATTTGAGCTATTTTTAGAATAAATTGTTTGCTTAATAATTCCAAGGCGCATGGGGGTAGAAATAGCCCCAATTGATCATGGCTATCCCCTCAACCTTGATTATTCCCTCTCACTATAGTAAGACTTTCCCACTACACACATTTATTTATATATATATTTATATTTATATATATATATACATACATACAGTATATACAGGGAGTGCAGAATTATTAGGCAAATGAGTATTTTGACCACATCATCCTCTTTATGCATGTTGTCTTACTCCAAGCTGTATAGGCTCGAAAGCCTACTACCAATTAAGCATATTAGGTGATGTGCATCTCTGTAATGAGAAGGGGTGTGGTCTAATGACATCAACACCCTATATCAGGTGTGCATAATTATTAGGCAACTTCCTTTCCTTTAGCAAAATGGGTCAAAAGAAGGACTTGACAGGCTCAGAAAAGTCAAAAATAGTGAGATATCTTGCAGAGGGATGCAGCACTCTTAAAATTGCAAAGCTTCTGAAGCGTGATCATCGAACAATCAAGCGTTTCATTCAAAATAGTCAACAGGATCGCAAGAAGCGTGTGGAAAAACCAAGGCGCAAAATAACTGCCCATGAACTGAGAAAAGTCAAGCGTGCAGCTGCCAAGATGCCACTTGCCACCAGTTTGGCCATATTTCAGAGCTGCAACATCACTGGAGTGCCCAAAAGCACAAGGTGTGCAATACTCAGAGACATGGCCAAGGTAAGAAAGGCTGAAAGACGACCACCACTGAACAAGACACACAAGCTGAAACGTCAAGACTGGGCCAAGAAATATCTCAAGACTGATTTTTCTAAGGTTTTATGGACTGATGAAATGAGAGTGAGTCTTGATGGGCCAGATGGATGGGCCCATGGCTGGATTGGTAAAGGGCAGAGAGCTCCAGTCCGACTCAGACGCCAGCAAGGTGGAGGTGGAGTACTGGTTTGGGCTGGTATCATCAAAGATGAGCTTGTGGGGCCTTTTCAGGTTGAGGATGGAGTCAAGCTCAACTCCCAGTCCTACTGCCAGTTTCTGGAAGACACCTTCTTCAAGCAGTGGTACAGGAAGAAGTCTGCATCCTTCAAGAAAAACATGATTTTCATGCAGGACAATGCTCCATCACACGCGTCCAAGTACTCCACAGCGTGGCTGGCAAGAAAGGGTATAAAAGAAGAAAATCTAATGACATGGCCTCCTTGTTCACCTGATCTGAACCCCATTGAGAACCTGTGGTCCATCATCAAATGTGAGATTTACAAGGAGGGAAAACAGTACACCTCTCTGAACAGTGTCTGGGAGGCTGTGCTTGCTGCTGCACGCAATGTTGATGGTGAACAGATCAAAACACTGACAGAATCCATGGATGGCAGGCTTTTGAGTGTCCTTGCAAAGAAAGGTGGCTATATTGGTCACTGATTTGTTTTTGTTTTGTTTTTGAATGTCAGAAATGTATATTTGTGAATGTTGAGATGTTATATTGGTTTCACTGGTCAAAATAAATAATTGAAATGGGTATATATTTGTTTTTTGTTAAGTTGCCTAATAATTATGCACAGTAATAGTCACCTGCACACACAGATATCCCCCTAAAATAGCTAAAACTAAAAACTACTTCAAAAACTATTCAGCTTTGATATTAATTAGTTTTTTGGGTTCATTGAGAACATGGTTGTTGTTCAATAATAAAATGAATCCTCAAAAATACAACTTGCCTAATAATTCTGCACTCCCTGTATATATATACATACATTTTCATTAGTCTACTAGTCCTGGCTGAGTAAGACATTCCAGTGGATGTATAACAAAAATATGCCTATCTCTAACATTGAGCAGACTAGTAATTAACTGGTAAGCATTAGTGGTATTTTATATATATATATATATATATATATATATACCACTATTAAATAGGATCAATAAATATACAGGCCCGTCAACCTATGATGTAATCACTAAACCCTTGATTTTGTTTATCGGGAGAGAAACAATGCAGGTAATGATTTTCTGTTTTCTGAAAGTAGCAATTGGGAACTTCTATACCTTCCGAAGTTCAGAAATCACTGCAAGGTAGTGATCAAACAAAGTTAGCTTGGGTAAGTGATGCAAAACTGACATACTATAATGAATTTGAGCAAATTATTTGTAAATCAGAATGCCCATTAAATAAATATTTTCCTTATCAGCAGAAGAGTTATGTGTGTGTGTGTATATATATAAAAAAATAAATATATATATATAATGTGTGTGGGTAAGGTCTGAGCTAAGCCCCTTAGTTCCCTGTAAAAAAAAAGCCTTAAACCATTATCTCTTCTATAAAAACAGTACAATAGGCACTTCAAATTGTGGTAGCTGGTGTTTTACTGACACCCGCCACACCCAGATTCTTGCATCAGACTGGCAGATAGTGAAGTGTGATTCATCACTCCAGGAAACATGTTTCTATTGAATCAAAGGTCCAGTGGTGCCATACTTTATACCACTACAGTCGATGCTTGGCATTGCGCTTGTTGATGTGATGCTTGTGAACTGCTGCTTGGCCATGGAATATAACGAAGCTCCTGATGTACAGTTTGCGCAGTTTGAAACTGTCAGGGTGCCAGGAATCAGACTGAGACAAGAAGTGCAAAACTAATCACACCTTTATTAATAGAAAATAATAATAAAAAGTCCACAAGTCAAATAACAAGCCAGGAATGAAAACCAGAACTGGTAGTCAGACGAGCCAAGTCAGGAGCCAAAGTGAATAGTCAGACGAGCCGGAACAAGGAGAACAGCAGAGTCAGGAACAAGCCAGGGATCAGGAACCAGGAGGGACGTCAGACAGCCAGGTAATACACAGGAGCTCTCACAACAGGTCTGAGACAACGCAAGGGCAAAGCATACTGAACAGAGGCCCTTTAAATAATAAGTGATGACATCACAATTCTGAGACTGCATCCTGTCTCACATTGATGATGTACACCAGTCTGGCCATAAAAGGAAGTGCAGGAAATGAGCAGCATCACACAGCATGCACCAGAGTCAGGAAGAGAGGTGAGTAAAATGGCTGCCAACAGCACATGGCAAACAGATCAGGGAAAAAATCCTGACAGGAACTCTGTAATGAGTGATGCAATAGATAAGTTATTTTTATGGGCTATGCACTTCAGCACTCAGCGACCCCACTCTGTGAGTTTGTATGGACTCACTGACTTGTGGGAAAGGTGGCCACATTTAAAATCACTGAGCTCTTCAGTGCGACCCATTGTACTGCCAATGTTTTTCTATGGAGATTTCATGGCTGTGTGCTGGATTGTATGCCCCTGTAAGCAATAGATGTGGTTGAAACACCAGAACTCAATAATTACTAAGGGTGTCCACATACTATTTAGCCATATAGTGTGTGTGTGTGTATAATACATATGTACTTACGTAAGAGGGCTTAGAAAATTCAAAGAACTCACTATCCACAAAAACAAGTAGAACTGTGTAATTTTTACATAGCAATATAATCTCAGAAAATGCTAATTACTGATCCTATCGTACTATTGTTGGAAATAGAAGCAACTGTGCTTGCTTTCGGACACTAGGGGGTGATAAAGATAATGTACCTTTCTGTTCTTATTGTATTCCTTCTGCTCCCTTGTGTAAATGCTCTGCTGACATTTTCTTAACTCACTTCCTTATTGTTCCTGTATTAGTTAATAGAAAGTTCTCTCAATTTCCTGGCTGAAGATGTCTGCTGTGATGTTTATTTAATCCACAATGACCTGTGCTTACATCATGCAGTTTAACAGATGACTTGTTTAAAAGGAAGAATAAAGTAAGTCTGTTATCTTAAAGAAATATACTAAGCTCTTTGACTCTCATGGCAGTGTGTGGTAAGATTTCCAAAGCATAAACCATTTCTCTATATTTGGGTTAAACAGATTAAATATTCCAACAGAAGAGTTATGGGCCCAGGATTTAACAAGAATTGTGTACCATTTTAACAGCTACACACACAGCTTGTTTTCCTTTTACACTGAAACCATGACTGAGCGTAAGCACTGATCCACAAGCTGACTCCAGTGAATTACCATGTATGGTGTTTTCGTTTAAGAAGCCAGCTTGAAGTAGAAGGTGCTGTGGAATCTGTTGGTGCTCTACAAATAACCGATAATAATAATAAATAAAAGGCGCGCTTTTGCCTCAGCAAGCGCCTACAAGTGGAGATTCAGAGATATCAATGTGGAACACAACGGATATTAATGGGACAGTCAACACCAAATTTGTTGTTGTTTTAAAAGAAAAATAATCCCTTAATTACCCATTCCCCAGTTTTGCATAACCAACACAGTTATAATAATACAAGTTTTACCTCTGTAATTACCTTGTATCTAAGCCTCTGCAGACTGCCCCCTTATTTCAGTTATTTTGACAGACTTGCATTTTAGCCAATCAGTGCTCACTCCTCAGTAAATTCACGTGCATGAGCTCAATGTTATCTATATGAAACACATGAACTAACGCCCCTAGTGGTGAAAACCAGTCAAAATGCATTTAGATTAGAGGCGGCCTTCAAGGGCTAAGAAATTAGCATATGAACCTCCTAGCTTTAGCTTTCAACTAAGAATACCAAGAGAACAAAGCAAAATTTGTGATAAAAGTAAATTGGAAAGTTGTTTAAAAGTACATGCCCTATTTGAATCATGAAAGTTTTTTTTGGACTTGACTATCCCTTTAAAGCAAAAAACTTTATTATTCAATGTTTACCTGTGCATATAAGCCTTGCAGAGATAATATGGGGAAGATGAGACACAAAAACAAGTATTGATTTTTAAATAACTTTTTACTACAAGGCTAAATGAAGGTGAAGATGCAGACAAACATATTACAGATTTATTAAATGCCATGGACAAACTAACTACAGTGGGACAAGTACTAAATGAGTAGTTAAAAATTGGCTTAGCTCACTTCACTGCTTCTACTCAGCATGTGTATCCACATTTAATGCAAAGTAAAGAAGTCTGGATGATTTAATCAGCCCCACAAGAGTTAATGCCCTCGTCAAAAAAATCAGGGTGGGAGAGTGATGGCCTCTGCATAAAATTACATGGTCAGTAAAAACAAGCCCAGATTCAACAATTTTAAGGGCCAAATAGAGCAAAGGAGAGTACCCCAGAAAAATAATCTAGTAAAATGCTTCAAATGTAATAACATTTGGCCACCTCCAGATGGAGTGCCAAAGCAGTTACACTCCAGCTAACACAGAACATGGAAGAAAAAAAAGTATTTGCATCACAGATTCTAAAATCTCAAGTACTCAATTTGTATGATGAATTTGATGCAAATGCAAAGGGAACAGTGCCTTTAGCTGAAGGAAATTTGTTACAATCAAAGGCAAAGGGAAATTATCTCTACTGTGTAAAACAGGAGATACTTTTAAAGATATATCATGTTGAATTTGTTCCAAGACAGAGAAGATCTAAGCTAAACTCCACAACTGAAGAGGGGATTATGGCCGGCTATACTCCAAGAAGTAAAGGGTTCGGAATCCTAAACCCTAAGACAAAGAGATTCATTGTATGCAGAGTTGTACACTTTGATGAAAGAAGCAATCAAAGGTATCATGATAACTACTCAGAAGCTGAAGTTGATAACAATAGTAAAAAGAAAAAGAATATTATCCAGCAACCAGAAATGCAAATGTTATTTAAGAAGAAGAAATGGGTAAAGAGGTTCAGATAGAAGCTTCAACAGGGCTAGCAGATGAGACAGCACAGCCTAAGAAAGCTGAAGAACAAATATCTCCGGAGCAAGATCTCAGTTGCTCATCACGCCCTAACAAAGGAGTTCCAGCTAATTGACTTTCTTACTTCGCAAGATCAATATTGCCATATGAACCAGCATCATCAAAGAATGTTGAGCAGATGCCTGCTGTAGAAGCAAACAAGTTGAAAAATGCAGCAATAGAAGAAATAGATGCTTTGCAGAAAAATAAAACATGGGTTTTTAAAGCCAAGCAAGATGCAGAGGGAAGTACAGAGGGCCAGGCTAGTCTCAAAAGGCTACTCTCAAAAATATGGTGATGACTACGACAATGTGTTTTAACCAGTAGTAAATCATAGCACAATAAGAGTACTCTTGACTTTAGCAGCCTCAAGACAGATGTAATTGGAAAACCTTAATGTAAAAAATGTGTTCCTACATTGAGAAATAGAATAGAAAAAGAAGAACTGTACACACAACAACCTCCAGTATTTGTATGTGACAAGAAAAAAGATCTTGTGTGTAAACTTCAAAAGGGGCTATATGGCTTGAAGCAAGCAGCAAGAGCTTGGGATGAAAAACTGGACAAGATGCTTATACAAGTCAAGGTTTTGTAAAGAGCAAAGCTGACTCATATTGACCTTTGTTGATGATCTCATTATTTGTCATGAAGATAAAAAGAACAGTGCAGAAATGGTACACCATCTGAACAAATAAGTTGAAATTAAACAACTGGGCAATGTCAGTCACTATTTAGGCATGCAGATTGAAAGAGAAGATGGAAGTTTTCTCCTCAGTCAAAAAGAAAAGACAACAAGATGCTAAAACAATACCTACTCCAATGGAAGTAGGATTCCACAAGCAAATGGAATAAAGTGAACCATAACCAGAAAACAATGGCTACAGAGAAGCTTTAGGTAAGCTTTTATACTTATCTACAACAACCAAACCTGACATAGTTACTGTAGCCCCACAAGAGTTAATGCCCTCGTCAAAAAAAATCAGGGTGGGAGAGTGATGGCCTCTGCATAAAATTACATGGTCAGTAAAAACAAGCCCAGATTCAACAATTTTAAGGGCCAAATAGAGCAAAGGAGGGTACCCCAGAAAAATAATCTAGTAAAATGCTTCAAATGTAATAACATTTGGCCACCTCCAGATGGAGTGCCAAAGCAGTTACACTCCAGCTAACACAGAACATGGAAGAAAAAAAAAGTATTTGCATCACAGATTCTAAAATCTCAAGTACTCAATTTGTATGATGAATTTGATGCAAATGCAAAGGGAACAGTGCCTTTAGCTGATGGAAATTTGTTACAATCAAAGGCAAAGGGAAATTATCTCTACTGTGTAAAACAGGAGATACTTTTAAAGATATATCATGTTGAATTTGTTCCAAGACAGAGAAGATCTAAGCTAAACTCCACAACTGAAGAGGGGATTATGGCCGGCTATGCTCCAAGAAGTAAAGGGTTCGGAATCCTAAACCCTAAGACAAAGAGATTCATTGTATGCAGAGTTGTACACTTTGATGAAAGAAGCAATCAAAGGTATCATGATAACTACTCAGAAGCTGAAGTTGATAACAATAGTAAAAAAGAAAAAGAATATTATCCAGCAACCAGAAATGCAAATGTTATTTAAGAAGAAGAAATGGGTAAAGAGGTTCAGATAGAAGCTTCAACAGGGCTAGCAGATGAGACAGCACAGCCTAAGAAAGCTGAAGAACAAATATCTCCGGAGCAAGATCTCAGTTGCTCATCACGCCCTAACAAAGGAGTTCCAGCTAATTGACTTTCTTACTTCACAAGATCAATATTGCCATATGAACCAGCATCATCAAAGAATGTTGAGCAGATGCCTGCTGTAGAAGCAAACAAGTTGAAAAATGCAGCAATAGAAGAAATAGATGCTTTGCAGAAAAATAAAACATGGGTTTTTAAAGCCAAGCAAGATGCAGAAGGGGAAGTACAGAGGGCCAGGCTAGTCTCAAAAGGCTACTCTCAAAAATATGGTGATGACTACGACAATGTGTTTTAACCAGTAGTAAATCATAGCACAATAAGAGTACTCTTGACTTTAGCAGCCTCAAGACAGATGTAATTGGAAAACCTTAATGTAAAAAATGTGTTCCTACATTGAGAAATAGAATAGAAAAAGAAGAACTGTACACACAACAACCTCCAGTATTTGTATGTGACAAGAAAAAAGATCTTGTGTGTAAACTTCAAAAGGGGCTATATGGCTTGAAGCAAGCAGCAAGAGCTTGGGATGAAAAACTGGACAAGATGCTTATACAAGTCAAGGTTTTGTAAAGAGCAAAGCTGACTCATATTGACCTTTGTTGATGATCTCATTATTTGTCATGAAGATAAAAAGAACAGTGCAGAAATGGTACACCATCTGAACAAATAAGTTGAAATTAAACAACTGGGCAATGTCAGTCACTATTTAGGCATGCAGATTGAAAGAGAAGATGGAAGTTTTCTCCTCAGTCAAAAAGAAAAGACAACAAGATGCTAAAACAATACCTACTCCAATGGAAGTAGGATTCCACAAGCAAATGGAACAAAGTGAACCATAACCAGAAAACAATGGCTACAGAGAAGCTTTAGGTAAGCTTTTATACTTATCTACAACAACCAGACCTGACATAGTTACTGTAGTAAGCATACTATGAAGAAAGACTAGTTCACCCACACAAATAGACTGAATTATAGTCAATAGACTAGGAAGATACTTGAAAGGGACTACACATTTAAAATTAAGACTGCCAGCCAATAGCAATCCTAGACTAGTAGGACACACAGATGCTGATTGGGCTGAAGATGCAAGTCCATCAGTGGGAACATATTTTTCTATGGAGGTGGTGCTGTAAGCTGGACAAGTTGCAAACAAGCTACTTTGGCCCATTCCTCTACTGAAGCTGAAAATATTTCTGCTGCAGAGACATGCAGATAGGTCTTATGGATCAAATCACTACTGAAAGACATGGGAATAAATGAACCCACACCAATGCAGATCTTTGAAGATAACCAAAGTTGTATAAAACTCTATCAGAGATAAATAATGCACGTACAAAGCATATTGATGTGAAGTACCATGTAGTAAAGTATCTACAGGAAAAAGGGCTAATTGAGTTATGCTTTTGTCCCACAGGAGAGATGATAGTAGATATACTCACTAAGCCACTGACAAGAGACTGTTACCAGAGTCTAAGTAACAAGTTAGGTGTTGTAGACCTGAAAGCATTTTGAATTGAGAAAGGGACTGTTGGGAATAGAAGCAACTCTGCTTGCTTTCGGAAACAAGGGGGTGATAAAGATAATGTATCTTGTTTTTCTTATTGTATTCCTTCTGCTCCCTTGAGTCTATGCTCTGCTGATCTTTTCTTAACTCACTTCCTTCTTGTTCCTGTATAAGTTACTAGAACGTTCTCTCAATGTCCAGACTGAAGATGTCTGCTGAGATATTTCTTTAATCCACAAAAACCTGTGCTTACATCATGCAGTTTAACAGATGACTTGCTTAAAAAGAAGAATAAAGTAAGCCTGTTATCTTGAAAAAAAATAGTCTAAGCTCTTTGACTCTCATTGCTGTGTGTAGTAAGACTTCCAAAGCATAAAACATTGCTCTCAGGGACGGAACTACCGGTGATGCAGAGGTAACAATGGCGACTGGACCCACGGGAGGTCCAAACCTCAGGAGGGGTCCTGGCCCTAGCTTCGGCACAAACTAATTTTTTTTTTCAACTTTTTTTTTTTTTTAGAGGCGGCGCCCTTACAGAACAGTTTTTAATTATAGCTTTGCCACGGGTTACCATGGCAACACTCTGAAACATATCCTGCTGAGCGGGAAAGAAGGAGTTGTGTTCTTCAAGAGGCAAATCATTTGTTATCAGCCGGCCTGTCTAACTGGATTAGCCACTTCCGCAATGAGGTGAGTGCAAGGATTGCACCCATTCCATTAAACCTGTTACATTACAGGGGTCTTGAAATTTTTAAACTTTTTAAAGTGTTTTTTGTGTTTGTGCAGAAGAACTGCTTTAAAACTACTCAGTACATGATCTGGTTACATATTAGATGGTAAAATATTTAACACATATTTATTGAAAAGTGAATGATGTGTTATGTTAGCTAAGTTAACCATTTTTTTCTTTTTTAAAGATTTTATTTTGAAATAAAATTGCAATACAATCATAGTCAACTTATTGTATTTCCATACAACATAAAGTTACAATGCAATATCATAAGAGCAATGCTCTTCATTTTACAATCATTAATTCACTGTTGTCATACAGTCCATATTGACTGAAAGTCCATCGTCTAAACCTTCTTAAAAATGTTCTCCTGATATAAAAAGCTTTACAATGTGTTTTTATTTCAATATAATTCTGTATCATTCCAATCAATAAAAA
Organism: Bombina bombina; assembly: GCF_027579735.1. Lineage (NCBI taxonomy): Eukaryota > Metazoa > Chordata > Amphibia > Anura > Bombinatoridae > Bombina > Bombina bombina. Next base: position 343,655,461 of record NC_069499.1, read on the forward strand.
TTCATCTTTTCTTTTATCTTGCCTCCTTTTGTACATATGTCTGATGTTATGTTAGTAACCACTTGAGGAGAGAGGGGAATGGGGAGAAGGTGGTGGAGATAAAAAAAAGGGTGTGGTAAGTGAAAGTTAATTTCTCATTTTTCCAGGTGATTAACATCATCTCATGTATCTCAAATGTGCCTGTTCTGATATGGTGGCATCTTTCTAATTGAAGCAGTAAGTCTACCTGTCTCATCCAATCCTCTTTATTGGGAATTGTAGGAGATTTTCAATGTCTGGGTATGAGTACCTTCACACTACTTATCATGATGAGCAGAAGTTTGTGTTTTGCCCTGTCTTTTATTTTGTGTAGTAGTATCCTAGGGTCCCTGGGAACTTCATTCATGTGTGTTATGACACCTGTCCAGAAGTTGTGGATTTTGGGGCAATCCCACCAAATATGGTGTATACTGTCCTCTTCCAAGCAGCCTCTCCAGCATCTGCCTGAAGTTAATGGATAAGTAAGTTTTAGTCTAGCTGGGGTCAGGTACCATCTTATTAAGAATTTGTAGATTGTTTCTAGAATTTGTGCGGAGATGGATGAAGTTTTAGTATTTAAAAAGATGGAACCAGATATTTATTGTGTGAGATCTGTATTCAATTCCTTACCCCAGGCTTTGGTGTATTTGAGTGTTTGATTTCTGTCAGGTATTAAGAGTAGTTTATATAGAGTTGATATTAAGGGGCATATTTATTAAGCTCCGTATGGAGCTTGATGACCCTTGTTTCCTAAAGACCGCTGCTCCATAACTTGTCCGCCTGCTCTGAGACCGCAGGCAGAAATCAATCCGATCGAATATGATCGGGTTGTTCGACACCACGTGCTAGTGGCTGATTGGCCCCGAATCTACAGGGGGCGGCATTGCACCAGCAGTTCACAAGAACTGCTGGTGCAATGATAAATGCCGACAGCGTATGCTGTCAGCATTTATCAATGTGCAAAGACATGATACGCTACTTCGTATCATTTCCGCTCGCACATTGATAAATATACCCCTAAATGTGGTGGGGTACACTGTCTTACACATAGTTTTTCAAATTCTGTTGTTTCCCTTAGTAATGATTCCTTATGTTTATGTGAAGTGACATAATGATGTATCTGGGCATATGCCTACCAGTTAAGAGACACATCTGGATCTGTAGACTGTATTTCAGCTAGATTTCTTAGTTTGTTTTCATTTATCAGCTGGAGAAGTGTGCCTGTTTTTATTTGATGGCTTTTTTGTTTGTATATTTTAGGGATGTTTAGTGGTAGTGCTGGGTTATTTTTGTATGGTGTCATTAGGGAGGCGAGTGTATATATGTGTGTAGATGTGCCTATTACTTTATCCCAAGTAGTGAAGAGTTCTTTCAATAGCGGGTATTTATCTATTAACTTCAATCTGTCTTGTTTTTGTATCCAAGCCAATTGGGCTGGATTGTTTATATGCAGTATGGATCTGTCTATTTGGATCCAATGTTTCATTGAATCATTCGTGCATCATTCTACCAATCGTTGTATTATTATGGCCTGTCTGTATATATTTAAATTAGGAACACCCAGACCCCCTCTTTCTTTTGGTAGGTATAATAAAAAAATTGTGTTCTTAGTTTTATTATGCCCCATATGAAAGTCTCTACATGATTCTGTAGTTTGGTTATGTAGTCATATGGAATGTTTATAGGAAGTGTCTGCAGAATGTACAATAAACGAGGAAGGACATTTATTTTTATCGCACTGATTCTACCTAACCATGAAAGGTTTTTGGATTTCCAGCTAGAAAGATCAGTTATGAGTGTTTGTTCAAGATATTTGTAATTGGCCTGAAATACTATATCATGGTCTGCTGAAATAAATACTCCTAAGTATTTCAAATTATCTTTTTGTTGTTTCAGCGGGCCATTTGCTGTTCACTGAGATAATGTTTCCTTGGGATTGTTATATTTAGAAATTCAGATTTATTAAGGTTTAATGACAAGTTAGGAGAGAACACTGTTTATTCAGTTGGCTATGATTTTTGCATAGATTTTAATGTCTGAGTTTAGAAGGGAAATAGGGTGGATATTCTCTGTTGTATTGGGTGTTTTTCCCGGTTTAGGGAGTATCGTTATGTGTGCTTCCAACATGTTTGATGTAAAGCCACCTTCTACCAGTAAGTTATCCTATATAATAAATGGCCAAGTATGTTTGTCAGATGCAGTCATGCGCAGTAGAGACTGCACGTGACAAACATACCTGGCCGTTTGGATCCTGACACTCAGCACTCAGCACAGAACAAGGCTGAGGCGGAGTGTCAGGGAGCATCGTGATGGGGGCGTGGCCGGATGTAGTGAGGGGCGTGGCTGGGTGTTGTAAGGGGCGTGGCTGGGCGCGGTGAGGGGCGTGACCGGGCGGGTGTCATCGTGATGGGACGTGGCCGGGCGGGGTGCCGCTATGGGGGCGTGGCCAGAGAGGCAAAGGTTTTCAATTAAGACAGAGCCAGAGAGGGAGCAGAAGGGCCAAAGAGGGGGGGAGAGAGCCAAAGGGGGGGAGAGCCAAATAGGGGGGAGAGAGAGAGCCAAAGAGGAGAGAGCCAAAGAGGAGAGAGAGCCAAAGAGGAGAGAGAGCCAAAGAGGGGAGAGAGCCAAAGAGGGGGCAAAGCCAAAGAGGGGGGAGAGAGAGCCAAAGAGGAGGGGGGAGAGAGCCAAAGAGGGGGGGGAGAGCCAAAGAGGGGGGAGCCAAAGGGGGGGGGAGAGCCAAAGAGGGGGGGGGGAGAGCTAAAGAGGGGGAGAGAAAGAGAGCCAAAGAGGAAAGAGAGCCAAAGAGGAGAGAGAGCCAAAGAGGAGAGAGAGCAAAAGAGGGGAGGGAGCCAAAGAGGGGGGAGAGAGAGCCAAAGAGGGGGGGAGAGAGCCAAAGAGGGGGAGAGAGAGCCAAAGAGGGGGGGAGAGAACAAAAGAGGGGGGAGAGAGAGCAAAAGGAAAGGAGGGAGAGAGCCAAAGAGGGGAGAGAGAGAGCAAAAGAGGGGGGGAGAGAGTCAAAGAGGGGGGGAGAGAGCCAAAGAGGGGGGGAGAGAGACAAAGAGGGGGGAGAGAGCCAAAGGGGGGGGAGAGCCAAAGGTGGGGGGGAGAGCCAAAGAGGAGAGAGCCAAAGAGGAGAGAGAGCAAAAGAGGGTAGAGAGACAAAGAGGGGGGAGAGAGAGCCAAAGAGGGGGGGGAGAGAGCCAAAGAGGGGGGAGAGAGCCAAAGAGGGGGGGAGAGAGCCAAAGAGGGGGGAGAGAACAAAAGAGGGGGGAGAGAGAGCAAAAGAAAGGAGGGAGAGAGCCAAAGAGGGGAGAGAGAGAGCAAAAGAGGGGAGAGAGAGAGCAAAAGAGGGGAGAGAGATAGCAAAGGAGATGGGGAAAGAAAGCAAAAGAGAGGGGGGAGAGAAAGCAAAAGAGAGGGGGGAAGAGAGAGCAAAAGAGAGGGGGGAGAGAGCAAGGGGTGGGACCGCTGTACTGCAAAAAATGGCCCGTGTACACGGGATTTAGTACTAGTTATACATATTAGATAAGCGTGGTATTAGTAGGTGTGCAAATGTTTTGTAATAGGCAATGTCAAAGCCATCTGGTCCAGGGCTTTTTCCGTTCTGTGTGTCTTTTATTGCTTTCATTATTTCCTCATTTGTAATTGGTGATTCTAATCGTTTTATATCTTCAGGTTCTAATGTTGGAATTTTGATATCTGATAAATAGTTCTCCAAGTCATTTGTTTCCCTGTGTCTGTCTGTGGCATCCTTTGTTTTTGTGTGTGTTAATTGTAAGTTATATAACATGGAGTAATATTGTCTCAGGGTTACAGCTACGTTTGTACTATCTTTGTGTTGAGTGCCTTTGTTATCATTTATGTTTGTGATGTAGGTTTTTTTTTTAAAAAATTTTTATTGAGGTTTTGGGTCATTGACAAAGATAATGAGGATACAAAACATTGACAAACCAGGATGTTGCAGTAGTTCGACAATGAATCGATGCCTTGTTGCAATAAAAACGGATAGAAAAAAAGAAAGAAATAACTGTGTGAGAGAAAAAACTTGCAAACCAAGTATATAGATTGAGTCATGTTAAGTAAAGGCAAAACAAGCAGGTATCCACATTAAGATAAAACATACACAAATGAAACCTCATTTTTCTTGAGGATTATAGAATTGATGTAACTATGTCATAGGCCTCTCATGGGCCAGATTGATAAGTAATTTTATGACAGTTGGTAGCTACGTGAGGGTCCCTATTGGACCATTTAATAAGGAATAAGGGTAAATCAGCAGGCGAGAGCTGCTATAATATTAGGGAAGGAGGGGGGGGGGAGACGTGTCCAGGAGATTTTAATAATATAGCAGTATTATAATCACATAGCTCAAAAAGAGGTAAGTATATCAGCATCCGATAGTGTACATAAAATAGATATACGTGTGAGCCAACATTTTGTACTTGAGTGTGATGGTTGTTTTATTAGTAGGGATATGGGCATATAAACATAGATATATGAAGGATGTAGTATTATAGCCTTTTCGGTGTGCCTCAGCTAAGTGGCATTTAAATATCAACTCAGAAGGCAATAAATGTTATAAATATTTATATTATAATAACCTGAGACCTCTTTCTACCAAAATGAGAATTAACTCCTAGTGAATATGATATGTCTATTGGGCTCTCTATGTGGGATTGGCACAAGAAGTGTTTAATTGAGTATTAGACTCGGCTGAAGCACCTCCCAAGCTGTGGATGGTCACTTTTGTACCCAGAGGAGGAGTTATGATGTGGGGGAGGGTCTTAAATAAATTAGACGGTCTCTTTTGGACCATTTATAAGAAATGTTGACTAGTATTTGACATCTTATGGTGAAATGACAAAAGAGCTAGTGAATTTCTATCATGCTGAGATACATACTTTCAGAAGGAATGAGGGGGTCTATGTGATATATCGGCAACCTAGAAGAGTATAACCTTATATGTCAAACTTAAACACATTATCAGGAAACCTTGATATGTTCAATGATTTAGAGTAAGACAATTACCATATACCTATATATATATATATATATATATAGACCAGGATAGCGCACTCCCACTCGCCAACAAATCCTAAACCGCGAGGTGCATAAACACACAATAAGAACAATCCAATAATATGCACTCCCTGGATTTAAGCACAGCACACTTTATTCAGCAGTGACATTTCGGGGCATTCACCCCTTCCTCAGACTGAGGAAGGGTGAATGCCCCAAAACGTCACTGCTGAATAAAGTGTGCTGTGCTTAAATCCAGGGAGTGCATATTATTGGATTGTTCATATATATATATATATATATATATATATATATATATATACATACAATAACTTAATAAGGAGAGGCTACCCCCATAATAGAGACTGTAAACCAATAATATCATACATGCCAGGATTAACAGAGAGAGATTGTGCATTTAAATAGAGAATTGTTACCTCTAGGAATTGCCAATGTACTACGATATAAATATACACTTTACAAATAGAGCAAAGGAACCCATACATATTCAATATCAAACAATATAGCAAGTTTGTGTAGGTTTAGAATGAAGATGTAATTATAGTGTAGTGAGAGCCGCATTTGTTATCTATGATCCCATGCATTTAGACGTTATCCCCCAGGTATGGGTCCTATACCCAAGCGACGGGTAAATGTCAGGGTTTTTTCCCTGCTTTGTTTGCCATGTGCTGCTGGCAGCCATTTTACTCACATTTCTTGCTGAATCTGGTTCAGAGTGTGTAATGCTGCTCATTTCCTGCACGCCCTCTTATGGCCAGACTGTTGTACATCATCCGTGTGAGACAGGTTGCAGTCTCAGAATTGTGATGTCATCACTTATTATTTAAAGGGCCTCTGTTCAGTATGCTGTGCTCTTGCGTTGTCTCAGAACTTTTTGTGAGTTCCTGTATATTACCTGGCTAGTCTGATGTCTCTTCTGGTTCCTGATCCCTGGCTTGTTCCTGACTTTGCTGTTCTCCTTCTTCCTGATTCCGGCTCGTCTGACTACTCGCTTTGGCTCCTGACTTGGCTCGTCTGACTACCAGCTCTGGTTTTGACTCCTGGCTTGTTATTTGACTTATGGACTTTTTATTATTTTTGTTATTAATAAAGGTGTGATTATTTTTGCACTTCTTGTCTCAGTCTGATTCCTGGCATCCTGACAGTAAATAAGTAATGTTAGCAGCCAGCTTAGCGGGATTCTTATTAATCGTGGTATAGCTCACATGATATAATATGGCATATGGTTAGGGTAGGTATGATAGGTATCCTCTTTTCTCTTACTGAATAATATTGTAGGCAACAGATAAATTGTAAAGAGGCATACTACGGTAATGTATAATATTAAGCTGGCACTAATGTCTTGTCCATTTTGGGGTATTATTTAGCTCCAATTGTTATATGGTCAACGTTCCAGGAGTGACAATAGGTAACTATGGGGGGGGGGAGTCAGCTGCTGTGTAAAGGGTTCACTGTTTTATAAGGTAGAACTATTGTTCAACTATTGTTGTATCAAAACTGTGCAAGATAGGTATAAAAAGGTGCGGAAACATATTAAGTTGCTAAGTATGAAACAAATATAACCTGGCAAAACAGTATAAACAGATCCATATGCTGAACATCTTCAAGTATAGTCCCTCCTCTAAACTACAGCACAACTATAGCGCATGGGGTATATAGAAAAGCAAATGTTTAACAATATCAAAAGTTCTATGGATGTTTACATGAAACAATAATATCATCTACTATAAACAAGCTATATATCTTACATTGATAATAGAAACAGGGTAAATTGTTATTTAATATGTAAGACTATAAAGACATATATTGAGCTATAAACAGGTATTTTTCAGCCTACTAGAGTAAATAAAAGGTGACTGCATAATATCCCCAAGTCTATCGACCATAGCAGTGTTTGAATTGAAATAAATCAACTGAGAACTAACCTTATTGAAAATGAACTTTGAGACAGGAGAGCGTTTAAATACTCTAACTAGTTATTGGGCCACTTAACAGGTGGAATATATTGACATAGAAGTATGTAGTGAGGAACATATATCACTGCTATGGTGTTTATGGCAATAGGGAACTGGCTTATTGGAAAATAACAAAGAACCCAGAACTTCTAGTTCAATTTCTATCATTAGTTAGTGGTATATTCAATGCAGGAGGTAGTTTTTTACATTGAAAGCCCTTTAGAGAAGACAGGAGAAGGGGGACAAGAGTGAAATGCGGATTTAATAGTGTACAAGTATCCGGTTTAGGTGAGAAGCACATTATGGCAGTTCGTAACAGGGCTACATATTGCAGCGTCAAGTAAATTCCTATTCCAGCTTTAAGCAGGATGTGTGCAGTAGGTGGACTAACTTTGGGGTCTTGTGAGGCTGTATCTATCATCTGGATCACTGAGTATAGTTCTAATTGTGCTGTTGTCACCAATCTGCTGCTGCCGATGTCAGGGTTCTGTAATCTAAGGAGTTGCCAGTCCTTTGTGGAACCTTTTTTATTGATCCTCACATTACTTTGGTGGTTGGATGAGGCCTGGAAGTATGATCCGCACTGCACGGGAGGTCTCCGCTACACACAAGGCATGACCTGTATTTATCCAGTTTCCTAGGGTACCTGAGGACCCCAGCGACTTCAGCAGTGAGTTTTCACTAGGGTGTACTAGCTGCCATCTCTGAGTAGGAGCGGATGCCAAATATGTTAATGTAGGGAAAGGCTCGCTGCATGGTGAGATTGTAGAATCCGGATCAGGAGCCAGCTTCTCCTCCAGCTCACATCTAATGGTAGTCGGTTGCCTAGGGATCTGGTGCATGGAAGCTAGAATTTTGCAGAGTTCTCTTCTGAGGTCCTGAAAATATATAAACAGTTGGGCCTGTACTTTATGTTCCCATATATCTCCCACCGTCAGCATGTCAGATCCATAGCTGCTGCCTACCGAAGTAGTCATTGTGTAGGTTGATTAATGATCTAGTTAGTGATTGTGGTTCTATAGCACAAATGGCTGAGTGGCCCGACTTGTCAGGGAAATAGGGAAGGGCAGATGAAGATCCGGGTCACTACTAGGCCTCCATTGCGTACTTAACCTTTTCAGGTCTGCCGGGCATAAATTTTACACCAAAGTTATACTCTCCTGTTCCCCAAGACCTACTCCATCTCCTGTCCCCGAAGAAGATCCTGGAATGTAAAATAAGTGGGGTATAAGTGACTGATTTATCTGTCCCAGTAGTCAGCCGTAGTTAAAATGCAGCCATCTTGGTCGATGGCCGGACACGCCCCCCGTGATGTAGGTTTTAATTTGTTGTCTTTTCAGTGTTTTCGCCAGCAAGGAACTTAATTTGTTCCCATATTCAAAATAGTACTGTTTGAGACGGAGTGCCTTAAGTTGTGTCACTTTAATAAAATGTGTCTGTGTCAGGGTTTTTAATATATCGGCGAAGGATGGGTTTTTCTTCTGTTCTTTTTCCCAGTATGCAATTTGTGCCCTCAAGGAATTGTGATGTTGTCTATTCTGTTTTTTTTGGGGGGGGCTTTAAGTTTATTCATTACTCTTCTGATAACACACTTGTGTGCCTCCTAGAGAGTGGATGAATGTGTCGGTTCTTGAGTGTTTAGTTGGAAGTAGTCTGTCAATGCTCTCTCTATTTCTATTTTATGTATGGGGTCTTTTAGTGTCTGGTCTTCCATTCTCCATATAAAGGGAAGTATTGGTTTTTCGGGCCAGTTGAAGTTACATACCAGTGGTGCATGATCAGACCATGTGATTGGCTGGATGGTGACATTGTATATTAATGAAAGGCTAGCTGGGTCTGAGAAAATGTAATCTATCCTGGAATATGTTTGATGTGGTTGAGAATAAAAAGTAAAATCTTTATATGTGGGGTGCAATGTTCTCCATGTGTCATGAACTATAAGTTGTTGCAATTGTGAGCGGGTGGATTTTAAAACTCTTTTGGGTATGCTGGAGGAGCCACTTGACGTGTCTATTGCTGAATCCAGTAATGGGTTAAGGTCTCCTCCCATGAACAGCAGTCCTTTCTCGTGTTTTAGTATTTTTTGTGATACTTTTTTCAATACCTTATGTTGGTCCTGAGTCTGTAGATATGTGTTAGCAAGTGTAATGTGGCTGTTGTATAAGAGTTCTATGCCTATAATAAACCTTCCTTTTTTATCTTTCTCAATATGTGTTGGTTGAAATGGCATTGAGTTTTTAATTAGAATACCTACTCCTTCTTTTTTGGTTGGACCAGAAGAAAGGAAGGCAGTGCGGTACCTGGGGCTAAGTGTTTTGGGTTCTCTGCCTTTTTTAAAATGCGTCTCTTGTAAGAAAATTATGTTGCCCTCCTGTCTTTGTAATTCTCTGAACGCGATAGATCTTTTTTCCGGGCTATTCATCCCCTTAGCATTAATTGTGATTAATATGAGTTTACGTGCTTGCTGGTTTTTGTATATGTGTTGTCATGATGTGAAGTGGGGGAGATAAAACAAAAAGTGGAAGAGAGGGGAATTGGAGGTTATAGGGGTATAGGGAAGAGTCAAGGTAATTGGTGGAACTTTTTGTTGAGATATTTAGCGATTTCAAAGAAATTGTTAATACAGTACAACAGTATGGAAACACTAATAAATTAGCAAGGATATTTAATGCTAACAATTAGGTGTTTCAACTAGGGGTGGTATCCCGTACCCTCGGCATGGCTTTTGTTTTTTGTGTAATGGAAGTAAGGGTGTGGTGTTATTGTTTTACTATATGTACTGTTGGTCTCTTATGGATGTTTTATGGGAGAGTGGATATGCGTTTGTTATTTTCTAGGTAGAGAGTTTTTATGTGATGTGTTTTATGTGTAGGTGTTGCTGTGATGCAAGGTGTGCTTATTGTTAAGTGTGGCAGGTGTAACATGAAATTTTAACCCATATTACATGGTTATTGACTGTTTTAATAAACTATATAAACAATGGGTATCTTAAAAATACCAACTGGAACACATAACTTAAGATATAATTAAAGAAAAAGCAATTATGGGTAACATTTATTGAAACATTTCTACTTTACCCCAGTTGAGTCCAGAAACGTTCTCTGTAAAGATGCTGGGGACAAAGTTTTGCATAGGTTGTTCAACAGTTTCTTTGTTGAGTAGTCTGTCTTGTAGACCATCTGATAAAGTAGTTTTTGAGGTTACTCAAGATTCTGCTGAAGTCTCTCTATGTATGTTTCTTCTGTGTTTTGTCTACTTTCTGGTGCAGAAGTTCTTTTGGGCTGTGTAATATAGATTCACAGGCTCTCGCAGAAATTTTCAAGGCCATGTGGTCCTTTGTAGATGGCCGTTTTGTCCCCTTTTGTGGCTTTTATGCTAACTGGGAAACCCCACCTATAGGGGATCTTGTGAGTTCTCAAAGTTGCAGTAATTAATTTTAATTCTCTACGTTTTTGGAGTGTAGCCGGGGGCATAAGTCTGCAAACACCTGTATTGGGCATCCTGCGTGTGTAAGTTGGGGTTTCTGTAAGGCGTGTTTTTATTATTTCCTCCTTATCCTGGTAATTAAGGAATTTGTGGATCACATATCTAGGTGGTGCCTTGGCTGGGGGTTTAGCCCTCAGGGATCTGTGTGTCCTTTCCATTATTACTTCTAGTGATGAGCTGGTGCCTTTGTTGGTTCTGTATAGGGCTTGTAGATAGCCTGATAAAGCTGCTGGTAGGGCTGTCTCTGGGACCCCTCTGATACGCAGATTGTTCCTGTTATCAAGGTTATCAACTTTCTCCAGTAGATTTTGTATTGTTTCTTCTTGGTTATGCTGCTGTTGTGATAGGTGTACTATATCTTGTGTCGCAGTATTATGACTTTCTTCCAATATTGTGACCCTGGTGTCCTTTCTTATTTCTTGGCACATGCTACGCATGTCTGCCATGGCTGTTTTGATATCTTTTTGGATGCCAGTAATTTTAAATCCTCTCTTGTAATTTCTGAAGAGTGACCCTGGCTTGCTTGGGCAGTATTTTGTGTTTCTTCTGCCATGGCTGCTGTTGCTTCAAGTGTGGGTATGATAGGTGTCTGCTGTAGTGTTGTTTCAGGGGGTTATAAATATTGGTTAATCATTTTTGACCTGGCTGGTGTGTCTGTTTTTCTGTGCCCTTTAACTGGCACTCCTGTCTGGCACAGTTTCTGTTGGGCAGCTTGGTGTTGGCAGTGCTGGTTATTATTGGAGCCTTGTGGAAGATATTGCCCCTATCTGACAACGTAAACCAGAGTTCTTGTAATTAAGTATAATATGGTCAGCCAAACAGTGCTGTTGATATGTGAGACAGTGTAGCCCAGTATTGTGTGGTGTCTAACTTGATTTTGGGTTTTTATTTATGTGTGCTTTATTCTGATTAGTCCCTGGGAGGTTTGTGCAGTGGTTTGTTGCTCTTTTCCGAGATAGATATTAAAGTTCAGAGCACCCAGGTTATTGCACGGCTTTACTTTGCTGTGGTGTCTTCCATATTTCAGTTCCTGCCTTTTCCTGCTGCTTTCCCCTTCTGATATCAAGTTGCGGCTTCTGCTACTGTTTTGCCGTTACTGTGCCATTGTGTGTGCAGGACTTTCCATGGTAGTAGTCAGTCTGGGGGATAGATGCTTCACACACTCGTGGTTGTTGCGACCTACTTGCCGTGTTGTGGCTTCGGGTTTGCTCTTCTGCCGTTACTGTGCCGTTGTGTGTGCAGGGAGAGTTCCATTCATGGAAACCATAGCAAAACTTTGTAGAGAAATAATGTTCAAGGTAAATGTATGCAGAGCACAGTAAGCATAGAACATAATGTTTCACAACAGACATTGAACAACATAAGGTTCCCAAAACTAAAAACATTTGTGTTACTGGCTGATCTGTTCCAATCTCATTGTTCTCACTCTAACCTTGTAACAAATTATCTGTTTTGCACTGTATTGAATTTGTATTACTCATCTTCTGATAATTTCACCACCTCAGTTCATTAGCAGCAGCAAAATCAGTTATACATTATTAATATACCATTTTGGGTATTTCTATATAATCTACTATAGTGCCTTATTAAGCACAAGTATTATTGTCCATAATTAGTATTCATATCTTGGATATAGAGCAAAATATTTTTAAAAGCTATTTTCTACAATTTCTATTTTTGGACTATTTTATGAACTATGCTTTAAAGGGACACTGAACCCAAATTTTTTAATTCGTGATTCAGATATGCAATTTTAAGCAACTTTCTAATTGACTCCTATTATCAAATTGTCTTCATTCTCTTGATATCTTTATTTGAAATGCAAGAATGTAAGTTTAGATGCCGGCCCATTTTTGGTGAACAAACTGGGTTGTTCTTGCTGATTGGTGGATAATTTCACCCACCAATAAACAAGTGCTTTTCATGTGTCTGAACCAAAAAATAGCTTAGATGCCTTCTTTTTCAAATAAAGAAAGCAAGAGAACGAAGAAAATTTGATAATAGGTGTAAATTAGAAAGTTGCTTAAAATTGCATGCTCTATCTGAATCATGAAAGAAAAAATTTGGGTTCAGTGTCCCTTTAACCCCTTAATGACAACTGACGTACCAGGTACGTCATGCATTAACAAGCAGTTAATGACAATGGATGTACCTGGTACGTCAGTTGTCTAACAGAGTGCTGGAAGCGTTCGCAATCGCTTCCAGCAGCTCTCAGGGTATTGCAGTGATGCCTCCATATGGAGGCATCCTGCAATACCTTTTTAGAAGACTCCGATGCAGAGAGAGCCACTCTGTGGCCCTCTCTGCACCGGTAGCGATGGTGCCGGTTCGTTGGTGGGTGGGAGCGTAACAGGGAGGCGGGTGGGCGGCCCATCGCTACCCGGCATCCAGTTCCTAGAAGTGCAATGTGCACACCGGGTGCCGGGAGCGTGCGGGGCGCGCGCGTGCGCACGCATTAGCTGGCCACTGACACCAATGAGGAGGGAAGAGGGGGGGGGAAAGATTTAAAAAAATAATAATATAAAAGGATCTGGGAGGGGGGGGTATTGTGGGGGGCTGCTACACTACAGAAAACATAAAAAATTCCAAAAGAGGAAAAAATACTTTTGTTTTTGGGGCAAATTGGGTACTGGCAGACAGCTGCCAGTACCCAAGATGGCCGCAATTAGATAGGGGAGAGGGTTAGAGAGCTGGGGGGGGGATCATGGAGGTTGGGGCTAAGGCAGGAGTCCATCACAGCTAAAATATTTTATTTTTTTTATAAAAAAAAAAAAAACTCCTTTTATTTAGTACTGGCAGACTTTCTGCCAGTACTTAAGAAGGCGGGGACATTTGTGGGGTGGGGGAGGGAAGAGAGCTGTTTGGGAGGGATCAGGGGGTGGGATGTGTCAGGTGGGAGGCTGATCTCTACCCTGAAGCTAAAATTAACCCTGCAAGCTCCCTACAACCTACCTAATAACCCCTTCACTGCTGGGCATAATTTACTTGTGGTGCGCAGCAGCATTTAGTGGCCTTCTAATTACCAAAAAGCAATGCCAAAGCCATATAAGTCTGCTATTTCTGAACAAAGGGGATCCCAAAGAAGCTTTTACAACAATTTGTGCCATAATAGCACAAGCTGTTTGTAAATAATTTCAGTGAGAAACCTGAAATTGTGAAAAATGTAAAGTTTTTTTTTTATTTGCTCGCATTTGGCGGTGAAATGGTGGCATAAAATATACCAAAATGTGCCTAGATCAATACTTTGGGTTGTCTTCTAACAAAAAATATATACATGTCAAGGGATATTCAGGTATTCCTGACAGATATCAGGGTTCCAATGTAACTAGCGCTAATTTTGAAAAAAAGTGGTTTGGAAATAGCGAAGTGCTACTTGTATTTATGGCCCTATAACTTGCAAAAAAAAAGCTAAGAACATGTAAACATTGGGTATTTCTAAACTCAGGACAAAATTTAGAAACTATTTAGCATGGGTGTTTTTTGGTGATTGTAGATGTGTAACAGATTTTGGGGGTCAAAGTTAGAAAAAGTGTGTTTTTTTCCATTTTTTCCTCATATTTTATTATTTTTTTTGTAGTAAATTATAAGACATGATGAAAATAATGGTATCTTTAGAAAGTCCATTTAATGGCGAGAAAAACGGTATATAATATGTGTGGGTACAGTAAATGAGTAAGAGGAAAATTACAGCTAAACACAAACACCGCAGAAATGTAAAAATAGCCATTGTCATTAAGGGTAAGAAAATTGAAAAATGGTCCGGTCATTAAGGGGTTAATGAGTTATAATAATTCTAATGTATGCATTATATTAAAGGAATGTGGATTAGCTGGTGTTTAATCTGTCCACATTTACTAAAGATATCCTTTGTTCAGATGCTGTACATACATAAAATCTTACACACACATACACATTTACATACATACATATAGACACACACACATACATTCACTCACACTTACACATAAACTTATACACACGCGTACCTACATACATACAGACACACATGTATACATACCTAGTCAAAAATGTTGATATGTATTAGCAATTTAGGAGGTTAAGGGGAGCAGTCATTGTTTTGTGGGTGGTGTAATGATCTCCTGTGATAGAATGCACAGAACTCATTAAGGCACCATTGTTCAACTTCAAGAACTTTTTATTAACTGAAGATAACACACCCATTTCACTGTTATATCTCATGCTTGTCCCTAGTGTTAGAATATATGAACTGCAGCAAATATAAACAGCAACAACTGGAACAAACCATTATGATATATTCATTACAGGTGGGACATGGCGGGAGGTGTCAGGGTTGCGTGTGAATAGTGGGTAAGGTTGTGAGCATTTCTTCGTTCAGGGCCAAGGAAACTTCTGCAAATCAGGACATATGGCTGTCTCAGAGGGACAGCACTCAGAATTAGGGACTTTCCCTCTCAAATATGGACAGTTGGGAGGTGAGTGTGTGATTATTATGTATTTGGCTCCTCCCCAATATATGGTTTTTGGAGACACTTGTGCTGATTGGCTGTGTCATGCAGAGCCACTGCTATGTTATACAGAGCCATGGCTATTTGATTTACTCTGCAGTTACCTACATGGTCCAAAAACAAAAACTGGATCATATGAGTGTGGAGTGCCCAAATGGGCAGGGAGCACAATAAGTGGGTGGGACAATGGAGGAGCACAAGAAGCCGGCAGGTCCCCCCTCCATACCAAGTTGTAAGGGGGAGGGAGGGGGAGCTGCTGGCAGACAAAAGAAGTAGACAGGGATAGGGGAGAGATAGGGATAGGACTAAGGGAGGTACAAGAAAAGGAGATAGGGATATTAGGGACTTACCAGTGCAGCAGGATCAGTTTGCAGCATTTTGATACGGCCAAAGAACCACACATACAAAATGGCCCTAAAAGTGCCTGGGGTGCTACACCTCAGGGCAGGATGGGGAATTTGGTTAATAGGAATAGAGTTTCCCTGAACCACCCTAATTATGTCAGGCATACCGTTAGGGACAGTGAGGCCCAACATAAATATTGTAGGCATCCTCCACCAATTTCACTCCAACCTTCCCTGGGCACTATACCTGTAGCCCTTTCTGGGCCTTTATCTGCTGATAGGGGCTTATCATATTCCCATTCATTCCTGTCTACTTCCAGGGATCGCACCTGCCCCCTTTCTTTCCCCTCCCTTCCCCTCTCTCTCCCCCTACCCCCTATCATTGCAGGATAACAATAGATGGATAT
Source organism: Bombina bombina (assembly GCF_027579735.1). Taxonomy (NCBI): domain Eukaryota; kingdom Metazoa; phylum Chordata; class Amphibia; order Anura; family Bombinatoridae; genus Bombina; species Bombina bombina. Next base: position 343,671,198 of record NC_069499.1, read on the forward strand.
CCCCTGCACTTAATTACGTGCATTTTGTGCCCCCTGATGATACCTGTGGGGGTAGTGCTGCCAATTATAATGCTGGAGAAGAACACACAGTATCACGGCGGAAAGAAGGAAAGGGGCATAGCAACATTGGTCGGTCCAGCCGCAGCCAGAGATAGAGCATTATGGAACAGATATCGACTCCCAAGGACCTGAGTAAGTATAAATACGTTTTTTTCTAATTTCTCTGATAGGGGGTCCAGTTCTGATTCAGAGTCAGACAGTTCTAAGTCTGAATAAGACTGAGGGAGAGGGGAGTCAGCAAAAAATGTAATAGAATACTGAAACTGTTAAAGAAATTGAGCAAGAAAGATAATAGAGAACGCATGAAAAAAACAAGGGTGGGGGCGCCAGGCTTGGTGAATAATGTTTTAAGGGAGTTTAACAATACCTTAGATTTAAGGCCCACATTAGCTAATGCGGGAACATTTGAAACATAAGACAATCAACAAAGCCAGACTTGGTCTGTATATTGACATGTTTCAGTTAACAAAAGAAGCAGTAAAGGCCAAGGAGGCAAAAGGGGACAAGGGGCAAAATAAATGCGAACCACTTAGGAAGGATATCTTACAGTGGATGAAAGGATTTCTAGTATATGCAGCATGCTATTTAAAGGATAGGCCTACACAGGGCGACAGCCTTATTAGGTACAGTATCTCACAAAAGTGAGTACACCCCTCACATTTTTGTAAATATTTTATAATATGTTTTCATGTGACAACACTGAAGAAATTACACTTTGCTAAAATGTAAATTAGTGAGTGTAAAGCCTGTATAACAGTGTAAATTTGCTGTCCCCTCAAAATAACTCAACACACAGCCATTAAAGTCCCCACAGATGCTCAATAGGGTTAAGGTCTGGAGACATGCTTGGCCAGTCCATCACCTTTACCCTCAGCTTCTTTAGCAAGGCAGTGGTCGTCTTGGAGGTGTGTTTGGGGTCGTTATCATGTTGGAATACTGCCCTGCGGCCCAGTCTCCGAAGGGAGGGGATCATGCTCTGCTTCAGTATGTCACAGTACATCAAACACAAGAAAAAGGTGTGATAGAACACACCAAAGTAGTGCTAATCCTTAAAAGAAATGAAGAAAATATTATATAAAAATGTATATATAGAACAAATATAAAAAGTACAAATGCACTCAAATACTTAATAGCAAAAGATAAAATAAAATAAAATATATTATAAACTTCCTAGTCCAAAGTTTGCAAAAAATGCACCAGAATCCGGCTGCTCCTCTAAGACAGGTGAATCCACAGACCTTGATTGTGTACACAGAATCTAAAAGACAGAGGAGAGGAGCACAGACTCAAATGCAGAGTATAAAAAGTTTTAATTTGAATCACACAGACAAATGGCAACTCACAGGATATAAAAAATAAAACAGCATGTTGTGTATCATATACACCAAATAACTTATCCCCTCAGCGTGTGTATCACCAGGACGGCTCCAATAGAAACAGAAGTGTTGCTGTAAGTTCCCCACAGACACCAGAACCAGGCTGATGTAGAATCGATTGAAAAGTCTGTTACCAAGATGAAATGTATATATCCACACTATGAGGGTGACAAGCTAATATTCACATATGTGATAGACATACAGCAAATGGTACATAAATGTAAAACAAATCCTCGGCACTCAAACCACACAGTTCCTTGCTGCGGACCCGGAACTTGGGCGGCCTCACAGGATCTAACAGGCTGAAAAAAGTAGGCGGGGCTCTACGCGTTTCGTCCCAACAATGTAGGGACTTTCTCAAGAGTGAATAATTCGGATGCTGCTGAGCTCTTTAAAAGAGGTGTGTATTAACACTCCCAACTTTGCCACCAATGGGATAGCAATAACCAATAAATCCTCATGACATAAGAGAATGGTATAATCCAAAAATCGCAACAAAGACAAATTATTAAAATGATCCAGCATATTACAATATTGCAAATACATAGATACATATAATAAGTATTGAACACATAACATGCATAAAAAATAAAATTGCAATAATGCATCAGTGTCGGTAATAGTTTAAAACATTGCCTATAAAAAACAAATGATATCAAACCTTACGTTTATAATAATATTAAGCCTATAATAATGTTTAGTATGACATGTAAGACAAGGGGCTGGCATTCAATGTAAAGACCTAAAAGAGTTGATAATAACAACAGTATAAGAAAAATCGCATAATTAAAAACTATACACACAATTGATGATAACATATTACCCATCCCATGTACATATGAAAAAACTAAAATTTAATTATTTAGAATATAAGATAAAAAGGAAATACAAAAAGAGGTAAAAAATGCAAACACTAAATATCACTGGAGAGAACTAGAGGAAAGCTTGGAGATCAATCTCAATATTTAACCCATTAGGTTCTAAGCAGTTGAGAGTCTTAATCCAAAATGTCTCCCTCTTCCTGAGTCTCAATAACCTGTTCGTATCCCACACACAGGGTTTGACACATTCTACAATTTTAACAGTAAGGTCGGAGGGATTTTGGTTATGATAGAATTTAAAATGGCGAGAGACGCTATGATTATCAAAACCTGATTCTTATATGTTCCCTAATTCTATATTTGATTTTGCGCTTCGTGCGTCCAATGTAAATTAACCCACACTTGCAGACCAACTGATAGACTACATATGTAGTATGGCAAGTGTACCTATCCTTACATGGGTATTTTTTAGTTCCGTCAAAGTATGAAAAATGAGTGGTATTGCAATCTATCAAGGGACAAAGAACACAGTCAGAGGTTTTACACGAATAGAGACCATTTTTCCCCCCGCACCAATTATTAATTGATCCAAAATTCCTTTTGGTGTTTCTTAGCTTAGTGGGAGCAATATAGTTCTTAATATCTTTACTTTTCTTAAAAATAACGTTGGGTTTTTCTCCTAATATTTGATTGAGAACAGGATCAAGTTTAAGAACCTTCCAATGTTTCTTAAGGATATTTTGGATCTTGAAATGTTGGTTATTGTACTGGGTGACAAATTTGGGACAGTTTTTTCTATCTTTTTGGATCTTTTTCCTAGGATTATTCGTATTGTTTATCAGGGAAGCTCTATCCATAATGTCAACCCTCTTCTTGCTGTCTTCTAATAGGTACCCTTTCTCTTTAAATTTATCCATATGGATATTTGACTCCTCATTATAGTGGTCTATTTTAGTACAATTGCGCCTGACTCTTTGAAACTGGCCTAGGGGGATATTCTGTTCCACTGTCTAAGGTGTCCACTTCTAATATTTAAAAGACTATTTCTATCAGTAGGTTTTCAAAAATTTCTAACAGCCACTGTATTCGTGAATGTATCACGGTATAAGGTCAAATCTAAAAACGGTATTGATTCTGAAGATTTCTCCATGGTAAATTTCAAATTGTATGCATTATTATTAATATAATCCACAAAATCCAAAATAATACTCTCCAGGCCCTGCCAAATCATGATGATGTCATCAATGTAGCGATGGTATCAATTGTGTGTATAGTTTTTAATTATGCGATTTTTCTTATACTGTTGTTATTATCAACTCTTTTAGGTCTTTACATTGAATGCCAGCCCCTTGTCTAACATGTCATACTAAACATTATTATAGGCTTAATATTATTATAAACGTAAGGTTTGATATTATATGTATCTATGTATTTGCAATATTGTAATATGCTGGATCATTTTAATAATTTGTCTTTGTTGCGATTTTCGGATTATAATAACAGATTTATAAATAGTGGGCGCTTAAAGCAGGAGATTCAGTAGATATGCAAAACAATTATAATTCCCTCTGTAGAGAATAGATCAGACTTAGGGGAATAATATCCAATCTACTACCGTTTTAATTATATTAAGATATTTAATTAATAAACAAATATATTATATTAAAAAAATTAATATTCAATATCTAAAACAATACACATTCACTCCCAACTATAGTTGCTCTTTCAACCGTTCACACACTCCCTAAAACAAAATTAATCTAGATGATTATATAAAAACAATATAAATGCAAGCTTGAATTCGTATCAAAACCAGAAGGTGCAATATATTTCCAAAAAGGATTTAAGGTAAAACACATAAAAATAACATCAAGGATCTCACATTTTGGGGATTGTGTTTGGTAAGGAAAGATTGGAGGGGGGGCAATTTTGAAAATAAACTTTTAAAGAGAGAAGCTGAGTTAATTTATAATTTTAATACACTGTACCCCAACGGTCTCAACTCGGAATTGGAATTGGCCCCTTTTTTAATGTAATTTTTAATATAATTTTTAATGTAATTTTTAATGTATATTTATTGCTATTATCTAATGTATTTGTTGTTGTATTATTTCCTTATAGAATGAATTATCTCAATACAATATTTATTAGATTTATTACATATACCCAGGATTTATTACATATACCCAATATCAGATTCCCTTGCTTGCTTATTTAACTATATATGTCTCTTATAATATACCCCCACCATTAAATAATACACGTTTTTTTAAAAATGCCTTTATTCTTTACTTCCCATGCCCTTTGATATTTAACACTAGTATTTAAAATAAATATAAACTCCCCCCTCTAGTTAAAATCTTATGAGATTAATTTTTTTCCCGTAATGTTTCATCTCGTTTTAATGTGCTTTGGGAATATGCTTTAATTTATTAATTCATCAATAAAATATTTGATTTCAGAGTAGTATTTTATTATGTATATCACTATTTTGTTGCATTCAAAATTGAAATAGCCTATATATGAATTGGTTTATGAATGACTGTGGAGTGGTTTACAATTGATTAAACATGTGTCTGTATTCATTCCCACATTTAACGTAAACTGGAAGGAAATGAACAATTGACAAATCAGGAGCTACAGCGGGGTTTTTAAGAGAGCACAGGTGAAGGGTAAAGTATCTTGATAAAGACCCACACGGGTTGAAACGCGTAGAAGAATCACCCTGTCACTACACAAAAAACTGCCTTTCTCTGCTAGTAGTCTATTTGATAGACAAAGACTGGAGGATAATCTTTCACCGCGTACTGTGTAAGTACTGAAGAGCGGTAACAGAACCAGGACTAGAGGTCTTCCTACACCTCGTAATAGACTTGCGCAAGTCTGATTCACCTGGAGGTTCCGGAAACCAGGTGACGTAGGAGTCTTGGAAGCCGCCGGCGTGCGGTCGATTGTTTGCAGCAGAGCGGTTGAAATACAAGTGGAGTAACGGTAAGAAGGCGGATAGCCTTAAAACATACAGGATTGTAATGGAGATTTCCGTAAAGTATTGAAGTCTTATGGACTACTCTTTTGCAAACTGAATACAGCGCCGGTGAAAAAAAGACCGACGGCTGTTGTCACTTGGGATAATCAGTTTTTAAAGAGACTAATACCTGGCACTTTACCTTGCTGTAGCGGACCTGTCAAAAATTTGCACTGTGCACAAACTTTTATCATAACATCTTTTATCAGGAACAGACAAGATTACCTTAAATCCTTTTTGGAAATATATTGCACCTTCTGGTTTTGATACGAATTCAAGCTTGCATTTATATTGTTTTTATATAATCATCTAGATTAATTTTGTTTTAGGGAGTGTGTGAACGGTTGAAAGAGCAACTATAGTTGGGAGTGAATGTGTATTGTTTTAGATATTGAATATTAATTGTTGTTTTAATCTTGAATATTAATTATCATTTTTGGAACTGTTCATCAAATAAAAAATTTTTAATATATCAGATTTTTTTAATATATCAGATTTGTTTATTAATTAAATATCTTAATATAATTAAAACGGTAGTAGATTGGATATTATTCCCCTAAGTCTGATCTATTCTCTACAGAGGGAATTATAATTGTTTTGCATATCTACTGAATCTCCTGCTTTAAGCGCCCACTATTTATAAATCTGTTATTGTAATTGTTACTATCCAGGAAGGGGATAGTTTTACAGTGAGGCTTTGGAGATTAGATTCAGCGCTTCACCCACACTACTGTTTTAGATTTTCGGATTATACCATTCTCTTATGTCACGAGGATTTATTGGTTATCGTTATCCCATTGGTGGCAAAGTTGGCAGTGTTAATACACACCTCCTTTAAAGAGCTTGGTAGCATCCGAATTATTCACTCTTGAGAAAGTCCCAACGTTGCTGGGACGAAACGCGTAGACCCCCGCCCACTTTTTTCAGCCTGTTAGATCCTGTGAGGCCGCCCAAGTTCCGGGTCCGCAGCAAGGAACTGTGTGGCTTGAGTACCGAGGATTTGTTTTACATTTATGTACCATTTGCTGTATATCTATCACATATGTGAATATTAGCTTGTCACCCTCATAGTGTGGAAATATACATTTCATCTTGGTAACGGACTTTTCAATCAATCCTACATCAGCCTGGTTCTGGTGTCTGTGGGGAATTTACAGCAACACTTCTGTTTCTCTTGGAGCCGTCCTGGGGATACACACGCTGAGGGGATAAGTTATTTGGTGTATATGATACACAACATGCTGTTTTATTTTTAATATCCTGTGAGCTGCCATTTGTCTGTGTGATTCAAATTAAAACTTTTTATACTCTGCATTTGAGTCTGCGCTCCTCTCCTCTGTCTTTTAGATTCTATGTCACAGTACATGTTGGCATTCATGGTTCCCTCAATGAACTGTAGCTCCCCAGTGCCAGCAGCACCCATGCAGGCCCAGACCATGACACTCCCACCACCATGCTTGACTGTAGGCAAGATGCACTTGTCTTTGAACTCCTCACCTGGTTGCTGCCACACACGCTTGACACCATCTGAACCAAATAAGTTTATCTTGGTCTCATCGGACCACAGGACATGGTTCCAGTAATCCATGTCCTTAGTCTGCTTGTCTTCAGCAAACTGTTTGCATCTTGTGCATCATCTTTAGAAGAGGCTTCCTTCTGGGGCGACAGCCATGCAGACCAATTTGATGCAGTGTGCGGTGTATGGTCTGAGCACTGAAAGGCTGACCCCCCACCCCTTCAACCTCTGCAGCAATGCTGGCAGCACTCATACGTCTATTTCCCAAAGACAACCTATGGATATGATGCTGAGCACGTGCACTCAACTTCTGTGGTCGACCATGGCGAGGCCTGTTCTGAGTGGAACCTGTCCTGTGAAACCGATGTATGGTCTTGCCCACCATGCTGCAGCTCAGTTTCAGGGTCTTATAGCCTAGATCATCTTTATGTAGAGCAACAATACTTTTTTCAGATCCTCAGAGAGTTCTTTGCCATGAGGTGCCATGTTGAACTTCCAGTGACCAGTATAAGAGCGATAACACCAAATTTAACACACCTGCTACCTATTCACACCTGAGACCTTGTAACACTAACGAGTCATATGACACTGAGGAGGGAAAATGGCTAATTGGAACCAATTTGGACAATTCTATTTAGGGGTGTACTTAGTTTTGTTGCCAACGGTTTATACATTAATGGCTGTGTTGAGTTATTTTGAGGAGACAGCTAATTTACACTGCTATACAGGCTGTACACTCACTAATTTACATTGTAGCAAAGTGTAATTTCTTAATTGTTTTCACATGAAAAGATATAATAAAATATTTAAAAAAATGTGAGGGGTGTGAGATACTGTACATGCATATCATATTGGAGGTGTACACGACCTTTGGGGACAGGCTTGGAGAGACTATGATACTGAATTCAGGAAGAAACTAGGAAAGGCTAGTGTTGAATACTTTGGTGCAAAGGAATTAGACATGTGGACAAGACTGATTAAGCCGGACAATCTTTAAAGATACAAGACTGCATATGCTAACGGGGGTTTCACTAACAACGCTACTGAGGAAGACATGAAAAAGATATGTTGGGCATACAATGACAAAAAATGCGACAGATTTGCATGTTCAAGCATGTTTGTAGATATTGCAAGGGTAGCCATCCAGGCATGGAGTGCACAAGGCGCAGCAAGCAGCCCTTTTGGCCCATGCAGGGTAAGGGAAATAACGCTCCCCAAACAAACTGATTTCATTCACCACTTTACTCCACTGCATATACCAGTAATACTGGCAATGCTACAGACATATCGCAATACAACAAGGGCCACCTTCCTTACACAATCATTAATGCACGGGTTTCTTATACCAACACAAGGGGATATTAGAACTGGGAGACAGCGTAATCTAATTTCAGCCTACCAGTATCTGGAAGAGGTTAAAAGCAAAATGCAAAAAGAAGTACAATTAGGGCATATGGCGGGCCCCTTTAAAACACCACCACTAAGTGATATCACAATTACACCAATAGGGGTAGTGCCAAAGAATTAGCAAGGGAAATTCAGGTTAATTCACCATTTGTCCTCACGCAGGGAGACCTCAGTAAACGATGTTATAAATGACCAGATCTGTTCAGTGAAATACCAATCTTTTGACCAGGCTTTAGAAATGATAAAATTGATAGGACCAGGTGCAGAGTTGGCTAAAATAGATTGGCATTAAGATTACTTCCACTACATCCAGAAAGCTATAGATTGATGGGAATTAAATTTAGAGGCGAATACTTCTATGATCGTTGTTTATGGTCTGTTCGCTTTCTTGTGCGTACTTTGAGGAGTTTATACATGATATGTTGGTAGCAAGGACAGGGCTTACAACAGTAGCTTATTATTTAGATGATTTCTTGATTGCAGGAAAAGAGAAAACAGAGCAGTGTGGGTATTTGATGGGTCAGCTTCAGACTTTATTAAACCAAATGGGAGTTCCCATAGCACACGAGAAATCTGAGGATCCAGTGACATTGTTAGCATTTCTAGGGATTCAAATAGACACAGTTGCGCAACAATGTTGCCTTCCTAAGGACAAGCTGAAAAAACAAAGAGGGCAGTTAGACCAAAGTACAGTACATGACACTTAAAGGGACACTGAACCCAATTTTTTTCTTTCGTGATTCAGATAGAGCATGCAATTTTAAGCAACTTTCTAATTTACTCCTATTATCAAACTTTATTCATTCTCTCACTATCTCTATTTGAAAAAGAAGGCATCTAAGCATTTTTTTGGTTCAGGACTGTGGACGATACTTTTTTATTGGTGGATGAATTTATCCGAGCAAAAAATGAAGTGACCAGCGTCAGATGAAAAATACTACACACTCCAACTAGAATATAGGAATCTCTCAACAAGCCTATAAAAATTCTACATAAAAATAAAAAGTAATAGGGAGCGCTCACAGGAGCTTAAGAATATATAGAAACAAATAACAATTTCAATACCGTTCAGAGTATAAAGTATTAACCTGTATCTCACAAGCGCAGAAGATAAACCACAAAAGAAGATACAAATATGATCCAAAAAACTTCTACAATCCAACTGTAAATGAACTAAAATAAAGATCAATGAAGGTGCCGGTTACAATAAAAGACACATTTATTCAAAATACAATAATATAAATGAGCAATTCAAGTGTAAAAAACTTTCGCAATATGCAGAAATGATGTACAATTTTGATACATAAAATATTCCATCTAGGTCGACCTAGTACAATATATGAATATACAATATAAAAAATAATAAAAACAATAGTAAAGACAAGGTGTTAAAAAATTACAGTTCTTGCTACGCTAAACCGAAATATTAATGCCTAAAATAAACTATATTGTCTCAGGAGAATCAGTGTTATTGCTAACTAATCGTCCCAAAAGTTGATCTAAAGCATAAAGCTTAAAAACGTCAGTATACAGTCAATGACAACCCCATAGGTAAGCAATGTGGACCCTGGCTGAACGTATCAGAGGCCGTAGGTAAAAACGAACGGTCTTGTTATTAGGATCAGTGTGTAACCAGTGAAAGTCCCACACGTCTCTATGCGAATGTGCAGGAACTCTAGTGCTGACGTCCGGAGTCTTGACACAGATGACACTGTAATCCTACGGACGAAGAGTTCTTTTAATGTAATATCAGGACTAGAAATATCATAAATATATCCGTACTCACATATCAGTATAAGAGAGTCAGCGTCTAATATCCAATGCACCGATCGTGCCGTGTACCTCCCACAAGATGGACCTCTCAGGTGTTGAACGGAACTCCTAAGAATAGTGTTTGGCTGGATTTGGCTAGAAACCCGGTGAATAACAGCAGCTTAATTTTACGGGATAGAATTGTCAATACAAAACTAAACATCCAAGACCCACCTGAATGGTCAGCACTGCTGTTTCACTATTAAGGGTTATTTCGCCTGAATCAGTAATTATAATATAGAAGCTCCCTAAACAGGAGCGGCATAAACAAGCAATGCGTTTCAAAACCGTAGTTTCTTTTTCAAGCTCATATCAGGTGTATCTACCCACCTCCTTTTAAATCTGACCTGCAATTTCTTATTGGTTAAATTCCACCTGTGAATAATTAAAGGGACAATCCGTAGTAAATGTTACCCCTAGCCTCATACAGCATTTGTAATATAATATTACAGAAAGACATTGCAAGAAATTACATTGCAAAAAGAAACATTCATAATTGGGTTACAAAAAGGAAAATGGATTAGACATATACGTATACAAATGTAGTATAATACGCATAAATAAAACGCATCAATAAATATATAGGTACGCATAAATAAGTACATAGGTACAATTGATAAACTTACACAAACGTACACAATTTACAACAAGATAAACATTTTACCGTGAGCAAATAACTGCAAAAAAATTAAAAATAAAAAATAAAACAAAAAATCTGGCACCTTCATAATCAATATTAAAAGAAAACGCAGGAGCTTTACATGGGTTCAAACCCACAACCTTCAGTTTTAGGAGCGGTGGAGCTGACCACTACACAAACATCTCCCTTTCACTAGGACAACCATTCAATAGAGTCCTCAATAATTCATATATATATTAGAAATTATTATTTTTTAAAATATACAAAAATGAATAATCAACTTACCCAAATGGTATTTATAAAATAATATCCTTTAAAATTTAGCACTACATAAAACCTCATTACCATATACCTATAAGATAATTTATATATATATATATATAACTGCTTTCAAAAAATCGAAAAAAGAAGAATCTAAAAAAGAATCTAGAAAAGAACTATATACAAATTGTTTCTGTAAATGTTGAACTCTATAGCAAAACATAGATCCATAAAAAACAGGATATCATGAAAAACAAGAATATATATATAAAAACAGAAATTTAATAACAGGAATTTAATAAAAAAAAGCAATATATTAAAATAATGAAAAGAACAGGACTCTTATAAAAAACACCCTAGATCAAAATCCAAATTTAAACCATATGGCGTCAGTGTTCTCAATTCGAAAATCCATTTCGCTTCTAATTTTAGAATTTCTTTTTGTATATTGCACCCCCTCCAATTTGGTTTGACCATATCTATTACAGTGTAGGACAGGTATTTTATATTACCATTATTGCATTTTTTAAAGTGTTTAGGGACAGGTAATTCCTTGTTTCTATCTAAATCCATGTTCTTAATAGAATTTATGTGTTCCCTTATCCTGTCCTTTACGACCCTTGTGGATTCTCCTATATATTGGGCCCCACATAAACATTCTAATAAATAGACAACATTAGAGTCTGTACACCTATAGCTATAATTAATTTTATACTCTTTGTTGGAAAGCTGGAGATCTTGGTATAATAAATGATAAAGAGATGAGCTATTTGCTTCCTAAAGAACCAAAGATTCCACTTATGTACTGCTTACCAAAAATCCATAAGAGTACATTAAATCCTCCTGGAAGACCTATCGTCTCCGGAATTGATTCAATAACTGCAAATTTGTCGGAGTACATAGATTTATTTCTTCAGGATCATGTGAAAGCCTTGCCTAGTTATTTAAAGGACTCTACTGATGTCCTCCGGTTTCTAGAGAACATAAAATGGGAGGAGAATTTTCTTCTTGCCACTTGCGATGTATCAGCATTATACACGTGTATTAAACATGATCTAGGTATAGCAGCGATAGATTTTTTTCTAGGTAAAGATCCACGTTTACTAAGGGAGCAGAACATTTTTATTATTGATAGCATTAGATTTATTTTATCCCACAATTATTTTAATTTTAATGGCAAATATTATCTTCAAGAATGTGGTACGGCTATGGGGACCGGACCAGATTTGCCCCTAATTATGCAAATCTTTTTATGGGTCTGTGGGAACTAATTTTTCTTGACTCAACTGACTTGGGGCAAATCTGGTCTCCTTCAAGCGGTATATTGATGATATTTTAATCATATGGAGAGGTACCAGGGATGAATTAGATTGGTTCTTCTCTAGAATGAATGTGAATGACAAAAATCTAAAGTTTACATATGAAATAAGTAATACTAGTATAAATTTCTTGGATCTTAAGATTGATGTGGAGGATGGTAAAATAATAACCAAAACCTATTTTAAACAAGTCGATGCAAATGGTTATATACATGCTGAGAGTTGCCATTTGGAAAAATGGAAAAAGAACATTCCAAAAAGTCAATTCATGCGTATCAGAAAGAACTGTATGAATGACACAGACTTTGTTGATCAATCCGAAATTTTAGTTAAGAAATTTTTAAATAAAGGGTATGACCCAGATTTAATAGAATCCTCCAGGATTGAGGCATTGGGGATAAATAGGGCCAACTTGTTGATCCAAAAGGAAGGAATAAATAAAAATAAAAATAATCTAAGTAATACGGAGGCATTTAGTATTCCATTCATTACTCAATATAATGACAATAGCAAAAGATTGGAGAAAATCCTAAGAAAACATTTGCATGTCCTTAGGTCTGATGAGACATTGGCCTCTAGTTATCAACGTGTCTACTTACCTGCCATCGCCGGCCCCAATACGCCCGCCTAAGCTCGCCTACCATCGCCGCCGCGGACCTGAATATGCTCGCCAAAGTTATCAATAAAGCTGTCAAAAAGCTGCGCACCAAGTACGGGGCGATGAGCAGCGGACTGTGATAGTTATCACTCATCCGATCTCGCTGCTCTTCGGCTTTTTCCCAGCTTTATTGATAAGCTGTCACTAAGCACCCACACTAAACTACACTGTTCTACCCCCTATACCGGCGCCCCCAGAACCCCCCGCAACTAAATAAAGTTATTAACCCCTAAACCGCCACTCCTAGACCCCGCCGCAACTATAATAAATGTATTAACCCCTAAACCGCCGCTCCCGGAGCCCACCGCCACCTACATTATACCTAGTAACCCCTATCCTGCCCCCTATACCGCCGCCACCTATAATAAATTTATTAACCCCTATCCTGTCGATCATGGACCCCGCCGCAACTAAATAAATTGTTTAACCCCTAAACCGCCGCTCCCGGACCCCGCCGCCACCTATATTAAACTTATTAACCCCTAATCTGCCCCCCCTACACCATCGCCACCTATAATAAATTTATTAACCCCTATCCTGCCCCCCCTACACCGCCGCCACTATAATAAAATTATTAACCCCTAAACCTAAGTCTAACCCTAACACCCCCCTAACTTAAATATTAATTAAATACATCTAAATATTATAACTCTTATTAACTAAATTATTCCGATTTAAAACTAAATACGTACCTTTAAAATAAACCCTAATACAGCTACAATATAAATAATAATTATATTGTATCTATTTTAGGATTTATTTTTATTTTACAGGCAAATTTCAATTTATTTTAACTAGGTACAATAGCTATTAAATAGTTATTAACTATTTAATAGCTACCTAGTTAAAATAAAGAGACATTTACCTGTAAAATAAAAAATAACCTAAGTTACAATTACACCTAACACTACACTATCATTAACTAAATTATTCCTATTTAAAACTAAATACTTACCTGTAAAATAAACACTAAGATAGCTACAATGTAATTAATAATTACATTGTAGCTATTTTAGGATTTATATTTCAATCAGCCAATCAGATTTTTCCTACCTTAATTCTGATTGGCTGATAGAATCCTATCAGCCAATCGGAATTTGAGGGACGCCATCTTGAATCGTCGGTGGAAGAAGATGGCTCCGCTCCGGATGGATGAAGATTGAAGACGCCGCCGGGATGAAGACTTCAATTGGATGGAAGACCTCTTCAGCGGCCCTTGGATGATGACTTCAATCAGATGGAAGACTTCTTCAGCACCCCTTGGATGATGACTTCGGCCGCTGCGGATGTCCTCTTCTGTTCCATCGGTGGTTGGTTGGCTGAAGACGGCTAAAGGTAGGATGATCTTCAGTGGGGTAGTGTTAGGTTTATTTAAGGGGGGTTTGGGTTAGAGTAGGGGTGTGTGGGTGGTGGGTTTTTATGTTGGGGGGTTGTATTTTTTTTTTTTACAGGCAAAAGAGCTGAATACTTTGGGGCATGCCCCGCAAAAGGCCCTTTTATGGGCTGGTAAGGTAATAGAGCTAACTTTCGTAGTTTAGAATAGGGTAGGGCATTTTTTTATTTTGGGGGGCTTTGTTATTTTATTAGGGGGCTTAGATTAGGTGTAAGTAGCTTAAAACTGTTGTAATATTTTTTAAATATTTGTAACTTTTTTTATTTTTTGTAACTTAGTTTTTTTTATTTTTTGTACTTTAGTTAGTTTATTTAATTGTATTTAATTGTAGTTATTTGAAGCTAATTTATTTAATTAATTTAATGATAGTGTAGAGTTAGGTTTAATTGTAACTTAGGTTAGGATTTATTTTACAGGTAATTTTGTATTTCTTTTAGCTAGGTAGTTATTAAATAGTTAATAACTATTTAATATCTATTCTAACTAGCTAATATAAATACAAAGTTACCTGTAAAATAAATATAAATCCTAAAATAGCTACAATGTAATTATTAATTACATTGTAGCTACCTTAGGGTTTATTTTACAGGTAAGTATTTAGTTTTAAATATGAATAATTTAGTTAATGATAGTGTAGGTGTAATTGTAACTTAGGTTAGCTTTTATTTTACAGGTAAATTTCTCTTTATTTAAACTAGGTAGCTATTAAATAGTTAATAACTATTTAATAGCTATTGTACCTAGTTAAAATAAATTGAAATTTGCCTGAAAATAAAAATAAATCCTAAAATAGCTACAATATAATTATTAGTTACATTGTAGCTATATTAGGGTTTATTTTAAAGGTAAGTATTTAGTTTTAAATAGGATTAATTTAGTTAATAAGAATAATATTTATTTAGATGTATTTAATTAATATTTAAGTTAGGTGGGTGTTAGGGTTAGACTTAGGTTTAGGGGTTAACATATTTATTATAGTTGCGGCGGGTCCAGGAGCGGCGGTTTAGGGGTTAACATATTTATTATAGTTGCGGCGGGCTCCGGGAGCGGCGGTTTAGGGGGTAATCAGTTTATTAGAGTGCCGGTGGGCTCCGGGAGCGGCGGTTTAGGGGGTAATACATTTATTTAGTTGCGGCAGTGTAGGGGGGGACAGATTAGGGGTGTTTAGATTCGGGGTACATGTTAGGGTGTTAGGTGCAGACATCTCCCATAGGAATCAATGGGATGTCGGGCAGCAGCGAACATGAACTTTCGCTATGGTCAGACTCCCATGGTAAGACTCCCATTGATAACTAGCAAAATTAGTCAGATTGTGCCGAACTTGTGTTCGGAACATCTGGAGTGATGTAAGAATCGATCTGTGTCGGACTGAGTCCGGCAGATTGAAGCTTACGTCACAAAATTCTACTTTTGTCGGGCAGCAGGGCTTGATAACTTAGGCGAATCAGCCTCGCCACAAATACGCTGCGGAATTCCAGCGTATTTGAGGTTGACGGCTTGATAACTAGAGGCCATTGGGTCCAGTGCTGCCAAAAATCCCTAAAGTTGTATACAGAAAATGTAGAAATCTTAAGACACCATTAGCTCCAACAGAACTAAAAAAGGTAGGACAGCATACTAATAAAGAGAGGGATTTTAATAGGGAATAAGATCACCGGTTTCTTCCCCTGTTTAAGCTGTAAAGCTTGCAAAAATTCAAAAAAATTTAAAACTTTTAAATCAAGGGTTTCCAACAAAGAGTATAAAATTAATGATATCTATAGGTGTACAGACTCTAATGTTGTCTATTTATTAGAATGTTTATGTGGGGCCCAATATATAGGAGAATCCACAAGGGCCATAAAGGACAAGATAAGGGAACACATAAATTCTATTGAGAACATGGATTTAGATAGAAACAAGGAATTACCTGTCCCTAAACACTTTAAAAAATGCAATAATGGTAATATAAAATACCTGTCCTACACTGTAATAGATAAGGTCAAACCAAATTGCAGGGGGTGCAATATACAAAAAGAAATTCTAAAATAAGAAGCGAAATGGATTTTCGAATTGAGAACACTGACGCCATATGGTTTAAATTTAGATTTTCATTATTTTAATATATTGTTTTTTTTATTAAATTCCTGTTATTAAATTTCTGTTTTTATATATATATTCTTGTGTTTCATGATATCCTGTTTTTTATGGATCTATGTTTTGCTATAGAGTTCATCATTTACAGAAACCAGATTCTTTTTTTAGATTCTTCTTTTTTAGATTTTTTGAAAGCAGTTATATATATATATATATATATATATATATATATATATATATATATATATTATCTTATAGGTATATGGTAATGAGGTTTTATGTAGTGCTAAATTTTAAAGGATATTAATTTAGAAATACCATTTGGGTAAGTTGATTATTCATTTTTGTATATTTAAAAAAAAAAATTCTAATATTTATATCAATTATTGAGGACTCTATTGAATGGTTGTCCTAGTGAAAGGGAGATGTTGGTGTAGTGGTCATTTCCTCCTTGGTCACCAGAACATGGAACAATTATTCAAGGTACTGGGAGCAATGGGTTTCATTTTTAAAGCATGAACAAGGCCATGCGAACACTTTAAACACCCTCTGCGAATACATGTCAAAGCAAAAAGAAAAATGTGTCAAAAAAGGTCTCATAAATGCTAAATTAGCCGCACTTTCCTTCTTTAATCAATGGTGTGGAAAGGAGGATCGTACAAAGCAATTTATTATCAGAAAAGCTCTTAAGAGATGGGACAAGGGATGAAGAAGGATAGATCAGAGGGAACCTATTACAAGGGAGAAGCTGAGGATAATATTAAAAACATTGAGGCGCATATGTACGGATCAATTTGAAACCAAATTGTTCAAAGCAGTATATGCTTTAGCATTTGCAGGGGCATTTAGGGTTAACAAAGTGGTGGCAAGAACCAAATGTGATCAGGAAGGGGGATTGCATTTGGTTCATGTAAGCCTATATCCCGATTCGCTTATGGTGTATGTGAGTAGGTCAAAAACAGACCAGGAAGGAAAAGGTTTCTGGACAGCTATTTAGAAGGACATTTGTCCCGTAAAAACCTTGAAAAACTATATGGGTATCAGGCCAAATGGTGGGAAGCAGCTATTCAAACAAAAAGGGGGTTAACATGTGTCTATCTTTCAATTCATTTCGGATAGGAGCAGCAATATCAGCAGCATTGGGTGGGGCAACAGATGAACAGATTAAGAAATTGGGCAGATGGAGTTCTGAATGTTTTAAAACATATTTAAGGCCATAATATATATATATAGATATAGGCAATCATACAATCACGTTATAAACAAGTAAGCATTTGTGTGTATGCATGTTTTATTCACGTTTTTAACAAGTTTATTCTATCTTTGTTTTCTTTTCACACAGGCACAAGGGTGAAGGCATTGACAATATGGGTAGTCGGTCACTCCTACATACACTGGGCAGCGGTCAATGCCACAAGGGATAATAATCAGGAACTAGGTTTCCACAATAGCATAGCTTCAATACGGTGGTTAGGGAGGAGAGGCATGAGATGGGAACATTTGCCGCAGGCCATTAATTAGGCGGCAGCAATGTGGCGGGCCCCAGACATCATAGTCATTCATTTGGGAGGAAATGACATAGGGTATTGGCAAAACCTAGATCTGATTGCAGCAATCAAGACAGATTTGAGATGGCTATTTTCTAGATGGAAGCATATCAGGCTGGTGTGGTCCTCTATGATATCAAGACAAAATTGATGGGGCGTAGATTCCCAGAGATGAGGTTTTAGAGCTAGAAAATGCATAAATAGTGCTATCACATAGTTTCTCATGACCTTACATGAGGCAGGAAGGCATGCAGTGGCCAGGCACGGAAAGCTAATGGTGGAGAGCGTGGAAATGTACAGGCCAGACGGGGTATATTTGTCGGATGTTGGGTTAAACATTTTCATTCAGGACATAAGGACCACTCTGCAAAACATGGTAAGTGGAGGTCATGAGCTAGGTTGGCCAGTTTCATAATATAGGGAGGTGGTGGCAAAAGAGTCCCCTCTTTTTTATTTATGGTGGCGGTAATTGGCTGCCAGTGTTGGTGCACGGTTTGACCAAGTAATGCACAGGGCATAAGTGCAAATAAAGGTCTACGAGCCCGACGGGCGAGCCAGTAATGTTTCCACATACACAATGCTGGCTGGGGGAGCATAGGATTCCTAACCCCCCCCCCCCCCCTTTTCAATTGTTGGTTTCCGGTTAAGGCAAGTTCAGCTGCAATCACGGGGGGTTTAGGGGACTCATTGACATTACATATGGATATGATTTAAATAAAGTGACCTTGTTAAATTTGCCACTACACCGGTGTTGTGTCTTTATTGGGGAGGAGTAAAAGAGGGTTTGTGAAGTGATAACAAGTTCTGGTGTGGGGACAACTTGGCCCTACAACACTTATGAGTGTGGAGTGCCCAGATGAGCAGGGAGCACAATAAGTGGGTTGGACAATGGAGGAGCACAAGAAGCTGGCAGGTCCCCCCTCCATACCAAGTTGTAAGGGGGCAAAAGAATTAGGCAGAGATAGGGGGAGAGATAGGGATAGGACTAAGGGAGGGACTAGAAAGGGAGATAGGGATATTAGGGACTTACCAGGCAACAGGATCAGTTCATAGCTTGTCTTCTTTCCCACCCTCCCATTCCCAAAAGAAGGTCATATAGCAGGTCTCACACCCTTTCTTGTCTTTTGTATTGCAGATTATGAATCAACAATGAGGTCACGGAGGGCAATGAGTCCAGCTGGATGTAAAAGGAATGTTGTGCTATTCGGTCGAAATAAAATTGTCAAATATGAGATTGGTATAAAACAGGGCTATCCCATTTAACAGATAACGTTCCGAATGGGCATAACTATTAATTGGTGGTATGACAAACCCCTCTTGTGGGCGGTGGTAATTGGTGGCCAGTGTTGATGCACAGTTTGACCGAGTAACGCACAGGGTGTAAGTGGAAATAGAGGTCTACGACCCCGACGCAATGCAGCGTTTGGGGTGGTGTAATTTAAGCACCTGGTAGGCTGGCTGGGGGAGCATGGACTCCCTACCCCCCTTTTCAATTGTTGGTTTCCGGTTAAAGGGACACTGAACCCAAATTTTTTCTTTCGTGTTTCAGATAGAGCATGCAATTTTAAGCAACTTTCTAATTTACTCCTATTATCAAATTTTCTTCATTCTCTTGGTATCCTAATTTGAAATGCAAGAATGTAAGTTTAGATGCCGGCCCATTTTTGGTGAATAACCTGGGTTATTCTTGCTGATTGGTGGATAAATTCATCCACCAATAAAAAAGTGCTGTCCAGAGTCTAAACCAAAAAAGAAGCTTACATGCCTTCTTTTTCAAATAAAGATAGCAAGTGAACGAAGAAAAATTGATAATAGGAGTAAATTAGAAAGTTGCTTAAAATTACATGCTCTATCTGAATCACAAAAGAAAATATTTGGGTTCAGTGTCCCTTTAAGGCAAGTTCAGCCGCAATTACGGGGGGTTTAGTTAGGGGACCCAATGCCGTTACATATGGATATGATTTCAATAAAGTAACCTTGTTAAATTTGCCACTACACCGGTATTAGGGAGGAGTAAAAGAGGGTATGTGAAGTGATAACAAGTTCTGGTGCGGGGACAAGTTGTGCTCACATTTTGTACTTTATGCTAATAGGCAATGTGTTTGCAGCTTGTATACTGTGCATATAGTGGATGTGTTTAGTTTAATCGTGGTATGCACTATACTTTCACATGATAAATGTATATTTCTGAGAATTATGCACCTTATTTGCACCAGATTGTGCTAACTGTATTTATAATTTGATGCATTTTATTTGCACATGATGTATATTGGATAGATGTTTTATTTTGGATTACAGGCCATAGGCTATATAGTTGTATTGTATAGTATTGGTGGCACTATTGTGTAATGTCTATATTTATTATTAGGCTTATTATTTTATTTATATTATTTTTAGGTATTAGATGTATTATGGCATTATGTAAGACTGCTAGAGTTTACACTGAGTTACATCTTCTATTTTATTGTATATTTATCAAACATACTGCATTTCTGATCAGAGGCCAATTATAAACTTAAATCTAATTCTAAGGTTTGCTGTTTGTGTGTCTTTGAGTGCACCTGAGTGTTTGAGTGTTGGAAAAAAAAAAAAGATATGTGCCAAATTCAAATTGTTTTTGGGAGGGGTGGGGGGGGCTTCTTAGATTCTGGCACCTAGGCCCTGTGGTTTTCAGTTATGCCTCTGATTGCTCTGTTATATTTGGTTTAACAGATAAAATATTCCAACAACTATAAATTGCAAAAGGGTTACAAAAACAGGTAAAGTCTCACTTGAGCAGGATATGGCCAATCAGAAGTCATAGTCACACGGCCCCAATCCAAGGCCATTTTCTGCTTGCAGCTCCTGAGTTGGACTTTACCTATTATTATTATTATTAACGGTTATTTGTAGAGCACCAACAGATTCCACAGCGCTATAAACAAAGGCGGAGTACAACAAAACAATTATAGGGATCAAATGGGTAGAGGGCCCTGCCAAGAGTTGCACTGTTGTAGTCAGCTCTTAAGAAGGTGATCTACAAACAGCTGGACTCTTAGGCTTACATGCTAAGGGGGTTCAGGGGATAGCAATGGAGGAGAGGAACTGGTATAAAGAAAGGTTAGCGTAGGTTGTATGCATCCCTGAACAGTAGAGTCTTTAGAGAGCATTTGAAGCTTTTAAAACTAGAAGAGAGTCTTGTGGAGTGAGGCAGAGAGTTCCACAAGATGGGAGCCAGTCTGGAGAAGTCCTGTAAACGGGAGTGTGATGAGGTGACAAGAGAGGAGGAGAGTAGGAGGTTGTGAGCAGAGTGAAGGGGAAGGGAAGGAGAGTATCTGGAGACAAGGTTTGAGATATAGGGGGGAGCAGTGCAGTTGAGGGCTTTGTATGTCAGAATGAGAATTTTGTGTTTGATCCTAGAAGCAAGAGGAAGCCAGGGAAGGGATTGGCAGAGAGGTGCAGCAGATGGAGAGTGACGTGTAAGAAAGATGAGTCTGGGAGAGGCATTCATTATGGATTATAAAGGAGCTAGGTGGCAGGTGGGGAGACCAGAGAGGACAGAGTTGCAGTAATCGAGGTGGGAAAGAATGAGAGAGTGGATTCAAATCTTAGTTGTATCTTGTGTAAGGAAGTGTCTAATTTTAGAGATGTTTTTAAGGTGGAAGCGGCAGGCTTTAGCCAATGACTGAATGTGAGGAGTGAAAGAAAGAACTGAGTCAAATGTGACCCCGAGACATCGGGCATGCAGGGTAGGGGTAATGATGGAGTTGTCGAGAGTTATAGAGAGATTGGGGGTGGAGAATTTACATGAAGGGGGGAAAATAAGGAGCTCAGTTTTGGAGAGATTTAGCTTGAGGTAGTGAGAGGACATCCAGTTAGAGATGTAAGAAAGACAGTTAGTGACAAGGGTTAGCAAGGAAGGAGATAGGTCTGGTGCAGAGAAGTAGATTTGGGTGTCGTCGGCATACAAATGATATTGTAAACCGTGGGACTTTATTAGGGAACCTAGTGATGACGTGTAGATTGAGAAGAGAAGGGGACCGAGGACAGAGCCTTGCGGTACTCCAACAGAAAGTGGTGTCGGGGCAGAGGAGGCCCCAGAGAAGGCTACACTAAAAGTACGGTTTGACAGGAAGGAAGAGAGCCACGAGAGGGCTGTGTCACAGATGCCGAAGGATTGGAAGGTTTGGAGCAAAAGAGGGTGGTCAACAGTGTCAAAGGCTGTGGACAGATCAAGGAGGATAAGCAGAGAGAAGTGGCCTTTTGATTTTGCTGTAAGTAGGTCGTTGGTAACCTTAACAATTGCTGTCTCTGTGGAGTGATGGGGACGAAATCCAGATTGCAATGGGTCAAGGATGGAGTTTTTTGTAAGGAAATGGGATAGGCGTGCATAAGCTAGTTTTTCGAGAAGCTTTGATGCAAGAGGAAGGAGGGAAATAGGGCGGTAGTTGGATGGGGAGGTAGGATCAAGGGAAGGTTTTTTGAGCATAGGTGTGACCAGTGCATGTTTCAGCGATGAGGGAAATATACCGGTGCTGAGGGAGAGGTTGAAAGTGTGTGTGAGTATAGTGGTAAGGGTGGCAGAGAAGGAGGGGAGTAGCTGTGAGGGGATAGGGTCAAGGGGACAGGTAGTGAGGTGAGAGTGCAGTATAAGTGCCGAAACTTCTTCCTCAGTAACAGGGGAGAATGAGCTAAGTTTAAGGTTATGTGGGTTGTGGTTGATTGAGAGCATTTGAGGAGGTGAGAGAATGGAATTATGTTGAGAGCTGATTTCATTTCTGATGGAGTCGATTTTGTTATTGAAGTGGTTGGCAAAGTCTTGAGCTGACAGAGAAGTTGTATTAGGAGGTGCGGGAGGGCAGAGAAGAGTATTGAAAGTGGAGAACAAACGTTTTGGGTTTGAAGAAAGATTAGAGATAAGAGTAGAGAAGTAGTGTTGCTTATGGAAATTAAGGGCAGAGTAGTAGGAGTTCAAGATAAATTTGTAATGTTGAAAATCAGCTGAACTCCTAGATTTTCTCCAGTGCTGCTCAGCAGTACGGGAACATCTGCGTAGGTATCGTGTCAGAGGAGTATGCCAGGGCTGAGGATGAGTGTTTGATTTCTGAGCTATGGTAAGAGGGGCGAGATTGTCAAGGACGGCTGTAAGGGTGGAATTATAGTGGCAGATAGATTGGTCGGGGCAGTAAAAGGAGGAGAAGGATGAGAGGAGAGGTTTGAGTGGATTAGAAAGCTATTGTTGATCTAATGACATAATGCTTCTGTGAAGTTTGGTGTGAGGAGCAGAAGGAGGAAGAGTTGTAGGGAGGGATGATATGTTGCAAGTAAGGAGATGGTGGTCAGAAAGAGGAAAGGGGGAGTTTGTGAAGTTTGAGAGAGTGAATCGATAGCTAAAGATCAGGTCAAGGGAGTGACCATCTTTGTGAGTGGGAGAATCAGTCCATTGTGAATTTAGTTGATTGCTAATCAAAGACAATTGGAAAGGCCAATTGGAAAGTTAGATTCTGGTCTGGTCAGGGTGAGATGTTAAGTAAACAGACAATAAAATTTGGGGGAGGTTAAAACTATGGAATAAGACAGCTATACATTTTAGAATAATAGCAAGTATTGATAAGGATTGAACATCACATGGCAATTAACTGAACATTAGAAATAAGACATTGGATAACAGTACAACAGATGTAGGACTAAATTAACAAACTAAAATCATTTGCTCTATGTAAATATTCACGTACCAGAAGAGAGTTACAGGAGAGTAAAAAAAACACCAGAGTGCAGTGAATAGTTTGCAGATTGACAGGGTCTATATTGACGTACCAGTTGTCTAATTCTAATAATGCAAACATTGCAAGTTCTAATGAATTACAGCAAGTAATTATTCCATTAGAATGCCTCTTAGTTCAATACTAGCTGTATAGCTTTACTTTCATAACACCAAGAGTGGCACACTACTACTTGGGAATGGAATAATGGGTCAGGTCCCAGATGTAACAAGCTGTCTAGGTGGTTTGGGGGTGACACCAAGTAATCTGTGAGTGAAATCTTTACATCCTGCACAGTGTTTGGTCAATTCTGCCGAGAGTTTGGATAACCCCATGAGAAAACCAGAACATAAATGTGAGATAGAGAAACTTGGGAGTACTGGACAATTGGGATTGTACTGGCCATGGGCCACATTATATTATACTGACACTTATGCTAAAGAGAACACATCAAAATAAAATTAGACTGCAGTCAAATTTTAGTTAGCTAAATACATAGGAAATTAGAAGCTATTAATTCATTTAACTGTATAAACTAATCTGATTTTTTTCAACAATAAATGACTTAAGGGCTAGATTGCGTTTCCACTAGAGCGCTAACTCTGCTAGAATTACAATTTTTGCACTAATAGGGTTGCGCTCGTATTGCAAGTTGAAAATAAACTGTTTTTGCTCTAGTGGTAATCCGCCTAGCACAAAAATCCAAAGTTAGAATATTGTGTGCTCATTCACGTATTCCCCCATAGAAGTCAATGGAGAAAAAACCTACAACCCCACTCTAGCGCAAACAACATCATATATTTCATATTCCAATGTTCTTTACGTAACGGAATATGTTCTATTTATTCAGAAATAAATATTTCTACATATATCTGATGGGTTTTTTAAACATATATTTATACCTATATATATAGATGAGTATATATAGGAATAGATATTTACAGATATATATAGGAATGTCTTTTTAAAAATACAAAGAACATTCTGCTATGTAAAGAACATTGGAATGTGAAATATTTCTGTATATGTATAAATATATGTGTGTGTGTTTATATGTGTATAAACTGTAAATACATATATATATATATATATATATATATATATATATATATATATATATATATATATACATATGAACACATATAGACATATATACAGTATGTATGTATCTCAATGTTAAAGCCCTTTGGCGGCTTTTTTTTTCTTCTTTCTAACACCCAAGATCTCATATCTTTGACCCCTTATAAATTTTTTGTGCAATATTTTTTTAAATATTTTTCATTAGTGTTATTAGAAGTGTAACTGTACTAGGTAATGTATTTTTGAAGTGTTTTGTGCAACTTTTTATGTCAGTCAAACAGGTAACCAGGAAATCACAGTAAAATGAGCAGTAAGGTCAATGGGCGCAAACCCTGTGCTCCACTTGTAATTTAGCCCTAAATCTCTGTTTTCTGCTTGCAGGACCGAATGTGGTGTGAGCTAACCTTATTGTATAGTCTTTTAAGGTGTTATTCATTTGTGGGAAAACAATTCCTTGGAACAGTTCACAGTACACTATCCTCTGTGCCCTTGCTGGATATTTTTTTTTTACTTTTGCTGGTTTTGATATTTGGGCTTTCTAGTTTACATCCAGTAACAGTGCCAGCCCAGTCCTGTGGTTCTGAATGGTTCCCCCCATGTTCTAAAAGCTATTCTTGGTTGCTGTGTTTTTGATCACAGATATGCTGAGGCCTGCAGGCATGAATGCCCCTATAATTGTGGTTAGTGCATCTGCTTCAAACATATCTTCTTAGTGCCACAGCTGTGTATCCTGGGTGGTGGAATTCAACAGCCAAACAAATAAAACACATGCACTGTTCATGGGAGAATCTGAACAGTTTCACAAATGATGGTAATAAGCTTTGTGTATCAAAACAAACACCTAAAGGCACATTAAACACCTCCTTTTGTGTAACAAAATTTTGCTTTGTCCCAAGTCTTTAGAGAGACCAAAAAGCAAAATGCTGCAAATTGCCTATAATAGCAAGTTGATTTGCAGCAATTGCACATTAGGGAATTATGCTTTTTGGCTTCTCTGGGGAGCGTGGTATTAGCACTTTCTTTTTCACAAAAGAAAGTGGTGTTTAAAGGAACAGTAAAGTTATAATTAAACATTCATGATTTAGACAGAGCATGCGATTTTAAGCAACTTTCCAAATTATTTTTATTATCTAATTTGCTTCCTTCTCTTGTTATCCTTTCCTGAAAGGTTTATCAAGGTATGCTCACGGAGCAGCAAAGAACCTAGGTTCTAGCTGCTGATTGGTTTCTGTATATATATACCGACTGCCATTGGCTCACTCATGTGTTCAGTTAGAAACCAGTAGTGCATTGCTGCTCCTTCAACAAATTATACTAAGAGAATAATACAAATTTGATAATAAAAGTAAACTGGAAAGTTGTTTAAAATTGTATGTTCTACCTAAATCATGAAAGAAAACTTTTGGGTTTCAGGTCCCTTTAATGTCTTTTTAAAGGGGCAGCCAAATATAAATAAAATACTTTAAAAAGTTTTTGCTTCTGTGACTGCAGTCCAGCTGAGCTAGAAGAGTAAAACCTGTCTCAGTCCTTCTAAAAGTATGACCCGTTGGCCACAACCAGACCTCTAAGGGAGTTTGTGTAAACCCTATTATCACTGAAGAGAAAACATACATTAGTATTTTGTTAATGAAAAAGCAGTTTTATACTTCTCATTAGGGGCCACATGATCTAAAACTCTATTTAGGCGAGATGATCTAAGAAAACAGCTTAAGAAATGTTCATCTTGCTATGCAGGGTTATGAAGGAGAGACCCCAACATAACAAAATAAGGTTTTAAACTTGGCATAACCTTAGAAATCTACGCGACATTGCCCCACACCCATCTCCCATTCATTCCCTACCAGCCTTACTGGCAGCCCTACCTGACACACACGTACAACAGTGGAGAGAGTGGGACTTGAAATTGGTCTCCCACCTATACCCCTCAGGCACTCTACTCACTCCCAATAATATAAGAACAATTATCCCAGAGCCCCCTCTTTGGACCACTTTTGAATACTCGAGACTTTATGCTTTCATGACATCTTGGGGATTCACCAAAGCCCTAAATAGACCCCTGACTAACTGGGAAAAATTGTGGCAGCTCCCTATCAAAACTCCTAGACTCATATCATTCCATTACGACCTCCTACAGATGTCTACTAACAGAGACAGACCCTGGCAGTTAAGGGCCTGGGAGGGAGACCTATCCAGACCAATCACAGATAGGGATCTGCGTACAGCTATGACGTTAACTAAGAAGACTGTACATTGTGCAAACACCTTAGAGTCCTACATGAAACTATTTATGAAATGGTATTATACCCCCTCAAGGTTGTCACGGATGTTCCCTACAACGTCTCCTTTATGTTGGAGAGAATGCACGCAAAGAGGCTAAGATATACATATATGGTGGGAATGTCCAAAATTGGCACCCCTTTGGAGCCAGATATCGAGCCTTTGTGCCAATCTCGGGCTATCTATTCCACTCACTCCTGCAATTGCTCTCTTACATATCTTCCCAAGAAGTGTCCAAACCCACATTTCTAAATTGATCATTTTTGTCCTAGCGGCCATGAAACTGGCAATAGCGAGAGCTTGGAAGCAAGCCCAACCCCCAGATATTACAGCTGTTACATCTATAATGCAGGTATACGCCAAAATGGAACAAAGTTTCTATTTTAACATGGATAAAGAAGATCTCTACTGGCAGGTTTGGGAGACCTGGTTTAGCCACCAGGGAGACCATAGTTAAGCATGTAGACATGATAAGGTTCCTGGACATCCCCTTTAACATAATTAAACTTTCATACCTAATGAGAGTATGCTACCTAACTGATGATTCACGCCTCACTAAACTTATTGCCAAAATCTGACCGATTCCCTCCTCTCTATTACCCTACTCCCCCCTCCTCTTCTCCTTTCCCCCATCTTCCTCCCTTCTACAACATGTGACCTACTCTCTACCCTACCCCGTATCTTTCCCCCTGTTTTTACCTTCCCATAAACGACCTCCCCCGCCTGGAGAAGCGCACTACGATTACTGGAAGAGCTGTGTTGACAGGTATCTTTAAGCTGACTTCCTGAAGTCTCTAGAGAATTGAGTTAATATGTATGACTGGTGTGCTACACTGGTCCCTGTATTTAAGATTTGTTCATAACAATTGAAAATGAGGTTTACGTAGTTGATATTTTATTTCTATTTGATATGTTCATTTTATATGCTCTGCATCACCACCAGTATCTATATTTAATATGTAATGACAACAAAATAATGTACATGTGAACTTACTGGTCATCTATGCTGTAACATTTGTTGTGATGCTTAACCCTCAATAAAAAAAATTATATTTAAAAAAAAATAAGGTTTTAAAAATATCTCAACTATCTTATGTGATATCTCTCTGCGGTGGCAAGTTTCGGAACATAGGTATTTCACTTAGGTATTTTAGCAAATTTGTATCACACATTGAATTAGATTATAATCACATTTTTAGTTAAAAAATGCATAGGAAATGAATAACAAATGTAATTATAATTTTAGGTATTCTCTTTAGCATAAGTGTGAGTATAATGTAATGTGGCACTTATGCCAATTCTACTATTAGTTACTAGCATTCCATACAAAAGAGCTTGGGTGCCACTGAGATATGATAACGATGAAGATATTTACCCCACCAGGACATAGGTGCTATGTCACAGGATACTTTGCTTAGCGTACCATGTTGACGTACTACCTCTAATGTCTCATGCTGCGATCCTGGCTGTCTGCTCTGACAGCTAAGACCACAGCCAGAGGCAGAAGGCATCTGCTTCATATGGTAAGAGAGCGCTAATTGTGCTTCCTTTACCATGTGAAGGTAGATTGCTGATGCAAACAGTGACTCTCTGTGTAGGGAACCCTGCCATGGGTGGTGTAGGTGGGAAGGATGGAGGCGGGTGTCGCATTACAGGAGGGGAGGAAGGGGAGTGATTCCTTACATACGAAAAATGTTTCTTTGGTGAGGGAGGGATGGGCTGCTGCATTACAGAAATGGGTGGGGGAGGGAGGCCACATTGACAATCAGTTGAGGGGGATCACTAAACTACAGAAAATGTTTTTATATAAATAATAAAATAAAAAAACATATAAAATGAGCACTGGCAGATAGCTGCCAGTACCTAAGATGGCGGCTATTAGATAGAGGAAGAAGGTTAGAGAGTTGTTTGGGGGGATCAGGAAGGTGGGTGGGTTAGGAGGGTTCCCTACACTACAGAGATTTAAAAAATATACATATTTAAAAAAAAAAAAAAAAAAACTATCGCTAAAATTAATACTGTCTGCAAGTACCTAAAATGGTGGAGACCAACGGGGAGTGAGGGACGTAAAAGAGATGTTTCAGAGGGATCAGGTACACTTCACGGGTGGTAGGTGTCAGGTGGGAGTATAATCTCTACACTACAGCTAAAATTAACGTTACTACCTGATTAACCCTTTCACTGCCAGCGTTTTCAGAAGTGGAGTGCGCAGCTGCAATTAGCAGCCTTCTAATTACCAAAAAGTAATGGCAAAGTCATACAAGTCTGTTATTTCTATGATCGCAGAGAAGCTTTTACAATCATTTGTGTTATGACTGCACAAGTGGTGTGTAAATAATTTCAGTGAGAATCCCAAAGTTTGTGAAATTTTTTTTTTTTTTTTAATATGATCACATTTGGCTCAAAAATAGTGGCATGAAATATATAAAAATGGGCTTAGATTAATACCTTGGGTTGTCTACTATATATATAGTTTTGATAGGTTAATAAAAAAAAAGCAAGGCTCTATTTATGTTTAAATGGATTGATAGCAAAAATGCTAAAACTTCTCAAGTCTTTTGTGCAAGTTTTTCTCTGAAATTCTGGGTTATTTAAGAGTTAAAGACACTGACATTGATTCATTAAAGCTTGCAGGGAGTAGCAATATATGTGAATTCTACTTTAATCAAATCTGTGATATTTATGATTATCATTTTGTGTAGTCTTAAAGGGACACTAAACCCCAAAAAATTATTTCATGATTCAGATAGAGAATACAATTTTAAATAACATTCCAATTGACATCTATTATTTAATTTGCTTCATTCTTAAGATATCCTTTGTTGAAGAAACAACAATGCACATGTGTCAGCCAATAACACGAGGCATCTATGTGCATCTACCAATCAGCAGCTACTAAGCATATCTAGATATGCTTTTCCAGCAAAGAATATCAAGAGAATGAAGCAAATTAGATAATAGAAGTAAATTAAAAAGTTGTTTAAAATTGCATGCTCTTTCTAAATCATGAAAGAAAAAATTTGGGTTTCATGTCCCTTTAATAGTGTAGGTTTTAACTTAACTTTTAAAGTAAAGTGACCAACTGAGAAGGGAAATTGCCCAGGGAGGGGAATGCTAAATGGATAGGTTAAGGTGGGGAGTGGTCTTGGAATGTATAAAAGGTGTTGTGTGCATAGGAAGTAGGTACAAAAATAATCTTCCTGCAGATCACAGGAGCACTAGGCCTTTACTATGGAACAGAAGAATACCTAAATGTTATTTAGATGGAGTGGAGAACAGATGGAGAACCTTGACATTAGGGAGCACAAAAGCTGCAGAAGTGCAGGAGGGAGCTGGAGATCAGGAAAGGGTGTGCTGCTCCTCAGGGAATACTTGAGAATACTGATGTTTCTCTTATTATGCTGTCTCCTTCCTCTCATGCTTTTTCTACTTTTGCCTCCCCTCTGTGGGTTGCTCTGTGTCTGGTCCCCCTGTATTTCCCTTCCTCTTGGGGCTTCCCATGTGTCCATGCTTCAACCTTCTCCTTCCTCTAAAAATGTTGATGAAGCAGAGTGATCTCCACCTACTCCTCATGTATACGGGTACATAAGAGCAGCATTGGGTGCAGTGAAGGTGCAGGCTGCTCTCTGCTTGTTTAGAATACAAAAAGGAATAATCCCAGGCACTAAGAACTATGAAGCAACTATTAGCCTTTCTCTGAAACTGAGAAATGTTAATGGATATCCCCCAGTCACTAGATTAAAATGATATGAAAGTGTACAGCTAAAAGTGCGCTCTAGAACAGAGCTATAGTTGAACTAGGGAGACAATATATAAAGACAAAATTAAATTATTATAACAATATATAACATTTATTAAAAAAAATCACATAAATATAAAAGAAAGTGAAATAATAGCCTAAAATTGAGGCACTTAAGAAAAAAATTTAAATACTGTATGTATAAATCCAAAAATAGTTTAAACCCTTGGAGAACTTGGAGAATAATTTCTGTATGTGAACAAAATTATATGTAGTCAAGTCAGATTTTAGCCCTCCATTGTAGAGACTGCATAAAAGGAAATCCAGAAAAATAAAAGAGTCCCAGAATCACTTATTTACAAGCATTTCAATACATGTATACAAATCCAATAGGAGGAGGTAAAAAGCCCTTTAAATAATAGGTGTGAATTTTTTTTTAGCAGGAGTTATAAGCCACAGGGCAAATAAGGTGTACCTTTGTGATCCACAGGTGTTTTCAGGGTCTGCTGTATGATAGGCCTCATCAGTGGTCTCTGCTACCTTCTATGGATCGATTAGGTTTTCCTTTGTATCTCCAAAGTCTTTGCACCAGATTAGCCGATTTTCTTCACGTTTCTCCTTCTGGATATTAGACTATATGTTGTAAGGGGGGGGGGGTATTATATAATTTTGTTTTATGTTTATGTGATTTTTTATATTTTAATAAATGTTATATATGGCAATAATTACATTAATATATATATATATATATATATATATATATTGTCTTCTTATTTCAACACTTTTAGCTATACATTTTCACATTGCTCTCCACTTGTTTCCAGAGAGAAAAGGGAACAACCATCTTTGAATCTGGTGACAGCACCCATGGTGCTTTTTGATGGGGTTAGTTTACATAAATCAAGGGGCACTGTCCTTGCCGTATTTGATCCTGGGACTCCTGATTCACAGCCTGTTTCTCTGTTCCTGTGCCAATAGAGGGTTTTGCATTGTCTGGAAATTTGTTGAGACCTGTTATCTTCAGCGGATAGCTCTCTGGCTCTACCTGCTTGCCAACTGTAGGTTGTTCTACAGTCAGCTCTTCTATAAAAGGCTGCTTCACAGACTGCTCCCTGCCCTGACATTGTGGTTCATTTTGTTCCTGTTGTTAGTGTCTCTGACCCTGTCTAAATTTCCAGTTTGGTTCATGAATCTGGCTTGTCCTCTCACTACCCTTTTGGATTTCCCTTGGATTTGATGTAAGTTTGGGCTGTTTCTCTGTTTTCTGAACTTGGCCTTGTACCCTGACAATTCTATCAGATTCAACCTGGATTTTGTGACTGATCTGACTGCTCTCAGGTATCTGACCCTCGGCTTGTTTCCTAGCTATTCTCTCATTACTAGCTTGTTTATGCTTCCTGTGGCATCATCCTGCTTCTCTGGCATCCTGTTCCTGTATCCTAGGACATGCAGAGGACCCCTGTCAAGCACTGGTATCCTGTTTCAGTGCCTAGCCCTACAGAGGGTGCTTGCCAAGTTCCTGTATCAGCACATGTACCCAAGCGCTGCAAAGGATATCTGCCAAGTACCAGTCCCCCGCCTCTGCATCCAAATTCTGCAGAGAGTCTCTGCCAAGTTCCAGTATCCTGTACCTGTTCCAAGCTCTGCAGAGGGTTTCTGTCATGTGTCTGTCTCCAGCTACTGTGTCCAAGCTCTGCAGAGAGTTTTGGCCAAGTTCCTATATCATGTACCTGTACCAGTTCTGCAAAGGGTATCTGCCAAGTGCCAGTCTCCTGCTTCTGCACCCAAACTCTATAAAGGATATATGCCAAGTGCCAGTATCTCTGTCAAGTTCCTGTGTCCAGCTCCTGAGCTAAAGCCCTGCAGTGGGCCCTGCCAAGCATGTCCTGTACTTGTCTTGGGCCCTAGAGTAGGAATCTCCTGTCTTGGCCCTAGAGTGTGCACCTCTTCCTTCAACCATGCATAAAAGCGGTAATTACATAATGAAGCACATGCCAGGCTCATTTCACTACTCTAGACAGTCCTGAGCCTGCAACCACCTTGCATAAACTCCATACCCCTGAACCCGCTCCGCAGAGTGTGACAAGCACATGGCGTGAAGCAAGTAGGTAATGAATTTGTTCACATTATAAACCTACAGACAGAAGGGCATTCTAGGCCTGGGTGTGATAGTATGGCACAGCAGATGCTTGTGTTTAGAGCAGAGCTATCGGCCTCTGGTTACATGGGCCTACTGAAGGTACTTTGAGACAGCAGCATGTGCGGGGGCAGGGTGGTTTAGGATGGCACAGTACTGGGACCTTTAAGCCCCTTCAATGTAACTTGTAACACTTCTTACCAAAGTGATTTAATTGCCAAAGTGGAAAAGCAGGCTAGACCTGTCCAACACAGTGTGATATCCCCGGGCATCATCAGGTATGCTAATGGAATTGCTTGTATTAGGCCTGAATCATTCTCTAATTTTGCAAGTGGCTGTGAGGTAGTAACAAATGTATCTCTCCAATATTCAGATGCACAAGTGTGAGAAAGGATAGCGGTACAGGGGAAGGAGAAAAAGGATTGTGATAGGGAAATTAATAGTGTAGAAGAGGTTGAGGGGACAAAACTAGTGTTGCCAACCATGCATTTAAAGACTAAAATAATAATTAGTCTGCAAAAAGGGAGGTTTGTAGACATATTAAAAGTAGACAGTGGCAGGAAATTTAAGGGGAGAGGATGGTAAAAGTAAATGGTTCAATCAAACATTTTAAAAGTGGGTACAGGGAATTATATTTTATGAGGAATGCCAGAGCACCCAGTGCAGACAAAAAGGATATTGAGATATATACAGTTGTGCTCATAAGTTTACATATCCTGTCAGAATTTACGATTTCTTGGCCATTTTTCAGAGAATATGAATGATAACACAAATACGATTCTTTCACTCATGGTTAATGTTTGGCTGAAATCATATATTATCAATAAACTGTGTTTACTCTTTTTAAGTCATAATGACAACAGAAACTACCCAAATAACCCTGATCAAAAGTTTACATACCCCAGTTCTTAATACCGTGTATTGCCCCCTTTAACATCAATGACAGCTTGAAGTCTTTTGTGGTATTTGTGGATGAGGCTCTTTATCTTCTCAGATGGTAATGCTGCCCATTCTTCCTGGCAAAAAGCCTCCAGTTCCTGTAAATTCTTGAGCTGTCTTGCATGAACTGCACCTTTGAGATCTCCCCAGAGTGGCTCAATGATATTGAGGTCAGGAGACTGAGATGGCCACTCCAGAACCTTCACTTTATTCTGATGTAGACAATGACAGGTTGACTTGGCCTTGTGTTTAGGATCATTTTCATGTTGGAATGTCCAAGTACGTCCCATGCGCAGCTTCCGGGCTGATGAATGCAAATTTTCCTCCAGTATTTTTTATAACATACTGCATTCATCTTGCCATCAATTCTGATCAAATTTCCTGTGCCTTTGTAGCTCACACATTGCCAAAACATCAGTGATCCACCTCCATGTTTCACAGAAGGAATGGTATTCCTTTCATCATAGTCCTTGTTGACTCCTCTCCAAATGTAGCGTTTATGGTTGTGGCCAAAAAACTCAATTTTGGTCTCATCACTCTAAATGACTTTGTGCCAGAAGGTTTGAGGCTTGTCTCTGTGCTGTATGGCGTATTGTAAGCAGGATACTTTGTGGCATTTGCTTAGTAATGGCTTTATTCTGGCGACCATGCAGCACATCTTTCTTCAAGTGCCTCCTTATTGTGCATCTTGAAACAGTCACACCACATGTTTTCAGAGAGTCCTGTATTTCACCTGAAGTTATTTGTGGGTTTTTCTTTGCATTCCGAACAATTTTCCTGGCAGTTGTGGCTGAAATTTTAGTTGGTCTATCTAACCGTGGTTTAATTTCAACAGAACCCCTAATTTTCCACTTCTTGATTAGAGTTTGAACACTGCTGATTGGCATTCTCAATTCCTTGGATATCTTTTTATATACCTTTCCTGTTTTTTACAGTTCAACTACCTTTTCCTGCAGATCCTTTGACAATTCTTTTGCTTTCCCCATGACTCAGAATCCAGAAACATCAGTGCAGCACTGGATGAAAGATGCAAGGGTCTGTCAGGAGTCCAGAAACTCATTGACCTTTTATACACACACACTAATTAAAGCAAAGAGATCACAGGTGAGGATGGTTACCGTTAATAGCCATTCAAACCCCTTTGTGTCAACTTGTGTGCATGTTATTAGACCAAAATCACCAGGGTATGTAAACTTTTGATCAGGGTCATTTGGGTAGTTTCTAATATCATTATGATTTAAAAAGAGTAAACACAGTTGATTGCTAATAAATGGCTTCAGCCAAACACTAACCATGAGTGAAAGAAAAGTTTTTGTGTTATCATTCATATTCTCAGAAAAATGGCCAAGAAATCATAAATTCTGCCAGGGTATGTAAACTTATGAGCACAACTGTAGATATTACAGCGGATTGTTACACAAAATATAGGGGTTATTCATGGAAAGAGAGATAATGAGTTTAAAAGAGGCAAATCTTTGACATGTGGGCCAGAATGGTAAATGTATTGGATACCTATGTGGACAAGGCACAAGGGCCAGTGGTAGCACAGAAAAAAAGTGATAAAAGGTAATGGAAAGGAATGCTGGGCTCACAATGATATGAGGTGTAAGAAGGGAGGTAACTGCAAATACAGGTATGCATGCAGGTATTGCGGCCATGGCTGTCAACATTTTGGGACAAAAATCCAGAGACACTTTGCAGCAGCACAATTGACCATGATATGGAGTATTGACCACTCCCAGCAACTGTCTCCCTTGCTCTGCCATTCTGTTCCAGCCCAAAAACAAATGTAAATTGTACATTTAATATAATGTGTACAATGAAGGAGATTTGCAGATGCCAGTTCACCAAAACTTATATATATAATATCATTATGATGTTCCACATATATGCAAATATATACATAAGACCAACAAAGAACTCATATCTAATTTGCATATTCTCCCATCTATACCAAGTCCACAAACCTATAGAATTATATAAATTATTTGAAGCAGGTCCCTTTTCTTCTTGTATAAATTTATTTTGGTTAGTCTGTTTTTTTTATATTTATTTTTTTATTTTAATCATGAATCGCTTGCCATTGCATTCTAATTCACACATAACAATGTTATTATGATGATAATAAAAAATAATAGATCAGATTTACACAATGTTGGACAGACTGCTGGGGCAATTATACAACAGGCCAAAAACAGAGAATGTTCCAGGAAAATAAGGACAGTTTGCAAGTAATAATTTAGGAGTAGGATAAACCAAACCGTAGGAAAAGCTGTTACGGAAATAGGTGATATGGTGCTCTAACATCCAGACATCACAGCACGGAGAGAGAAGTTCAGAAAATATGGGGTGCATCTAACTGACCAAGGAGGTTATCTGTGTTTGGCAGACATTTGGAGCTTGTTAGAGCAAATGGTGAAAGTAAGATAAGGTCACACTGGGTAAATGGCGGAACGAGGGCCCTCTCTTGGTGGTGGGGAATTTGGAACTTTGCTCATTGGTGCAATGGTTTGAGGGAATCGCTGCATCGTTAAACTATAATACTCCTCTATTCAGTGGGTATGCTCTGGATTCTCTCATTGTTTTGCCACAGGTGGTGTGTGGCCTTTTCACCTGTAACATAGGCCCCACATTAGTCTTATCATGTTAAATTGGTTTGATTGATTAATTTATGATTTGGCTTATTTTATGGCCATATGCTTATAATGGGTCACACTTAATTCTGTCATAAAGGCAACAGTTTGGTCTTAATTAATAAAGGTGACGTCCATTTTTTTGCCACAAACAGTGTTTGTGTCTTTATTGCAATAAATTGTTATATAAAATGGGGCCAAATATGTTAATGTTAGGGTGGTAAAACAATGGTTAAGTGCGGAAGGAGCTAGGAGACTTTAATCCCTTATGTGTGTATATAAAATAATCAGTGTGTAAATAAGCAAACTTTGTTGTCAGCAGTATACTGCAAGCTGAAAAATGTTCCTTTTGTTTTAAATGACATATACACATGTGATAGAGCATGCAAGGGATTCATTTAAAGAGACACTGCTCGACATAAATATAACAGCATGGTTATTACTGTCATGCTACTGTTTTTCCTCTTGTACTTACAGCCATCTTCAGAGCCATTATCTTATTTTAATACTTTACAGGTACCAGTTGGTGAACCACCACATTTTCACACTGAGTGCATCCATCTTGGAGCTGATGTATTTTAGCACCCTGTCAAAGCAGAAATGAACATTCACAGATCAGCGAGGTTGTCGACTTTTTCACAGCTGTATTTTGCACTTTGAGTGAGCACACACAATACAAAGTGACTTTATATAAATACAAACTCTTGTCTCTGAGTAAAGGGAATCTGTTAAACAGGACAGCAGTAAAAGACTTTCTGATATTGTGTATGAAGGACAGCCATGTGACACCTTTGGAACCAATCATGTAAAATTTATGGTTTTAAATTGCACTGACTTGTAATTAGCATTAGGCATCTATGAATAAGGTGCTTAGCTGAAACGCGTAAGATGTGTTTTTTACTGCACCATGTTTTTTAACATGACTAAGCAGTTAATTAGGAAGGTTAAAGCTGATGCAGAAGAGAAGATAGCACAGTCAGTAAAACATGGGGACAAAACATTCTTTAGATATATCAGTGAAAGAAGAAAAAATAAGGTAGGAATAGTAAAATTGAAATCAGTTGATGGTAGAATAATAGAAGGAGATAAGCAGATTGCAGACTGTCTCAATGATTACTTCTGTTCTGTTTTCACTAAAGATTGTGAAGATACAATGTCTACATTAAGGGATGCTATGCAAAATAGAAACAAGCTTAACAGTAATCTTTTTACAGAGGATGAGGTTTTGTTAGCATTATCAAAAATAAATGTTACAAAGGCAGTGGGTCCTGATAATATTCATCCAAGGGTTTTAAAAGAACTTCGTTCAGTGCTAACTGTCCCATTAACTGATCTGTTTAATCAGTCACTATTAACAGGAGCTGTCCCAGATGATTGGAGAATAGCAAATGTAATACCTCTTCATAAAAAGGGCAGTAGAGAAGAATCTGGCAACTACAGGCCAGTTAGTTTAACTTCAGTAGTAGGGAAATTAATGGAAAGCCTCTTAAAGGAAAGAATTATGACTTACATAAAGACAAACAATTTAGAGGACCAAAATCAGCATGGTTTTACTTCAGGGAGATCATGTCAGACTAATCTAATTGACTTCTTTGATTATGTAACAAAAGTATTAGACAAGGGAGGAGCAGTTGATGTAGCATATCTAGATTTCAGCAAAGCATTTGACACCGTCCCACACAATAAACTTATTCACAAACTATATCTCCTTGGTCTAGATTCAAAAATTGTGAACTGGGTGGAATGCTGGCTTAAGGACAGAAAACAAAGTGTCTTAGTAAATGGAGTTCATTCAGCAGAGGGGGCTGTTACTAGTGGTGTTCCTCAGGGGTCAGTTCTGGGGCCTGTTTTGTTTAACATATTTATCTGCGATATCAGCAAACGGCTACAGGGGAAAGTATGTCTCTTTGCAGATGATACAAAAATTTGCAACAGAGTGGATGTTCCAGGGGGGGTAGACAAAATGAGAAGTGATATACAACAATTGGAGGATTGGACAAACGACTGGGATCTAAAGTTTAACACAGCAAAGTGTAAAATAATGCATTTAGGGAAGAAAAATCCAAATGTTAATTACAGACTCAATGACACTTTACTGACTGTTACAGACGAGGAACAGGACTTGGGAATTATTATTTCAGATGATTTAAAACTTAGTAAACAATGTAGTAAGGCAGCGAGTAAGGCTAGCAGAATGCTTGGATGTATTGGTAGAGGTATTTGCAGCAGAAATAGTAAGGTTCTTATGCCACTTTATAGATCATTAGTTAGGCCTCATCTTGAGTATTGTGTGCAGTTCTGGAGGCCATATCTTCAGAAGGATATTAACAAACTTGAATCTGTGCAAAGGAGGGCTACCAAAATGGTACATGGTCTAAAAAATAAAACTTACCAGGATAGGCTCAATGACCTAAATATGTATAGCTTAGAGGAGAGAAGGGAAAGAGGTGATATGATAGCAACTTTCAAGTACATTAAAGGGTTTAGTAAAACTGAGGCTGTGGGTATTTTACATAAAATGGAAAATTCAAGAACAAGGGGTCATGAGCTCAAGCTAAAGGGTAGTAGATTCAGGAGTAATTTGAGGAAGCACTTCTTTACAGAAAGAGTGATTGATTTATGGAATAAACTTCCTCAAGAGGTAGTAGCAACAAACACTGTGGGGGACTTTAAAAATGCATGGGACAAGCATAGGGCTATCCTACGAACTAGATAAGTTTATACTGTTAGGTAAGGTGGGGCAGACTTGCTGGGCCTATGGCTCTTATCTGCCGTCAATATCTATGTTTCTATGTTTCTATGTTTCTATGTTTTTTTATTTTTTCCAATAAAGTATATTGATCTTAATTGGGAGTGCTGAACCTTTGTTCCTCTTTTTGCTTCAGTATATTGTGTAGTTAATTAGTGGGTTGCAGATGACCTTTATTTTCTCTTTGCAGGGTCCATCATACAAACAACAATGTTTCAAACCACAACCTGGTTCTTAATCATGTCATGATTAAGAACCAGGTTGTGGTTTGAAACGTTGTTGTTTGTATGATGGACCCTGCAAAGAGAAAATAAAGGTCTTTTAACTTTTTTACTGGAGGCTGGAAAATTATTTATTTGGATACTACATTGGGATTTGGCTAATCCTTTCCTGTGCCCCAGGACATTACCAGAGGTGCTGTCTTTAATTACAATATTTAATGGGTTGCAGAGGACCCATCTGCGCAAAAAGAAATACAAGGTTGGACACTTCTGATACAAAACACATAAGGTCTAACTCAGTGATGGGCATCAGACAACCCTCTGAAGCTTTTACCGTGGGTTATCCCTTTTCGTCTTGTGCAAGAGCAGGTATCCAGTCTTTACTCTCAGAAAATACATCTCCTTTATTTGACACCAAATTACATTTGTACTCACACTCCGATTTCACCACTCAACCTACCCCCACTTCAATATGGTATAACTGTATCCCCTTTGATGCGGGTAACACACAAATTACTTTACCTCTTTACCTGCCAGTGATTTAATCCTCTAGTAGTAGCAATGTTTTTCATTCCCATGGCTGACTATAAATAAATAGAGCACATATTTTACCTCAGTAATTCCACAAAATACACACAGAGACCTATACAAACATACTGGGCACTGAGTGGCAGATACAATTTATATATTTTACTGGTCAGCCTGCTGAAATAATGGACTGTATGGTTTTCTTTATTGGTCTTATGATATATTTACATATTGTGGCGGCTTGTGAGGCATATCACTGTACACCAATAAATCATTGAGAGATCTGCTTATCAGCCATATTGAGCAATTAGTTATTAGCACTAGATATGTGGTACAGTGCTATTTATATACATGACAGAGATTTTTAGAGTTTTCTATCCCTTTTTGGATAACAAGAATTGTTAAGATTTGTCTCACTGAAAATTCCTCTCCAAAAAAACCTCCATTATCAAAACGTGCACATTCTTTTTATATACACTTTTTTGAGACTACAGTTTCTAATGAGCATGTGCAAAAGTACACAGAATATACGTATATGCATTTTGTGATTAGCTGATGGCTGTCTCATAATACAAGAAAGGGGAAAATTGGACTAAATGGACAGTTTACTTGTACATTTTTATTGTTTAAAAATATAGATACCCATTCCCCAGCTTGGCATAACCAACACAGATATTTTAGCTTGTATCTCTGCAGACTACCCCCTTATCTCAGTTCATTTGACAGATATGCATTTTAGCTAATCGGTGCTGACTCATAAATAACTCCACGGGCGTGAGCAAAATGTTATCTATATGGCACATATGAACTAGCACTGTCTAACTGTGAAAAACTATCAAAATGCATTGACATAAGAGGCAGCCTTCAACGGCTTAAAAATCAGTCTATGAGCACACCTAGGTTTACTTTTTACCAAAGAATACCAAGAGAACAAAGTAAATTTGATGATAAAAGTAAATTGGAAAGTTGTTTAAAATTGCATGCCCTATCTGAGTCATGAAAGTTTAATTTTGATTAGACTGTCCCTTTAACTGTAAAAATATTCTACTGCTCATTTGAAAGTAAGTGTTATTGTATTTATTTTTATTGTGCATTTGTCAATTATTCAATTCTACTGTATTTTTTTGTCTTTTAATAAATCGAGAATAGCATAATATTATACTAAAAATAAAAGAGCCAGTGTATTGTATTGGCTATTTCACATGCCATTTAAATATAACTCAAAGGCTAGAAGTAGCAGATCCACTTTAAGCTTTCTTATAAAAGAATATTTAAAACTTTCCATTTTGGGAAACATCGCTCCCCAAATTCCACTCCAAAGATCACATTAGTGCCTCACTCATTATTGTGGCAAGAGGTTTGTTAAGATGATTCATTATGAGCATAAGGAAAAACTTCACATACAGTAGAAAAACAAAACAAAAACGCAGAATAGGAACGCTCAGCATCTCAAATCTGTAAATTCCTCAGACTGCAGAGGATAAAGGAGTATTTGGGGTTAGTGGTTTGCCATAGTTTGGCAGATATTTTCCACTTAACCAGGGATAATAAGCACTTGTCTGCTGAGACTCTCACCCAATGACCAATCAAATAACTGCTATTATGTGACTTCAAACATTGTGGCTGCCTTACTGTGCTCCCATGCAACAAAATTGTTGCCAGATTCCAGCATCTGCACCGCCACTGATGCCAGGGCTGAACTACTGGGAAGCGTACAAGAGCAGTCTCAGATGGTAACGCAAACATTAGGTAATCACAATAAAGTTCAATCCTTTTCACTCACTCATCAGTGCACTTACTCTATCTGCTATCACCCTCTCTGCTTCCATTCAAGCACCAAGGCTGGGCCTCCAAACGCACATCCTGAACACTTTATCCAGCTTCCTGTTGGTTTCACTCTACGCTTCAGGCTTTTATAGTTCTCCTTGTATTGTTTACACCTAGTTTACAGTAGCCTTCCAATGGTGTAGAAATGCACTCCTTAATTGGTTATACTCCCCACTATACAAGGTCTGTTTGAAAGGGGTCACTTCATTCAGAAGACATGTGTGACAGGTTTCCCATAACATGTTTGTGTTAGCTATGAGGTCTGTAAGATTATATAGTGCATAAAGTGCACAGGGAGTAGAATTTTAGGGATCACATTCAAATAAATTAGAGATCAGTACATTAGGAAAATTCCAGTTTAGAGATGCCCTCAGATACAAGCAGAATCTGATGGATCTAACAAATAAAAATCATCTTAAGGTTACGTAAGGGAGGCACATCTTGCTAAAGGTGCAATTGGCTGATTTCAACTGGTTTGCACTTTGCTCCTGGCATCATCTGTGTAAGATGCATTCTTACGCTATAGATTTAGAAATGAAAGATGGAACGTAAAGGGACATGAAACCCAAAATGTTACTTTCATGATTTAGAAAGAGCATGTCATTTTAAACAACTTTCTAATGTACTTCTATTATCTAATTAGCTTCATTCTCTTGATATTCTTTGCTGAAAAGAATATCTAGATATGCTCAGTAGCTGCTGATTGGTAGATGCACATAGATGCCTCGTGTGATTGGCTCACACATGTGCATTGCTATTTCTTCAACAAAGGATATCTAAAGAATGAAGCAACTTAGATAATAGAATTCAATTGGAATGTTATTTAAAATTAT
This sequence comes from Bombina bombina, assembly GCF_027579735.1. Taxonomy (NCBI): domain Eukaryota; kingdom Metazoa; phylum Chordata; class Amphibia; order Anura; family Bombinatoridae; genus Bombina; species Bombina bombina. The sequence goes on from NC_069499.1 coordinate 343,713,813, forward strand.
ATTCTCTACCTGAATCATGAAAGAAAATGTTTGGGTTTAGTGTCCCTTTAAAGGGACATTAAACCAAGAGAAAAAAAATCATGATTTAGGTAGAATATACAATTTTAAACAACTTTACAGTTTACTTATATTATCAAATGTGCTTCATTCTCCTGGTATCATTTGTTGAAGGAGCAGCAATGCATTTCTGGCTTCTAATCATCAGCTAGAACCTAGGTTATTGGCTGCTCCTGAGATTTCCTAGATAAACCTTTTGGCAAAGGATAACAAGAAAAGTTGTTTAAAATTGTATGCTCTGTCTAAATTATGAATGTCTAATTATGACTTTACTGTCCCTTTAAAGGGATACTAAACACATTTTTTTTCTTTCATGATTCAGATAGAACATGCAATTTTAAGCAACTTTCTAATTTACTCCTATTATCAATTTTTCTTCATTCTCTTGCTATCTTTATTTGAAAAAGCAGGAATGTAAACTTAAGAGCCGAACTGTTTTTGATTCAGCACCTGGGTAGCGCTTGCTGATTGGTTTGCTACATGTAGCCACCAATCAGCAAGCACTAACCAGGTGCTGAGCCAAAAATGGTAATTACATTCCTGCTTTTTCAAATAAACTTAGCAAGAGAACGAAGAATAATTGATTATAGGAGTAAAATAGAAAGTTGCTTAAAATTGCATGTTCTATCTGAATCATGAAAGAAACATTTGGGTTTAGTATCCCTTTAATGAATACCTGTGAAAAAGAGTATAGCTTATACAATAAACAGGGCTATATTTAAAGGAACAGTTTACTCAAAACATTTCTCCCCTTTAATTTGTTCCCAATGATCCACTTTACCTGCTGGAGTGGATTAAATTGTTTACAAGTATTTCCATTACCCTTATATTGGCATATGAAATAGATTATTTAGCCTGTGGTATCCCCACCCATCCAGAAAGTTTTTGGCCTCAAGGCCAAGCTGTGTTAACACAGCCAGTAGAAGAAATTACACACCCAGTGGGTTATAGAAGAGAAAAAGTAATAAAATGTTAATATTCCATTGTTCTCTCCAAGTATTGGTGATTGGTTTATGGACAGATATAAGATAAAGAAGCAGGTTTATGTACACAATGTGATAAAGTAATGCAATCTAAATATACCCACAAGCTCAACCCATTTTATTAGGTTGTGGCTTCAAAACACAAAATCAGCTAATTCATATACACAAATAAGACTTAAAAAAGCAAATTTCATACATTTTATACTCTGCAACTGGTAAAAAAGTAATTGGAAACACATTAAGGGAAAAACAATTTTATAGTATGCTGTCCCTTTAAGATAGGCCAGCAGGTCAGAGACCAAGGACTACACCTTTAAATTAGCGTCAGACAGCTTGTGCCAAGATTTTATTCTGTTTGCATAGAACTACCAAGGACTGTAGTCATGCAATGAAATATATTGGAGTCATAAGTAAAACACAGGGGGCAGCACAATAAAACAGACTTGGAGGCTGCATAAAAAGTACATCATATTTACATCAGAAAAGGTCAGTCATTTTAGTAAAATAGCAATGTATATTGTATTTCAGCAGCACACACTTGGGATATGAACGTATCCATTTAATAATAGACTAACTGTCTAGCAGTGAAACACTTCAAAGAATGAGGCATATGCCACAACACTACTTTGATCAACAGTTCCAAACATGTATTTGATCCATTTAGGATGGGATATACATATGACAACAACTGCTGTTTCATATTCTGCAACCTCCCGTCATCAAGGGTTGCACATTAAGAGCTTTAGAAATTGATCTACACTTATTATTTTACATGCACTTCCTTAACTTGTAATTCTCAATTTCAGATAAACTGTCTGGGAATGGAAAACCTTTACAGACAGATTTAGTGATTTCTGTTCTGTAACTGCATAGTTTACCTAAAAGGTGCAGTTGTGATTCTCAACACCAGGGGGCTATCTAATTTGTGTGAATTTGAAATCTACCTGTAATCAACTCAATTATATTTAAAGCATTACAAAGCATCAATCCAATGTTCACTCTTCACTGTGTTTATTTATGCAGCCATTTTTTTCAGTGTTGCTGATCTCCTATACACAAAGACATATCAGCATAGGAGTATATTTACATTTTTTAGACAATTTACTGAATTGTCTGTCTACAGAAATTACCACAGAGTAAAAGGTACAGTCAACTCCAAAATGTTTATTGTTAAAAAGATAGATAATCCCTTTATTACCCATTAACCAGTTTTGCATAACTAACATGATATATTAATATACTTTTTACCTCTGATTTAAGCCTCTTCTGACCACCCCTGATCACATGACTTTTTTATTTATTATCTATTCACTTGCATTTTAGCCAATTAGTGCTGTGTTTTGCAGAACCCACAGGCGAGAGCACAGTGTTATCTATATGGCCCACGTGAACTAGCAGTCTCCTGTTGTGAAAAGCAAATTAAAAGGCATATGATAAGAGGCTGTCTGTATTAGCTTAGAAACAGGAAGAAATGTAAAGGTATAAATGTTATAAAGTATATTAATATAACAATGTTGGTTGTGTAAAGATGGGAAATGGGTAGTAAAGGTGTTATCTATCTTTTTAAACAATAACAATTTTAGTGTAGACTGTCCCTTTAAATAGTGAACAGTGATAAACCTCACTAAAGGGTTAAAAATGTATCTCAATGATTTTTAAATTAAAGGGATTTTAAACAGTATATTAATGCTAGACTTGATGATTTAAAGTAACGATTAGCCTTAGAATAATATGTAGATTTTTTTTTATACAATTATATTAAATGTTTAGGTATTGAAGACATAAGTGTAAAGGTTTGGTTTTCTATACAGTATTCTATAAAGTAATAGACACAACCATGCTTGAACTAGTTTTCATTTTATCTCTGGGCTCTGTAGAGAACAATTAGGAACATATATAAAATCAGGCAATTCATTAGAGTTTGTGCAAACTTACGGCTAGATTACGAGTTTTGCGTTATGAGGGGTGCGGTGCTAACTTGCACGTTATTGTCACTGCTCACTTACCTACAGCGCTGGTTTTACAGGTTTTCATAAACCCGTGCACGATTTCCCCATAGACATCAATGGGGAGAGTCGGCTGAAAGAAAGCCTAACACCTGCAATAAAGCAGCGTAAAGCTCCGTAACGCAGCCCCATTGATTCCTATGGGGAAACAAAATTTATGTTTACACCTAACACCTTAACATGAACCCCGAGTCTAAACACCCCTAATCTTACACGTATTAACCCCTAATCTGCCGCCCCCAACATCGCCGACACCTACATTATACTTATTAACCCCTAATCTGCCACTCCGGACATCGCCGCCACTATAATAAACATATTAACCCCTAAACCGCCGCACTCCCGCATCACAAACACCAGTTAAATATTATTAACCCCTAATCTGCCGCCCCTAACATCGCCGCCACCTACTTACATTTATTAACCCCTAATCATCGCCCCCAATGTCGCCGCCACTATACTAAAGTTATAAACCCCTAAGTCTAACCCTAACACCCCCTAACATAAATATAATTAAAATAAATCTAAATAAAACCTACTATCAGTACCTAAATAATTCCTATTTAAAACTAAATACTTACCTGTAAAATAAACCCTAAACTAGCTACAATATAACTAATAGTTACATTGTAGTTAGCTTAGGGTTTATTTTTATTTTACAGGCGAGTGTGTATTTATTTTAACTAGGTAGAATAGTTAGTAAATAGTTATTAACTATTTACTAACTACCTAGCTGAAATAAATACAAATTTACTTGTAAAATAAAACCTAACCTGAGTTACACTAACACCTAACCTTACATAACAATTAAATAAATTACCTAAATGAAATACAATTACCTAAATTACAAAAAACAAACAAACACTAAATTACACAAAATAAAAAAAGAAATTTTCAGATATTTAAACTAATTACACCTAATCTAATAGCCCTATCAAAATAAAAAAAAAAAACCAAAATAAAAAAAAAACCCTAGCCAAATGTCTTGAAGATGGACCCGCTCCGCACCGGATGGATGAAGATAGAAGATGCCGTCTGGATGAAGACTTCTGCCCGTCTGGAGGACCACTTCTGCCGGCTTAGATGAAGACTTCTCCCGGCTTCGTTGAGGACTTCTTTCTGCTTCGCTGAGGACTTCTCCCGGCTTCGTTTAGGATGGATGTCCGGTCTTCAAAACTGTAAGTGGATCTTTGGGGGTTAGTGTTAGGTTTTTTTAAGGGTTTCTTGGGTGGGTTTTAGTTTTAGATTAGGGTTTGGGCAATTGAAAATGAGCTAAATGCCCTTTTAAGGGCAATGCCCTTCCAAATGCCCTTTTCAGGGTAATGGGGAGCTTTGTTTTTTTTAGTTAGGTTTTTATTTGGGGGGTTTGGTTGTGTGGGTGGTGGGATTTACTGTTGGGGGGTGTTTGTATTTTTTTACAGGTAAAAGAGCTGATTTCTTTGGGGCAATGCCCCGCAAAAAGCCCTTTTAAGGGTTATTGGTAGTGTATTGTAGGCTAGGGTTTTTTTTTATTTTGGGGGGCTTTTTTTATTTTGATAGGGCTATTAGATTAGGTGTAATTAGTTTAAATATCTGATAATTTCTTTTTTTATTTTGTGTAATTTAGTGTTTGTTTGTTTTTGTAATTTAGGAAATTGTATTTAATTTAGGTAATTTATTTAATTGTAATGTAAGGTTAGGTGTTAGTGTAACTCAGGTTAGGTTTTATTTTACAGGTAAATTTGTATTTATTTTAGCTAGGTAGTTAGTAAATAGTTAATAACTGTTTACTAACTATTCTACCTAGTTAAAATAAATACAAACTTGCCTGTAAAATAAAAATAAACCCTAAGCTAGCTACAATGTAACGATTAGTTATATTGTAGCTAGCTTGGGGTTTATTTTACAGGTAAGTATTTAGTTTTAAATAGGAATTATTTAGGTAATGATAGGAATTTTTATTTAGATTTATTTTAATTATATTTAAATTACGGGGTGTTAGGGTTAGGGTTAGACTTAGGTTTAGGGGTTAATAAATTTAGTATAGTGGTGGCGACGTTGGGGCAGGCAGATTAGGGGGTTAATAAATGTAGGTAGGTGGCGGCGATGTTAGGGGCAGGAGATTAGGGGTTAATAATATTTAACTAGTGTTTGCGATGCGGGAGTACAGCGGTTTAGGGGTTATGATGTTTATTATAGTGGCGTTGATGTCTGCAACGGCAGATTAGGGGTTAATTATTTTATTTTAGTGTTTGCAATGCGGGAGGGCCTCGGTTTAGGGGTTAATAGGTAGTTTATGGGTGTTAGTGTACTTTTTAACACTTTAGTTATGAGTTTTATGCTACAGCTTTGTAGTGTAAAACTCATAACTACTGACTTTAGGTTGCATTACGAATCTTGCGGGATAGGCTGTATCATTCACTTTTTGGCCTCCCAGAAAAAGCTTGTAATATCTGCGCTATGGAAGTCCCATTGAAAAGGACTTTACGCAAATTGCGTAAGTTAATTTGCGTTAAGGCCAAAAAAGTGTGCTGTACAGCTGTACCTAAATAAGCAGCGTTATAACCCATAATGCTGCTTTTTTACTCATAATAATATAATCTTTTGTTCCAAAAAGCCTTTCATGGACAGTATTTTGTTGACTGTTTTATATGTTTTCCTAATTGTCCTCAGCAGGAAAGATAGACAAGGGAAAACAAGTTAAAACATGGCGGCACCCATTACTTTATAGAACCTCAGTGGAATTTAGAAAACCAACCATTACAGGAAAGGGGGAAAAATAAATAATGAAAGTATATTGTAAAGTTTTTAAACTACAGATAAATAAAACATTTATATTATAATCTTGTGCTGTTTAATATCACTTTAAATAAGAAACTAGAAAGCTCATTTAGCCTGTCATATTGCTATCTGAAACGCACACTTATTTAATGCACTGGACTGGAAGGTTATGACACATATCAGCCTTCCATTTTTTATTTTTTTTAATCCTTGTGCACATTGCTCTTTAGCTTTGTAACCACCGACTAAAAAATATTGCTCCAGTTCTCCTCTTGTGAAAAATTAGCTTTATTACATCTTAATAATCTTGCAAGCTTCTCCCATCTAACCAGTCCATGGGGGATATTTATCAAAGCGTCAACTATGTTGCATTCACAGGCGTCAATACGCTCGCCAAACATCACCAGACATTGCGGCCATGGATCTGAATATGATCTCCTTATTTATAAAAAAAGCCGTCAAAAATATGCGCGTCAAGTACGGTGCGAAGAGCATCGGACTGGTGTTAACTAACAGTCATCGATGTTGTGGCTATTCAGGTTTTTCCCAACTTTATATATACCATTTCATTACTGTCCACGAACAAACAAATTTCTCTTTAGCACATTATTGTATATAATGTAAATGTATTTTTTTTTTTAATGAGCAGGACTAATTGCGAATATAGCAAGTAGCGACATATTTGGTGCAAAGTGGAGTGTGAATTATTAGAATTCTTTTTAAGATTGGACATACATATTTTAGTATGTATATACACACACACATATATATATATAGACAAAAACGATGAGTCCAGCACACTTTAAATCATCACAACGACTGTGGTGCTTTTCAAAACAATAATAATCATGCAGGTATAGAAAAAGCACTCCTCCGGGTTTGCAAACGAATATTTATTTATGTTAGTTTGCAAATCCGGAGGTGTGCTTTTTCTATACCTGCATGATTATATATATATATATATATATATATATATATATATATATATATGTGTGTGTGTGTGTGTGTGTGTGTGTGTGTGTGTTATGTCAGAAATCTTTTGCAAACATATTTACATGTACCTAAGTTCCTTTTTTTGTTCTAAACAATGTTGTCTGTCATATCCTGTGTTTATTTATACCACTATATGTATATAGTGTAAATGTATTATTATTCTGAGCAGAAATAATTGCAAATATAACATGTAATCAGAGTATTATATGTATTTATTTTCAATCTATGGATATTTTAAAGGGATAGGAAAATAAAAATTTAAGTTGCACTAGTGGGAGCGTGCTGCTAATTGGTGCCTGCACACATATGTCTATTGTGATTGGCTAAATAGATGTGTTCAGCTAGCTGCTAGTAGTGCAATTCTGTTCCTTCAGCAAAGGATAACAAGAGAATGAAGCAAATTTGATAATAGAAGTAAATTGGAAAGTTGTATAAAATTGTATGTTGTATCCAAATAATGAAAGAATAAGTTTGGGTTTTCTGTCCCTTTAAGAGCTGGGCCAGGTTTCTCTCTGCAAATGTCTAACCCTTCCTGATTGCAATCTATTTTTAAAAACCACCCCTTCACAGGTGTTATAAAATGGTCTGACATATAAGATAACATGTCTTACTGAAAAAGAAATTCAAGAGAAGGAAGAAATACACTGAATATAGCATGACAGTAAAGAGGTGATTTTAATTTCTGTTGTATCTGATTCATGACAGTTTAAAGTTAGGTGGGCTATCCCTTTGAGCTATCAGCTTAAGATTCTATTAAATCAAACATCAATACGAATTTTAAAATCCTTGTCTAAAATATTACACTGTGTGTCCTAATGCCAGCATCAATGTTTATCTTTTTTTATTGAGATTTAATAAACATTACAATGAAATAATGAAATAATAAGATCACTACACATAGAAGACCGCCCACATCCCAATTGTACAAAGACAATGGCAAATACAAATATAAGAGTCACATAAACATTTATGATGTATAAAGTATATAGCTAAGTGACAGAAATATTAGTGACCTTAGCCTATAAAATGAAAACCTCAATTTTTTTTTTCCTCCATTGAGTATATATGGTCACTTTTAGACCACCATTGAAACATGAAACATTAAAATTAGGAGTATATTATAAGGCCGCTATTTTTGGGCCTTTAAAACTATTGAACACAATAACTATGAATATATGGATATAATATACGAGAACATGAGGTTGACTCTGGCATCTATAGACTGGTTTTATATCTTTACAAAGCAGGCTTAGGGGGATGGACAATATGTAGTGATGTTGCGAATAGTTCGCCGGCGAATAGTTCCCGGAAAACCGTGGCCGGCGAACATATGCAATGTTCGATCCGCCCCCTATTCGTCATCATTGAGTAATACTTTGACCCTGTGCCTCACAGTCAGCAGGCACATTCCAGCCAATCAGCAGCAGACCCTCTCTCCCAGACCCTCCTACCTCATGGACAGCATCCATTTTAGATTCATTCGGAAGCTGCATTCTTAGGGACAGTGTAGCTGCTGCTGATTAATAGGGAAATCGATAGCTAGGCTAGTGTATTCAGTGTCCACTACAGTCCTGAAGGACTCATCTGATCTCTGCTGTAAGGACAGCACCCAAAAAAGCCCTTTTTAGGGCTGCTTTTTTTTTTTTTTTTCCTGTGTAATCTAATTGCAGTTGCCTGCCTGCCAGCGTGTGTGTCAGGCTCACAGCGTATACTGTGCCCACTTGCCCAGTGCCACCACTCATATCTGGTGTAACAGTAGTGTAGATTTAAAAAAACAACACTTTTTTGACTGTGTTAAATAATAGCAGTCAGTTTCCTTCACACGTGTGCGTTTCAGTGCCTGCCTGCCTGCCAGGGCACAGTGTCACCCCAGTGCAACTCATATCTGGTGTAACAGTAGTGTAGATTTAAAATAAACAACACTTTTTTGACTGTGTTAAATAATAGCAGTCAGTTTCCTTCACACGTGTGCGTTTCAGTGCCTGCCTGCCAGGGCACAGTGTCACCCTAGTGCCACCACTCATATCTGGTGTAACAGTAGTGTAGATTTAAAAAAAACAACACTTTTTTGACTGTGTTAAATAATAGCAGTCAGTTTCCTTCACACGTGTGCGTTTCAGTGCCTGTCTGCCTGCCAGGGCACAGTGTCACCCCAGTGTCACCACTCATATCTGGTGTAACAGTAGTGTAGATTTAAAAAAACAAACACTTTTTTGACTGTGTTAAATAATAGCAGTCAGTTTCCTTCACACGTGTGCGTTTCAGTGCCTGCCTGCCAGGGCACAGTGTCACCCCAGTGCAATTCATATCTGGTGTAACAGTAGTTTAAATATAAAAAAACAACACTTTTTTGACTGTGTTAAATAATAGCAGTCAGTTTCCTTCACACGTGTGCGTTTCAGTGCCTGCCTGCCAGGGCACAGTGTCACCCCAGTGCAACTCATATCTGGTGTAACAGTAGTGTAGATTTAGAAAAAACAAAACACTTTTTTGACTGTGTTAAATAATAGAAGTCAGTTTCCTTCACACGTGTGCGTTTCAGTGCCTGCCAGGGCACAGTGTCACACCAGTGCAACTCATATCTGGTGTAACAGTAGTGTACATTTAAAAAAAAATAATACAATTTTGACTGTAATAGATTGAATAGCAGTTAGTTGTCTGCAAGCGTGTGTGTCAGGCCTACAGCGTCTACTCTGCCAACTTCTGCCAGTGCACAGTGCCACTCATATATGTTTTCACAGTAGCTTGCATGCATAGTACCACTAATCAATAAAAAAATGACAGGCAGAGGCAGGCCACCCCGCAGGGGCCGTCGTGTTTGTGGTGCTGTGATTCCCTTTGGTCCTAGAATAATGCCCAGTGTTCAGAGGCCACATACCATGAACTCAAACATTTCTGAGGACATAGTTGACTGGATAACACAGGACACCCAATCTTCTACAGCTTCCGCTCAGAACCTTGACGCACCATCCTCCTCCAGCTTAGCTTCGGGCACCTCTCAAGTTACCACTCGCCCGCCTGCCGCCACCACCAACACTAGCACCACGGCCGCTTCACTTGATCTGTCAGAGGAGTTATTTACACATCAGTTGGAAGAAATGAGTGATAGTGATGCGCAACCATTATTGCCAGAGGATGTAGATAACAGGGATATGTCTCAGTCAGGCAGCATTACACACATGGACGTAACAGGGATTAAACTGATAAGAATAGAACTACTTAACACACCACTCCTATCTGGTGGCACATTAGATTGCACGCGCAGTGCCCCAAATTTGAAGTAGGAGGACCGACCAAGCATCTTTTTCCATCTCCCGGTTCCAAAAATCGATGCCATATACACGTCCCCTGATAGGGGACGTAACAGGGATTAAACTGATAGGAATAGTACTACTTAACACACCTTATAATAACGCAGAGAGAGGCAACGCAGAGAGAGGAGTCTGAAGAAGAGGAGTCAGAGGAGGAAGATGGCTTTGAGGAGGTGGAAGACCAAACACAGCAGGCGTCCCAGGGGGCTTGTTGTCACGTTATTCCAAACAATTTAGGAATGTTAGGTGATTTATGCCCTTTATGGCTTAAAACCAGACTCTGCATCAACTAAGTAATTTTCCATCAGAGTTTTGCCATGGATCCCCCTCCGGCATACCACAGTCCAGGTGTTAGTCCCCTTGAAACAACTTTTCCATCACTATTGTGGCCAGAAAGAGTCCCTGTGGGTTTTAAAGTTTGCCTGCCTATTGAAGTCTATGGCGGTTCGCCCGATTCGCCATTTCGCGAACAGTTGGTGAAGTAAGCGTTCGCAGTTCGCGAACCCAAATTTTTATGTTCGCGACATCACTAACAATATGTTATAGATTATAAACTGGAGGAGGTGGGAATCTCTCTTAGGCTATGAAGGATGGGGATGTGGCATATATTAAAAAGCAGGATAGCACATTTAGGGACCTATGGTAAAAAATGTTATATAGGACCTTAACAGGAACTCAGAACAAATAAAGCATATAGTAAAGGTAAAATACAGCATACTTCTGAACAATAAACTAACTTAGACTGTTGTCCCGTATATATATATCTACTGTAAATGAATCAAACATAAGAGAAAATTATTTGTCAAGGACTATAACAGACAGCCGATCTAGCAATCAGACCCACTAGTCGTCATTAGAATTATCAGCTACCTACTTCTTTACTGAATGTACTAAATAGAATAGAAAGAACCCTGTAAGTGTTGCGTACAAACTCTATAATTTATAGTATTCTTGGGGGAAGATTGTGCTAGGGGATTGCAAAATACTGGAGAGTAGGTATTTCCAAGAGAGAGGCATCAACGGCTTACACCAGCATTAGCTGATTGATAAACCTCCCTATCAAATCCTAGTGTGTGTTGCTATTTATAGATTAGCTGTATATGAAGGCTGAGGGCTCGATGATTGAAAGCTCTCTGGGCTGGCGAGATTATTAAAGAATGCTTGCCAGTCCTTCTATTTCCCTTGTGGAATGATCTAAAGCCATTTTTTACCCTGAAAACAGGGTGTCTTGCTAAGGGCCTATACTGCATTTTCATATGAAATGTGCACAACAAAATTCGTATTTTAAACATTATACAAAACAAATATTTGAATCATTCACACAAAAATAAGCAGGGGGAAATTGTATTGTTAAGGTGCATCAAAAATCGTAACAAAATTCTTCACCAAAAATTGTGTGTTAACAAAAACGTAAAATTAGTATCTAATTTACACAGGAATAAATCAAATTAAATATTCACAGCGTAAATAGTAATTGTAGTACACTGAATGTGCAAAAATCACACAGAAATTTGAATTTATAAATACAAAATGCAAAGCGTAATTGTTGTTTTTTCGTAAAATGGGCTGAACATGGGCGTTCCATGGGCGTATATGAAAATGTCTCACTAATCCCAGCGTAATTCTATAAAGATTTTCGCACTGCAGATATCACAGTTTTTTCTCGCCAACTAAATGGTGGCGAGCTTTTGTCAAAACAATACGAACACTTATAACCCCAATAGAAAAACAAATGCATACGAACATATAGGCGAATGTAAGATGCTATAAGCAGAAAGCAGCGTAATGTGAGTTATATTGGCTGCAGGATTTTAATTTTAAAGTGCTCCCCTTGCTCTCTGCTAACTTCGCACTGAGGAGCGAAGTTTCCCTATCCAGCGAGCTCCATTACTTTTAATAGGAGCCATCTCACAACTCGCAGGGACTGCCCCTTTTTTACGATCATTGCACCGGGGCAGCCCTGCGAGTGTCAGCGAGAAAAAGAAGGCTTGAGCTGGCAAACAATATATCATCGAGCCCTGAGAGCTCATGTGGACACTAGCTGTAAAAGTATGAACTGCAGTATGTCTTATAAAGATAAACTGGGTGTGAAAGTGAGGCACGTTGAACCTAAAATGTGAACAATGTCTGCAGGCATATTATATTTGCTTTCATTCTTATGCATGAAAGGGTATTTGTTCTACTTCTCAGTTGCAATTATTGTTCTGTGTAGCTATACTGAACCAGCACTCTATGAGACCTCCTCAGACCTAATGTCCAAATTGAAACATTCCTCTCTTATTTAATGTAGGTAACTACACTTGCTTAAACAGATAGCTGTCGCGCTGTCATGGCCATCAACAGCACGACAACAAGGAGAGTAGGGGGTGTATTATGGACATCATTGGAAGGACAAACATCGTGTCTGCCTCTATCCAAAGTGTTAAGTTTCATACAGCATAATTTGGTAGTCATCCCACTACTACACTAGAAGTTACAAATAAGGGGACAGGGCTTGCAAAATTGAACTAAAATAACTTTACAGACTATTACTGAGGTATACAAGCTAATCATATTAGTGCTACCATAAACTCTATAGCCATAAAAAGGGATATTGGAAGGAACCCATATGAAAATATCACTTGAGGAATAAGAGATCAAGTGCAACCAATATACATTCTCTGGAACATGTGTAGTCTGCTCCTTTAAACAATATCTAAGCAAAAGTGTATACTCATATTAGGCATAATAACCCTTTTGCAGTGGCAGTAAAGCAATTTTATAAAACATATATACTGGAAAGTGGACATTGCCTGCAATGTTGTTAGAGTGTAAAGGATCTAATCTCAACAGGCAAATTACAAAATGAATGCCTGAAGGTAGGAAACCACATGCCCCGATATAGTATAGGGCTAGACAAGACTAGGAACTTATTCATCTATACCTTATTTATACAGATAAACATAGCTAGATCAAAATGTACAAAAGGATGCAAAGAGATTTGCAACAAAAAGAAAAGACTGCAGGTTGCTGGGCCAGTTAGATACTTGAAACCCACTAATTAAAGTGTGATCAGAAAAAAGGCAAGATATTATAAAATATCACAAACATACCCATTTATACAAAATAACTTTATTGGAGAAAAAATGTGAGTCCGACTGGACTAGTACTCATGCACACACACACTGTTAAAACTTGCTGGAACTCAGATAAGAAATTTCTTATACAAAAATAAATTGTGGTTTGTTACTACCAAAAAGTATATATGATATATATATCTATCCAGACAACTAAATCTTGGCAGTGAACAAATTTACGCCTAGATTTAGAGTTTTGCGCCAAAGGGGTGCATTAGCTACGCGTGGTTTTTTCCCCCGCACCTTTTAAACAGCGCTGGTATTTAGAGTTCTCTGAAGGGCTGCGTTAGGCTCCAAAAAGGGAGCGTACAGGCATCTTTACCGCCACTGCAACTCTCAATACCAGCGTTGCTTACGGACGCAGCCAGCTTAAAAAATGTGCTCGTGCATGATTCCCCCATAGGAAACAATGGGGCAGTTTGAGCTGAAAAAAAACCTAACACCTGCAAAAAAGCAGCGTTCAGCTCCTAACGCAGCCCCATTGTTTCCTATGGGGAAACACTTCCAAAGTCTGCACCTAACACCCTAACATATACCCCGAGTCTAAACACCCCTAGCCTTACACTTATTAACCCCTAATCTGCCGCCCCCGCCATCGCTGACCCCTGCATTTTATTATTAACCCCTAATCTGCCACTCCGTACACCGCCGCAACCTATGTTATCCCTATGAACCCCTAATCTGCTGCCCCTAACACTGCCGACCCCTATATTATATTTATTAACCCCTAATCTGCCGCCCCCAACGTCGCTGCCACCTACCTACAATTATTAACCCCTATTCTGCCGACCGGACCTCACCGCTACTCTAATAAATGTATTAACCCCTAAAGCTAAGTCTAACCCTAACCCTAACACCCCCCTAAGTTAAATATAATTTTATTCTAACAAAATAAAATAATTCTTATTAAATAAATTAATCCTATTTAAAGCTAAATACTTACCTGTAAAATAAACCCTAATATAGCTACAATATAAATAATAATTATATTGTAGCTATTTTAGGATTAATATTTATTTTACAGGCAACTTTGTATTTATTTTAACTATGTACAATAGCTATTAAATAGTTAATAACTATTTAATAGCTACCTAGTTAAAATAATTACAAAATTACCTGTAAAATAAATCCTAACCTAAGTTACAATTAAACCTAACACTACACTATCAATAAATTAATTAAATAAACTACCTACAATTATCTACAATTAAATCAACTAAACTAAATTACAAAAAAAACAAACACTAAATTACAAAAAAAAAAAAACACTAAATTACAAATAATAAAAAAAGATTACAAGAATTTTGATTCTGATAGGATTCTATCAGCCAATCGGAATTAAGGTAGGAAAAATCTGATTGGCTGATAGAATCAGCCAATCAGATTCAAGTTCAATCGGATTGGCTGATCCAATCAGCCAATCAGATTGAGCTCGCATTCTATTGGCTGATCGGAACGTCAGCTGCTTCAAGATGGTCCCACTCCGCGCCGGATGGAAGAAGATAGAAGATGCCGCTTGGATGAAGATGTTTGCCGGTCCGGATCTCCTCTTCTTGCCGGATAGGATGAAGACTTCGGAGACTTCTCTGGACCTCTTCTTGCCGGATAGGATGAAGACTTCGGACCCTCTTCTGGACGGATCGGTGATACCCGGCGTGGTGAAGACAAGGTAGGAAGATCTTCAGGGGCTTAGTGTTAGGTTTTTTAAGGGGGGTTTGGGTTAGATTAGGGGTATGTGGGTGGTGGGTTGTAATGTTGGGGGGGGCGTGTATTGTATGTTTTTTTACAGGCAAAAGAGCAGAATTCTTTGGGGAATGCCCCGCAAAAGGCCATTTTAAGGGCTGGTAAGGTGAAAGAGCTGTAAAATATTTATTTTAGAATAGGGTAGGGCATTTTTTTATTTTGGGGGGCTTTGTTATTTTTTTTAGGGGGCTTAGAGTAGGTGTAATTAGTTTAAAATTCTTGTAATCTTTTTTTATTTTTTGTAATTTAGTTTAGTTGATTTAATTGTAGATAATTGTAGATAGTTTATTTAATTAATTTATTGATAGTGTAGTATTAGGTTTAATTGTAACTTAGGTTAGGAATTATTTTACAGGTAATTTTGTAATTATTTTAACTAGGTAACTATTAAATAGTTATTAACTATTTAATAGCTATTGTACCTGGTTGAAATAAATACAAAGTTGCCTGTAAAATAAATATTAATCCTAAAATAGCTACAATATAATTATTATTTCTATTGTGGCTATATTAGGGTTTATTTTACAGGTAAGTATTTAGATTTAAATAGGAATAATTTATTTAATAAGATTTATTTTATTTCGTTAGATTTAAATTATATTTAACTTAGGGGGGTGTTAGGGTTAGGGTTAGACTTAGCTTTAGGGGTTAATACATTTATTAGAGTAGCGGCGAGGTCCGGTCGGCAGATTAGGGGTTAATACTTGAAGTTAGGTGTCGGTGATGTTAGGGAGGACAGATTAGGGGTTGCTACTATTTATTATAGGGTTTGCGAGGCGGGAGTGAGGCGGATTAGGGGTTAATAATTTATTATAGTAGCGGTGAGGTCCGGTCGGCAGATTAGGGGTTAATAATTGTAGGTAGGTAGCGGCGACATTGGGGGGGCAGATTAGGGGGTAATAAATATTATGTAGGGGTCGGCGATGTTAGGGGCAGCATATTAGGGGTACATAGGGATAATGAAGGTTGCGGCGGTGTGCGGTCGGCAGATTAGGGGTTAAAAATTTTTAATAGAGTGGCGGCGATGTGGGGAGGCCTCGGTTTAGGGGTGCATAGGTAGTTTATGGGTGTTAGTGTACTTTAGAGCACAGTAGTTAAGAGCTTTATGAACCGGCGTTAGCCCAGAAAGCTCTTAACTCCTGGCTTTTTTCTGCGGCTGGAGTCTTGTCGTTAGATTTCTAACGCTCACTTCAGCCAAGACTCTAAATACCGGCATTAGAAAGATCCCATTGAAAAGATAGGATACGCAATTGACATAAGGGGATCTGCGGTATGGAAAAGTCGCGGCTGGAAAGTGAGCGTTAGACCCTTACCTACAAGACTCTAAATACCAGCGGTAGGACAAAACCGGCGTTAGAACCCCCTAACGCTGGTTTTGACGGCTAACGCAGAACTCTAAATCTAGGCGTAAATTATGTAGACAGTGATAGGATGAAATGTCTGATTGGTTTGTTAGCCTTTCAAAAAGCACCACATCGTTGTAGGAGATGAGCAACAGGATGTATATATTCGTGTTCTTGAATATCAGTCTGTTTAATACTTACAAGAACACGCAGTATAAATGTATTTGTGGCTCAATCTCATACTAAATAATAGTTACAATGTTAGTTAGCTTTTAGGTACAAATGTTGCAACTTGTAGTTGTTAAACTCTCTTGTGTGAAGAGTCCGTGGTTTTAAAACTGTTTGCTGGGGCATACACCACACCTTATGACCAGCAAACAGTTTTAAAACCACGTACTCCTTTTTGGTAGTAACAAATAGTTTTAACAGTATGTGTGTGTGTGCATGAGTACTAGTCGGACTCACATGTTTTCTCCAATAAAGTTATTTTGTATAAATGGGTATGTTTGTGATATTTTATAATATCTTGCCTTTTTTCTGATAACACTTTAATTAGTGGGTTTCAAGTATCTAACTGGTCCAGCAACCTGCAGTCTTTTCTTTGTGTTACAAATCTCTTTGCATCCTTTTGCACATTTTGATGTATATTACTGCTCTAAGTTCTGGAATTAAAGGGATAAGAGTAATAATAAATAATTTTGATTTATCCCTTGAATTTTGATTTATAAACCCATTTGACTTTCCCTCACCCTCTCTGCTTTAGATATTATACTGAATTACAATCACCATAAGACATTAAGGTGGAGTATATATGAGATCATAGGTGTCCAGTGCTAGATTGAAATTTCAGAGAGCATTCATCATAGTATCTAGCACTAAGCATTATATAGAAGGGTAACAACATGTCTCTCAACAAGAATGTCTCTGAGAATGAAACCTGAGAGAGGATTATCTTAGGCTAGATTTCAGCCGATCCCTGTTCTGTTATGTTCAAATGCAATGCCCAGCAGTTGGGGCATGTTTGGTGTGGCTGCTATTTTAGTGGCGTTTTTCAAAAGTGCACACATGGTGTAGCGGTATACTGGGGTAATAGTGCTCAGATCATAAAACATATAGGAGAGCCTCCTAGTCTTGAATGACCCACAGCCACCATCCCAGTCTCCTAATTCCTTTTGTTGGAATGCCATAATATTGCTATTTGAGATCAGGAGTGGAGGAGGTAAGCTGTTGCGCTTCTTCTTTATATCTGACCACAAGTCCTCCCATTCACAAGGTTGTTCAGGAGTCTGTCTTCCGTGCTCTTCAGATCTGAGAGCTGGAAGATGCGAACCGGCTAAGCGAGAAGTTGGAGTTTGTCGGGAGGTGCAATCATATGTTCCTGTCTGCACTTCAGAATTATAGCATGAAAAGTCCAATATCAGGGATCGTTCTGTGCCTATCTCAGTGGTATTTACAAAGTGTACTCTTGTTAGCTGAAGGACTGACCTGAGTTCACTTTCTACCTGATCGAGATGTTGCGTTAGTGTTTTCAGAACCGATTGTTCCCATGTTTCAATGGCCACCATTATGCCCAATCGTCAGACTCAGTCTCTGGTAGTGATAGTGTAGTCTTCAAGACAGCATCAGCGTTATAGCCACCGTTGGGGTCCCTGTTCATATATGTTGCTCAATTGGCACAGTGCTTAATATGTTTCGAGTGTTGCAATCTTTCAATGTTGAACACAAGTAAAATATGTGCAGCATATACATCTGCTCATCCTGTTTCTTCAGGAAAATGGGGAAGGCTAGATAAGGGCCTAGACCGTCAGATGGCCTCCGCTACGCTCCTCATCAATTCAGATCTTCCGGGCTAAGGTTATTCCAACTAAGTGCATTGTTCTGTTTGGCTTGTACTGGGCTTCATCATAATGTGGAGCAGTAATCCAGATTATAGATCTAAGGAGCGATAAATAGCGGATTTACCAGCTCCTGTTCTCAGCCATTAAGAAAAGCAGCCATCTTGGCCGCTGTTCAAACACGCCCCCCCCCCCCCAATGTTTATCTTTAATACTAATTTCACATATACATACTTTCAAAGTATAATATAATGTAACACATGGCACTTACAAGTTCTGATCAATTACAAAAACATCGAGCAATTTGATTAGTTAGTAATAGTTTATAATGTGTATTTGGATCACATTGGCTGATGTCATAAATCATATGATTATGCATATTCCAATCAAAAGTGGTGGAAAAATTCATTAGTGTGTGGGTTATTTAGGAGTTTGCGTCAAAATTGGTGTGAAGTGATGTGTCAAATATGGTGCACAGTGGAGAGTGGGACTTGTATTACATGGCTTAAACATGGTGCACATAGATTTTTCCAAAAAATAAAAAGGAAGTTAGCTATATTATGTTGTGTATTTATTTAATTTTTTATCTCTATATCTATTAGTGCAACAAGTTTGGGGCAAAACTTTGCACAAAATATGTAGAAATAATATTGTCCACTTGATTTGTAATGAGAGACAAAGTTGTAGCATAATCCATTAGTAGTAATGTATTTTTCATTTTTATTCCTATATCTACTAGTGCCCCAAATGTGGAGCAATAATATTGTTTGATTTAGAAAGGGTAAACAATTTTAATAAAGTTTCTAATTTACTTTTATTATGTAATATACTTCATACTCTTGCAGCATCGAACATAAGTTTTCTGTGTTTTCCGACTCCCATTGAGTTCTATGGCATCCGCGACCTGAAGGGTGGCGGATTGAAAACCAGGTACGCTGAGTCAGAAAAGACGCAAGCGTACCTGTAGAAATGTTGATAACTTTGTGAGAGCTTCAAATAGTGTTGTATAGGAGGGCGAATTAACACGAATCCGCTCGAATTCCACGGGTTTTCAACTCGCATCGATGTGCATCAGATTGAGATCACGGTATCATATGTAACATCACAAATTTCAACATCTTGAAGCTTTGATAACTACGGCGGATCAATCTCGCGACAAAAACGATGCGGAATTCCAGTGTATTTTCAGTTGACGCTTTGATAAATAGGCCTCATAGTAATGTATTTCACTCTTTTACAACTAAATATTACATTATCAGCTTAATTTATATTATCTAATAAGCTCAGATCTGGAAATAACTATGACATCTTCTCTGTGTAAATTGTGTAAGCAAGTGAAGTGAGAATACTCTGAAGTGAGAATACTCTGAAGTGAGAATACTCTAAAAGTTAGAATATGCTGAAGTAGAGAATGCTCCAAAAGTGAGAATGCTCCAAAAGTGAGAATACTCCAAAAGTGAGAATAATCTGAAGTGAGAATACTCTGAAGTGAGAATACGCTGCAGTAGAGAATACACCAAAAATGAGAATACTCTGAAGTGAGAATACTCTGAAGTGAGAATATGCTGCAGTACAGAATACTCCAAAAGTGAGAATACTCTGAAGTAGAGAATACTCCAAAAGTGAGAATACTCCAAAAGTGAAAATATTCTGAAGTAGAGAATACTTTGAAGTGAGAATACTCCAAAAGTGAGACTACTTTGAAGTAGAGAATATTTCAAAGGGGAAAATAATCCAAAAGTAGAGAATACTCCAAAGTGAAAATACTATGAAGTAGAGAATACTCCAAAAGTGAGAATACTCCAAAAGTGAAAATATTCTGAAGTAGAGAATACTTTGAAGTGAGAATACTCCAAAAGTGAGACTACTTTGAAGTAGAGAATATTTCAAAGGGGAAAATAATCCAAAAGTAGAGAATACTCCAAAGTGAAAATACTCTGAAGTAGAGAATACTCCAAAAGTGAGAATACTCCAAAAGTGAAAATATTCTGAAGTAGAGAATACTTTGAAGTAAGAATACTCCAAAAGTGAGAATTCCACGGGTTTTCAACTCGCATCGATGTGCATCAGATTGAGATCACGGTATCATATGTAACATCACAAATTTCAACATTTGCCGATCTTGAAGCTTTGATAACTACGGCGGATCAATCTCGCGACAAAAACGATGCGGAATTCTAGTGTATTTTCAGTTGACGCTTTGATAAATAGGCCTCATAGTAATGTATTTCACTCTTTTACAACTAAATATTACATTATCAGCTTAATTTATATTATCTAATAAGCCCAGATCTGGAAATAACTATGACATCTTCTCTGTGTAAATTGTGTAAGCAAGTGAAGTGAGAATACTCTGAAGTGAGAATACTCTGAAGTTAGAATACTCTGAAGTGAGAATATGCTGCAGTACAGAATACTCCAAAAGTGAGAATACTCTGAAGTAGAGAATACTCCAAAAGTGAGAATACTCCAAAAGTGAAAATATTCTGAAGTAGAGAATACTTTGAAGTGAGAATACTCCAAAAGTGAGACTACTTTGAAGTAGAGAATATTTCAAAGGGGAAAATAATCCAAAAGTAGAGAATACTCCAAAGTGAAAATACTCTGAAGTAGAGAATGCTCCAAAAGTGAGAATACTCCAAAAGTGAAAATATTCTGAAGTAGAGAATACTTTGAAGTGAGAATACTCCAAAAGTGAGACTACTTTGAAGTAGAGAATATTTCAAAGGGGAAAATAATCCAAAAGTAGAGAATACTCCAAAGTGAAAATACTCTGAAGTAGAGAATACTCCAAAAGTGAGAATACTCCAAAAGTGAAAATATTCTGAAGTAGAGATTACTTTGAAGTGAGAATACTCCAAAAGTGAGAATACTTTGAAGTAGAGAATATTTCAAAGGGGAAAATAATCCAAAAGTGAGAATACTCTGAAGTAGAGAATACTCCGAAGTGAGAATACTCTGAAGTAGAGAATACTCCAAAAGTTTGAATACTCTGAAGTGAGAATACTCTGAAGTAGAGAATACGCATACATGAGAAAAAACTCTAAAAGTCAGAATACTCTGAGGTAGAGAATACTTCGAAGTGAGAATAATCCAAAAGTGAGAATACTCTGAAGTAGAGAATACTTTAAAAGTGAGAATACTCCAAAAGTGATAATAATCCAAAAGTGAGAATACTCTGAAGTAGAGAATACTCCGAAGTGAGAATACTCAGAAGTAGAGAATACTCCAAAAGTGAGAATACTCTGAAGTAGAGAATACTCAGAAATGAGAATACTCCAAAAGTGAGAATACTCTGAAGTACAGAATACTTCAAAAGTGAGAATACTCCAAAAGTGAGACTACTCCAAAAGTGAGGATACTTTGAAGTAAAGAATACTCCGAAGTGAGAATACTCTGAAGTAGAGAATACTCCAAAAGTGAGAATACTTCAAAAGAGAGAATACTCCAAAAGTGAGAATAATCCAAAAGTGTAAATACTCTGAAGTAGAGAATACTCCAAAAGTGAGAATACTCTGAAGTAGAGAATATTTCAAAAGTGAGAACACTCCAAAAGTGAGAATACTCTGAAGTAGAGAATACTCCAAAAGTGAGAATTCTCTGAAGTACAGAATACTCCAAAAGCGAGAACACTCCAAAAGTGAGAATACTCTGAAGTACAGAATACTCCAAAAGTGAGAATACTTTGAAGTAGAGAATACTCCGAAGTGAGAATACTCTGAAGTAGAGAATAATCCAAAGGGAGAATACTGTGACATAGAGAATACCCCAAAGTGGAGAGGTTTGAATTCAATATATAAAAGCACAGAATCTTTTTATTTTGTGTGTTGATTCAGTATATTAAGAAATGCATCTCAGAAAGTTCCATTATAAGGTGTCGATTTTGCTGCTTTTATTAAAAAAAAAGAAAAGTGACACTGCTCTATATTACTAACAGCCACTACAGTAAAATCTCTGTTCTGTGTTTGGGTTTTTTACTATTAATCATGTGGGTGTAAAAACATTGCTGTGCGATGGAAGAGTACATATTGACTTCCTGGGGTGGAGCGCTGTGGAAGCTGTGTGCGCTCTAGCTCTCTTGAATTGTAGAGCCGGGAAATAATGAATACCCCACCACAGAGCCTTATTATTGGGGGGAAAGCATACCCTGCTTGGAGGCAATAAATTGGCACTAGGAAGTCCACTATATCTACTCAGGCTGGTTGGACCAAGCCTGCTAACACAGAATTGATACAGAAAAATCAAGGAAAACAGTATTTCACAATATCATTAGCCAGGATTCACACCAGCTGAAGGAAAGACGGTAAAAGTACTGCAGCAAGCGGAGGTTGGTTTAAAGAAATAAACCACACTGGAAGGCACGAGTAAAAGAGTCTGATTCGGGTGAGAGGTAACCTGCTTGGGACAAAGAGCCTGAAACCAGCAGTAACAAGGCAGCACTGTGAGTAGAGAGCCCTGGGAGAAGGCAGAGACAAGTGACCGATAAATCACACTTACCTGGATTAAGCAAGGAGTCATGAGGTCATAACCGAGAGCCGGAACATGTGCAAGGAGTTGGCATCCGGACGCAATTACCCGGGTGAGCGTATTGGCTCCAAATGAATCACACAGACTGTCGACTCCTGCGGTGAGAGGGCTCCCTGAAAGAGCAAATGCCGAATCTAAGCCGTGAAGAAATCGGGGGGTTAGTACCATTGTAAAAAAAATAAAGGCAAAGATATCACTATGATGAAACATGTCAGACATTTTGTCCTATCTTGCATGTCTGCTACATTTGTTAAATAAATTTTTCCTGGTTTATTAATACTGCTGTGCTGCTCTATTTTCATTTTTTCATTACTTACAAGCAGTTGGTTCCTGTTTTTTTGAGCATTGCACCTTTTCCCTTATGCACTGCCCTTAAGCCTCCGTTTGTGGGGTCTGACATCACTAGTGTGAGCCCGAAAGAAGCACTCACTGAGGAGTTTGGAGTGGCCAGTCGACAACGAAAGATATCACGGATGTCATCATAAAAAGACTCACTGTACTTCACTTTCATCTCTTGAAATATATCTCAAAACAGTCTATTATATATATTTGCTATTATACCTTTTGACTTATCGCATTTACTACTAAAATGAGGTTTCCTTGATGAGATCCGTGAGTGGTCTCCGTTATTTCAGAGAGCCTTTTGCTTATTTTTTGTCCTTTACGAGGCCCAAAAGTGGCCCATCATACTCATTGTAAGGCTCTGATATGGTTTGGCATGTTTTTATATATTGTATCTCTTATTTTGATATCACTCTGTAATTGCTGATTTTATTAATTTCAAAAAGTTTGTTTGCCTTAATTCTAACCTCAATAAAAAGATTATTAAAAAAAAAGACTCACTGTACTTCAACACTAGGGCTCTCTCCCACAGGTTAAGGGGAATTTTTCTCCTGTTAGCAAAGAGACAGGCTGAGTTATACAAGAGTGGCTGGATGTGATACCGGCAAAAAAATAAATAAAATATATATATATAAAACAGCAAACACCATAGGAATTTTTTTTTTTTAACATTGATAGCTGAATGGTGTTTCCCTAAATCATGTGTTAGCTAAAAACCCTTAAACCAGCAGGGGTCACAGAATTACCGCTTTATTGTCAGCAATAACTTATGATAACTGGTGACGGGTATACGCAAAAGGATAAGAGTCAAGTTAAAATAACAGCGGATTCAATTTAAATTGCTATTTCGATAAGGAAGACACCTGAAAGGATCTGTCTATTGATTCTACTGATACCCTGAATTAACTAAAGTTACAACAGAAGCTATCAAAGGATTTTGGGGAAGGCAGAGAACCCAAGGGCAGTTCACTGAGAGCCGCAGAGCTGGGATAGTACAAGGGAGGAACTATATGGCATATCTTTTATAAAAGATATCATCAAAGTCCTAGTTATTGGAAAAGCCGGACTCATTATACATAACTAAAGATCTTTATACCAGATACAGGTCTAGACATGTCACTTTATTGAGATATAAAACAGGCTACACATGTTAAGTCTGCCTGAGTAACATAAAATCTGAGGTGTATAAAGGAAACACTATAGGCTTTTAACTTTAATGTAATATACCTTAGGCTGGTTTTGTATAAGGGGTCTTTTTTTGCAGAAGGCTATTGCATAATATTTGCTATTATTCAGAGAGAGTGCCATTTAAAGATATAAGGTGATAGGCAGGTATTTAGTTATATTTAAAAACAAAGAGCTTGGAGATTTTGGGGGTTTTTCTACGTTGGTAAATAGTGCTCTCTTATTTGTTACGTTGCTCTCCATCAATATATTCTAAACAAAAAGGGAGGAATAAGGGAGGGGAGAGGAAGGGAAAAAAAGCTAGTAGAAAGACATAGCTGATTAAAGTATTGGTCTATTCTTGTTTGCTTTCTCCACTAAATGTCTCAGGTAATAAGACCTGGTGGAGTATATTTGTCCGTTAATAACTGAGACCATAAGTAACAGTACTTTACAAGGCAGGGGTTCAGGGTAGTATTATTTTGCACATTCTTGTACTTAAATTCACTACAAAAGGTTTTTATTTGTTTTTTTTTATTTTATTTTTTACAAAATCACGAATTCACAGGTAGTCCTATATTGAGCTCGAGTCAGACCTCCTCAGAGAAGGACATATCAACACCTTCACTCACACGGTTTACACACACATATATATAGATGCTATATATATATATATACACTCACATATATAGACTTTTAAGGAGAGAAAAGAAATGAGGAAAATGAAAGAGAGAGAAAGGGGAAGGGAAGGGGAAAAAAAAAATAAAAAAAAATTCACAAGCACTACACATTATTTTATTTTTTTTATAAATAAAGTTTTTATTGAGAAATTTCAATAACATCAAACATACGCAACAAATTTGCAAGGCAACAATATCACAAAGAGATAGGTGACAACAATGCACTTGAAAACAATAAATGACATCTCACTTTTAGTAGTATGGCAACTTACTATACAGTTGTTACTATAATTAAAGTATAAATTTTCAATAGACTTAGTTAAGTGAGGTGAGCAAGAACAGACAAATAATATTTCCATAGATCTCAATACAACCTTCATCTAGATGTTGCTTTTCTAGATTGATTTTTCTCATTTTTCATTTAACTTTACATTGAAAACCGCATACCTTGCAAAACAAAATAATACAATGTAATAACTCTCACAGTTTATAGGAGCGTGAGCAGAATGAGACACAGGGAAGATCTCAGTGGGGAAGGCGAGGAGAGAAGAGTAAGAAGTTCGGGTGGAGATGAAGATTGTAGGGATATTCTGCCGGGATTAACCCATTTCAGGGGGGGAATTTTGTGCACCAAGGAGACCAAATCTCATATTAGTAGTCTAGTTTATCCTGCATTGAGTAAGAGTATGCCTCCATTTTTAGAAGAAAATTAACAGTAGTTAGAATCTGTGCTATGGAGGGGGGGGAGTGGGGCGCTTCCAGGCTTTCGCAATTTCTAGCTTAGTAGACATGAGTATGTAGATGGTCAAGGCTTTTTCTGCTGAGGAAATATTCGGAAAGTGTAAATGGAGAAGACATTTTTGTGGGCTCAGTATAGGTGTAATGCCTAGTGAGTGTAAAATGTCAAAGATCTGAGTCCAAATTGGCGCTATCTTAGGACAAAACCACCAAAAATGAGCCTGAGATCCTAGTTGTCCACATCCTCTCCAGCAAGTGGGTGGATGGGTGCTGTATATCTTATGCAATGCGGCCGGAACTAAGTGCCAGCGGACAGTCAGCTTATAGTGTAGTTCCCATAAGGTCGTGCAATGTAGTAACTTCTTAGTGAAAATGAGTTCTCTGTACCAAGAGTCAGTGTTGGTCATGAAATTCAATTCTTTCTCCCAGACTATGTGCTGGGAGATTTTATGTTGGGATGAAGGAGTAAGTAAAATGTCATAATGGAAGGAGAGAGTACCTTTAAGTCTATAGGGTTGTGAGCATCTCTGCTCCCATGTCGTGGCTACTCTAACATTCTTTTTAGGGAAACCCCATGATCTGACTATGGAACAAAGTCGAAAGGTCTCGAATCTCAGAGAGGTCAGGACTTGTAATTTGTTGCAGACTTCATTATATGATAGCTCATTAGTATAGGTCCGAGATGTAGACAGCATCAAGGTCCCTCCAGCTAGAGACGTGGGAATCAGGAAGGCAAAAAAGGGCACTCGCAATGGTTTGTCTCGGGGAAGGATGAGGGGCTATCGTAGGTAAATATCTAGTTTGTTCCCAAAAGTGTAAGGTATCTGAGATTACCGAATGGGTGATGTTAAGGCTTTTCTTGCAGTGGGACGGAACCCAGGGCATATCAGTCAGATGTAGACCTGATGGCAGGAGGGAAGATTCGACCTCTCTCCAGGAGGCCTTACACTCAAGTTGACCCCAACTCATCAGATGAGACAGCCTGGCTGCTTGGTAATACAGGATGACATTCGGTAAACTAAGCCCTCCTTTATCACAGGTCCGTTGCAAAGTTTGTCTGGAGGTCCTGGGTTTTTTACCTTTCCAAACATAGTTAGTGATTAGGCTCTGCAACTTGTTGAGGATGGGTCTAGGGACATTGATCGGAAGTGATCTGAAGAAATAGGTTAACTTGGGAATAAAGGACATTTTAATGGCAGTGATCCTACCTGTCCATGAAATTTCATGATAGTCCCAAGAATCCAGAAGCTTCCTCTATTCTGGGAGTCTTTCCATATAGTTCTTGGAAATTACCGTGGCCGTTGATGGGGAAAGGTGGATACCTAAGAGTTTAATAGAACTAGGAGACCATTGAAATTGAAAGTTTCTCTGTAGGGAGGACAGCTCAGATGGTGAAATATTAAGGTGCAAGGCTTCCGTCTTAGACAAGTTAAGCTTATAATAACTCATGGCATTAAACCGGGTGAGTATCCTGAAAATGGCCGGGAGGGACTTGGACGGATTGGTAAGCAGAAGTGTGACATCGCCTGCGTACAAAGAGATTTTATGCTGAGTCAACTGGACCTGGAACCCAGAGATATCAGGGTCGAGTCTAATAGCTTGCGCCATAGGCTCAATGGTAAGAGCAAACAAGAGAGGAGAAAGAGGACACCCCTGTCTCGTTCCGTTGGTGACATCAAAACGACTAGACTGAAAACCCACTCCCTTGACTCTGGCCGCGGGGAAGCACTACACATTATTTAATTTATGGAAAAATATATCACAAGCACAAAACCCAGATCCCCGGCAATGCCGCTAAAAAAAGATAAAAAAATCAAAATGGTATTGGACACAGCCCCAGAGTCTACTTTAGAAACACAAATACCCCCAATAATTAATCAAGAAAACCAAATGACACTTAATCAATTAGCGGACCTGCTACTACCACAATTCGACTTAAATAAGAAAGAGATTGCAGGGCTCTCACAGGAGATCAAACAATTCTCTAAAAGAATAATAGAGGTAGAATCCAGAGTCTCTGAACTAGAAGACAAATATAATGTACAAGATGAGATTAATATAAATCACACAGATAAAATTAATAGTCTTCAAGCTAAAATTGATGATCTCGAAGATAGATCGCGTCGAAATAACATCAAAATAGTCGGATTACCCGAGAGTCCAGAATTTATGGATTTATTAACATTCGGGGCATCTACACTACCTCAATTACTGGGGTTTCAAACACCAATAGAAAAACTACTAGTGGAGAGAGCACATAGAACTGGTACTAGCAGGAAACATCCAGATGGGAACATAAGCCCGAGGATGGTTATAATAAGATATCTAAACTTTCAGGATAAAATTAATATAATGAGACAACATAGGAAAGTGCAACCGCTAATGCTAGGCTCAAAACAAATACACATATTCCAAGACTTTTCAGTAGACACATCAACAAAAAGGAAAGCAATGACACCATATTGTACGGGCTTATTAAAAGCAGGCTGTAAAGCCAATATAAGATATCCGGCTAAAGTTGTGATAGCAGAGGCAGAGGGCTTCACCACTTTGAACTCCATAGAAGAAGCTGAATCTTATTGTACAAAAAGAAATATTAAAATTGATAGAAGGTAATCTTGAAGCCAATTTAGCTGGTCAAACGTAACAATGGAGAAAATTGCAGTGTGGCAGCACGCCTACTTGTTTGATTTCATTACAGTCCTAAGACAGACAAATTTTCCTAAGAAAAGAGAACTTAAACTGAAAATTCTTTTCGCTGTTCTTTTCTTTTTTAATTTTCCCCCTCACTCTCTCCCTTTTTTTTTTCCCGAGTATACCAGGTTCATGTTCCCCCTCCTCTCTTCTCGTGTCAAAAGAGGGCTCAGTGGGGATTTTAATAGGGATTAAGGGAATACAGATGTTATATTATTTTTCATTTTTAATAGGCATTATGTTAATAAAATGCAGTCGACGCTTAATATAGTGTCATGGAATTTGGGAGGTATTTCCTCCCCCATCAAACGCAAACAGATAATAAAAACTTTAAAACGGCACAGTCCAGACATCATTTTCTTGCAGGAACTACACCTGAAAAAGAAGGAAATCCCTAAACTTAAAACTAATTGGGTTTCAGAAATCATAGCAACCCCTTGTAATAAAAGAAAATGCGGGGTGGCAATAATGTTTAATAATAACATTTCTTATAATATAAAAAAACAAGAACTAGATCCAGCAGGCAGATACATCATTATCCAAGTGGAAATTGATAGCAAGATATGCTCATTTTGTAATATATATGGTCCAAATAAATTGGATACTGAGTTCTGGGATAAAATAAAATAAAAATTAACTCCCTTCATAGGGGAGAACTTAATATTAGCAGGTGATTTCAATTTAACAATGTATCCGGAGATGGACAGGTTTCGATTAAAACATACACAGGCTTACCAGAGGGAGGCAAAATTATTGAGAGAGTTTAGTAAGACTTTGAAGCTGCAAGACATATGGCGTCTCAAAAACCCAGACAGTCGTAACTTTTCGTGTGAATCCAAATCATACAAAAAAAATTCTAGGATAGACATGTTCCTGATGGAAGATAAGCTACAGGCATTAGACATTGAAACACAGACAGAGGAGATAATTCTTTCAGATCATGCCATTATTTCTATGCAAATTTAAACTCCTCAGTCTTCAGGAAATAATTGTAATTCATTCCATTTCCCAAGTTATATGATAAATAATAAAAGGTTTGTTAACTGGCTACGTGGAAGATGAAGTGAATATTATTTGTTAAATAAGTTATACATCAATAAGATAGAAACCTTCTGGGAGGCAGGAAAGGCCGTCCTCAGAGGCAAAATCAAAGCTTTTATGATAAAAACAAAAAAGAAAAATAAACACAGGGAGTTACAACTTGCAAATCAACTTAAAAATATGTATAATAGATATTTAAATCAGCCAAACTCATTAACATGGAAGAGATATACAGAGGCTAAATTTGAAAGAGAAATGTTTTTGAAAGATAAATGGGCCATGGAAGATTTGAAAACAACAGCCTTTTATTAGGGCTATCAGGGGGTTTCAGCTAAAAATCTTGCGAAAATTACCAAGTACAGAAAAAGTAAAAATTTGATCACGCTAATTAAAAAAGGAACTAAAGCATATACAAAGAACATGGAAATCTCTAACGCCTTTTATAATTTTTATAAAGAATTATATGCGGAGGTACACATTAATACAGAGGGAAAAAAAACATTTTGGCAAAAAATAAAGTTACCCCAAATATCAGAGGAGGCTGTTAGACAGATCAATTTACCTATTTCAGAAGCAGAGGTTAATAATGCAATCAATAAAATAAAAACAAATAAAGCACCAGGTCCAGACGGTCTTACCGCAGAATTTTATAAAATCGCCAAAGAGGAAATCCTACCAACACTAACAATGCTATATAATACATATTACACAAAAAACCAAATGAAGTCACCTTATTTTTTAGATGCAGTAGTAACGCTGATACATAAAAAAGGGAAACCTGCAGAAGATATGGGTTCATATAGACCCATATCACTACTGAATAATGACTACAAGATCTGCATGACAATTATAGCCGATAGGTTAAAGAAAGCGATTGGTGATATAATTCACGAAGATCAGGCAGGATTTATGCCAGGAAGGAATGCAGTACGCAATACTCACAGGGTATTGTTAATCCTAGAACATTACTTCAATCAATTACAACATCCCAATAAACAGAGAAAAAGAGATCTAGATTTACTAACAATCGATGCTGAAAAAGCATTCGATTCTATTATATGGGACCATATGTTCACCTCACTTAACAACTTTGGTTTTTCAGGAAATCTGATTAAATTTCTTAGATTAATTTATAATAAACCACGCTCACAACTATTAGTTAACGGGGGACTCACACATTATTTCAGTCTGGAAAGGGGGACACGACAAGGATGCCCATTGTCCCCCCTGCTTTTCAATATAGCAATGGAACCCTTAGCTGTTAGCCTAAGAAATGAAGTAAAAGGGATCAAGATAGGGAACCAAAGCCCGATCATTTCGCTATACACAGATGACATTATTATATTCTTACAAAATACAAATTTTAGCATTCCAAAGATTCTAGAAATAATTCACAGCTATAGTCAATTTTCAGGGTACAAAATCAATTCAAATAAATCAGAAATATTATGGATAAATAAAACAACACAAAGCTATTCAAAGCATATATTTAAAGAAGTATAATATATAAATTATCTCGGAATCACCTTACGGTGAGACCCCAAAGAATGGTACCATCTTAATTATGATAAATTGCTTGACAAAATTGACCAACGATCTGATAAGATCGAATATCCATTATCTCTCATTATCGGCAAAAATAATGTTATTAAAAACAATTTTCTTTCCACGGTTAATGTTTTTGCTACAAAATTTACCGCTATTTATTAAAATGAAAGATATAAATAGATATAATAGGTTATGTGCTAAGTTTATCTGGGGGCAGAAAAGACATGATATGTCAATAGAGAAACGTATACAATTAAAAAAATTGGGGGGACTTTCACTCCCCAACTTACAATATTATAACTGGGTGACATTGGTTAAGTTTGGGCTGACTGGGTAACAGAAGATAATTATGTCACATATTATGAAATAGAGTCAGATCTAATAAAACCATTCAATTTAAAATCTATACTACACTATCCATATAATAAGTTACCAAGCAATATCAGTAAGCTGAGTACCTTTACAAATATAATACAAGCATGGCAGAAGTACTTGAAAGTAATGGGTTATACGTACCAGGTATCACAAAACCTGCCCATCATAGGGACACTGGATTTCATTCCAGGCATAGAAAATAAAGTATTTAGGAGGTGGAGAGATAGTGGACTAATATATATGGCACAACTGAAACAAGCGGGAACAAGAATAATATACACGTTTCAAGAGCTGTCACAAATATATAAGCTTCCAGCGAAAGATTTTTTCGCATATTTACAATTACGACATTATCTTCTCCAAATAATATCTGCATATGGTGACGATTGGAATAAACCTGAAATAGACTCAGGGATCAAGATATACAAAATAGGTATCCGATCAATATCATATTGGTATAACTCTTAATTAATAAGAGTGGGAGTAAAACATATCACTAAACTAAAAGATAATTTAATTAAATATTTTCCATCCATCCAAATCAAAAATTTACAAAGTAGCATAGATTTAGCAGAAAAAGCTACCTCATTAATTAGCTGGAGAGAAACGCAAGTTAAAGTAATTAATAATTATTACTTAACGCCATTCAGAATGAGTAAGTGGGCAAAAGGAAAACAATCTGGCTATTGTTCTAAATGTAACAAGGAAGGAGCATATTTATTCCATTGCTTATGGTCATGCCCTAAGATTAGTAAATACTGGTCTAAAATAAACTTTTGGGTAAATAAATTCTTACAAGAGAAGTTCCAGATGTTAGCACATCATAGCTTTTTTTTGCTGAGCAATAGATCAGACAAAGGAGAACAACGGTTAATAAACATGGTGATTCTGGCAGCACGCGCCCTAATATTCAAAAGATGGAAGTCTCCTGAGGCCCCTAAGGTCACGGAATTTTCTAATATAATGAAACAACAAATGTCTATCGAAATGCATAACTTAAAACCAAACTCAGAAAAACAATTTAGGTCTTTCTTTACTAAATGGAAGCCAGTAATTTTGTCTTGGCCCCTTCCAACACAATTACTTTTTATTGCCCCTTTAATAAATGAACTACCCTTTATTACCCTCATAGTAGAAAAGACTCTTCCACAGTATTGGTTGGATACGTAGACACAAGAGAGAGTACTAAAATATTTAGAGATGAGAGAGAGGGGGGAACATAGGACTTTTAAAGGCATACAAGTTAGGGAGAAGTCTACAGACTGCCCAGATATTCTAATTTCTTGACATACAGGAGTAAAAAGCAGAATGATATGAATATTGATATTTCAGTTGTGATCGGTTACCCAGGATATGATTTTTAGCTTAACATATATAAGTCTTTTTCCTTAAATGACACATATGAGATTTAATCTCCCCGCGTAAGACCGCTTTGGCCGTCTCCCAAAACACTTCTGTTTTGCCTAAATAGTCTATATTGTTATTACAAAATTCAGAGAATCTGCTATTAAGCCATTTTTGAAAGTTAACATTGTTGATTAAATGTTTGGGAAAATATATATTATTATTACGAGGTCCTATCAGATTAGAATTGCATTTTAAGGATATGGCGGCATGATCGGAAAGAACAATATCTTCTATACTTGCTTCCCATGCTAAATTGAGCAAAGAATCAGATATAAGAAAATAATCTATCCTAGCTAACGAGTGGTGTGCTTTGGACATACACGTGTATAATCGGCTATCTGGGTTTTCTGTACTCTCCAAATATCTATTAAACCTAATTGAAAGAGAAATTTTTGCAATATACAAACTTTTCTATCTCGGGTAAATATCATTTTTTTATTTGATCTATCTATCGTCGAATCTACGATTAAGTTAAAGTTACCTGCTACAATTAGGTTTAATCCTATATAGCCGTGCAGTTTAAGAGTAAGTTCCCTCCAAAACTCAAGGTCCACCTTATTGGGACCATATACATTACACAAAATATATTGTTTTTTATTAATCGTAAGTTCTATGATAAGGAAGCGACCTTCCGGATCTAATACTGTATTATCAATATGGTAATCCAGTTTTTTATTAAACAGAACAGCAACACCTCTTTTCCTGGCCTCATATGTAGTGGCTATAACCTCACCAACCCACTTTGTTTTAAGTTTTGGAATTTCAGTGGATTTCAAATGGGTTTCCTGTAACAAAGCTATATCTGGTTTAAATGATCCTAAATATTTGATTATAGCTTTCCTTTTAACTGGAGAGGTTATTCCTCCAACATTCAAAGAGACTAGATTAATTGCCGGTATAGACATCTTAAATTACCCATATGACTGGAAGGTGGGCGGCGAAGAGAGAGAGGGAGAGAGCGAGAGAGAGAAAGAAAAAAATATATATAAAAAGTTTTATTAAAACATATAAGAACATATAAGAATACAAATCCCTGCAAATAAAAACAATAAACAGAACAACAAAATTAAATGTATACTCCATTCCAGAAATCATTATTTCATATTCATAGCAAGGTTAGCCTATTAACTGATATCATGTTCTCTACAGAATAATTCTGCTTCTTGAATATTATTCAAAGTACAAGTATACCAATCTTTCGAGGCTATTAATTTGGCTGGATAAATCAATTTGACGTTGTAATTAGATTTCATAAGCCTACCATAATAGAGGGACAATTCCTTTCTTTTAGACATTGTTTCTGCTGAAAAATCTTGGAATATTAGTACTCTGTGGGGACCAATTAGGAAAGAATTAAATTTCCTATAATATTTAAGAAAAAGTAGTTTATCCTGGAAGTTAATAAAGTTGAATATCACCAGTCTGGGTTTGGAGTTTCCGCTATTTTCTCTCAGATATCCAATCCTATGGGCCCTTTCAACTAAAAATGGAGAAGCCGGAGGGGGTATAAGTAAGGCCTGCGGTAGTGTAACAGTAACAAATGCCATTAAATCTTAGAATTCCGGAGTTTCCGGAAGACCAATTAATTTTAAATTGTTACGCCTCGAACGGTCTTCGAGATCTTCAATTTTTAGTTGTAGGGCTGCGATTGTCTTGATATGTGACATAGAGATTGGCTCTTGTTAGATGTACGGATCTTCTATGTCAGAAACTCTGTTCTCCAATTCATCCATTCTTGTGGAAAACTGCCTATCTTCAGCGGTCAGGCTAGCTACTTCTTTCCTAATTTCTAATTTTATTGAGTCAAATTGTGGAGCTAAAATTTTGGTGACCTCTATTGCCACATCATTAGTTGTTGAGTTGCAAAAACTCTTATCTTGGGATATGTCTATGTTGGAATCCACATTCTTACTAGTATTGCTTTTTTATCCCTATGTTTAGGTGGCATGTTAGGCGATACCGTCTTGTTAAGCATAAATCTATCCATAAAATCCAAGTCCGCAGGTGGAATGTGCAAAGTGTACAAGAAATACCAAAAACAAAAAAAATAAACTTGTGTGATATAAGTGCCCAAAAAAAGTTGAAACCGTTTTTAGAAGCAGTGACGGTATATACTCTAAAGATGAAGTGTAATTATATAATCCTTGTGAAAGTGTTTAAGGGCATCTACATTATCAGTTTAACACCAATTCTAATACTAAAGAAAATGCCAAATGTGCAAGCGAATATTACCACCGACTAGCAAGTCATATTTTGTAGGTGAGGAAGAGAAAAAAAAGAGGGAAAAAAAAAAAAGTGAACACCAAAAACTAATGTGAATCCACCTGCTTAAAAGAGTTGGAAATTAGTTGATCCTACTTAAAGACAGGGAAAGGTTAAATACCCTTTATGGGGATATCAATGTTGGCACAATAAAGTTTGACGCCGCGAATAATGTATGAGAGCCCCTACTCTATTTTTCCTTTTTCTTGTCCTTTCTCCTATATCACACAGATCAAATAGGATCTAAAAAAAACCTATATCTCAATAAACACAATGGTTGTGCCTACATAGGAGTTAATTCAGAAATGGATTCTCGTTGTAGAATCCCTAATTACAACACCAAAAAAAGCAAAAGGAAAAAGAGACCCAACTTTAACTGATGGAAAAAAAGATTGGGCTTATCCTGAGGAAGAAAATATAGTATAAAGCTTTAACAGCAATCGATACTCTCAATCCTGCTTAGCTCTCCTTATTAAGAGCCTGGTTCTATATAGCACAGAGGTTAAGTATTTTTGTCTCAACCACCTTGTGCAGGGATTGCAACATATTACAATGAACTTATGGGTAGATGAAACAACACAATGGACTTATGAGGTAATCATAAATTCTGTGCAGAGCACATTACATAAGAGTGTGTATTTCAGAGCGCTGCAGTACCTTGTATGAAATTAAACAGAATAAACATATATTAATATACAATGCGGAACCTAACTTAATAAATGAGAGTATGTTACATTACATTAGTAGCACTGATCTGTTAAGGAAATAACTTCAACGGACCATATGTAATACACCTTTTACAATAATTGATATACTCACAGGCCTAAATATACCAGAGAATAATTCTTACTAGTAACGAACAGATATTCATTTATTATTTATATATATGTATGACGCCTTAGCTAAGTGATTAACCGGCAACATATAGCTTTGTTAATCATATGACCGCTAGCAATATCAAAAAACGTACAAGTTTTGCTGAAGGTAACCAAATACTGCTGCTAGAACTAAAGCCTCTTAACTGCAAATATAAACTGCATTCTGCTTGAACTGAAACAAAAGGATTTAACTTTGGTATTTTTTGGTTTTTTTAGTGTACATGACCCTTATAATAAACATTTTAATAGTCCATTTTTTTAAATGATTTGACCCATCTGTTATAGCCAAAGGTATAGTCCACAATAATATAGTACCACACAAAACAACTGCTTATGAGGGTTGTTAGCATTAACCCACAGAATTGGATCCAAAGACCAAGATGGCACCTCCTACACAGAGGATTATGGGAGGTAGAGAACCGCTCTCAGTATGTGCCGTACAAGCTTAATGTGGCTGAGGTGTAGATTTATTTTTCCATATGATGCTAGTGCTGCAAAAATATACATCCACAGCTGACTCCTACCACATAGGTTATGGGAGTATCTGTCTCCTACCCTCTGGGTTATGGGAGACTATAGTGCTAGACGAAGATCCAAGCTGAGTGAAATGAGCCGTGTAGGTATACCGGGGAGGATGACACAGTGGTAAGTAATACCAAACTGATTATAAACCTGCCATCTCCGTTTACTTACAAGTCCACTGTTCAGTCGAGCCTGATATATGTTATGCTTTGTAGAAACAAACACACCAGCTCAATCAGTCTGACATGATAAGCTCCACAGTTACCATTTACCGTTCAAATTAACCCCAGCTGCTCCTGCTTATACACACAAATAGCCTCAGCCACTCTTCGGTTACACGTAACCACTTTCGCACACAAAGTACCTTTTCAGGAATGCACCACCCGACAGAGGTAACACCATACGTTCTCCTATATCCGGCAAACAACGTATCTCTCCACAGCCAGCGTTGCAGCTTGTTGGCCGATATGATTATATCTTCAGGTGTACCTCGATCCGTACAAGCAGCTTCAGACTTCTATGCGTAGCGTGAAACTTTCACTGGCAATCAAGTGTCTACCAGCCAGACCGCTAATAGTGCGAACCGTTTGCCTGCCGATTTCAGGAATGATGCTGCTCCATCTCGGGAGCCTTCTAGGTAACGACTTCAGGGCGC
The DNA here is from genome assembly GCF_027579735.1 of Bombina bombina. NCBI lineage: Eukaryota > Metazoa > Chordata > Amphibia > Anura > Bombinatoridae > Bombina > Bombina bombina. The sequence continues at coordinate 343,750,793 of NC_069499.1, forward strand.
CAATGCATATTACCAATCCGGGCCTATGGAACTCAATGGCCAAGGATACCTGCGCCCGTGCTGTTGCTTGGTGCAGAGGCGCACAGGTGCAGACGTGCAGCACGCTCCGCCTCTCGCCGGAAGTCCACCGTCCAATAACCACTTCCAACATATATAAGTCTATATACTAATGTAAACGATCTGGTTAATTTTTTGCTTTCTAATATATTAATTTAGACCTAAGAGGGGAGAAGTTATGTCGGGAACGTATAAAGGAATGTGAAGTAGACGATAAATGCTTAGGATAATAGTGAACAATGTACAGTAATCTTTAAGGTAATTCTGTAATTACTGTTGTGAAATCTGTTTCTGTTTTTTGATCTTTATCTATGTAATTGTTGGAAACTCAAATAAAAAAAAATGAATATTTAAAAAAAAAAAAAAAAACATTGCTGTGCATGCTACTGCCAGCCAAGGGGATCAAATCACTGCTGTGAGAAGATACTGCCACTGATTATTTGTAAAAAAATATATGTGGTTTGGCCACTCATGCACAGTATTTTTGTGGAGGACAGACAATTGCCAACCCTACTTATTTCTCAGGAAGTAGCCCTACTCGAAGGTTGGAAGCACTGTCTCCTTTTTTTTTTTTTCACTTTTTTATGTGCATATGTTAGAGCGGGCTGTTTTGCGGAGTGTATTTTTTGTCATTTTAATTACTTTGTTTTATAAGGTTTTTAAGGTATTTTTGTGATGATTTCCTTGCCAGTGTTATGAAACAGAATAATTTAATTTGATTATAAAGGAGAGTAGCTCTTATCTCAGTATGTGATGAGGGGCAGGTACAATAAATGTTGTGGCAAGTATTTTTGTTTATAAGATATTAATTCAACCAACAGGTTTTATTTCATCGAGTTCATGTTAGTTTTGTTTCCTTAAACAATATTTTTAAAGCCTTTTAATGGACAAATTAAGAAATTTATGAAGATGCTGCATACCGTATGCTTCCTGAAAACTTCCCTTCATGATTCAGACTTGAGCAACAACTTTCTAATTTACTTCTATTATCTTATTTGTGGGTATGTGCATGTGAAGGTTTCTGATCCCTCCGAATGCGGAAGAAGAAGCGGCCAATTGTGCCATTTGGCTATTTCAGAGTTGAATTTATTCTAGCGAAACTGCAACACAATAGTATCTGTGCAAATCCAGATCCTAGTGTGTTGCAGTTTTATAAGAATAAATGTGGCTCAGAAAATAGGCTCAGCAGGTAGAAGCCAGCTGCTTATTGGTGAACACACATATGTCCCTCTTGTCATTGGCTTACCAATCTGTTCAGCTTTTAACAAAGAATGATAATAGAAGATTACATTTTTAAGTAACTTTCCATTTTGATTCTATCTGAATAATGAAATAATTTTGGGGGGCTTTTATGTCCATTTAAGCATCTCCTCTTCATATGTCTCTTTTCAAGAAGAGACCTATGATATCTTGAAAGAAAATAGAATGTAATATCTTTATTTATATATATGACACTTTATAACAATGTCTCACTCTACTAAAAATAATATTCTCCAAACTTTATAAAGAAAAACAAAACTCTAATGCAATAAATGTTCAAACAGGAACATCTCTCCCTCCATGGAAATGATGAGTTTTTTTCCTTTAGTTTTTTTTTTAACAAGCTAATTCTCCCCATTTTAGTCTGTTACAAAATCTAACAATTGTAATATTACCGGTTAGTCACTAACACTATTTAACAATGATCAGGATTTTACTGATACCTTATATGGTATCCTGTGTTCTTAGAAATAACCATTATATTGGTGACGCACATAAAACCATCCTTGGCGTGCAAAAAAATAATTTATGAGCAGCCATTCCCAGCATGCCTAGTCTCATACACCAGAGCTAGGACCACAGGCAGGTTTTAGCATTCTCCACCCACTGGCCTTGTAGGGAGAGACTGTGGATTATTTAGAAAGTCACATGTGCCCCAGGCTGCAGAGACGTATCCTGACTGACCAACAGCTCCTGGGGAATGTTCTGTCTGTGTGAGACATAGAAACACAGATATGGACAGCTGATAACGTCAATCTAGTAAGTCTTCATACCAAAAACATATTTAAAGGTACAGTCAACTCCAAAATCTTTATTGTTTAAAAAGATAGATAATCCCTTTATTACCCATTCCCCAGTTTTGGTTATATTAATGTACTTTATACCTCTGTGATTACCTTGTATCTAAGCCTCTTTCGACAGCCCCCTGATCACATGGCTATTTATTTATTATCTATTGACTTGCATTTTAGCCAATTAGTGCAGTGTCAGCCACAACTCCATGGGAGAGAGCACAATGTTATCTATATGGCCCACATGGATTAGCAGTCTTGCTGTGAAAAGCTAATAAAAAAGCATGTTATAAGAGGCTGTATGTAGTGACTTAGAAACAGGCAGAAATTTAGAGGTTTAAAGGTACATTAAACATAAATTGTATACTACACAATTTTGAACCTTCACATAGAAGGATAATTTTGCAATAAAAACTGCAGCTTTATTTGATCAAATTAGTATATTTTTTATGTGTATTCTTTCAACAGGTTTCCCTGTCTCCCAGAACAAAAGAACCCTTGCTAACCAATCACAAACTAATATTCAGATATAACACAAACTCTGTTTGCACATGTGCGGACTGAGGTAACCTGCCCTCTTTTATTCCTTTAAGGTGGTTTAGCACTGATTCAACTATCATGATTGTTGATGCAAAACTGATAATCCACATTTTAAAAACATGTAACACCAAAAGAAGCTTAAAAAGGTAGGAAACTTAAACAAAAGGTCACATAAATTGCCTAAAAGTATTAGCCTGAGCCACACTAGATCAACAGCGCTAAACCGAAAGTAATTAAAAAATACTTTACAATCCTATGTTCTTTACAAAGAAGAAAATGTTTGTTTCATTATTAAATATTTAAAATTTTTAAATTGATATATATATAGTTACACACACATATAAAAATATTTTATTTGTAAAATCTATACCTATATATCTATATGAATATATCCCCATATAATTGTAAAGTTTATTTTACTTACTTTTCCTGTAATTTTACTATGATAGTTGAGGTTTTTTTCTAACTGACACTAGAGAGATTGAATTGCTCTCAAGTTTTTAGAATTCTGACCCTGGCACATGCTACACAGTGATTAGTTGATTGGTGTAGGATTCCATTATATTCCTATTATATTGTATACAAAAGGTACTCAAGGTTTTAATGGGGTATGTCCCTGGACTGTAAAACAATGTAAATTCTGCTAACACAGTCACAGTTTTAACTATTTTAACATTTAAAGCTTTTAATTTGTTTGCTGACCTTTTAAATATATATAAAAGTGTATATTTATATACAGTATATATATATATATATATATATATATACATATATATATATATATATATATATATATACATATATATATATATATATATATATATATATATATATATATATATTCATTCATTCATTTATTTGTTGTGCTTTTTGCCCAGAGCCACCATTATCTGCTGCAGTTGTCTAGCATTTGATGTTGTATTTATATATACAGTACATTATAAATAACCACCAACCAATTGTTTATCTGCCTCATTAACTTAGTGACTGTGGTTATATCTCAACAATCTGAATGGTGCGTCTAATTAACAAGCAACAAAGAGTCTTGAGTGATTACTGAGGAAAACCGGAAGCAACAATCCCATCAGATAATAGAGCAACACTGGTTCTTTTAACAACATGTATGAATTGGTAGCACCATCCAGTCTGCCCATTATCCCCCAAAAATGTAGGCAAGACCTATATGTCTATGTCAGGTTTACTTCAATAGGAAACCCATTTCATTTCTGTGTATCTGTTGCTATGAAGCATTCCTTTCACAAATTATTCACGGATCTTCAATCCATAGCTATGTGTAATAATATTCCCCCCCCCCCCCCCTAAAATGTATTCCTCTCTTGAAATACACAAATCCCCTTGTTATATTTGCAGTTTTTTTTAAATCATATTAAGCCTCTAACTTCTCTTAGCATTTACATTAAAGGGACAGGAAACACAAAAAAATTATTTCATGATTTAGATAGAACATACAATTTTAAACAACCTTTCAGTTTACTTTTATTATCAAATTTGCTTCATTCTGTTGGTATCATTTGTTGAAGGAGCAGCAATGCATGAATGCACTACTGGTTTCTAACTGAACACATGGGTTAGCCAATGACTATAGCAACATATCTGCAGCCACCAATACGCAGCTAGAACCTAGGTTCTTTGCTGCTTCTGAGCTTTCCTAGATAAACCTTTCAGCAAAGACAAGAGAAGGAAACAAATTAAATAATAGAAGTAAATTGGTACGTAGTAGTAGTAGTAATTGTATGCTCTGTCTGAATCATGAATGTCTATGACTTTACTGTCCCTTTAAAGTCATGCTAAGCTCATTTACTTATTGCGTAATAACTTTGTACTTGTATTACATCAGTGTATCAGGCTTTCTGTTTCAGTCATTCCTAGCAAGCCTGAGTGCTTATTCAGTCTGGAACACCCCTGTTTAAACCACACTGCAGTTCCTTTTACATTAGACCACAAATGGCAGGGTACGGAGAGGCTTTGGAATCCGAGAACAAAACTGCTCCAGGCTGCAGAGAACATGTGTATCAGAGATCTGATCATGAGGCAAATGGCTAAAAAGTGCTCCACTCCATCATAAACGTGACATGTCATTATCTACCAGGATGTCTGATTCCGTTTCATCAACAAGTTTGATAATATTATTTTTTATAACACTGTCCATGCTAAGGCCCCGCAATGTAATTAAAGGTGAAACATGACTAAAGGAGGAGACACAAAACACTTTGAGACAGGAATCGCCACAATTCAACCCGATCGAGTACGATCGGGTTGATTGACAGCTCCCTGCTGGCGATTGGCCGCGAGTCTGCAGGGGGCGGCGTTGCACCAGCAGCTCTTGTGAGTTGCTGGTGCAATGCTGAATACGGAGAGCGTATTGCTCTCCGCATTCAGCGAGGTCTTGCGGACCTGATCCGCACTGTCGGATCAGATCCGCAAGACCTTTGATAAATAGGCCTCAAAGAGTCAAACAGCAAAAAACTCAGCCAGACTTGAACTTGAAAATTCCTGGTTTCAGTTGTCTCTTTTTGGAAATTCAAAAGATTGACTCTGCATTCTATAAATCCTTTCAATGGCACGAGGTATGAATATGTTCAATAGCAGCACTACCAATCTCTGGACTACATTTCAATCCATCAGAATTCCCATACTTTTCTTGCGGTTCCCAAATTTAAAGCCAATACAGCTAATACTTTTGAAAACACAGCAATTTATCATAAGCATTGCAAATGAATTTATAATCCAGTAGCACTGCCTTAGGTGATCAATTCAACATCAGTATTCCAATCCACTTAAAAACGTTGTTAAATTCTGCACCTTGCATCTATTAAAAGACACATGTTTTGGCTGTTAACACAGCTTTTTTTAATGATAAAAATGAGTGTGTTTGTGACTCCTATGGGTGAGAAAGCAAACAACTATTATTTATTAGATATGTGCATTTGTGCACTTCGAGTGCTAACACATGCAAAAGAAGGCAGGAGGAGCCGGATTTATTCTTGTAAAAGCGCAGCAAACTGAGATCTGTGCAAATCCAGATCTCAGTCTGTTGCACTTTCGCAAGATTAAATCCGGCGAATGCGTCTTGCGGCCACCTCCTTCTGCACAAATGCATATCTATTATTTATTTTTATTTTTAAAGAGGCACAGTATTATGCAGCACAGAAAATATGATGATTGAAATATACAGTACAATACAATTAAACTTGACAATGGTATTGATACATAAGGAAGAGGTACCATCTCTGTGGAGCATAGAAATGGTGCAGGGATTGCTTAACTGAGCTTTTAGAATGGCTTATACGTGGGGGTGATGAACAATTATAAGGGAAGTTGTTATATATATCTGAACAGATAGGTTTTCAAAGAGAGTTTAAAGCTTAAAAGGAGGGAGACAATCTCACAAAGGAAAATGATCTAAAGTGCTCTGATCTGGTGAGATTACCTAAAAAGTCTCGTCTTTCTTGTAAGGATTTTTTTAAAATGTTTAGTTTGAGAGCTGTTTATGTACTGTACCTATGCAGTGTTCAGGATGTGGAGAGACAAATACATCACAATTTAGTGCTTAAAAAAAGCCCACCAAAATTTTCTGCGATTTCTCTCCATGCCAGTCTCGGAGATGGGAGAAGAAGGGGGCAATAATTGAGGATAGACGTAGGGGATAAGTAGATCAAAGAGGATAGTTTGGGTAATATCTGGAGATGGGGGTAGAAATGTTAAGCTCTCTTGAACCCAATCACAAGCTAGTAAAGCTAGTATAAGTATTTTACATTTCATTTGTTAGCTTGTGAAAGAAATGACAAAGAGGAATGGCTGATTTCTGAGTGAGAGGAATAATTCTGGCAGCGGCATTAATAAATGATGGATTGGGGAGTAGTGAAAAAAGAATTGGGAATGCCTTTAAGGAGAATGTTGCACTAATCAATGCAAGTCAGTGAAGTGAGTGAATTAATGTTTTAGTGGTATCTTGGGTAAAAAAAATTATGGATTCTTGCATGAAATGGCCGAATTTGGCAAGTGCTATGAAACTGACTCAGCACATCTAATTAAGGGCTAGATTACAAGGGGCGTGCTATTTAACACTCCTACTAGCGCATTAACTTCCCTAGAACTAAGCCTTTTCTGTGCATAGAGTAGCGCCGTAGAAGTTGAAAGTAAAAAGATTTCGCATAAGCGCTAACCCAACGCATGCAAACAGGTGACCATCGAATATCGCAACTGCATTAACGTATTCTCCCATAGACTTCATTAGAGCACGAAAACGGGGAAAAAGACCTAAAACACTTACTCAGGAGAAAACCTGATTGTGTTTAACCAAAGGGCTCTAACCCAATATGAAATATTAATATTTCCCACTCCAACGTTCTTCATCATCTATATATATACGCTGCATATATATAAATATATATATATATTCTAATATATATATACAGGGAGTGCAGAATTATTAGGCAAATGAGTATTTTGACCACATCATCCTCTTTATGCATGTTGTCTTACTCCAAGCTGTATAGGCTCGAAAGCCTACTACCAATTAAGCATATTAGGTGATGTGCATCTCTGTAATGAGAAGGGGTGTGGTCTAATGACATCAACACCCTATATCAGGTGTGCATAATTATTAGGCAACTTCCTTTCCTTTGGCAAAATGGGTCAAAAGAAGGACTTGACAGGCTCAGAAAAGTAAAAAATAGTGAGATATCTTGCAGAGGGATGCAGCACGCTTAAAATTGCAAAGCTTCTGAAGCGTGATCATCGAACAATCAAGCGTTTCATTCAAAATAGTCAACAGGGTAAGCGTGTGGAAAAACCAAGGCGCAAAATAACTGCCCATGAACTGAGAAAAGTCAAGCGTGCAGCTGCCAAGATGCCACTTGCCACCAGTTTGGCCATATTTCAGAGCTGCAACATCACTGGAGTGCCGAAAAGCACAAGGTGTGCAATACTCAGAGACATGGCCAAGGTAAGAAAGGCTGAAAGACGACCACCACTGAACAAGACACACAAGCTGAAACGTCAAGACTGGGCCAAGAAATATCTCAAGACTGATTTTTCTAAGGTTTTATGGACTGATGAAATGAGAGTGAGTCTTGATGGGCCAGATGGATGGGCCCGTGGCTGGATTGGTAAAGGGCAGAGAGCTCCAGTCCGACTCCAGCAAGGTGGAGGTGGAGTACTGGTTTGGGCTGGTATCATCAAAGATGAGCTTGTGGGGCCTTTTCGGGTTGAGGATGCTCAACTCCCAGTCCTACTGCCAGTTTCTGGAAGACACCTTCTTCAAGCAGTGGTACAGGAAGAAGTCTGCATCCTTCAAGAAAAACATGATTTTCATGCAGGACAATGCTCCATCACACGCGTCCAAGTACTCCACAGCGTGGCTGGCAAGAAAGGGTATAAAAAAAGAAAATCTAATGACATGGCCTCCTTGTTCACCTGATCTGAACCCCATTGAGAACCTGTGGTCCATCATCAAATGTGAGATTTACAAGGAGGGAAAACAGTACACCTCTCTGAACAGTGTCTGGGAGGCTGTGGTTGCTGCTGCACGCAATGTTGATGGTGAACAGATCAAAACACTGACAGAATCCATGGATGGCAGGCTTTTGAGTGTCCTTGCAAAGAAAGGTGGCTATATTGGTCACTGATTTGTTTTTGTTTTGTTTTTGAATGTCAGAAATGTATATTTGTGAATGTTGAGATGTTATATTGGTTTCACTGGTAAAAATAAATAATTGAAATGGGTATATATTTGTTTTTTGTTAAGTTGCCTAATAATTATGCACAGTAATAGTCACCTGCACACACAGATATCCCCCTAAAATAGCTATAACTAAAAACAAACTAAAAACTACTTCCAAAACTATTCAGCTTTGATATTAATGAGTTTTTTGGGTTCATTGAGAACATGGTTGTTGTTCAATAATAAAATTAATCCTCAAAAATACAACTTGCCTAATAATTCTGCACTCCCTGTATATGATTATTTTTGGGTACAGATATATACATATATATATAGGGATATCTATTTATAAATATTTAGAACATTTTCCCCTATGTGAAGAACATTGAAATGAGAAATATTTACAGTACATACACAGTTAAACACCACTCGAAATCTGTTACTGATTCTATAACGAGTGAGCATTTAGAGGTAGGAGATGACAAACAGGAGGATATACAGAAGCTTAGTTATTATATGTTTTGTTTAACTTTGTAAGTTTAAAAGTACATTCACTAAATTTAACCACTTTACTGCTATACCTTATTCACACCCCTGTGCTAAGCAGATTTAAGTTGTTGGGGTTTTTTTGCTCCTTGCATTTTAACTTTATTGTAAATCATATTTCATTGAGTAACCCACAAAAATTATATTTTTTTTTCAGCAGATTTAGAAGATACAGAACATACGATTATTATTTATTGACGTTATATATGATTTATTGACGTTTCAGGGTTCACGCTGACCCCTTCATCAGATGAAGGGGTCAGCATGAATCCCGAAACGTCAATAAATTATTTTTGACTCACTATTAAGAAGTCCTGAGAGTGCATTCATTTGCAACGTATCTATTACATTTTTGCACCCAGGCAGACAACCCAGGAGGGTAGATTCACTTCTAAGATTTTGCTGTTATTGTGATCACCTAACCAAATTGTCATCAAAGGTAGCCAAATGTGAAATGGAAGCCATTTGGGCTAGTAGACAGGCCCCTTTTTGTCAGCACAGAAATAAAAGCACTTTTTTTCTGGCAAGGTGATCACTGTAACTACAGAGATCACCTGACTTTACAGAGAAAATTCATATTTTTCTTTAAGAAAGGGACTTGTCTACTATACAATAAACTTTATTAGGGGTCTCTAGACTTAACAGAGTTTTTTTAATGAGCATATAAAGCCCCAGTCCCCAGAAATTTAGTGTGGTTTTACTTGGGGTGATCTAAGACCACCAGCATTTGAAAGAGCAGGCAAAAGGGATCTTGGAAGTCTGTGGCTAGTTAGGGAGCTGAGATCAAGGGGTTTGAACAACCTCCCCCATCCAGCTCCCTTTACTGCCTGCCACGTCTGGACTTTTCCCCTTATGTAATGTCACTACATATGTGTAACGCTTTGGGAGTACCCTACACTACACCACCAACCATTGTGGCATGTAGTGAGGGGGATAACCGACAACAGCATAGGAACAGCAATCCTCTTGCATTACAAGAACGGGTCATCATGCGATCAAAGGTTTACATGACCACCCATTCAAGTCATGACGATGGAAAAGGTTAAGATTTATACTTAGCCAGAAAATATTCAATGACTGCTGCCCCAGTCTCCCCAGACAAATAGGGCATGTTTTAACTCCATGACTGGCATATCCAGCAGTACTCCACTGCAAATTTCTGTTTGTGTATATATAAATGTAAATATGTTGAAATGTGTATGTTTTTTTTTTAAACATATTTAATTGGTACATTCCCAAGACACACACTGTTTGAAAGTGCAAGTAATTGCCTTTCAAATGAAGATCTTTGGTGTTTCTAGGGCTTAAACGGACCAGTAAATACAGTGGATTTGCATAATTAACAGATACAGTACATGATAAAAATGACAATGCAATACCACTTAGTCTGAACTTCAAATGAGTAGTAGATTTTTTTTCTGACAAATTTTAAAGTTATGTCTATTTCCACTCCTCCTGTACCATGTGACAGACATCAGCCAGTCACAAATGCATACACGTATATTCTGTGAATTCTTGCACATGCTCAGTAGGAGCTGGTGACTCAAAAAGTGTAAATATAAAAAGACTGTGCACATTTTGTTAATGGAAGTAAATTGGAAAGTTGCTTAAAATTGCAGGCTCTACCTGAATATTGAAAGTTAAATTTTTATTTGAATGTCTATCCCGCTCCCTTAAAGGGACAGCCAACACCAGAATTTTTGTTGTTTAAAAAGAAAGATAATCCCTTTATTACCCATTCCCCAGTTTTGCATAACCAACACTGTTATAATAATACATGTTTTACCTCTGTAATTACCTTGTATCTAAGCTTCTGCTGACTGCCCCCTATTTCAGTTCTTTTGACAGACTTTCATTTTAGCCAATCAGTGCTTACTCCTAGGTCACTTCACATCATCATCATCAGGTATTTATAAAGCGCCAGCAGATTACGCAGAGCTGTACAAGTAATAATAAAAGATTACAAGGATGCATTACATACACAAACAAACAAGTACAGTATTGGGGTACATCAAAGTTGTATGTGCAATAATTGAGTTATACAAAAGGAGAGGAATGCCCTGCCCTTGAGCACAATCAGTAGTAGTTCACTTTAAATACAAAGTGGCCTACAGGTAGAGAGGCTCTCAAGCTTACAATCTAAAGGAGAGGGAATGAACACAGAAGCAAAGGAGAAGGGAAATATGTCTGATATAAGGCAGGGTAAACTGAGAGTGAGTAGTGATGTAAGCAAACAATAAGAAAAGTGTGTGGTGAGTGGGCAAATGAGTATTGGAAAAGAGTAACAGAATGTGGTTAAATGTCAGTTCAGAGGCTGTGAGAATGAAGTAGTGTTTCTATCCTGAATTATTAGTGACAGCATGATTATTAGTTCACATGCATGAGCTCAATGTTATCTATATGAAACACATGAACTAATGCCCTCTAGTGGTCACAATGCATTCCGATTAGAGGCAGTCTTCAAGGTCTAAGAAATTAGCATATGAACCTCCTAGGTTTAGCTTTCAACTATGAATACCAAGTGAACAAAGCAAAATTGGTGATAAAAGTAAATTGGGAAATTGTTTAAAAGTACATGCCCTATTTAATGAAAGTTTTTTTTTTACTTGACTGTCCCTTTAAGCTCCTCTACTGCAGCCTGCACTTCCGTGTCACTGTCAGCCCTGAACTCCCACTTGGCCACCTCACATGTGGGGGTGTGCGGAAGGGAGTAGCTCATAAAGTGCCCCCCCCCCCCAGCAGATGACAATGCGCGATTGTCATCTACACTACAGACACCCCTCCTTTAATTGTACTTTATTTCTACAATAAGGGAAACTCCTGACCTCTTTTATTCAATAAGTATCATCATCAAGCAAAAAACAGAGATAAGGCTCTGTTAAAAATGACAGTTACAAGTTACAGACTGTCACAGGCTTGAGGTTCTAGTTAGAGAGAAGTTCTGGCTCAATTAAGCTTTACATTCCTCCATGAAACTATCAACGGGAGCCACATAGAACCAGGACAAGCTTGGAACTCCAGTAATCGGTATTATGCCATGATGTCTTTCATATCTTAGGTTTAATCCTGTAAGGCTTTTTTTTTTACAGATGAATACCAAATATCCTGAAGAGATTCCCTGTCAGAAACATCATTAGGATACAACTGAAACGTGACAAACCAAGAAACACTGCAGAGGGTTAGTGGATACAGAAATCCTAGCTCAATTTAAGATCTTTAGAGGATGTTTCCAGGAGAGAACTGAATGTATATGGGTCAATGGATCCTGCCAATATACCACTCCTAAAGCATCTGAGCCTCATTAAACATAAGAATTCTCTGTGCTCAGGGAAGTAAAGGAATAGGTACATTGTTATGTAAAGATTTCCACAGTTCCGCTGTAATGTATCTTTTTATCAAATAAGCAATAGTTGTCATATATAAAATATTTCCCTTAAAATACCTAAATATATAATTTGAAATACATTCACATGTTTTCTTCAAACCTGTGACATTGTCAGACAGCAGTTCTAGGTAAGAGTGCAGCTCTCAGACCTCTGGGCTGCCCCTGAACACTCTGACTGACAGATGAAACACTCACTAGACTAGAGAGGAAGCGTTACAGATATGGCTCCATTTATTAACTGTTGAGCAGACATGATTCGCTATATCGGGACATCGCTGCAGGCGAACAGCATATGCCATCCGCATTTATCATTGCACAAGCATTTCACTATTTCACCATAAATGTGTGTGCAATGCTGACCCCTGCTCACTGCAGCCAATCAGTATCCAATTGGACTCAATCCGCCTCCTTTTAGGCACTTTAGTGCTTGTGCACTGTGTTCTTTTGGCATCTCCTATTTCAACATTGGTTTGGCTTAAACGGACAATGTATACAAGTGAGCAACTCATAAGCATTCATTGTATTCAAAGCTGTTGCAGGACCATCCTTTCAAATGGGCTGGGCTCTCTTTCCTACCCCTTTTGGTAGGATGATTTCCGCTGCTGCCTCTTATTTACGTAGATTTTCTATAACCAATAAAGCATTATTGAAAATTTTCAGTACAAATGATGGTTTCAGCAGGAAAAGCAGCTATTTCAAATAACAAAAAAAAGTAAAGGAACTATTTACAAGCAATTCAATATACTCCAGCAGATAAAATGGATATTTGGGAGTACATTAAAGGGGAGACATTTTTATAGCACACTGTCCCTTTAACCTATCCCAGGATATCTCTCTGGGTACATTTCTTTTTACTTGCCCTCAACACCCCTCCATTGATTCACTGCATTGATTCTTTGTTATGGTTTGGTAAAAGACCTCAAGTCTTAAGACCATATATCACATCTCTTTGTCCTGGTAAGAAACTGAATTGTGGTTTTTAAGTTCCCTTTCAAACCTATAGAATACATAGGACTAGATTATGAGTGGAGCGCAATATTTGCGTTCCACTCAGTAATACCAGTGCACGTAAATGTCTCACGAGGGCTCACTTCCATAGGCTTCAATGGGTTCCTTGTTTTAAAACCGATGGACATGGCAAACCACATAGCACAGCGCAGGGGGAAAAACAAATATATATAATTATATACATTTATATTTATGTGTTTAGATACAAATATTAACACATAAACATATATGTATATAAGAATATAGATATATAGTTATAGTGAAAACACAGTCCCCAATTGACCTCAATGTAAAGGCACTTTAGGTGCTGTTTTTAAAAAATAAAATGCTCATATTTATTTTTAAATGTTTAGTACTGTAATCTTTATTTTGGGGGCAATTGGGGAATTTTTTCTTTTCTAACCAGAAGTCTGACCTCTGTTTAATTGCGCTAAGCGTAAAGTGCTCCTGCAATTTAGCTAAACTTTAGGATTTATAACTTTATTGTTGTGTCTATGAAGTTAATGATAATTCAAAACGTTACATCAGAAACAAAGTCTTATAGGGACAGTAAAGTCAAAATTAAACTTAAAGGGATTAGATAGATCATTACATTTTAAACAACTTTCCAATTTACTTCTATTGTCAATTTTGCATAGTTCTCTTGGTATCCTTTGTTAAAGAGTAATCCTAGGTAAGTTCAGGAGCGTGCATGTGTCTTTAGCCATCTGGCATCAGTGTTTGCAACATTGTTTATGACAATGTTATACATAGTTGCAAACACTGCTGCCATAGACTGCTAAAGACATGTGCACGCTCCTGAGCTCCTTTATACGTGGGTACCAGACCAGTGTCTCCCTTTCTAGTGTTTGGTGCTAATGGCCTGTTTTTCTTTGCTGCAGATTATTGAAGCGGCTGGATAGGCTATTACTTACCACCCTCCTAACAGTATAAAAGAAAGAAGTCTTCACAGCAGCAAAAGTGATGTTTTTAGCAGCAGTATCAAATTTTGGGTCAACCAAGGTAATATGTAAAATAAAATTCAGAAGTTAACTCCTTTGCTCATTGTACAATGACTCCCAGGGTGAGGAATGCAAGTCTTCTCATAAGACATAGGAAGATGACACCATTGTATAAAGATAGAAATCAATTATAAATGTGTAAAGCAATATAGAGTGGATCTTGCTATGGTAAGATAGACTTATAATAAACTATTTATTGAGTTTCCCATTTGTGTTACTTTGCACTATATATGATTGTGTGTCCGTGCTACAAGAAGCAAGATAAAAGCAAACAGAATTTTTTTTTTATTTTCTTATCCTGTGAAATATTCCAATGGCGATAAAAATATATTAACACTGATGGATTTAATATGTAACATGATGTGAGTTCATTTTAAACCATTTTCCACAAAGAAAAGCAAATTACGTCAATGAACGATTGTTAATTTTGTGATTACTTAATTATTTTTAAAAGCACTATTATTGGTTGCCATGAAGTTCAAACGTCAGCCAACCAGGAGCCAGAAACCCATATCATAAATAGTAATTATTCAGTCCCCTAATTTTGTACAGTTCCAGTGAGTAGTATCATGAGACCTCAAAACTGCTTTGTGTTTTCTATTATTTACGAAATTAGGATATTAAATTATAATTAACAAATTTGTATCTAAACCTCTGTAAACTATATGGACATTTTGCCATTTAATCAGACCAGTTTATTTTAACAACAAAAAACACTTGGACCTATGCTACTTATTTCAAGTTATTTGAGAGGATATTTTATAGTAGGACTTTTTCGTATTTCATTATATTTCTTTTTGTATAGGGTATACTTTAGATTTATTTCAAACTATAACATTTTAGTAGCTCTTATATGAACAGTTTCTTCTTATATGTTTCAGCAGTTATGTCCAGTACTACGCACATTATTTGAGATGAGGTCTCACTAGTGAGCTTGAAAGTGAGATAATCACGTGCTGCTAATTACCTCTTTCTATAGATCCAAACAGTCTTCTTGCCTTACCTGTTTTGCCACTGCACTACTCACCAAATGGCGGGTTATTTAAAATAATAATTTCTAATTCCCATTCCTATTTTATTACTGTCAGTAAAGTGCTACTGTGTCTATAATTAACAACTGTGTTTTTTCATCCTAAACACACTTTATGGTGATCGATTTTAGATCCCACTAATTTTGTCAATTCCTCTAGTTACTACTGATTTAATCTACCACTCCTGGAAAGTGAACTCGGTTACAAATGTTTCCAAAAAGACACATATTTCTTGCTGTTAACAACATTTTCTCTTTGAGTCAAGAATTTCAACTTTAAAGGGATAATCTAGTCAAAATTAAACTTTCATGATTCAGATAGTGCATGCAATTTTAAGCAACATTCTAATTTACTCCTACTATCAACTTTTCTTTGTTCTCTTGGTATCTTTATTTGAAAAAGTAAGAAAGTAAGCATAGGAGCTGGCCTATTTGTGGATCAGCATCTGGGTAGCACTTTCAGATTGGTGTCTAAATGTAGCCACCAATCAGCAAGCGCTATCCAGGTGCTGAACCAAAAATGGGCTGTCTCCTAAACTTACATTGAAATAAAGATACCAAGAAAACAAAGAAAAATTGATAACAGAAGTAAATTAGAAAGTTGCTTAAAATTGCCTGCTCTATCTGAATCATAAAAGTTTAATCTTGAATAGACTATTCCTTTAACTGCTCTAAGTTTGTTTGCTGTTTGTTAATGGGACACAAAACTCATTTTCATCTTTCATGATTCAGATAGAGCATACAATTTTAAACAACATTCTAATTTACTCCTATTATCAATTTTTCTTCGTTCTCTTGCTATCTTTATTTAAAAAGCAAGAATGTGATGCTTAAGAGCCGGCCCATTTTTGGTTGATAACCTGGGTTATGCTTGCTTATTGGTGGGTAAATGTAAGCTTCCAATAAGCAAGCCCTATTCATGGTGCTGAACCTTAAATAGGCTGGCTGCAAAGATTTACATTCCTGCTTTTAAAATAAAGATAGCAAGAGAACAAAGAAAATTTGATAATAGGAGTAAATTAGAAAGTTGCTTAAAATTGCTTGCTCTATCTGAATCATGAAAGAAAAAAATTGGGTTCAGTGTCCCTTTATTAGGCACTTCTATTTCTTTGTGCACAAAAAATACTGTAGTGTAATACAAAACAAAGATTCATACAAATAAATGCAAGATCATCTGGATGGGGTGTCTTCCAAACATTAAGAAGTTTTCAAGAAGAATGCACTGATACTCTTCCTGTTACTATTGTAAACCTCTGTGCACGTGGGCTTGCTATACAAATAAAGATATATACATGTATAGGTGAGAATGATGTTGTTATTAAAATAAAAAATGACTACATGTACCAGCATGCACTGGAATGTAGGATATAAAGCAGATGATGAAGAAGAGAGAGCAAGCAAAAGAAAGAGAAAGATAAAAGAAAAAAACCTGAAGTGAAAGGAGAACAAGCAATGGTATGAACAAGAGGACAGAGACAAGCAGGTCTCATATTGGATTCTACCACTTCTGCTAGCTTGTAAAAAATGATTTGGGGTTAACTATAACCACTGTCTTGATCTGACTTTAACTATGTGTTTATCTTCTTTGCAGGGGTTAAACATATAGTTATGTGAGATAAATAATACATTAAATACATTCTTAGACTTGCTTTATTAACAGTTTGACACTGTTAGTTGTTTATAGTTTCAGTGAGCCTTCATTGTATACACGCAAATAAACATTATGATATAAACCAATGCCTCTTGTTTCACCCATGTAGTTTGCTTGTTTTCTTTGATTAAAAAAACTATAAATCTATGTAACCTTGGATATGTGTGCACATGCAAAGATTATTTACAGCTTATATGCAAGTTGTTCACATTAATATAAAATAATAGTTTACTAACATATTGTGATTTTCATAACAATACTGTATACATATACTGACCATATATAATATATACTGTACATACACTGACCATATATAATATATACTGTACATATACTGTACATATACTGACCATATATAATATATACTGTACATACACTGACCATATATAATATATACTGTACATATACTGACCATATATAATATATACTGTACATATACTGACCATCTATAATATATATTGTCAGAACGATTCCTAGATTTAGATGCACAACTCTCAGCTTTGTTTTTTCACAATGCTGCAGACAGGTTAGGGGGAAATTACACTAAATTGGTCTTATGCACATGCTATGTTATTCTATAGCAAGACAACAAACGTGTATTTTAATTACAAGGGGGCATATTTATCAAGCTCTGTATGGACCTTAAAGCCCCGTGTTTCTGGCGAGCATACAGGCTCACCAGAAACACAAGTTAGGAAGCAGCGGTCTTCCATAACCTGTCTGCCTGCTCCGAGGCGGTGGACAGACATCGCCGAAAATCAACCCAATCCAATAGGATCGGGTTGATTGCCGCCCCCTACTAGCGCAAATCTGCAGGGGGCGGCATTGCACCAGCAGTTCACAAGAACTGCTGGTGCAATGATAAATGCAGACAGCGTATGCTGTCGGCATTTATCGATGTGCAGCGTACATGATCCGCAATATCGGATCATGTCCGCTCGCACATTAATAAATAGGCCCCAAGGTGTTTACTATGTCTTTAAAGTTGTCTTGCTATTGGATACTATGTCAAACAAATTTAAACATTTTTAAAATAAATTAACATCTTGTTTGCTGCAAATGTTTTTTGACAGCCAAACTCCACCTATCTGGACTTGAGTCTGCAGCTGACAAGGCTAGTAGTATAGAGATTACTATTTTTATTTTTTTATGTTAAAGCCATTTAGGAAAATATAAGTAGCAGGATTAGTCTTGAGAAGTTTGCAGAGTACCCTTTCCAGCTGAATTTTAAAAAAAATCACAATTTTCAGAGTTAGATGACATGAAAAGGGAGCTCTAACGACATCAAGGTTATGAAGAAGTCATTCTTCAGAGTTAGAAGGATCTGGACATAATGAAGGAACAACAATTTCCTGGTTGATATTTTCTGAAGAAACAACCTTTAGAAGAAAATCATACTTGGTACGAAGAAGGGCCTTATCTTTATAAAATCCCAGAAAAGGAGATTCACAAGATAAAGCAGACAATTTAGAAACCCTTCTAGCTGAGGAGATAGCTAAAAGTAAAAGTACCTTCTAGGACAAAAATGTGATATCTATACTGTGCATAGGCTCAAAAGGAGGACCTTGGAGAACCAAGATAAACTGAGTAGGGTTGGGAGGTGGGAGGGATTTAAAGCTCTTGGGTGGGTTCTTGGCCTCTTCCTAGTGGTGGGAATTATATCCCACATGTCAAGGTTTCCTTGTGGACTCTCATCATCTACAGTGCTTACAATTTGCATTTCAGTGCTTTCTGTGTTGTATTGCATTTTGCTTTCCACATCAAATAATGTAAAGAACGTTGCCTAACATGCTTATAGTGCTTTTAATGAAACATTTTGCTTTACGAATTCTCACTAGGGATCTTACAGTGCTGGTGGATAATACAGCTGCAGAATCAGCAAGCTTAAGTGAATATGGGCCACTGAGCCCTGGTTAATTTTTCATAAGATGTGTGTTTGCACGTTTATTATTATAGATACTAGTCTGACCTATTGTAAATTCCATACCATGGCACCATTCACATTAGACAGAGTCTTCAGCCTAGCTGAAGGTGTAGTGGGTTAAAATACATGTAATTGTATTAAAACACACTACACCATTAGCTAAACAAAATGCATACAGGATATGTGTAGTATGGGACATGCATTTTGCTTTACAAATAAAGCAATTAAATGTTAGATAATACCATATTGGACTTGAAAAAAAAAGGGCCCGGGAAGGGGGGGGGGGGGTTCGTAGTAGGCCAGGGATGGCGGGGGGGGGGAGCGCAGCGGCGGTCTGCTTCCTTGGTCCCGGGCGATGGCAAAGCCAGGTGATGCCATTTTAGACTTGAAGAAAAAAGGAGATAATAGATTGAATGTGCCTACTAGTTTTAGTAGCAATAATTCAGCAGATTTGAAGTTCAGTCTCTTTCTTAGTAAATACAAAGAAAAGGTAAGGTGCAAGTACAGCAACCACATCCAGACTCTCCAATGTGTGTGAATCTAAAACACTATTCCCTTAAAAGGGACACTGATGGAAAAATGGCATGCTTGAATTTGTTACAACATCATTTTTACATTACTAAACTTAGTTATTTGTTTACCCATGTGTTTAACCCATTTTTAATAGTTAAATTCCTGCTTGTATTGCAGCTCCTGATTAGAACATGGCTGTTGAGCCAATCAGGCAGTCACATATAGTTACCAATCACTGGCTGTGGTAAGTGGAATACATGATTGGCCTGGAATACAATTATACAGTATGTAACAGTCGGAAAGCATATTTAGGATACCTGTATGTTTAACAAACTAATGAAAGTGTTACATATGATCTTATACCATTATATTTAATGGATGCTGTCAATTAGGAGATAATCAGCTCCTGGTATTGTTTATCACATTACAGCTGCCCATGCTTGTCACAGACTTCCCATTACACTTAATGACAGAGTTGGATAATAAGTATTGCATGTAACAGTTACACACAGCAAGCAGACATATACTGCTGACCTTCAATTATCAGTACATCCAGCTACTCCACATGCACCAAGCTGTGTGCAAACATTTCCGACTAGTAACTCCCAAGAATACACGCGTGCTAACCCTGCACATAAGGCTACTGGCTTTGGTTTTGTACAGGTGATGTCAGAGAAGTGGAGGCTGGGTGTGTGTGACAGTGCAGAGAGGGTAATTTAAAGAGGAGGAGAGTAACTGGGGAAGTGAAGGAGGGAGGAACATGCAGTCTCAGAGCAGGAGAGGACAGGGTTGTGACAGCATATCCAGTAGTGAAGTCTCTTTGCCAAGTTATTGACAACAAGTTTTCAGGGTCCTGCTGCATTAGGCACACTGAAGGAAATGATGACAAGAACCACAGGGAAAGATGTGAGCAGAGGCTAAACTGCTGCACAGCCCAGAGGAATACAGTGAATGCTGCCCAGGACTTAGTCACCTTTTCTATATGCTTCTGTCACTATCCCTGGGACCTACAGAAAATAGACACACAGGAATTGTGGTTTTGGCTTCTCACCTGAAGAGGTTCCCCCATCTGTACCACATAAAGATGAGACACACTTATATAGAGTCATACATCAATGAAATCAGGCAGCAGGGGAGAGAAGGATAAAGGGTACAGGGAGAAACCCAGACTGACCTCAAGTGAAACATGGCAATGTGGCACCTAACCTGCGCCATCACCCTGGCTGGGCTCCTGCTATCCATCCAAAGGTAACATTCAATATAGTATAGTCCTATAGCTCCTTATTACTCTCACTCCTAACATTGCAAGTGGGCACTACTACTAGTATAGGGTGAAAGTACATAATAGTTATACATATATTATATGATCTGCTTCACTTTGTTAAATTAAATCTATTTGGAGTGGGTTTTCAAATAAAGCAAATTATGTTATACTATAAGGAGAGCAAAGCAAAGTGTCACAGGCATTTCTGACAGTCAAGTAGGTAATAGTTAATTTCCTCTTTAGTTTCCCACAATATTTGTTATATCACCTCACATAATTAAACTAAGGACCAACAGTACAAATGCATCTTAATTAGATCCCTGTATCTTGTGCTTAACAATCTATTTTCTCCATATGGCTGGTTAGTATTTGGAGCTCCCAATTAACCTGTACTTTGTATAAGAGAATTGTTTATTCTTCATACTTGTTAACAGTAACTAGAGAAGTGACATTTAGAATACATTGGCGCAGTATGCATGTGCAGCACCAATACACCCCAATACACAAATGCTATTATTACAGTTTAGAAAAAAATGTAACATAATGATTGATTTGTTTTAATTGTGTAAGATGCACAAGAATTCACAAATTAACTGAAATACCAACTAAAAACAGCACAATGTGAAAAATGTTTGGGGGAATTAAAAAAAAAATATATTTTTTTTTTTAATTAGATGTTTGAGATGCTGACCCATATGATTTCATAATTCTTTGTTTATATCTGGAAAAGTGGTACACAATGCAAATGCTACATAAAACCTAGCTGTAAACCCTAAGGGACACAAACGTGAGAAAATAAGAATGACATATTCTGACAGCTCATAGCAAAGTGATTTCTTGGAACATAAACATCAGAATAACTTTATTGTACAGTATTGTACAGTACAAATGTACTGTTGACTGTTAGTAGTAAGGTTTTCTTATATGATATATTAACAAGGTATGAAATATCCACTGGTCCTGGATGAGTTAGGAATTGAAGCAACTTTTAACCCTTACTAGTAAACTATAGTGATATTTTTGCACATGTCTTGTATGTTATACCATGTACAGTACCATAAACACATTCTACTTGTCAATGCCCTTCTAAAATCACATTTTGCAGAGCTGCATGCAATATACTAGAGTCTAATAAGTGATCTAGTATTATATCAATATTGTGTACTGTAGTTATGTCTAACCTGGCTACACAACTTTTATTATAAACATTATTTAATAACATAATTAAATGAAGCAATATGCATTAATACAAGGGCACAACAAACTAATGCCCTATCTAATTATTGATTTTTGTATAAATGTAAATACTCTCCTTGTATTTTTATCTGCCCAGCCCAAGATATTTATATGTACTGTACTTGTTGTACGCATTGCAAAACCAGGTAATGCAGAAGAGCTGGTCACACAGGGTACCGTGTCAATTGCACTGCGCTGTAAATCTGTCAACTCATAATGTAAACCACGTAGCTGGCAACAAAGAGAGAGGTCATAATTATATGAGTTCCTTCATCTTTGTCATACAATCTGTATTTATCTAAAGATTCCTTCTGTCATAATGCAGAGGTCCCAGATCTCAAGCATACACATGTACCCACTGGGTATGTATATAACTATAGCTTCTGCCAAGTATACAGAGCTATACAGGTCACAAATCAGCTAGGGAACTACATCATCATTCAATATAGGGAGAGAATACAGAAGAAGGCAGCAGTGACATGTGGCGACTCGCGAGCCTATCTTAGCTTAGCAGTGTGTAGAGAACCGAACAGAAACTGTCCTGTAATATCTATGTGATTTCTAATAGAACTATTGTAATGCTTAATGTACTTGGAAAACTCAGTTGTATAAATCTAATTTCAACCTGAAAACTGAAAAAAACAGGCTATAGCTAAAGAAAAGTATATAGTGAAAATTGTGACTAAAATTGCTCAAAATTAACATGCCTATAGTTTCACCAGGCGCACCCTTAAAGGGACATGACACTTAAACATTTTATTTCGTGATTCAGATAGAGAATGCTATTTTAAAAAAGTCTCCAATTTAATTATATTATCAATTTTGCTTCATTCTTTGTTATTCTTTGTTGAAGAGATATCTAGATAGGTTGCGTGCACATGTTTGGAGCACTACATGACAGGAAATAATGCAGCTATCTAGTGTTACTGCTAATGTATAACATTGTTGAAAAACTGCTGCCAAATGGTACTGCAGACACGTGCACACTCCTGAGCTTAGCTTCCTGCTTTCCAACCAAGGTTAAAAACAAAACACAGAAAAATTGATAATAGAAGTAAATTGAAAAGTTGTTTAACATTGTACGCCCTATCTGAATCATGAAAGAAAAATGTTGGGTTGTATGTCCCTTTAAAAGTTCCCACTAGCCCTGGTCTAGTAGGGTATTGTAGGGGATTAGTTTTTGTCTATATTTAAAGGGACAGTAAACACCTTCTAATTACAAGAGATTTCTGTTTTTTTTTTATATAAAATATCAGCCGAGTTAATAACCGAACTTGCCTTATTTAGAAGAGCCAATAGGGGCTTGACTCTACAAACAATGTTAGCCACAATTATTATGTTAGTATGTTAGCTACAAGCCTGCAGTGTGTATTTCAAGTTTAGAGAATTAGAAAATCCATACTTTTCAGAGCTAAATTACATAAAAAGGGGGCAAAATAAATGACACAAATATATTGCAAAATTGTTTAAAGGGACATGAAACCCAAACATTTTCATGATTCAGAGACAATATACATTTGTAAACAACTTTCCATTTTACTTCTATTATACATTTTGCTTCATTTTTTCTTGAAGGAGCAGCAATGCACTACTTGGAGCTAGCCAATCACAAGAGGCATAAATATGCAGCCACCAGCTAGCTATCAACTCCTGAGCCTACCTAGGTTTGCTTTTCAACAAAGGATACCATGACAAGGCAAACAAGTTAAAAGTAAATTGGAAAATGTTTAAAAATCGTATGTTCTATTTGAATGATGAAAGACATTTTTTTTTTCTTGTTTTACTCAAGGTGTTTACTTTCCCTTTAAAAGGGACACTCAAGTCAAAATTAAACTTTCATGATGCAATTTTAAACAACTTTTCCAATTTATTTCCATTAACAAAATGTGTGCAGTCTTTTTATATTTACACTATTTGAGTCGCCAGCTCCTACTGAGCATGTGCAAGAATTCACATAATATACATATATGCATTTGTGATTGGCTGATGGCTGTCACATGATACAGGAGGAGTGGGAATAGACAGAACTGACATTTGTCAGAAAAAAAATCTACTACTCATTTGAAGTTCAGACTAAGTGCTATTGCATTGTTGCATTGTCTAGTTATTGTGCATTTGTTGATTGTGCAAATCTACTGTATTTACTGGTCCTTTAACATTGAGTGGACTTTAAAGTGATATCCAAGCATCTCATTACCTAAATAATGATCTAACCCCTCCTGAACCACCATACAATCCCCTGAAATGACCTGTCCCTCAGACAGAAGCAGCAGCCATCAACAGCATCATAGCCCGAGATAGCCTCTGTATTGATAACAACACCTCACTCATCTCTTTCCCACTTTCCCCAAATACAGAACCAGCTGCTCCACCAATATACCTGACACTTTTTAAGAGTTTTATTATTATTATTATTATTGTACCAGAGCAATTCTACACAGATGTATGACATTCCTGATTTGGTATTAACCTTTTGCCATAATAAGGGAGAGTGTTAAAAAAACTTTACAGTCAAAATGGCACAAGAATTAGCGTGAGCATTAGAACAGTGTCTTTCAAAAAGCTGCCCTTAACCCAAATATACATGTTAGTATGGCAAATACTTGTAAACCCCTTCGCTGATGTAGAGCAATATATAATGCTTTGCTTTACAACGCACTGTAGCCCTATCTAGCAGCCATTGGGTGTTTCCCTAAACTTATACCCCTCAACTTGCAACATTTGGATCAGATGCATTTCAAGTCAGTGTCAACATTTTTTACTGTCACATACAGCCCATGGCTCCTAACATTGAAGATATTTCTACATCTAACTCCTTAAAAATCATTCCCTGAGTCCTCAGTATATAACATACATTTTTTATCCACTGTAATAGGACAACTTTTAACAACATAGAAAAGGTGACACTAAATGCTTTCTAAGTACTTGCTGTGCAGCAGTATAAAATAAAAGGGACATTAAATACCTTATAATTAGAAGATTTTTAAGTTGTGTGGCTAGAGAATAATAAGTCTAAATGTTTTTTAAAACAAATTAACATCCTTTTAACTGCAATAATTTTTCAATAGCCAAACTCCAGCCATCATGTCTTATTTAGAGGAGCCAATCAGGGCTTTAGTCTGCAGACAACAAGGCTAGCCATGATGATAAAGTTTGTATAAAGTATTATGTTTACAGCTGTGATCAGTTAAAACCAGTTAGTGAAAAGCATGTAGTAGGGTTAGCCTTGAAAAGTCAGCAAAGTGCTTTTAATGCTCTAAGTCAGTGCTTTCCAAACTGTGTGTCGGGACACACTAGTGTGTCGGCAGCAGTGTGTAGGTGTGTCCCTGCTTCAGCACAATTTTTTTTAAATTTATTTTTTTTTTTATTTATTTTTTTTGGTTTCTGACTTTCCGCCTGCCTGCTACGCATATCACATGGTTAACACATGATTGATACCTAGTGGGTCACAGATCATCTTAACCAATGGGCGCAGCTCAGTGGGAACTGAAACTATTCCCATTGGCGGCTTTGGCGGCACATTGGCTCCTGACTGCACGTGTAGTCTCCTTAATTGGCTTGTGACTGCATGTGTAGTCAGTGAGTGGGACAGCAGTGTGTTTGCAGCACGGGCAGTAGTCAGTAGGGCTCATAGAGCTCTGAGGGCGGCAGCTTAAATGCTGAGCTGAAGTCAGAGGGGTTTTTTGCCGCTAGCTCCCAGTAGAGCATTGCTGCGCCTGCTCTTGATATATGGATAGGAAGTGGAAGTTTAAAAATGCTTGATGATGAAATGCGAGTGTCTTTAGCTAATATTCCACCAAATATTCAGAAATTGTGTTCATCCCATCAACCTCATAAATCCCATTAAAATAGTAATAGTGTTATTAAACTTTTTTTAATTCTTGCACATACATACTGTTACTTGTAAATACATATTATTATTATATAATTTTTGTATGTGTCCGTATATTTTAAAACAAGTTAGTTTAACCTCCTTTTTGCTAGTACAACTGAATTAATTACAGTGTCGCGAAATGATGTAGGTCTAAAAAGTGTGTCACCAACATGAAAAGTTTGGAAAGCTCTGCTCTAAGTAGTAGAAATTGCCCGATTTCCAGAGCTAAATGACAAGTAAATGGGGCAAAATAAATAATGGAAATATATTGCAAAGTTATTTCATTATAACTAAACATTTTATTTAAAAATCTCAAGGTGTTAACTGTACTTTTAAAGGTTGCTGAATTTGACTGAAAGAAAAACAAGTTAGCTGTACTATTATAAGTATGTAGAATCAATATTCAAAATTGTGACAGCTCTATATGTCACTTAAAAAGCATCATTAGCTACTCCTCAGGACACCTTGTCTATTCTGATTAACAATACATTTGAATATCTAGGTTGCGTGCACTTAGTTTACCTCAAATGTTGTCAGTGTCCTGTGACATCACCAGTGACTCACTGAATATCTGCAGCCGACAAATGCACGTGCACACAGTATTTTATCTGCTGAGGGTCATAATCGTGTTATAGGTTATCCCTCTAGGAGTAACTTTAAACAGAAGCATTTTTTTGTTGTTGCATACTTGAAAAAGATTCTGTTGAGGACTTACAGCTAGAATATTCCTTCAGTCAGGAGGTAAGTTTTAAATGTAACTTTTCAAATGCAAATATCCATAAATTTGAATGGATTTGGGCAGTTTGGACATCACTAACAAGCCTTCAAGAAAATCTGTTCAGTAGTTCTTTTAATAAGTAGCAAATAAAAAAATAAAAAAGTAGATTTTTAAACGTCTCTGTGAGAGGTTTAATTTTTCAACAGTCAAAACAATTAAACATATTAATATAAAGTTCCTTATATATTTGTTCAATGCCTTGTACATCAGTACTCTAAATTTGCATAATGACATATCTTTTAAAATACGTGAAATTGAATTTTTAAAATGATTTGATTTTGTTTAAAGGGACACTAAACCCACATATATATTTTTTTTCTCCATGATTCAGATAGAGCATGCAATTTTAAGCTATTTTCAAATGTACTCCTATTATCAATTTTTCTTTGTTCTATTGCAATCTTTATTTAAAAAGCAGGAATGTGATGCATAGGAGCCGGCCCATTTTTGGTTGGGAACCTAAGTTATGCTTGCTTATTGGTGGGTAAATGTTAGCCTCCAATAAGCAAGCGCTATCCATGGTGCTGAACCTAAAATGGGCTGGCTGCTAAGATTTGCATACCTGCTTTTAAAATAAAGATAGCAAGAGAACGAAAAAAAATTGATAATAGGAGTAAATTAGAAAGTTGATTAAAATGTCATGCTCTATCTGAATCATGAAAGAAAACATTTGGGTTCAGTGTCCCTTTAAGTAATTTTACAGATTACCATAAATCATGCGCAAACAATTTAATAAATCGAAAGGGGACCTGTATGTTGCAACAAAATAGATCAAAAGTTTATTAGGCTTCAGTTTATATGAATAAAACGCCTTTAGAAATTCACTTTCAAATGTGTCCCCTTATGTAGTCCTGTAACGTTGTCAGATATTTCAGTGTGTACTAATATACAGAGAAGCCTATCACAATATTCAGTTTAAAGGGATATGAAAATCTTTCTTTCATGATTCAGATAGCGAATGTGATTTTAAACAACTTTCTAATTTCCTTCTATTATCAATTTTTCTTCATTCTCTTGGTATTTTTGTTGAAAAGAAGGGAGGTAATCTCAGGAGCGTGCACATATCGGGAGCACTATATTGCTGCAGTATTATTCGTTTGCAAGAGCACTAAATGGCAGCGCTATTTCCTGCTATGTAGTGCTCCAGACACCTAGGTATCTCTTCAACAAATAATACCATGTGAACAAAGCAAATTTTAAAGTAGAGGTAAATTGAAAACTAACATTGTATGTCTGAATCACAAGAACATTTGTGGGTTTCGTATCCCTTTAATAGCAAAATTGTCAGGTCATTTACTTACTTGATTCAGATAGAGCGCAAAATTGTAAACAACTTTCCCGTTCACTTCTAAACTATGCACTAGACACTAGAGGGCAGCACTATTTCCTGTCATGTAGTGCTCCAGGTGCATACCTAGGTATCTCTACAACACAGAATATATGGAAACTTTTTTTTAAATGATATGCTATGGGGTTAATTTATCAAGCTTGCCCTGAGGCTCGGCGAAAACAGAAGTTATGAAGCAGCGGTTTAAAGATGGCTGCTCCATAACCTGTCACACCTCCTGCTAGCGGCTGATTGGCCGCAAATCTGCAGGGGGCGGCATTGCACCAGCAGTTAACAAGAACTACTGGTGAAATGATAAATGCCGACAGCGGCATTTATCGATGTGCAGTGGACATGATACGCTACATTGTATCATGTCCGTCCGCACAATAATAAATAGACGCCTATGTCTGAATCATAAAATAATTGTTTGGGGTTTCTTATCCCTTTAAACACTTTACACCTTGCATTCAACCACAGAAGATGTATTAGTAAAAGGTTATACATAGGTATTTTATCTTTTTCTAAAACTTCTACATCTTAAGCTTAGAAGTTACTTTGAAGGTGCGTGCATTTCAAAGAATATTTTAATACATGGCCTGGCATAATATTTTCTATATGTATATATTACATTTTTTTATTAGTATTTAAAAGTAATAAATCCCAGACTGTTATTATACCACTAGTAGGTATTTTACAGGTGATGACAAAGTAGGATTTGACTCTAACAGTGTGAGATTACTTCTAGTGTGATCTGTAGAAGACACTTTATAAAACAGAGGGTCACATGGTCTCATAGTATAACATGACAGCTCTGCTCATTCCTGATATTATTCTGATGTAGTAACCCTGGGGGAGATTGCTTTACTTATGTGAGTCATAATAAGACATCACACAAAAGTTAAAGGGACATTGTGCAATAAAATTTATTTCCCCAAATTGTGTTTCCAGTCACTTGTTATACCAGTTGCAGAGCATTAAATGTTTGACAACTTGCTAAATTTACATGTATTTTTGTATTTGAAATAGCTGAATTTGCTCATTAAAACCACCACCCATATTTCTTAAAAACAAGACCGTTCACATGGGCTGAGCCTGCAGGAAGATCAGACCTCTTTAACGAATCGATCTTACACAATATACAAAGACCAATACCCAGTTGCTAAAAACAATACTATGGAGCCTATTTATCAATGTGTTCCCCAGAAACACAAGTTATGAAACACAAGTTATGAAGCAGCGGTCTAAAGACTGCTGCTCCATAACCTGCCTGCCTGCTCTGAGGCGGTGGACAGACATTGCCGGAATTCAACCCAATCCAATACGATTGGGTTGTTTGACACCCCCTGCTAGAGGCCAATTGGCCACAAGAACTGCTGGTGCAATGATAAATGCAGAGAGCGTATGCTGTCGGCATTTATCGATGTGCGGCGGACATGATTCGCAATATCGGATCATGTCCGCTTGCACATTAATAAATAGGCCCCTATGTAGCTAGTATATTCATTGGGAGCACAGTAGGGGGTGACAAATATTAGTATATTGTCACTTTAGACAAATTCCATCTTTTTGCAATTACACTTTATGGAAAAATCATGGCACCAGACTTTTATGTATAAAAAGTAAATTTAAACCTTGTTGTAGCACAAAAATACCAGAAAATAATAGATTGATAAAAAAAACATAATTTATGCTTACCTGATAAATTCCTTTCTTCTGTAGTGTGATCAGTCCACGGGTCATCATTACTTCTGGGATATTAACTGCTCCCCTACAGGAAGTGCAAGAGGATTCACCCAGCAGAGCTGCATATAGCTCCTCCCCTCTACGTCACTCCCAGTCATTCGACCAAGGACCAACGAGAAAGGAAAAGCCAAGGGTGAAGTGGTGACTGGAGTATAAATTAAAAAATATTTACCTGCCTTAAAAACAGGGCGGGCCGTGGACTGATCACACTACAGAAGAAAGGAATTTATCAGGTAAGCATAAATTATGTTTTCTTCTGTTAAGTGTGATCAGTCCACGGGTCATCATTACTTCTGGGATACCAATACCAAAGCAAAAGTACACGGATGACGGGAGGGATAGGCAGACTCTTTATACAGAAGGAACCACTGCCTGAAGAACCTTTCTCCCAAAAATAGCCTCCGATGAAGCAAAGGTGTCAAATTTGTAAAATTTGGAAAAAGTATGAAGCGAAGACCAAGTTGCAGCCTTGCAAATCTGTTCAACAGAGGCCTCATTCTTGAAGGCCCAAGTGGAAGCCACAGCTCTAGTAGAATGAGCTGTAATTCTTTCAGGGGGCTGCTGTCCATCAGTCTCATAAGCTAAACGAATTATGCTACGAAGCCAAAAAGAAAGAGAGGTAGCGGAAGCTTTTTGACCTCTCCTCTGCCCAGAGTAAATGACAAACAGAGAAGACGTTTGTCGGAATTCCTTAGTTGCCTGCAAGTAAAATTTTAGAGCCCGGACTACATCCAGGTTGTGCAGTAGACGTTCCTTCTTTGAAGAAGGATTTGGGCATAAAGAAGGAACAACAATCTCTTGATTGATATTCCTGTTAGTAACTACCTTAGGTAAGAACCCAGGTTTAGTACGCAGGACTACCTTATCCGAATGAAAAATCAAATAAGGAGAATCACAATGTAAGGCTGATAATTCAGAGACTCTTCGAGCCGAGGAAATAGCCATTAAAAATAGAACTTTCCAAGATAACAACTTTATATCAATGGAATGAAGGGGTTCAAACGAAACGCCCTGTAAAACATTAAGAACAAGGTTTAAACTCCATGGTGGAGCAACAGTTTTAAACACAGGCTTAATCCTGGCCAAAGCCTGACAAAAAGCCTGGACGTCAGGAACTTCTGACAGACGTTTGTGTAACAGAATGGACAGAGCTGAGATCTGTCCCTTTAATGAACTAGCAGATAAACCCTTTTCTAAACCTTCTTGTAGAAAAGACAATATCCTAGGAATCCTAACCTTACTCCAAGAGTAACCTTTGGATTCACACCAATGTAGGTATTTACGCCATATCTTATGGTAAATCTTTCTGGTAACAGGTTTCCTAGTCTGTATTAAGGTACTAATAACTGACTCAGAAAACCCACGTCTTGATAAAATTAAGCGTTCAATTTCCAAGCAGTCAGCTTCAGAGAAGTTAGATTTTGATGTTTGAAGGGACCCTGTATCAGAAGGTCCTGTTTCAGAGGTAGAGACCAAGGCGGACAGGATGACATGTCCACCAGGTCTGCATACCAAGTCCTGCGTGGCCACGCAGGTGCTATTAGAATCACTGATGCTCTCTCTTGTTTGATTCTGGCTATCAATCGAGGAAGCAACGGGAAGGGTGGAAACACGTAAGCCATCCTGAAGTCCCAAGGTGCTGTCAGAGCATCTATCAGGACTGCTCCTGGATCCCTGGATCTGGACCCGTAACGAGGAAGCTTGGCGTTCTGTCGAGACGCCATGAGATCTATCTCTGGTTTGCCCCAACGTCGAAGTATTTGGGCAAAGACCTCCGGATGAAGTTCCCACTCCCCCGGATGAAAAGTCTGACGACTTAAGAAATCCGCCTCCCAGTTCTCCACTCCCGGGATGTGGATTGCTGACAGGTGGCAAGAGTGAGACTCTGCCCAGCGAATTATCTTTGATACTTCCATCATAGCTAGGGAGCTTCTTGTCCCTCCCTGATGGTTGATGTAAGCTACAGTCGTGATGTTGTCCGACTGAAACCTGATGAACCCCCGAGTTGTCAACTGGGGCCAAGCCAGGAGGGCATTGAGAACTGCTCTCAATTCCAGAATGTTTATTGGCAGGAGACTCTCCTCCTGACTCCATAGTCCCTGAGCCTTCAGGGAATTCCAGACGGCACCCCAACCTAGAAGGCTGGCGTCTGTTGTTACAATTGTCCAGTCTGGTCTGCTGAATGGCATCCCCCTGGACAGGTGTGGCCGAGAAAGCCACCATAGAAGAGAATTTCTGGTCTCTTGATCCAGATTCAGAGAAGGGGATAAGTCTGAGTAATCCCCATTCCACTGACCTAACATGCACAGTTGCAGTGGTCTGAGGTGTAAGCGTGCAAAGGGTACTATGTCCATTGCCGCTACCATTAAGCCGATTACCTCCATACATTGAGCCACTGACGGGTGTTGAATGGAATGAAGAGTGCGGCAAGCACTTTGAAGTCTTGATAGCCTGTCCTCTGTCAGGTAAATCTTCATTTCTACAGAATCTATAAGAGTCCCCAGGAAGGGAACTCTTGTGAGTGGAACGAGTGAACTTTTCTTTTCGTTCACCTTCCATCCATGTGACCTTAGAAATGCCAGCACTAACTCTGTATGAGATTTGGCAGTTTGAAAGCTTGAAGCTTGTATCAGAATGTCGTCTAGGTATGGAGCTACCGAGATTCCCCGCGGTCTTAGTACCGCCAGAAGAGCACCCAGAACCTTTGTGAAGATTCTTGGCGCTGTAGCCAATCCGAATGGAAGAGCCACAAACTGGTAATGCCTGTCTAGGAAGGCAAACCTTAGGTACCGGTAATGATCTTTGTGAATCGGTATGTGCAGGTAAGCATCTTTTAAATCTACAGTGGTCATGTACTGACCCTCTTGGATCATAGGTAAAATTGTCCGAATAGTCTCCATCTTGAACGATGGAACTCTTAGGAATTTGTTTAGGATCTTTAAGTCCAGGATTGGTCTGAAAGTTCCCTCTTTTTTGGGAACCACAAACAGATTTGAGTAAAACCCCTGTCCCTGTTCCGATCGTGGAACTGGATGGATTACTCCCATTAACAAGAGCTCTTGTACGCAGCGTAGAAAAGCCTCTTTCTTTGTCTGGATTGTTGACAATCTTGACAGATGAAATCTCTCTCTTGGAGGAGAGTATTTGAAGTCCAGAAGGTATCCCTGAGATATTATCTCTAGCGCCCAGGGATCCTGAACATCTCTTGCCCAAGCCTGGGCGAAGAGAGAAAGTCTGCCCCCCACTAGATCCGATCCCGGATCGGGGGCCCTCAATTCATGCTGTTTTGGGGGCAGCAGCAGGTTTCCTAGTCTGCTTGCCCTTGTTCCAGGACTGGTTAGGTTTCCAGCCTTGTCTGTAGTGAGCAACAGCTCCTTCCTGTTTTGGTGCAGAGGAAGTTGATGCTGCTCCTGCTTTGAAATTACGAAAGGAACGAAAACTAGACTGTCTAGTCTTGGCTTTGGCTTTGTCCTGAGGCAGGGCATGGCCTTTACCTCCTGTAATGTCAGCGATAATCTCTTTCAACCCGGGCCCGAATAAGGTCTGCCCTTTGAAAGGTATATTAAGCAATTTAGACTTAGAAGTAACATCAGCTGACCAGGATTTTAGCCACAGCGCCCTGCGTGCCTGAATGGCGAATCCTGAATTCTTCGCCGTAAGTTTAGTAAGATGTACTACGGCCTCCGAAATGAATGAATTAGCTAGTTTAAGGACTCTAAGCCTGTCCGTAATGTCGTCCAGAGTAGCTGAACCAATGTTCTCTTCCAGAGACTCAATCCAGAATGCCGCTGCAGCCGTGATCGGCGCAATGCATGCAAGGGGTTGCAATATAAAACCTTGTTGAACAAACATTTTCTTAAGGTAACCCTCTAACTTTTTATCCATTGGATCTGAAAAAGCACAGCTATCCTCCACCGGGATAGTGGTACGCTTAGCTAAAGTAGAAACTGCTCCCTCCACCTTAGGGACCGTTTGCCATAAGTCCCTTGTGGTGGCGTCTATTGGAAACATTTTTCTAAATATCGGAGGGGGTGAGAACGGCACACCGGGTCTATCCCACTCCTTAGTAACAATTTCAGTAAGTCTCTTAGGTATAGGAAAAACCTCAGTACTCGTCGGTACCGCAAAATATTTATCCAACCTACACATTTTCTCTGGTATTGCAACTGTGTTACAATCATTCAGAGCCGCTAACACCTCCCCTAGTAATACACAGAGGTTTTCCAGTTTAAATTTAAAATTTGAAATATCTGAATCCAGTCTGTTTGGATCAGAACCGTCACCCACAGAATGAAGTTCTCCGTCCTCATGTTCTGCCACCTGTGACGCAGTGTCTGACATGGCCCTAATATTATCAGCGCACTCTGTTCTCACCCCAGAGTGATCACGCTTACCTTTTAGTTCTGGTAATTTAGCCAAAACTTCAGTCATAACAGTAGCCATATCCTGTAATGTGATTTGTAATGGCCGCCCAGCTGTACTCGGCGCTACAATATCACGCACCTCCCTCTGAGCGGGAGATGTAGGTACTGACACGTGAGGCGAGTTAGTCGGCATAACTCTCCCCTCGTTGTTTGGTGAAATTTGTTCAATTTGTACAGATTGATTTTTATTTAAAGTAGCATCAATACAGTTAGTACATAAATTTCTATTGGGCTCCACTTTGGCATTGCAACAAATGACACAGGTATCATCTTCTGAATCAGACATGTTTAACACACTAGCAAATAAACTTGCAACTTGGAAATACAATTCAAATAGAATAATATTAAAACGTACTGTGCCTTTAAGAAGCACAGAAGATCTATGACAGTTAAAAATTAATAAATTGAAACAGTTATAGCCTCAATCCTTGTAAACAACACAACTTTAGCAAAGGTTTAATCCCATTAGCAAAGATAACAATTTCTGAAAGCAGGAAACAAATTACAGAATAAAAGTTTTTATTTCAGTCAAACTATAATTCTCACAGCTCTGCTGAGAGAAATTACCTCCCTCAAAATAAGTTTTGAAGACCCCTGAGCTCTGTAGAGATGAACCAGATCATGCAGGGAATACAATGAGTTGCTGACTGAAATATTTGATGCATAGTAAAAGCGCCCCTCCCCCACACACACAGCAGTGAGGGAGAACAGAAACTGACAGAAAAAACAGATTTAAGCAACTGCCAAGTGGAAAAATGGTGCCCAAACATTTATTCACTCAGTACCTCAGCAAATGAAAACGATTTTACATTCCAGCAAAAACGTTAAACATAATCTCTAGTTATTAAACAGCTTTATGTCTTTCTTACAGTGTAATTCTAGTGAAGTACCATTCTCCCAGAATACTGAAGTGTAAAGTATACATACATGACATTATATCGGTATGGCAGGATTTTCTCATCAATTCCATTGTCAGAAAATAAAAACTGCTACATACCTCTATGCAGATTCATCTGCCCGCTGTCCCCTGATCTGAAGTTTACCTCACTCCTCAGATGGCCGAGAACAGCAATATGATCTTAACTACTCCGGCTAAAATCATAGCAAAACTCTGGTAGATTCTTCCTCAAACTCTGCCAGAGAGGTAATAACACACTCCGGTGCTATTTTAAAATAACAAACTTTTGATTGAAGATATAAAACTAAGTATAATCACCATAGTCCTCTCACACGACCTATCTAGTTGCTGGGTGCAAGAGAATGACTGGGAGTGACGTAGAAGGGAGGAGCTATATGCAGCTCTGCTGGGTGAATCCTCTTGCACTTCCTGTAGGGGAGCAGTTAATATCCCAGAAGTAATGATGACCCGTGGACTGATCACACTTAACAGAAGAAAAAAATATTTTTGATAACTGCAGTCTATTTTCATTAATTACACCCTATACTCAGGGGAGAGATACTCTGCTCAATTTGTAACATGCTGGACATTGTATGTGATGGCAGACATCCCAACCTGCAAAAACTCATTTCAGGGAGGTGGCTTCTCCCGCTACTGCGCCACCCCCCCTCCCCCCAGTTATATATTGGACACCTTGAAATCCTAAATAAGATAGAATTATCATTAAAGTAGCTTCCCACTAAAATCACATTAAAAAAAGTAGCTTTATTGCACAACCACATACAACAAACCTATTTCCCAGTGATCGTACGCTTGTTGAATGCTCAAATATTTTAGAATACAAAGTTTAATTACGTGCAGTAAATAAGGTAGTATTTGTGTTTTAGTTTATTAGAATCAGTGGGGGGTTTTGGTTACTGATTCATGCTTTGAGGGTTCAATAACGTCCCAGCAACTAAAGGCATTCCTTAAAGAAACACTTTTCCGGATTTTTGCCACATTGGATCATAGTACTTGGAGTTTCAGGGAGATTGCACTGCATTTGCTGGCATCAGGGAGCCGCTATTACAATCAGGGAGACTTGGGATGTCTGTGATGGGTTTGTAATGATATCAAGCATCATTTAAAGAGACATTAAAGTATTCTTTATAAATGCATAATATAAATACAATTAATAAACACTACTCTGAAAAGACCTGGATACTAAATAAATGTTTTAAAAATATTTAAAATTGTTATTTTGTTAACAGAATTTACATTTGTTTGTGGTCCAGGGACATACCCTTTTACTCCCTATGTAATGGACAATAGTGTTAAAATAAAATGCACTAATGAATTAGACAAATATGATGTTTGGGTGAATATGTTATATACAGGAGAAATAAATCCTGGTGAACCATGTAGAAAGGTCACTCTGATAGAAAAATACAAGCTCTATGTTAAGAGACATTCTTGTCTGTATAAAAAGTGTTTTAATTTGTGTGCATATGTGCCTTTGCATTTGTGCATGTGTTTGGGTCCCTTTAATTCACTCTAAACCACACACAAATTGCTACACTGCGAAGCATTCACATTTGATGAAAAGCATTGAAATACCCATTTCCCAGTTTTGCACAGCCAACATGGTTATATTACTATACTTTTAACCTCTGTGATTACTTTTTATCTAAGCCTCTTTTGATAGCCCCTTGATCATATGGCTATTTATTTATTATCTGCATTTTAGCCAATTAGTGCTGTGTCATGTACAACTCCACGTGCGTGAGCACAATGTTATCTATGTGGTACACATGAATTAGCAGTCTCGTGTTGTGAAAAACAAATAAAAAAGCATGCGATAAGAGGCTGTCTGTAGTGGCTTAAAAACAGGCAGAAATTTAGAGGTTTAAATGTTAAAAAGTATCTTACAATGTTGGTTGTGCAAAGCTGGAGAATGGGTAGTAAAGGCATTATCTATCTTTTTAAACAATAACAATTTTGGGGTTGACTGTCCCTTTAAGTGATAGCATTCTGATTCGGATAATATAATATATACCATGTACACAACATTTTTCATCAATCAGGTGGACAGGTTCGCAAGTAGTGAACCTGTCTGCCTGCAATCAGCACTTGTGAAGTTGCACCGCAGTAACATTGCACAAGAGCTTTCTTCTGCAATGCTGCCCCCTGCTCCTGTGCAAACCAATTACGCGAGAGCATGGCATGTCAGTCACCAAGAACAAACGAGTGTGATCTCACACCTTGCTTCCAGACAGGCAAAAGACCTTCTCCTTTAATGCAGGCTCTAGGATCCACCACAATAAGCCTCATATTAGCGCGGCCCGGGCTGCAGAAGAAGTGTCAGGATTAGCATGGCTCTCCAGAACGCTAGAGGTAAATAGTTTAACCCTTTAAGGCAATTTAAAGAAAACTAATAAATATGGACAACTTTTTCAGTATTTCTTCATTTCTTTAAATTTAGTTGGTGCATGCGTTCAAATACGAAACAAATATCTATTTTTTTGTTACAAATTTGCATTTGTAACAAAACGAATGCACATGTCTAATACATACTACCGTATTCTAAGGTATATTATATATAATATTTAGACAGGCAGAGTTTAGCGTAGAAGTGGATTATTCTTTTTTTAGGCAATGCTAGCAATATAGGGCTAGGTTACAAGTGGATCTCTAATTTATTGCGGGCCCATAAATGAGCAAATTCACTCATTTATGGGCGCGTAATACCCAGCCATTACAAGTTGCTGGTTATTGCTACCGCAAGCTCGCAGTAGCAATTAGAGCTCCGAAAATTAAACAGATCTCAGATCTCTATTTTCTAAATATCCCCCAATTGCCCCCAAATTTAAGTGTAGTTTTCTTTATTAAAAAATAAAAATAGTAGTATCTTATTTTTTAATAAAATAACTGCACAAAGCAGTGGTCTAAGGGGTACTGTGTGTTCTCTATAAATATATATGTATATGCTTATATACATATATATTTATGTGTTAATATGTGTATATACACATATAAACACATAAATATATATGTATATCAGTATATACATATATATTTAAATTTGCTGCCCATCGCTGCGTGACTTACCACCTTCGCTGCGCTAGGTTCTCATGCTATGTCTCACTGGAGGTTATGAAAGCGCACTCTCATGAGCGCAATTCTTCTGTGCAATATGAACGCAAGGTCGTGTTCGCATTGCCCCTAACTTGTACTACCAGAGCACAGTTGTATGCGCTGATATTACTGAGTGGAGCGCAAATATCACACTCGCATAAGCAATATTTTGCGCTACACTCGTAATCTGGCCCTTAGTGTGCATTTTTATTTTAGCAGAAGTTTGTTCTATATACAAATATATTTTTTATAGGTTCTCCTTGGCAAAGCCTATGTACATTTTTTTTGTTCAGAAAAACTATTTTGGTTATTTTACTTACATCTTAATTTATGTATTATCACAAACTATTAAGTCTTTAGAGTATTTTTTCTGAACTTTTTTTACATATGTAAGATGAAGCATTGCAGTTTAGCCCAGATTCACAGTTTATCTAGCCATGTTTTCTTAATAATAACAAGAGATGTCAACTGGTTTATCCAAGGTCACACTGAGAAAGTGTTGTATATGATCACATTGCCCACTTCAAAGGCAAGTCTCTGAACCACAAGCACTGCCCCCCTTTCATCATCCACACTTCATCTCCTCCACGTGCCACTGTTCACAATAGTAATTGACTTTGGAAATTTGAACTTGTGCCCCATCCTGAGAAGAAGGGGGAAACTAAACGTAAATAAAAGATGTCATAAATAAATTGTGGACAGGAAATGTATCAGAGTCTGGGCTTTGATCAGGAAACACAGGACGTAGAGGGATCACTGGCTATTTTTGGCTGTGTTCTTGTTTCATCTACAGGGATATGTTTTCCCTTTGATCTGTTGTCTATGGATAAAATAAAGCTAAATACAGTTCTTGGATGAAGGATCTCCCCACATATCCCTGTAAGGTGAGATCAAGGCTTATAATAATGTAGGATCTGCCCCATCTTCTCTACAGCCATAAAGTCATTATTTACTCTATAGTCTATAGTTTGTACCACACATTTACAGTGGGAAATGGCAAAATGTGATATTGAAGCAGAGGAGGTGAAAAGGATGCAAAGGTCAGTAAACAGGTGGAAATAGAGAGGGCTATAAACAGAAGAGAAGTGATAGCTGGTAATGGG
Organism: Bombina bombina; assembly: GCF_027579735.1. Classification (NCBI taxonomy): domain Eukaryota; kingdom Metazoa; phylum Chordata; class Amphibia; order Anura; family Bombinatoridae; genus Bombina; species Bombina bombina. The sequence continues at coordinate 343,789,949 of NC_069499.1, forward strand.
AGGAAATATGATTTGACAAAAGATGGAAAAAGAAGAGAGATGTGGGGGGAGTAGACATGAAGGATTGAAGAGCTAGAAAGGATACTGTAAAGGTAGAGGGTGAGTAGGATAAAAGAAACACACAGGAACCAATTAAACAGAAGCTAAAGGATGAGGAGAGAGAACATAGAAGGAAGGAGGCACGTGAAAGGCACAGCAGGGATAAGTAACAGGGGAATGATGAGGGAAGAAAAAGAACAGAATGAAAAGTTGTAGAATTATTTTAGGAGGTAAATTCTATAGTAAAGAAAGAGAGGGGGAGGAGGTAAAACAAGGGTTTATTAAAGGGAAGAGAAAGATGCTATGGCAGAGGGGAAAGAGAGAAGGGAGATAAGAGGAGAGAGGAATCTTCTATTGAAATTTCCTCACAACAAAATAAAACAAATTTACACTTTTCAGACAAAAATGTATTTAACGACACCTAAGGCTGTGTATACCGAAGACAATAAATCAGCACAACATTAATAACATACAAGGTATTTACATGATACTAAAATCACCATAAGCTAGTTCAGCACAAGTTTCTCTAAGCGATGTACCTTTAGATTTGTAGCCATTGCCTTCCATGCATAAATGATCCATCTATACATTCTACACTTGGGCAATGCTTACCAGTGATGTGTTAGATGTTACATTAGTAAAACATAAAGTTTACAATGAAAACACAACAACATTGTATTGCTCATCATACATAGGGCATACCCAGAAAAATAAGGGGGGGGGGGGGTAAAATATAGGAAGAAGAAGAAATGAGATGATGAAACTGAGATGAAAGATAAAAAAGGGCAGAGATCATATGGTAAGAGTGGGAAGATAATAAATATATGAATAATTTTTCATTATTAAAACAGATTTTAAACAACTTTAAAATTTACTTATATTATCACATTTGATTAATTCTCTTTGTATCCTTTGTTAAAGTAATAGCAATGCACTAATGGGAGTTAGCTGAACACAAAGGCATTTATGTGCTGCTACCAATCGCAGCTATCTCTCAGTAATGCATTGCTGCTCCTGAGCTTAACTATGCATGCTTTCCAACAAGGGATACCAAGAGAATGACGCAAATAAGATAATAGAAGCAAACTCAAAACTCACTTTAAATTATGTCTGAATTCTCTCTGAATCATGAAATATTTTTTTAAGTATCATGTCTATTTAAATGGACATTAAACATAAAGTGTAAGCTACGTGATCATATATTTTAATATTTGAGATGAATAGTAATGAATAATGCAGCTTTGTTTTGTTTTGTGTGTTTTATTTTCACTTGTTCCCTGGCCCCACAAAAAAAAAGGACAATTGCTGACCAATCACAAACTAATAAACATATACGTGTTTTTAACATGAATTGTTGTTTGCACATGTGCAATAAAGAAGGAGATTGGGGTAGCACTGCCCTCTTCCTTTAAGGTAGTTTAGCACTGTTTTGGTTTAGTTAATTAATAATAATTTATTAAACAGGTATATATATATATATATATATATATATATATATATATATATATACAGTATATATTCCTTTCTAAACTACATGTAATAGTTATATTTATTTATTTATACACAATGATATTTGCACATAAACTACCTAGTATGCCCACTGCAAATAAAAAGTTATTTAATCTTCGTCACTGCCCCCTCCCAACTAGCTGTCTTCCTTACCTCTCCTATTTCTGTTTTCTCTCCCTAATTGCAAACAATTCTTTCCCTTTCATGACTGTTAATGCAAAATGTATAATCCACAAGCAAATTACTCAAAACACAAGGCGAGGGGAGGGAGACTCTAGTTCACGGAAAAGTAGATATTTGTATTAACAAAAGGCAGTAAAAATAAATACTGAATGCATATTGCAATAATCTTATGCTTTCAGTAATTAATTATTATTATTTTACATTACCACCTCAGCCAACTAGAGGTGGCACTGGGTAAACTTACAGCCTAACTGTAGTAAGTGATGATCCCTGGACACTGACTGGTTGATGAGGGGAACCTGACTGTGCTATATATAAAATACAAAAATATAAATCTAGCCCTGAATGGAAAATGCAGTACATAAAAGGACAATGGGAATGAGATCAATAACAGATGCCATTTACAACTGCCAATCCCACAGTAATCCACCTGACACCACATACAAAGCCACACATAATTGTTACATTTTATACACTAAAATCAACAGGTGTATTGTGTTACACACCAGGTGTAATCTCAAACAAGAAGATCCAAACTACACATTATCTATAAATCCTCTACCGCTAGAGCCATTTTTCAAAGAAAAAAAAAGACAAAATTAAATGGACAGTCTGCTCCAGAATTTTTATTGTTTAAAAAGATAGATAATCCCTTTATTACCCATTCCCCAGTTTTGCATAACCAGCACTGTTATAGTAATATATTTTTTTATCTCTGTGATTACCTAGTTTCTAAGCCTCTGCAGACTGCCCCTGTTCTGTAATAAGAGCAAATTCATCAGACTAGTGAATGGAAGTGACGTTCCATCAGCTATCCGATAACAAATCCATACCGCACATGCGCTCCTCACTGTAGTCGCATTCCAAAGTGACTAAGTCCCAACCTAAAGTTTGCTCTTCTGATAGAACACTGCGTGCACTAACAGCCATTGGACACTTGTTACTTCAGTTCATTTGACAGACATGCAGACAGATATCTAGATTTCAGCAAAGCATTTGACACCGTCCCACACAATAAACTAATTCACAAACTGTATCTCCTTGGTCTAGATTCAAAAATTGTGAACTGGGTGGAATGCTGGCTTAAGGACAGAAAACAAAGTGTCTTAGTAAATGGAGTTCATTCAGTAGAGGGGGCTGTTACTAGTGGTGTTCCTCAGGGGTCAGTTCTGGGGCCTGTTTTGTTTAACATATTTATCTGCGATATCAGCAAAGGGCTACAGGGGAAAGTATGTCTCTTTGCAGATGATACTAAAATTTGTAACAGAGTGGATGTTCCAGGGGGGGTAAACAAAATGAGAAGTGATATGCAACAATTGGAGGATTGGACAAACGACTGGGATCTAAAGTTTAACACAGCAAAGTGTAAAATAATGCATTTAGGGAAGAAAAATCCAAATGTTAATTACAGACTCAATGACACTTTACTGACTGTTACAGATGAGGAACAGGACTTGGGAATTATTATTTCAGATGATTTAAAACTTAGTAAACAATGTAGAAATGCAGCGAGTAAGGCTAGCAGAAATAGTAAGAAATAGTAAGGTTCTTATGCCACTTTATAGATCATTAGTTAGGCCTCATCTTGAGTATTGTGTGCAGTTCTGGAGGCCATATCTTCAGAAGGATATTAACAAACTTGAATCTGTGCAAAGGAGGGCTACCAAAATGGTACATGGTCTAAAAAATAAAACTTACCAGGATAGGCTCAATGACCTAAATATGTATAGCTTAGAGGAGAGAAGGGAACAAGGTGATATGATAGCAACTTTCAAGAACATTAAAGGGTTTAGTAAAACTGAGGCTGTGGGTATTTTACATAAAATGGAAAATTCAAGAACAAGGGGTCATGAGCTCAAGCTAAAGGGTAGTAGCTTCAGGAGTAATTTGAGGAAGCACTTCTTTACAGAAAGAGTGATTGATTTATGGAATAAACTTCCTCAAGAGGTAGTAGAAACAAACACTATGGGGACTTTAAAAATGCATGGGACAAGCATAAGGCTATCCTACGAACTAGATAAGTTTATACTGTTAGGTAAGGTTGGGCAGACTTGCTGGGCCTATGGCTCTTATCTGCCGTCAAAATCTATGTTTCTATGCATTTTAGCCAATAAGTGCTGACTCATAAATAACTCCACAGAAGTGAGCACAAATGTTATCTATATGAGGCACATGAACTAGCAGTGTCTAACTGTCAAAATGCACTGAGATAAGAGGGAGTTCAATGGCTTAGAAATTTGCATATGAGCCTACCTAGGTTTAGAATACCAAGCGAGCAAAGCAAATTTGATGATAAAAGTAAATTGGAAAGTTGTTTAAACTTGCCCCTGATCACATGACTTTTTATTTATTATCTATTGACTTGCATTTAGTACTGTGTTGTGCTAACTTTTAAATAACTCCTTGGGTGTTAACACAATGTTATCTATATGGCCCACATGAAATAGCAGTCTCCTCTTGTGAAAAGCTAATAAAAAAGCATGTGATTGAGAGGCTGTCTGTAGTGGCTTAGAAACAGGCAGAAATTTAGAGGTTTAAATGTTATACAGTATATTAATATAACAATGTTGGTTGTGCAAAGCTGGGGAATGGATAGTTAAGGTGTTGTCTATCTTTTTAAACAATAACAATTTTAGTGTAGACTGTCCCTTTAAAGTCTATAGGGATTTGTGTAGATAAATGATTTGATAAGCTTTTCTAAAGGATTGTGGTCAACGCCATCATTTGACCCCATTTCTTGCAAACCCAAAGAAGAAACAGTTCTGTTATGCCAGACAAATGAATGCTACAAAAGGTACTTGTCCACTTGATAAGCTTCCTAGAGATGACACCAATTGTGGCCAGTGACTATACCACAGCCGTCACTCCAGGCACCTGTGCAGTTCTACCTTGTGCCTCACAGAAAATCCTGCCAGGTCTAAAATAATCACAGAGACACATAATTATTTTAATGGTGTAGAAAATAGCTGTCGAGAGCTACGTACCTTGGGGCTCTTGTAAGATAAAAGCCAGAAATGTCTGCAAAATGTCAGGCAGTGGCAGGTAACACATTCCTGAATTCTAGCAGCATACAGGTAAAGCACAGGCCTCTGAAGTGGGAGACTTAAACATGTCTGCAGGACTTTGTTCATTTCTGCTGTTCTAACCACAGCTGCATTAAGCATTACCTATACCGTGCACTAATTCATAAATGTATAGTTTGTGTAGTTGTTATCCCATGAGCACTTGCGAGGAGAAAGCTAACGTTCTATGGGTCTGGGCTCTTTAGTTTGATGATTTCATTCCACTGTCAGTTACATTTTTAGTTCTGTTTAAAAGTTAATATTCTTTGTGAATCAACCGCATAAAACAATAAAATAAATGGTGAGTTTGTTTCACTATAGATTTTCATGAATTACTATTTAATCAAGGCTTCTGTTCTCGGATTTACATAGCAAATACTAATGTGAGTGTGGTGAAGCATGTCACCAAACACTGCACATATTCTTACAACCGCAGAAATATCTAATGGATAACATTATTTTAAAATGACTATTAAATACAGTAGAATTGCATAAAATATGCATAATAAAAAGACAATGCAAAAGCACTTTGTCATAAAAAATATACTACTCATTTAAAAGCCAGACTCATTTTAAAGTTAATTTTCCTTCCCCTGTATCACGTGACAGCCATCAGCCAATCACAAAATGCATATATGAATATACTATGAATTTTTGCACACGTTCAGTAGGTGCTAGTGCCTCAGAAAGCGTGCATATAAAAAGATTGTGCACATTTTGATAAAGAAAGTGAATGGGAAATGTGTTCACAATGTTGTGCTCTTCCTGAAGCAAGTAATTAAATTACCTGATCATTTTGCTATTAAACGGATATAAAACCCCAAAAATGTTCTTGTAATTCAGACAGAGCATACAATTTTAAAAAAAGTTTCCAATTTACTTATTATCACATTTGCTTTGTTCTCATGATATTCTGTGTTGAAGAATCGTGCTGCTTGTAATGCTCTTGCAAATGGATAATAATTTTGCAAAACTGCTGCCATATAGGGCTCCAGAAATGGCCAGGCTCCTAAGCTTATGTCCATGCTTTCCAACAAAAGATACCAAAAGAGCAAAGAAAATTTGATAATAGAAATAAATTGGGAAGTTGTTTAAAATTGCATGCTGTATCTGAATCATAAAAGAAAAGTTTGGGTTTCATATCCCATTAAGATTAACCCCTTTTTAAATTTCATGATTCAGATAGAGCATGCAATTTTAAGCAACTTTCTAACTTACTCCTATTATCAATTTTTCTTTGTTCTCTTGTTATCTTCATTTGAAAAAGCAGTAATGAAAGGTTAGGAGCCAGCCCATTTTTATTTCAGCACCTGGGTAGTGCTTGCTGATTGGTTTGCTACATTTAGCTACAAATCAGCAAGTGCTACCCAGGTGCTGAACAAAAAATGGGCTGGCTCTAAAGCTTACAGTACTGCTTTTTCAAATCAAGATAGCATGAGAACAAAGTAAAATTGATAACAGGAGTAAATTAGAAAGTTGTTTAAAATATCATGCTCTATCTGAATCATGAAAGAAAGAAAAAAATGGGTTTAGTATCCCTTTAAGATACTAGGGGAAGAATGCAGTTAAACATCCTGCAAGCAAGTGGCACCGCTGAAACTACTGGCTGAAAACCAATTAATGAAATGAGCCATTCAGGGTAACCAAACCTAATAATTTACATGTTTACATAAATTAGTTCCACCCATGATACTGTACTATAATGATTTGTAGTAGGGCAGAGGGAACATAGCACAACATAGAATTAAATTATATTGTTAGGCAGCAAGAGTTGTAAACTCAGGTAACGTCACTTCACAGTGTCACTAGGAAGGTATAACAAAGCCTGGGGTCATTCATAAAGAGCAACAACAATAAAACAAGGAGTAAATAACAATACTAAATGTTACTAAATGATCTAGTCTATTTCACACACACATATATATATATATGTGTATATATATATATATATATATATATATATTTATATATATCTTTAAAATAGCCTTATGCATATCCCAGAAACTCTTGAATCTTGAGTATATCTGCCAGCTATACTCAAGGTATATGTCAAATGTTCTGTAAACCTAGGACTTGCTCTATTTGCCACATCATACAGATTTAAGCTCTCTCTTCTTTTTATCCGATATACTCTCTTTGCCAGAAGACTTTTAAAATGTTAATTGTGTTATGTTGCAAATAAAGCTTCCCTTTTTTATTACTTATTCCACCTCTGTACTGTAGGACCCTGACTAATGAGATTCTAGGCTTGAAGATTCCACCGGAGCCTGTTCTTAACGCCAACACTGTTTGTCTGACGCTACCTGGACTAACCCGCCGTCAAATGGAAGTCTGCATGCGCCACCCAGACGTGGCAGCCTCAGCAATCCAGGGAATACAGATTGCCATCCACGAGTGTCTGTACCAGTTCCAAGATCATCGCTGGAATTGCTCCAGTCTTGAGACTCGGAATAAAATACCATATGAGAGTGCTGTTTTCAGCAGAGGTGAGTAGGATCAGAATAATTGTTTCACTCCAGTATCTCTAAAATAATAGATGTTTTTATAAAGTAATGGGTGCAACAGTAACTTTTATTGAATAATTTATATCTGACCATAATTGTCCTCAGCAGAAGAGAGAGATAAGGGGGAACTAGAAGGATCATTAAATACAGTAGGGTTGCATAACCAACAAATGCATAATAAAAAGACAATGCAAAAAAACGCTGAATTGAAGTCTGACTTGTTGGAAAGTCTGAATTTCAAATGAGTAGTAGGTTTCTTTCTGATCAATTTAAAAGTTAGTTACATTTTCTTTTCCCCTGAATAATCATGCATCATGCAGCCATCAGCTAATCACAAAATGCATATATGTATACACTGTGAACTCTTGCACGTGCTCAGTAGGAGCTTGCACCTCAGAAAGTGTGCATATAAAAATATTGGGCACACTTTGATAATAGAAGTGAATTGGAAAGTTGTTTAAAATTGTGTGCTCTATCTAAGTCATGAAAGTTTAATTTTGTCTTTAGTGTTCATTTAATACAAACACAAGGTCGTCCATTACTTTATAGAAACTAAAACTTTACACTTATATCGTCAATATTTAAACAACTAATAGAATAATATGTAGATTTATTTCATGTTTTTTATAATCATGATGCTAATCTTTGCTTTGTTTACATCAATTTAATTTTTAATATCCCGTTAATTCCTTTGCTTTCATAAACTGTTCACTCATTTTACTAAATCAGTTTAGTGAAAGGTCCTTAAAAGCTATTTTATTTATATCAAAGCATAAATTGTACATAAATCTCTATAAAAATAAAAATAGCCTAAATATAAATGTAACTTTTCTTAAAAAAACAACCAAACAAACAAACCAAATAAAAAAAAAACACATACATTTCCCTTCTTGTCACCTGACCTGCTGCATTCCTATCAAGTAGCCATAAAGATGGAATTTTGCTATTCACAAAGGCACACCCATTGTACAATAAATCGCCTCAGGATTTCAATTCTTCCCTGACATCACATCTGTAGCTGTACACCCCCTTTATCTTTCCATTCATGGTATTACTAGTTGTATACACCAGTGATTTTCAACCTTTTTTTTGCCGTGGCACACTTTTTTACATTAAAAAATCCTGCAGCACACCACCATCCCAAAATTTTACAAAATCACACATTGTAGCCTAATACAGTATATATATATATATATATATATATATATATATATATATATACACACACACACACATACTGTACTGTGCTGTCATGCCATGCCTCCTACAAACTATACGTGACATATTGACATTCATTCACAAACAATCATAATGATTGTCTGTGAATGAATGTCAATATGGAATGGCAGTAAATGATGCCTGCCTGTCTGCCTGATGAGCCTGTGACATCAAAACAAGCAAAATTTAAAAAATATGTCACAGTGTTGTCAGTCTGCCGCGGCACACCTGAGGATCTCTCACGGCACACTAGTGTGCCGCGGCACACTGGTTGAAAAACACTGGTATACACTATACAGCTACAGACTAGATTTTATAATTTAACACACTGTTAGGAAATAATACCTATAAATAGGATTCTGACCTGTTTAGCATCAATACAATGTTTTTAAGGAAATTTAAAGGGATACTAAACCCAATTTTTTTCTTTCAAGATTCAGATAGAGCATGCAATTGTAAGCATCTTTCTAATTTACTCCTATTATCAAATTTTCTTTGTTCTCTTGGTATCTTTATTTGAAAAAGCAAGAATGTAAGCACACAGCTCCCAGAGGCTGATTCTGCACAACCAAAAGAGTTCTTCACTTGCGTATGAATTTACACTTTGTTACTCCTGTGTTAAATGCCCGTTACTGATCAAGAAAACAAACGCTATTCAGTCTCTGAGCACTTACAAACCCTGTGCCCCAGTTCCACTTAGATCCAACACCTTTGCCTTATTTCGCTAAAACATGGCAAGTATCATTCTTGGCTCTTAAAACCTGTATGTTTTGCCAAAGTCAGCTGCTGCTTGTGGTTTTCATAGGCTAGTGCGAAGTGTCGCTGCGCCTGCGCCACCTCTAACACTTTCAAAACAACTGAACTAGATGCATTTTTGCAATATACGTCTAGCTGTACAATCCTTCTAGTAATTGTTAGCATAGCTTTAGTGCCAACTGTTCCTGTGCACATGACCTGGGTATTGTACAGCCATATGTTGCATGTACTACTTCCTGCTAATTCCCAGCATGCCTTACTTGATCATCCAAGCACACAACATATATTGCAAATAAACCAGGAGTCTAACAGTGCCTCTTCAGATGAGAACACTACCTATGAATGGAGCATATGGGAGTATGTGTGTTTGGAACACACAGAAGACTGAAGTATTTCAAACATATTTTAACATTTAACTGCTACAGTAAAGTATTAAACGTTCATGATTCAGATAGGACATGCAATTTTAAACACCTTTTTAATTTACTTTTATCATCAAATTTGGTTTGTTCTATTGGTACTCTTTGTTGAAGGCTAAACCTAGATAGGCTTATAGACTGATTTCTAAGCCCTTGAAGGTTGCCTCTTTTATTAGCTTTTCACAGCTAAACAGTGATAGTTCATGTGTGGCACATAGTTAACATTGTGCTTACTCCAGTGGAGTTATTTATGAGTCAGCACTAACTGACTGAAATTAAAGTTTGTAAAAAGCACTGTCTGTAGAGACTTATATACAAGGTAATTACACAGGTAAAAAGTGTATTAATATAATAGTGTTAGATATGAAAAACTGGGGAATGGGTATTAAAGGGATTATCTGTCTTTTTAAACAATACTTTTAACTATTCTTGTACTCTGTGACAGAGGTGGTGCACGTTCAAAAATCAGTGACATTGTTGTCTTCTTGACAAGCCGTATCATGCATTTCACTTTACTGTGCACAATACAGAGTGGGAACTGTACAATTATGCAGTGGCTGCATTTCTCTTTATTATTCATAGTTTTTTTTTTATATTTGTTATGTAACTTAAACTGTGAAAAGCAACAAAATTGTAACTCTTCTGGGGCGCGATCAAATATACAGCGCAGGTTTTGGCGCAAGCGTGGGAACCTGCGCCGTCTGTAATTTCACCTCGCACATCGGGGTATTGCATAAACCCCGCCGGCAGTTCATAAAGTGCCGTAAGTCTGATAAACTAGCGATGTCCAGAAATGAGCACAAATTTCTGGAGTCGCTAGTGACTTACGGCACTTTAGAAACTGCCGGCGGCTAAGAAAAGTAAATAAAATAACAAATCTACCGTAAAAGTCTAACACGCCTCATAAAAAATAAGTCCGACACGTAAAACCCCTATATCCGCAATCCCCCCTCTCATTACTAATATTAAATGTATTAACCCCTAGACTGCCAACCCCCACAACGCAATATGCCTATTTAAACTATTAACCCCTATATCTGCCATCAAACCCACACCGCAAGTAATAACTAAATTATTAACCCCTAAATTCGCCAACCCCAACATCGCAAACTACCTATTAAAAATATTAACCCCTAATCCGCCATTAACCCACAACGCAATAAACCTAATCAAGTATTAACCCCTAAACCGCCATAGCCCACAACGCAATAAACCTAACCCCTAACCTAACCCCCCTAACCTAACCCCCCCTAAATAAACTAAAATTAGCTAATTTACAAAATACTAAAGTTACCATTAAATATAAAAAAAATTACACTACTTCTAAAATACAAATAAACTAAGTATAAATTAAAGGGGCAGTCTAATCAAAATTCAGGAGTAGACTGTCCCTTTAAGCAAGAATTACAGAAAATAAAAAAACTAAGATTACAGAAAATAAAAAATAAAATTACAAAATTTTAAATAAATTACACCTAATCCCTATGAAAATAAAAAAGCCCCCCCCAAAATAAAAACACCCCCTAATCTAATCAACTACCAGTAGCCCTTAAAAGGACTTTTTGCAGGGTATTGCCCCAAGATAATCAGCTCTTTTACCTGTAAAAAAAAGTACAGTATTCCCCCCCAACATTACAACCCACCACCCACACACCCAACCCGACTCTAAAACCCACCCAATCCCCCCTTAAAAAAACCTAACACTACCCCCTTGAAGATCACCCTACCTTGAGCCGTCTTCACCCAGCCGGGCACAAGTGGACCTCCAGAGGGGCAGAAGTCTTCATCCGATCCGGCCAGAAGAGGACTTCCAGACCGGCAGAAGTCTTCATCCAGGCAGCATCTTCTATCTTCTTCCATCCGGAGAGGGTCCATCTTTAAGACATCCGACGCGGAGCATCCTCTTCCATCCGATGGCGACTGAAGAATGAAGGTTCCTTTAAGTGACGTCATCCAAGATGGCGTCCCTTCAATTCCGATTGGTTGATAGAATCCTATCAGCCAATCGGAATTAAGGTAGGAAAAATCCTATTGGCTGATCCAATCAGCCAATAGGATTGAGCTCGCATTCTATTGGCTGTTCCAATCAGCCAATAGAATGCAAGCTCAATTCTATTGGCTGATTGCATCAGCCAATAGGATTTTTCCTACCTTAATTCCGATTGGCTGATAGGATTCTATCAGCCAATCGGAATTGAAGGGACGCCATCTTGGATGACGTCACTTAAAGGAACCTTCATTCTTCAGTCGCCGTTGGATGGAATAGGATGCTTCGTGTTGGATGTCTTCAAGATGGACCCGCTCCGCTCTGGATGGAAGAAGATAGAAGATGCCGCCTGGATGAAGACTTCTGCCGGTCTGGAGGTCCTCTTCTGGCCGGATCGGATGAAGACTTCTGCCCCTCTGGAGGTCCACTTGTGCCCAGCTGGGTGAAGACGGCTCAAGGTAGGGTGATCTTCAAGGGGGTAGTGTTAGGTTTTTTTAAGGGGGGATTGGGTGGGTTTTAGAGTAGGGTTGGGTGTGTGGGTGGTGGGTTGTAATGTTGGGGGGGGAGTATTGTACTTTTTTTTACAGGTAAATGAGCTGATTTTGTTGGGGCAATACCCTGCAAAAAGTCCTTTTAAGGGCTACTGGTAGTTGATTAGATTAGGGGTTGTTTTTATTTTGGGGGGGCTTTTTATCTTCATAGGGATTAGGTGTAATTTATTTAAAATTTTGTAATTTTATTTTTTATTTTCTGTAATCTTAGTTTTTTTTATTTTCTGTAATTCTTGCTTAAAGGGACAGTCTACTCCTAAATTTTGATTAGACTGCCCCTTTAATTTATACTTAGTTTATTTGTATTTTAGAAGTAGAGTAAATTTTTTTATATTTAATGGTAACTTTAGTATTTTGTAAATTAGCTAATTTTAGTTTATTTAGGGGGGTTAGGTTAGGGGGAATTAGGTTAGGGGGGTTAGGTTAGGGCTTAGGTTTATTGCGTTGTGGGCTATGGTGGTTTAGGGGTTAATAGACTTTCTTAGTTATTGCGGTGGGGGATTGCGGTTGACAGGTAGATAGACATTGCGCATGCGTTAGGTGTTAGTTTATTTTTGCAGGCATTTTCGGGAGTTACGGTGCTCCCATACTCAGTGCAAGAGTAAGATTTCTCCATTTTCGCCATGTAAGGCCTTGCGCTGGATATTGGATATCGATTTACCATGGGGTCCCATGTTAGCTTATGGGAGTAATAATTGCGAGCGACGGGTGAAATATACGCGCATAACTTGTATGCTACGCCGTATATGTAATACCAAAATCGCATAAAATCTGGTGGCGGAGGATTTTGCGGGCGACGCTGCATATGTAATGGAGGCCCTGTTTTCTATTGGGCAAGTTAATCCAAAGTGCAAGGCACAGCTGTCAAAGAGACAACAACATCACTGGCCTGTGAACGTGCAATACTTCTACCCAGGATGCAACACAGAAAGATTAAAACTAGGTAGGCTCAGCAGCAATGTTATTTGTAGCTTTGTTTGCTGCTATAGATCACTAAAGATGCATGCACACTCCTGAGCTCTTATGAGCCTACCTAGTTTTACAATTCAATAAAAGGTACTAAGAGAACGAAGCAAATTTGATAATGGAAGTAAATTGGAAAGCTGTTTAAAACTGCAAGCTCTATCCAAATCATGAAAGTTTAATTTTGACTTTACTGTCCCTTTAACAGCTACATAAATAAAATATATACAAATGACAAACTAACAGTATTATACTGGAGATCTGTAGGACAGAGCTAGAAAACAGATTTACCAACCAAGCTGCACTGCTGCGTTACTAAAAGCCTGATGAGCAATGGCACTAATCGCAGCACCGAGGTGTGAAATAGGGCACCGTTTAGCTTTCACAGCCTCCCAACACTTAAGAGAAGACAGATATTTGTGTTTCTCTGCTAATGGCCTTTGATATCTCAGGGGAGAGTGATTCCCCTCACAACACTTTCATGCATCCTGCTGCATGCTGAGCGCAACAAATGTGTGCACAAGCGTCATCAGCTCTAATGTAAAGTGACAGGGCTTTCTCAAGATTTCATCCCTTTTTCCCACTTCTCGCCTTCTGCCCAGTCGTGCGTGTGTCTCTCTGTAAATTATTTGTAGCCCAGATATTTATATACACAGAAGAATGTAATTCCTTCACATTACATGTCTGAGATTGGTTTGTGATCACTGCTGGGGTGTTGGTAAGATGTAAGGACATGCTCCTCTATTGCCACATAATGGAAGTTTCCTTCGCTGAGGGATTCATGGGACTAAGGTTCTGCTCTCTGTGACCTTATAAAACCTCTCAAATTACATATTGATGGACCATAAGGCATAAATGATACATGCGCCTGACTACGTGCTCATCAGCAGGTGGGCAGAGGGATCCCCTTTGTAGCCCTCACAAAGAATCACACATTTACTGTCAGGCTTTGTAAACAATTTAATACACTGCAGAAGGTAACATTTATCATTGGGAACAAATTAAAGGGTATAAAAGATTACAGAACAGTGTCCCTTTAAGTAGGTTTATAACATCCCCTCTGTTATAGTTAAAGAGACATGAAAGTTGAAACCTAAACATTTTTTCATGATTCAGATATAGAATACATTTTTAAAACTTTCCAATATACTATTTTTATCAAATTTGCTTTGTTCTCATGTTATTTTTTTGTTGAAGAAATATCTAGATAGGTAGCGTCCACATGTCTGGAGCACTACATGACAAGAAATAGTGCTGCCATCTAGTGCTCTTGCTAATGTATAGCATTGTTGCCAAATTGCTGTCATATAGTGCTGGAGACAGGTGCATGCTCTTAAACTTACCTTCATGCTTTTTAACAAAGGATAACAAGAAAATAAAGGAAATAATGATAATAGAAATAAATTGGAAAGTTGTTTAAAATTGTGTCTTCGATCTAAATCATGAAAGGAAAATTTTAGGTTTTATGTCCATTTAAATGGACAGTGTACTGTAAAAGAATTATACCCTTTAATCTTTTCCCAATGACTCATTTTACCTTCTGTAGTGTATTAAATGGTTTACAAATAACTCCTTCACCTTTATTTTAGAATTTGAAATGGGTGTTTCAGCAGGTGGTATCCCTGCCTATACTGAAAATTCCAAAACACACACACACACACACATATATATATATGTCAGAAGTCATTGTGTAGTTCATTAACAAATCTAGACAGGCCCAGAGGCTTGTTTTCCCACAGAAAACCTCTGAATTACATTGTTTCCAATTCAGCAAAGGATTCTGGGAAAGATATGCAAATTAAGTACACAATGACACACCTTTTTACTTCAGTCTGCTTTTCAGCAGGTTCCCTTTATGCCAAAGTATCGCTGTTCACACAGCTTATAAACTTAGCTAGGGTTAGTGTAGTAATTCATAACCATCCCAGGACAGACTGTTTCGTGGTTATTGCCACTCATCAGCTGGGAGAAGGTTAGAATCACTGCTGGGTGAAGTTGATTCCAGGCAGAATACAACAACATTTTAAATTAGGGGGAGATAAAAGGCGAGTTTAAAATCCTCCACTACGCACAAAATATAGAAAAAATAACTCATTGTGTAGTTCATTAACAAATTTATATATATATATATATATATATATAAACAGAAGTCATGGTGCAGAATTTAAGATCACCGGCACAGGTTGCTTTATATTATTTATATAGATAAACAAATATATATATATATATATAAAAAAAACATGGAAGTCATGGTGCAGAGGTGATTGTAAAGTTTAATGAATTACTGGCCAGTATCTAAAAATAATCTTAAAAACAGGGTCACTTTAATTCATTAAACTTTACAACGGTTCTTTTTAAAAAGTATTTACAATTGCGCTATGGTAAACATACTGCTGATCCTCCGCCCACATCACCTACTGTATTAAGCATATCAATGATAAATCATGAGCCCGATGCCAAAGGGGACACGCAACGATTTGAGGAAGCCAAATTCGTCATCGATATGCTAAATACAGTAGGAGATGCGGGAAGATGATTGGCGGTCTGTTTACCATAACGCAATGGTAAATATTTTAAAATAAAAGCTTAATTTTAAAGTTTAATGAATTAAAGTGCCCCTGTTTTTAATATTAGTTTTAGATACTGGGCAGTAATTCATTAAAGGGACACTGAACCCAAATTTTTTCTTTCGTGATTCAGACAGAGCATGCCATTTTAAGCAACTTTTTAATTTATTCCTATTATGCATTTTTTCTCCGATCTCTTGCTATCTTTATTTGAAAAAGAAGGCATCTAAGCTTTTTTTTTTGGTTCAGACTCTAGACAGCACTTTTTTATTGGTGGATGAATTTATCCACCATACAGCAATAACAACCCAGGTTGTTGCATCTAAACTTACATTCTTGCATTTCAAATAAAGATACCAAGAGAATGAAGAAAATTTGATAATAGGAGTAAATTAGAAAGTTGCTTAAAATGTCATGCTCTATTTGAATCACAAAAGAAAACATTTGGGTTCTGTGTCCCTTTAAACTTTACAATCACTTTAACATCACTAGCACAGTGCACCCACCCACCCACCCACACACACACTAGCACTTCTGCAGAGGGTCTGACCATACTGATAAATATATAACAGGGAGGTGATAGTTCAAATCATTCTAAGATCATTATCTTTAAGGGACAGTCTACTACAGAATTTCTATCATTTAAAAAGATAGATAATCCCTTTATAACCTATTCCCTAGTTTTGCATAACCAACAGTTATATTAATATACTTTTTAACCTCTGTGATTACCTTGTATCTAAGTCTTTGCAGACTGCCTCCTTTTCTCGGTTCTTTTTAAAGACTTTTAACTAATCAGCGCTGACTCGTAAATAACTCCAAGGGAGTGAGCACAATGTTATCTATATGGCACATATAAACTAGTGCTTTCTAGCTATGAAAAACTGTCAAAAGATAAGAGGCGGCATTCAAGGGCTTAGGAATTAGCTTATGAGCCTACCTAGGTTTAGCTTTCAATAAAGAATACCAAGAGAACAATGCAAATTTGATGATAAAAGTAAATTGGAAAGTTTTTTTAAATTTCATGCCCTATCTGAATCATGAAAGTTTTATTTTGACTGTCCCTTTAGCATCACATATTTTTGTAATTGCCTTGAATTGATTTAAATGTGTGATAACTGCAAAATGTTTCTTAGGAACAAAAGCATAGTTTCTTACTTGTTTGCTTAAGCTTTACATTTTAATAGTGAGCAGATTATTATCCTTATTTTCCATTAATATTTTATTAATGTTATAAATTATATACATAATTTTTTATCAAATAGGTTATATATGAGTGTAACACTTTATTTTAATGTATTTATGTTGTCTTTGGTGCACTTTTTTTCTTCTTTTTTTTTTTTTAGCAATTACACTTTACGCTAGATCTTCACTCTTGCAAACCAGACGTGCGCTAAATTTGTTGCGCCCGAGTGAAAGCGTTTACTTTCAATTTGTAAAATTCAAGCAAGTTAGAGCGGGCACAATATTGCTTATCGTGACCCACACTAACAATAGCGCTCCACTTGTAATCTAGCCTTTGAAAAAGCTGTGGGCGAAATGCGCATCAGGCCTTTTTAACCACCCCCATGTGTCTCTCCACTGGGATTACTGTATATATGATGGTATATAGGTTAAACGCTATTATTATCAGTATTATCTCAGTCAGTGATATTGAATTTGAAGTGAGTGCTATTATTAGGTGCTTCTTTTTCTTTTCCCTCCAAATATTTATTTAATCTAGCCCATAGTTTTTCAGCATTGCTAGTGATAAAATTGCGAGCTCTAACAAATAAGAGTATGCCATTTTATCACAATAAAAGCCCTCTAAAAACACCTTTAATGTATCCTTTAATGCTTATTCCCTCCAGAGTAACTTCACTTCCTTGATTGGTAAACTATAGTGATGTTTTACCAAAATTCTAAAGAGAATTTCCAACAAGGAACTAGCATTATCCCCTAAAGTAACATAACATGAGTGTTTATTTTACAAGGGAGAGACTAATACCATTCTGTGCAAGGCATTCATGCTCCTCAGTACTATACTTGAGTACTTGTTTTAGAGAGCTATGATTACAATATATATAGCCTGCAGGAGAGACGGCAGAGGAGTGATAGGATTAAAATCTTCAAACAGATAACAATCACAAAGGAAGGGATCTATAGAAAATTAGGAATGCTAGAAGAAAAGGATATAAATTGAAGTTGAAAAGTAGAATTTTTAAATGTATACAAGTACTTTATAGAAATGGCAGTAAATACATTTAAAGGGACTTTCTAATGTACAGATTACTTGCACTAATGTGTTTCTTGTATTACTGATCCTGGCTAAATCTGGGCCAGATTACAAGTGCTATGTAGTATTAACATTGCAAGAGCATAATCCATACCAACTGAATTTTCCCCCTGGTATTACAAGTCCATAGTTAATATTTATCATGTGCGTGATAGTTTAGTGCAGAGCTTTCCAAACTCTGTGCCGTGACACAGTGTGTTGGCGGCAGTGGGCAGGTGTGTCCCTGCTTCAGCACAAATGTTTTTGAATTTAAAATTATTTTTACATTTTTTTTTGGTTTCCGACTTTCCGCCTGCCTGCTACGCATATCATGTGGTTGACACGTGATTGATACCTAGTGGGTCACAGATCATCTTAACCTATTGGCGCAGCTTAGCGGGAACTGAAACCATTGGCGGCACATTGGCTCCTGACTGCACATGTAGACTTCTCAATCAGCTCATGACTGCATGTGAAGTCAGTGAGTGGGACAGCAGTGTGTTTGCAGCACGGGCAGTAGTCAGTCAGACTCGCAGAGCTCTGAACGCAGCAGCTTAAACGCTGAGCTGAAGTCAGAAGTCAAAGTGTTGGGTTTTTTGCAGCTAGCTCCCAGTAGTGCATTCCTGCTCCTGCTCTTGATATACGGATAGGAAATTGAAGCTTAAAAATGCTTGATGATGAAATACGAGTGTCTTTATCTAATATTCCACTAAATATTCAGAAACTGTTCATCCCATCAACCTCATACATCCCATTAAAATAGTAAGTAGCTATTGGTGTTATTAAACTTTTTTTTTAATTCTTGCACATACTTATATACTGTTACTTGTAAATACATTTTGTTATTATATAATTTATGTATGTGTCCGTATCTCTTAAAACAAGTTAGTTTAATCTCCTGTTTGCTAGAACAACTGAATTACTGTGTCGCGAAATGATGTAGACCTAAAAAAGTGTGTCACCAACATGAAAAGTTTGGAAAGCTCTGGTTTAGTGAGTGATAGATTATACATGTCAGACAGCGCATGCGCTTCATTTCCTACAGATAATGAAATCTATGTTGGATAAGGCTCAAACGCAAAAAGCCAATGGAGTGCAAACATTTTGCTCAAGTAGTGGAGATTTTGGTTAAAGGGACATGAAACCCAAAGGGCTAGATTACAGCATGGGAGCACAAATCTCCCATGCTCTCGCATTGAGGCAAAAATGCGCCTTTTTGGGTACACCCAAAAACTACTTATATTACAAGTGAGTAGTAAATGCAGCCCCCAGGTCGTGAGCGCGTTGTGCATTGGTAAACACCGCAAACTCAGATCTCTGGTTAAATGAAAAAAAGTTGCACAAACCACCTCAAAATACTTTATAATGTACACTAACACTCATATTAAGAGTTTCGGAGAACATTTTTTATAACAAATTGCACAAAAAGATATAAGGGCGCAAAGTTAGGAGTTTTAAGGTGTTAAAAAAATGTGCTGAAAGTACTTTTACTTAGGGATTCTATGTGACATTAACAAAGAAATCATCTTAAACATTACATGTATATGAATATATACACATATTTATGTATTTATATGTCTATATATGTATAATCATACATATGAATATATACACATATTTATGTATTTATATGTCTATATATGTATAATCATAGATATGAATATATACATCAATATTTATGTATTTATATGTCTATATATGTATAATCATACATATGAATATATACATCTATATATGTATAACCATACATATGAATATATACACATATTTATGTATTTATATGTCTATATATGTATAATCATACATATGAATATATACACATATTTATGTATTTATATGTCTATATATGTATAATCATACATGTGAATATATACATCAATATTTATGTATTTATATGTCTATATATGTAAAATCATACATATGAATATATACATCTATATTTATGTATTTATATGTCTATATATGTATAATCATACATATGAATATATACACATGTTTATGTATTTATATGTCTATATATGTATAATCATACATATGAATATATACATCTATATTTATGTAATTTATATGTCTATATATGTATAATCATACATATGAATATATACATCTATATTTATGTAATTTATATGTCTATATATGTATAATCATACATATGAATATATACATCTATATTTATGTATTTATATGTCTATATATGTATAACCATACATATGAATATATACATCTATATTTATGTAATTTATATGTCTATATATGTATAATCATACATATGAATATATACATCTATATTTATGTAATTTATATGTCTATATATGTATAATCATACATATGAATATATACATCTATATTTATGTATTTATATGTCTATATATGTATAATCATACATATGAATATATACACATATTTATGTATTTATATGTCTATATATATATAATCATACATATGAATATATACATCTATATTTATGTAATTTTTGTCTATATATGTATAATCATACATATGAATATATACATCTATATTTATGTATTTATATGTCTATATATGTATAATCATACATATGAATATATACATCTATATTTATGTAATTTATATGTCTATATATGTATAATCATACATATGAATATATACATCTATATTTATGTATTTATATGTCTATATATGTATAACCATACATATGAATATATACATCTATATTTATGTAATTTATATGTCTATATATGTATAATCATACATATGAATATATACATCTATATTTATGTAATTTATGTCTATATATGTATAATCATACATATGAATATATACATCTATATTTATGTATTTATATGTCTATATATGTATAATCATACATATGAATATATACACATATTTATGTATTTATATGTCTATATATGTATAATCATACATATGAATATATACATCTATATTTATGTATTTATATGTCTATATATGTATAATCATACATATGGATATATACACATATTTATGTATTTATATGTCTATATATGTATAATCATACATATGAATATATACATCTATATTTATGTAATTTATATGTCTATATATGTATAATCATACATATGAATATATACATCTATATTTATGTAATTTATATGTCTATATATGTATAATCATACATATGAATATATACATCTATATTTATGTATTTATATGTCTATATATGTATAACCATACATATGAATATATACATCTATATTTATGTAATTTATATGTCTATATATGTATAATCATACATATGAATATATACATCTATATTTATGTAATTTATATGTCTATATATGTATAATCATACATATGAATATATACATCTATATTTATGTATTTATATGTCTATATATGTATAATCATACATATGAATATATACACATATTTATGTATTTATATGTCTATATATATATAATAATACATATGAATATATACATCTATATTTATGTAATTTGTGTCTATATATGTATAATCATGAATATGAATATATACATCTATATTTATGTATTTATATTTCTATATATGTATAATCATACATATGAATATATACATCAATATTTATGTAATTTATATGTCTATATATGTATAATCATACATATGAATATATACATCTATATTTATGTATTTATATGTCTATATATGTATAACCATACATATGAATATATACATCTATATTTATGTAATTTATATGTCTATATATGTATAATCATACATATGAATATATACATCTATATTTATGTAATTTATATGTCTATATATGTATAATCATACATATGAATATATACATCTATATTTATGTATTTATATGTCTATATATGTATAATCATACATATGAATATATACATCTATATTTATGTATTTATATGTCTATATATGTATAATCATACATATGAATATATACACATATTTATTTATTTAAATGTCTATATATATATAATCATACATATGAATATATACATCTATATTTATGTAATTTTTGTCTATATATGTATAATCATACATATGAATATATACATCTATATTTATGTATTTATATGTCTATATATGTATAATCATACATATGAATATATACATCTATATTTATGTATTTATATGTCTATATATGTATAATCATAAATATGAATATATACATCTATATTTATGTATTTATATGTCTATATATGCATAATTATACATATGAATATATACACATATGTATGTATTTATATGTCTATATATGTATAATCATACATATGAATATATACATCTATATTTATGTATTTATATGTCTATATATGTATAATCATACATATGAATATATACATCTTTATTTATGTATTTATATCTATGTATATATATGTATAATCATATATATGAATATATACACATATTTATGTATTTATATGTCTATATATGTATAATCATACATATGAATATATACATCTATATTTATGTATTTATATGTCTATATATGTATAATCATACATATGAATATATACATCTATATTTATGTATTTATATATCTACATATGTATAATCATACATATGAATATATACATCTATATTTATGTATTTATATGTCTATATATGTATAACCATACATATGAATATATACATCTATATTTATGTAATTTATATGTCTATATATGTATAATCATAAATATGAATATATACATCTATATTTATGTAATTTATATGTCTATATATGTATAATCATACACATGAATATATACATCTATATTTATGTATTTATATGTCTATATATGTATAATCATACATATGAATATATACATCTATATTTATGTATTTATATGTCTATATACGTATAATCATACATATGAATATATACACATATTTATGTATTTATATGTCTATATATATAATCATACATATGAATATATACATCTATATTTAAGTAATTTTTGTCTATATATGTATAATCATACATATGAATATATACATCTATATTTATGTATTTATATATCTATATATGTATAATCATACATATGAATATATACATCTATATTTATGTAATTTATATGTCTATATATGTATAATCATACATATGAATATATACATCTATATTTATGTATTTATATGTCTATATATGTATAACCATACATATGAATATATACATCTATATTTATGTAATTTATATGTCTATATATGTATAATCATACATATGAATATATACATCTATATTTATGTAATTTATATGTCTATATATGTATAATCATACATATGAATATATGCATCTATATTTATGTATTTATATGTCTATATATGTATAATCATACATATGAATATATACATCTTTATTTATGTATTTATATGTCTATATATGTATAATCATACATATGAATATATACACATATTTATGTATTTATGTCTATATATATATATAATCATACATATGAATATATACATCTATATTTATGTAATTTTTGTCTATATATGTATAATCATACATATGAATATACACATCTATATTTATGTATTTATATGTCTATATATGTATAATCATACATATGAATATATACATCTATATTTATGTATTTATATGTCTATATATGTATAATCATACATATGAATATATACATCTATATTTATGTATTTATATGTCTATATATGTATAATGATACATATGAATATATACACATATTTATGTATTTATATGTCTATATATGTATAATCATACATATGAATATATACACATATTTATGTATTTATATGTCTATATATGTATAATCATACATATGAATATATACATCTTTATTTATGTATTTATATCTATGTATATATATGTATAATCATACATATGAATATATACACATATTTATGTATTTATATTTCTTTATATGTATAATCATACATATGAATATATACATCTATATTTATGTATTTATATGTCTATATATGTATAATCATACATATGAATATATACATCTATATTTATGTATTTATATATCTACATATGCATAATCATACATATGAATATATACATCTATATTTATGTAATTTATATGTCTATATATGTATAATCATACATATGAATATATACATCTATATTTATGTATTTATATGTCTATATATGTATAATCATACATATGAATATATACATCTATATTTATGTATTTATTTGTCCATATATGTATAATCATACATATGATTATATATACATTTATATTTATGTATTTATATGTCTATATATGTATAATCATACATATGAATATATACACATATTTATGTATTTATATGTCTATATATGTATAATCATACATATGAATATATACATCTATATTTATGTATTTATATGTCTATATATGTATAATCATACATATGAATATATACATCTATATTTATGCGTTTATATGTCTATATATGTATAATCATACATATGTATATATACATCTATATTTATGCGTTTATATGTGTATATATGTATAATCATACATATGAATATATACATCTATATTTATGCGTTTATATGTGTATATATGTATAATCATACATATGAATATATACTGTACACATATTTATGTATTTATATGTCTGGTGCAACCCTACTATATATGTATAATCATACATATGAATATATACATCTATATTTATGCATTTATATGTGTATATATGTATAATCATACATATGAATATATACATCTATATTTATGCGTTTATATGTCTATATATGTATAATCATACATATGAATATATACATCTATATTTATGCGTTTATATGTGTATATATGTATAATCATACATATGAATATATACATCTATATTTATGCGTTTATATGTACAGGGAGTGCAGAATTATTAGGCAAGTTGTATTTTTGAGGATTAATTTTATTATTGAACAACAACCATGTTCTCAATGAACCCAAAAAACTCATTAATATCAAAGCTGAATATTTTTGGAAGTAGTTTTTAGTTTGTTTTTAGTTTTAGCTATTTTAGGGGGATATATGTGTGTGCAGGTGACTATTACTGTGCATAATTATTAGGCAACTTAACAAAAAACAAATATATACCCATTTCAATTATTTATTTTTACCAGTGAAACCAATATAACATCTCAACATTCACAAATATACATTTCTGACATTCAAAAACAAAACAAAAACAAATCAGTGACCAATATAGCCACCATTCTTTGCAAGGACACTCAAAAGCCTGCCATCCATGGTTTCTGTCAGTGTTTTGATCTGTTCACCATCAACATTGCGTGCAGCAACAACCACAGCCTCCCAGACACTGTTCAGAGAGGTGTACTGTTTTCCCTCCTTGTAAATCTCACATTTGATAATGGACCACAGGTTCTCAATGGGGTTCAGATCAGGTGAACAAGGAGGCCATGTCATTAGATTTTCTTCTTTTATACCCTTTCTTGCCAGCCACGCTGTGGAGTACTTGGACGCGTGTGATGGAGAATTGTCCTGCATGAAAATCATGTTTTTCTTGAAGGATGCAGACTTCTTCCTGTACCACTGCTTGAAGAAGGTGTCTTCCAGAAACTGGCAGTAGGACTGGGAGTTGAGCTTGACTCCATCCTCAACCCGGAAAGGCCCCACAAGCTCATCTTTGATGATACCAGCCCAAACCAGTACTCCACCTCCACCTTGCTGGCGTCTGAGTCGGACTGGAGCTCTCTACCCTTTACCAATCCAGCCACGGGCCCATCCATCTGGCCCATCAAGACTCACTCTCATTTCATCAGTCCATAAAACCTTAGAAAAATCAGTCTTGAGATATTTCTTGGCCCAGTCTTGATGTTTCAGCTTGTGTGTCTTGTTCAGTGGTGGTCGTCTTTCAGCCTTTCTTACCTTGGCCATGTCTCTGAGTATTGCACACCTTGTGCTTTTGGGCACTCCAGTGATGCTGAAATATGGCCAAACTGGTGGCAAGTGGCATCTTGGCAGCTGCACGCTTGACTTTTCTCAGTTCATGGGCAGTTATTTTGCGCCTTGGTTTTTCCACACGCTTCTTGCGACCCTGTTGACTATTTTGAATGAAACGCTTGATTGTTCGATGATCACGCTTCAGAAGCTTTGCAATTTTAAGAGTGCTGCATCCCTCTGCAAGATATCTCACTATTTTTGACTTTTCTGAGCCTGTCAAGTCCTTCTTTTGACCCATTTTTCCAAAGGAAAGGAAGTTGCCTAATAATTATGCACACCTGATATAGGGTGTTGATGTCATTAGACCACACCCCTTCTCATTACCGAGATGCACATCACCTAATATGCTTAATTGGTAGTAGGCTTTCGAGCCTATACAGCTTGGAGTAAGACAACATGCATAAAGAGGATGATGTGGTCAAAATACTCATTTGCCTAATAATTCTGCACTCCCTGTATATATATGTATAATCATACATATGAATATATACCTTACACATATTTATGTATTTATATGTCTGGTGCAACCCTACTATATATGTATAATCATACATATGAATATATACATCTATATTTATGCATTTATATGTGTATATATGTATAATCATACATATGAATATATACATCTATATTTATGCGTTTATATGTGTATATATGTATAATCATACTTATGAATATATACATCTATATTTAAGTGTTTGTATGTGTATATATACAGATATATTAATGTGTATCTGCTTTCCGGGTTGTGTGAGCTATGGCTGTTAGAGTGTCGGCATGAAAATGAGGCTCCATTGTTGTCTAGGGAAAATGCAATTCCGCGATCGCATTTCCCTTAGGGGTCTTAAATTACTGCTACAAGGTTGCAAAAATCCTACTTGCCATCCCTAATCTCACACTAATAAGCGCAAACAGAAACAACAAAACGGAGCAAAATATGTTGCTTGCGGAAGCACATATTTGTGTTTGAACTGTAATCTAGCCCTAAATGTTCCTTGCATTACTCAGAAAGAACAAACTATTTTGAACAACTTTTCAATCTACTTCTGTTAACACATTTGCTTTATTCCCTTGATATCCTTTGTTGAAGGAGCAACAAGGACTACTAGAAGCTAGCTGAACACATCTGGTGAGCCAATGACAAGAGGTATATATGTGCAGTTATCAGTCAGCAGCTAGCTCCCAGTAGTGCAAAGCTACTCATAAGCTTACCTAGATAGACGTTTCAACAAAGGATACTAAGAGAACAAAGCAAATTAGATGATAGAAGATAATTAGAAAGTTGATTAAAATTGCATGCTCTATCTGAATCATGAAGGTTTAATTTTGATTTTACTGTCCCTTAAAGTTCTTTGCTATACATCTTCCATATTTTTGAATGCACAACAGCAAAGCAATTACACTTAATACCTGTTTTTCCAAAGTTTTAAAAGAGAAAGTGGTATTTCATGTTGCATTCAAGTGAACAATGACGTAATATGAGTGCAATGAACATGCTACCACTGCTTCCTTTTAGAGTATAGGACGCACTATATAAGAATTGGATGAGTTAAAAATCTTTTGGTTAAACATTTTAAGCATTATTGTTTAGGCAAGGCCAAACGCAAAACAACTTGCCATGCATGATCAACAGCAAGCAGCTTGTAATCTAGCGCTATGTGTTTACCATTGCATTTAGTCTTTTATTGGGGTTAAAGTCATTCTCTTGTGATCATTGCATGTCCCAAGCACTACAGAACTAGTAATTGTCGGGTTGTGCCACAGCAACCCTTGATCGGTCATCAGCCTGGCTTCAAATAACATTAGAAATTCATAAATACCTGAGCCATGAAAAAGAATATCCTGGGAGGAACTATTACCTAAGGTTTTAGGTCAATAGATTAAAGGGACACTAAATCCAAATTTTTCTTTCATGATTCAGATAGAGCATGCAATTTTCAGCAACTTTCTAATTTACTCCTATTATCAAATTTCCTTCGTTCTTTTGGTATCTTTATTTAAAAAAGCAGTAATGAAAGCTTAGGAGCCAGCCCATTTTTGGTTCAGAACCCTGGATAGCACTTGTTGATTGGTGGTTACATTTAGCCACCAATCAGCAAGCGCTACCCAGGTGCTGAACCTAAAGCAGGAATGTTTTGCAAGTACTTTCTATAATGCAAATAAAACTATATATATATTTAAAAGGACCTTTATCTCAATTTGAATTGGCCAACATTTTTGCACTGCCCTTCCCCCCCGTTTTTTTTCTTTAGTAAAAAATCATCACACAAACATTAAAAAAAAAAAAAAAAAAAACATTAAAGGGACATTAAACACTTTGAGATGGTAATATAAAATGATAAATAGTATAAATAAAAACAACTCTACAATATACTCTCATTATTTATTTTGTACCCTTTTCCTGTAATTTAATTCTGAAATTTTGAGCTTTTTCAGTTCCTGCTAGAAATGTAAGTGCAGAACACTGTTATATTCCACACAGCCATTTGCTACAGACTCTAGTGACCTATTTATAACTGTCCCTAATTGGCCACAACAGAGAAGGTAACCCAAGTTACAACATGGCAGCTCCCATTGTTTTATAGACACTAAAACTTTACATTTATTTTGTCAATATTTAAACAGCTAATGAAACTTTATAAAATACACCTACATGTTATTCTCATAATAATCTTTTCTTTGAATGCATCATTCTATCTAGCATTTATTTAGTGTTTAATGTCCCTTTAATACAAAATTTGAAAACCCTCTTAAATGCGACAAAGGAAAATATATTTTAAAGCCCATTTACATAAAAATCAGATTTAAAAAACAAAAAAACACCTTTCTATATTTGTCAGATCACACACGGATATTTCTCTTCCTAGAGTAAGATCATGCTTTGGTGTTTAGATGACTAAAAACAAGTTGGGATACGTGAAAGTCTCTAGCCTGTGGCTGGTTTTCAGCCGAGGGCAGGTTCATCGTTAGTTTACTTATACAAATACAGAGGTGGAGCTGTAAGGAGGGAGACGACCGTGTAGGTGAAGGGAAGCAGAGAGAGGGATAAGGTAGACATGTTGGGGCCAGTTAGGTTGTGGAGCCATGAGGAAGGAAAACAGGGGAAGTCCTTGGCACAGTCTCCAGTCACTTTGCACAGGAAGGTTGGTAAACAGTGAGTTGATAAAGAGGATTAATGTAAAGAATGCATTCTAATGTGCAGCCAGGAAAAAAGAGGAAAACAAATTCTGACATAGCAAGCAGCTGCTCCCACCAGCAGACAGGCAGAAGCAATAGAGCAGCAGACAGGCAGAAGCAATAGAACAGCAGACCGGCAGAACCAATAGAGCAGCAGACAGGCAGAACCAATAGAGCAGCAGACAGGCAGAAGCAATAGAACAGCAGGCAGACAGAAGCAATAGAACAGCAGACAGGCAGAACCAATAGAGCAGCAGACAGGCAGAAGCAATAGAACAGCAGGCAGGCAGAAGCAAAGGAAAAGGAGCAGCAGACACATGGAGAAAAATAAAAATAAATTACCTTTTATCACAGGGGGAAAAAAAGTTGTTGAATAGAAATAAATAGACAAAGGGAGAAATACAAATATACACAGGGGATGAAATAAATGGGAACTATAAACCAAGGAGAGTATTAAAAATATAAAAATAAAATATTCTATATTTTTATCATTACAGCATTTTGTTTTTTTTAAATCCCCTTTTACCTATCTGGTTCTTCCCTGTATCAGTTCTTCTTGTGCCATTCCTCAACAGGACATGGCTGGTGATTTGCCGATATGTAGGTATGATGCTTCTCGTTAGCTCACTGGCCACATTCATCCTAGTAACAAAAATGCACCGCCCTTTATGTTAGAAAATTATCTTCAACTAAGTCAATGGAAATATTTATTGATGATTGCAGGCGGATGGGTTTGCATGTAAAAAGCCTGTTGCCTACAATGACCACTTGCAATGCTGCACTGCATGGCGAAATGTAACATTGCACAAGAGCTTTCATGTGCAGTGTTACCCCTGCTCTCGCACAACCAATTGCTTGAGAGCAGGGCATGTCAATCACTTTGTATGAGCAAGTGCCAGGGGGATTGATTTTCACCTCTGAATTGACTGAGAGTCAAAATAAAGAGCCTCTGTTTCTTATAATTGTGGCTGCAGCCTCAAAAGCAGCTTAATAAATGTATCCTAAAAATACCTGTTTTGAATAAACATCTTGTAAAATGTGGTAAAAAACATGGAAACATAAATAATTAAATTCTAATTAAAAATATTTTTAAGGAAAACCTTTTATTGCGCATTGAAGACAGGATGACGACTATTCACATACAATAGTATCACTGTGAACAAATTGGAAATAAATACTTTAATTGGATTCATTGCAGACATCCCAACCTGCCCCCCCCCCCCCCCCCGGTGATATACTATACACCTGGAAACCCTAAATAAGATAGAGACTTATCATTAAAGTAGCTTCCCACTAAACTCACATTAAAAAAAGCAGCTTTATTGCACAACCACATACAACAAACCTATTTTCCAGTAAATGTATGCTTGTCGAATGATCAAATATTTTGGAATACAAAGTTTAATTACATGCAGTAAATAAGGTAGTATTTGTGTTTTACTTTATTAAAATCAGTGGGGGCTTTTTGGTTACTGATGCATGCTTTAAGGGTTCCATAGCGTCTCAGCTTCTGAAGTACCCAGTATAGTTGTCCCTGTACGACTTTCGGATTTTGTGTCTGGGAGTGGGTGTGATTTTGAGAGGCTATTTGTAATTATGTTTTGTACTCACAGTAGAGTCAATTTGACAGCAGGGGTGTCTATCTCCTCCCTCACAGGGGCACGCTCTCTTAGCCCTCTTTCTCAGTTCTCACTTAGCCTATGCTGCAGCCAATGTTGCCTGCTGCTGATTCTCCTCCTCCCCCAAGAGCATAATCGCCGCCTCCAAATAACAGGAGGGAGGGTGGCAGACACACAATACGCTGAAATTAAAGACAGACTTGCTGTGACAACACCGGAACTAAAGGCATTCCTTCAAAAAACACTTTTTCCGGATTTGGGCCACGTTGGATCATGGTACTTGTAGTTTCAGGGAGCTTGCATTTCATTTGCAGGTGTCAGGGAGCCGCTATTACAATGAGGGAGAGTCTCTGAACTTCAGGGAGAGTTGGGGTGTCATTTATTTCTTTTTGTATGTTATCATTGGTATAAGGACGTCCAACATTGTGTCTATTACATAATCTGCAATTTAATTAAAGGGACAGTAAAGTTGAAATAATATTTTCAGGATTCATTGATAGGGCATATCATTTTTAACAACTTTCCAATTTGCTTTTTTTCTCTTTGTATTTTTTGTTAATGGCTTAACCTAGGTGGGCTTATAGGCTGATTTCTAAGACTCTGCAGCCCACCTCTTACCTCACAGTCTGGCTGTGAATAGCTAATAACATGTAATGTTTGCTCATGTGTGCCATATGAAATGCAAAAGATGCACGATAAGGAGGCACTCTACAGAAGCTTAGATGCAAGAAAGTCACAGAGGTAAAAAGTGTATTAAAGGGACATGAAACCCAAATTTTTTCTTTCGTGATTTAAAAAGAGCATGTCATTTTAAACAACTTTCTAATTTACTTCTATTATCTCATTTGCTTCATTCTCTTGATAGCACTTGCTGAAAAGCATATCTAGATATGCTCAGTAGCTGCTGATTGGTTGCTGCAAATAGAGGCCTTGTGTGATTGGCTTACACATGTGCATTGCTATTTCTTCAACAAAGGATATCTAAAGAATTGAGCAAATTAGATAATAGAAGTAAATTGGAAAGTTGTTTAACCCCTTGAGTGCTAATGACGGCTCTGAGCTGTCACAGAGTTTCCCACTCTGGTGCTAATGACGGCTCAGAGTCGTCACTAGCACTCTCCCAACTTGAGGGAGATCTAGGAGCTCCCACCCGCTCCTACCCCGGCGATCGGTGCTGCATAATGAAAGGCATCGCCGGGGGTTCCATTTTGCGTGGTGACGTCACGCGCAATAAACGTGATGACGTCACTGTGCAACTTTATTTAACATTAACAATGTTAAATATAGGAGCAGGGGGCATGCGGCTTAGAAGCCTGTATCTCAGGCATCTAAGCAGCTACAGACCCCCAAGACCCACGGTTGTAAAGGTAATCGCCTAACCTTTCCAACTGTGTAAGTCTTGGGGATCTGAAATAAATAAATACAAAGTTACAAAAAATATTTTTAAAAATATTAAATAAAAAACCTTTAAGAAAACCTTAGCAATAGCACCCAGGTGGGAAAGTGCTTAGCACTCAAAGGTTTAAAATTGCATGCCCTATCTGAATCATGAAAGTTTAATTTTGACTAAACTGCCCCTTTAATATAACAGTGTTGGCTATGCAAAACTGGGGAATGGTAAATAAAGGGATTATCTATCTTTTTAAACAATGACGTGTTTGGTGTTTACTGTCCCTTTAAGTTTTTTTCAAAGTTTTAAAATATAAGTAATAGTTAATAAATAAAGATTTTTTTCTCATGTATACTTACATAAATACAAAAAGTGGAAAATATTTTTTTTCTTTACAATTCTCTGTTCATTTTTAAATGGTAATCACCTTTGTTTTGCCTCCTATTATAGCCTTATCAATATTTATACAACTACACTTTTTAATGAAAAGAATTACAATTTACAAATACACTTTTTACAACTTATGCGATTGGAAATAAAATGTACAATGACAAATTGAAAATATTGCTTGGTTGTGTCATGCTCTGTCATGAACATTTAAAAAAAAAAAATTTCAGACATGCCACTAAGCAAACAAAATTAATGCATTTACAAGAGAGATTAAAACTGGGAGAAAGTTTGTAAACATTAGTAGGTTAGAGGAATCGTCCTAGCATGACAGGCGTTAATGTCAGTAGTGAAATTACTCTGCAATACATAGTTGCCAACGCTTTAAAAAACTAAAATTAAATAAATAAATATTATTAAATTCAAAATGCACTGTAAATTGCACAAAATATTTTTTTTTTTCATTATTCAGTCTAATTGGTAACCTGCAGAAGATTTAGAGATGCCATTTTATCAAATCATATATATTATTATGCTGTTCTAATGTAAAGTGCAGGAGACTGACATGGTACTATATGCAAACAAATATATATACATAAAACCATAAAGGAGCTGATGTCTGATTCCCACAGTCATGCCAAGCCCACACCTTAGGGCAGACTTTTACAATGCAGGACAGACTCTTGGGATAATTATACCCTAGGACAGTAGTCCAAAAACTAGGACTGTCTTGCAAATATCAAGCCAGTTGGAAAGTATGTGCATGTTAATCAAATGCAAACTAGAGGAAGACACAGTTTTGTCATGTTTTGTAATAGTCAAAACTGAAACAAGCATACCGTATTCATACCAGTTGCTAAACCAACAATTTCTAAATATGTTGCCTACATTAGTTTCACCATCTCTTGAGTATATGTAAAACTTCAAATAACTTATGTTTTAACTTTTATTGATAAAGTTTATTGCCCTTAAAGAGTAATTAAACACAGAGGGCGAGTTCACAAGTGGAGCGCTAAATATCACTTTCATGAAAGTAATATTTGCGCTTCCCTGTGTGAAACCAACACACGCTAATGTGTGCTAGTATAACAAGTTGTCAACACTTCCATAAACTCCAATAGGAGCCTTGTTCTGATGTCATCAGAGACGGCATTAAAACCTAAGCCCAGCGAAGGGGGTAAGTAGCACAGCTATGGCAGCAAATTTAAATATATGTGTATATGACTATATACTGTACATATATATTTATGTTTTAATATGTGTACATAGTTATTTTCTAACACCCCACTCCCGCCACTTTTAGCCCCAAAATACTGCCTAGTGCAGTTATTTAATTACAAAAATGTGCTGTTTGCGGCACGCTCCGCTTGTAAACTAGCTCAAAATACTTTG
Organism: Bombina bombina; assembly: GCF_027579735.1. NCBI lineage: Eukaryota > Metazoa > Chordata > Amphibia > Anura > Bombinatoridae > Bombina > Bombina bombina. The sequence goes on from NC_069499.1 coordinate 343,823,806, forward strand.
AGTTTCAAGGGACATTAACAAAAATAAAATGTGAAATTATGCTTAGTCAAAATCAAAACTTTGCAGTTTACTTTAATTAGTTGTTTAAAATAAAAAAGCAATAATAATGTAACCACCATTGTATACAAATGTATCCTCTGTCGGTTCAGCTATATATCCTCCTTATTGAAGTCACAATATACCTAAAACAAATACATATAGAAAGTTCCATAGCGTTACTCTGTTGAAAATGCTGTGTTTCTGTGCTGGTTGTAATGGCACTCACAGGGCTGGACTGGGACTGGCCTTGGAAATTTCTAAAGACCGGCCCAGTCCGAGCATTGGTCCCCCCACCCCAGCCCATTACCTTCAGGATTCCAGGAGCAGAGCGGCATTAAATAGATGGGCCAATCCAACACTGGGTACCCACATATGGTGGAGCTACATTAGCTCTATGGTAAGTACTCACAAATCAAACCCAGGTATAACAGGGTGTTACACTCAAGTTAAATGATTACAAAACACAAGCACTCTGGGGTCTAGTTAGTTGCGCTATAGGAAGTCCTGCTCAGACTTTAGTTCCACCAGCTATATTCCAGGACCAGCAGAGGATACACTTGTATACAATGGTTACATTATTATTTTATTTAACATTGTTAATTATCAGTTTTCATGGCAATATATTATTTTTTTAAAGGGATACTAACCCAAATGTTTTCTTTCATGATTCAGATAGAGCATGCAATTTTAAGCAACTTTCTAATTTATTCCGATTATCAATTTTTCTTTGTTCTCATGTTATCTTCATTTGAAAAAGCAGTAATGAAAGGTTAGGAGCCGGCCCATTTTTAGTTCAGCACCTGGGTAGCGATTGCTGATTGGTTTGGTACATTTAGCCAGAAATCAGCAAGTGCTACCCAGGTGCTAAAAAAAATGGTCCGGCTCTAAAGCTTACAGTACTGCTTTTTCAAATCAAGATAGCATGAGAACAAAGAAAAAATGATAATAGGAGTAAATTAGAAATGTGCTTAAAATCTCATGCTCTATCTGAATCATGAAAGAAAAAAAATGGGTTTAGTGTCTCTTTAAGTATTTATTTGCCTAATGTTCCTGTAATTTAACTCTGAAAATTCATGGGGCAAAGCACAATTTTTATTTAAAAGCAAAAGATGTTTAAAGCCATATCTTTGTAATTACAACATTTTTCTGCAGTCTTCCAATAGATCAACATATCAGCAGAGTCTGAACTTTATTAGATTAAATTAACACCATGTTTGCTAGAATTGATTTTCAGTGGTAAAACACTATCCACCACTTTCCTTATTTGAAGGAGCCAATCCAGACTTGCGTCTGAAGAAGACAGGGCTTTCCACATTCATTGGCCTCTATTTATCAAGCCGTCATCCGGAAAATACGCTGGAATTCCGCAGCGTAATTGTGGAGAGCTTGATTCGCCTTATTTATCAAAGGCTACAGATTGGCAAAAGTAGAATTTTGTGACGTAACATACGATCCGCCGGTCTCAGTCCGACACAGATCAATGCTTACGTCACTACAAATGTTCCGAATGCAAATTTGGCACTATCTGACTACTTTTGCCATTTATCAAATAACTACCAGGTACGCTAGGCACTATTCCGGCCCAGCGTACCTGCATTTCAATCCGCCGTCCTGGAGGCGGCGGATGCCATAGGAATCAATGGGAGTCTGAAAGTAGCGAAAGCTCATGTTCGCTGCTGCCCGATATCCCATTGAATCTCCTATGGGAGAATAAAAGTTACGTTTACACCTAACACCCTAACATGTACCCCGAGTCTAAACACCCCTAATCTGCCGCCCCCTACACCGCCGCCACCTACATAATGATATTAACCCCTATCCCGCCGCTCCCGGACCCCACCGCAACTAAATAAACTTATTAACCCCTATCCTGCAGCTCCCGGAGCCCACCGCAACTGAATAAATGTATTAACCCCTAAACTGCCAGCCCCCACATCGCCATAAGCTAAATTAACCTATTAATCCCTAAACCTAACAACCCGTTAACTTTAAATTAAATATTAACTCATGCCTATCTTATAATAAATTTAAACTTAGCTTTAAAATTAAATTAAACTATATTAAACTAATAATTAACCTTTTCTAACTATTATAATAAAATTAAATTAAACTATATTAAACTATTAATTAACCTACCCTAACTATTATAATAAAATTACATTAAACTATATTAAACTATTAATTAACCTACCCTAACTATTATAATAAAATTACATTAAACTATATTAAATTAATAATTAACCTACCCTAACTATTGTAATAAAATTACATTAAACTATATTAAATTAATAATTAACCTACCCTAACTATTATAATAAAATTACATTAAACTATATTAAACTATTAATTAACCTACCCTAACTATTATAATAAAATTACATTAAACTATATTAAACTATTAATTAACCTACCCTAACTATTATAATAAAATGACATTAAACTATATTAAATTAATAATTAACCTACCCTAACTATTATAATAAAATTACATTAAACTATATTAAATTAATAATTAATCTACCCTAACTTTTATACAAAAATTACATTAAACTACAAATTAAATTAACTATATTATATATTTAAACACCTAACCCTACTCAAATAATTTAAATCTACACTAAAAAATTACTGTTACAAATAACTAACTAAGTTACAAAAAATAACAAACACTAAGTTACACAAAAAATAAACACTAAGTTACAAAAATAAAAAAGAAATTATCAAAACTTTAAACTAATTACACCTAATCTAAGGGCCCTATGAAAATAAAAAGCCCCCCCCCCCCCAAAATAAAAAACCCTAACCTACAATAAACTACAAATAGCCCTTAAAAGGGCCTTTTGGGGGGCATTGCCCCAAAGAAATCAGCTCTTTTACCTGTAAAAAAAAATACAACCAACCCCCCCAATAGTAAAACCCACCACCCACACAACCAACCCCCCAAATAAAAATCTAACTAAAAAAACCTAAGCTCCCCATTGCCCTTTTGCAGGCCCAAGTCCTAATCTAAAACTAAAACCCACCCAATACACCCTTAAAAAATCCTAACACTAACCCCATGAAGATTCACTTACCGGGAGACGTCTTCATCCAAGTCGGGCGAAGTGGTCCTCCAGACGGGCAGAAGTCTTCATCCAAGCGGGGCAGAAGTGGACCTCCAGACGGGCAGAAGTCTTCATCCAGACGGCATCTTCTATCTTCATCCTTCCAGCGGAGCGGGTCCATCTTCAAGACATCCGACGCGGAGCATCCTCTTCCAACGAGGTCTTCTTGCTGAATGAATATCACTTTAAGTGACGTCATCCAAGATGGCGACCCTTCGATTCTGATCAGCCAATCGGAATTAAGGTAGAAAAAACTTCAATCCTATTGGCTGATCCAATCAGCCAGTAGGATTGAGCTTGCATTCTATTGGCTGATTGGAACAGCCAATAGAATGCCAGCTCAATCCTATTGGCTGATGCAATCAGCCAATAGGATTTTTTCTACCTTAAAGGGACAGTGCACAATAGAATTTTTATTGTTTTAAAAGATAAATAATCCCTTTATTACCCATTCCCCAGTTTTGCATAACCAACACAGTTATATTAATATAGTTTTTACCTCTGTGATTACCTTGTATCTAAGAACCTTCTTCCAGCCCCCTGATCACGTGACTGTGACTGTGTTTATTATGTATTGTCTTGCATTTAGCATTGTGTTGTGCTAAATCTTAAATAACTTACTGTGCCTGAACACAGTGTTTTCTATATGGCCCATGTGTACTTTCTGTCTCTTTGTGTTGAAAAGAGATTTAAATTAGCATATGAGCCTACCTAGGTTTAGTTTAAACTAAGAATACCAAGAGAAAAAAGCAAACTTGATGATAAAAGTAAATTGGAAAGTTGGTTAAAATTACATGTCCTATCTGAATAATGAAAGTTTAATTTTGACTAGACTGTCCCTTTAATTCCCATTGGCTGATAGAATTCTATCAGCCAATCGGAATCGAGGGGACACCATCTTGGATGACGTCACTTAAAGTGATATTCATTCAGCAAGAAGACGTCGTTGGAAGAGGATTCTCCACGTCGGATGTCTTGAAGATGGACCCGCTCTGCGCCGGAAGGATGAAGATAGAAGGTGCCGTCTGAATGAAGACTTCTGCCCGTCTGAAGGACCACTTCTGCCCGTCTGGAGAACCACTTCTGCCGGCTTCGTTGAGGACATGTTGCCGCTTGGATGAAGACGTCTCCCGGTAAGTGAATCTTCATGGGGTTAGTGTTAGGTTTTTTTAAGGGTGTATTGGGTGGGTTTATTTTTAAGCTTAGGGCTTTGGGCCTGCAAAAGTGCTAACTGTCCATTTAAGGGCAATGCCCATCCAAATGCCCTTTTCAGGGCAATGGGGAGCTTAGGTTTTTTTAGTTAGTAATTTATTTGGGGGGTTGGTTGTGTGGGTGGTGGGTTTTACTGTTGGGGGGGTTGTTTGTATTTTTTTTCTAGGTAAAAGAGCTGATTTCTTTGGGGCAATGCCCCGCAAAAGGCCCTTTTAAGGGCTATTGATAGTTTAGTTTAGGCAAGGTTTTTTTTTTATTTTGAGGGGGCTTTTTTATTTTGATAGGGCTATTAGATTAGGTGTAATTAGTTTAAATATCTGTAATTTGTTTTTTATTTTCTGTAATTTACTGTTTTTTTTTTTGTACTTTAGCCAATTTAATTTATTTAATTGTTAATTTATTTAATTGTAGTGTAGTGTTAGGTGTTATTGTAACTTAAGTTAGGTTTTATTTTACAGGTAAGTTTGTATTTATTTTAGCTAGGTAGTTATTAAATAGTTAATAACTATTTAATAACTATTGTACCTAGTTAAAATAAATACAAACTTGCCTGTAAAATAAAACTAAACCCTAAGCTAGCTGCAATGTAACTATTAGTTATATTGTAGCTAGCTTAGGGTTTATTTTACAGGTAAGTATTTAGTTTTATATAGGAATAATTTAGGTAATGATAGTAATTTTATTTAGATTTATTTAAATTATATTTAAGTTAGGGGGTGTTAGGGTTAGGGTGAGACTTAGGTTTAGGGGTTAATAAATGTAGTTATAGTGGCGGCGGCGGCGGTGTAGTGGGCTGCCAAGATCTGGAAGTCGCAGTCCATTGCAACATTCTAACAGTCAACAGCTTTTTTGGGGGCGGCAGATTAGGGGTTAATAAATGTAATGTAGGTTGCGGTGGTGTAGTGGGCGGCAGATTAGGGGTTAATACCATAATGTAGGTGGCGGTGGGCTCCGGGAGTGGCAGTTTAGGGGTTAATAAGTTTATTTTGTTGTGGCGGGGTCCGGAAGCGGCGGTTTAGGGGTTAATAAGTTTATTTCATTGCGGCGGGGTCCTGGAGTGGCGATTTAGGGGTAAAAAAGTATAGTATAGTGGCGGTGTTTAGTGACAGTATACCAGTAAAGCTGGGAAAAAGTCGAAGAGCAGCGAGATCGATGACTGTTACTTAACAACAGTCCGCTGCTCATCGCCCCGTACTTGGTGCGCTGCTTTTTGACAGCTTTTTTGGTAACTTTGGAGAGCGTATTCAGGTCAGCGGCAGCGATGTTAGGCGATCTTAGGCGAGCATATTGGTGCCGTCGAATGCAAGTAAGTTGATGGCTTGATAAATAGTCCCCATTGTGTTAACAAAATATCCATTGTTTGGCTTCAGCAGATTTGATAAAACAACAAACTGCAAATTAGGGACCTATTTGTGTCAGGGTTAGGCTTGTGAAGCATGCCATGTGCTCTTTCAGTTACAGGACTAAAAAAATCCATAATTTTCAGCCTTAAATTACAGGAAAATAGTACAAATAATAATGAGTGAAAAGTATATTACAAAGTTGTTTTACTATGCATAATTTAAGTATTTTATGTTGCAATCTCAAAGTGCTTACTACCCTATAAGTGCATCATGCAGACTTTTGACTCTGTTGACATTAGTTGCTTGATCAGTGCAGGAGCTCATGTATATCTTTCCCTGAGCCTGAGATTACTTTGATTCATTGAGTCACATCAGTTGGCTACACTTACTAGCTACATTTGTCAGTACAACAGGTTTACTGTGGTATAAGAGGTTTTGTAATGAGTAAACAGCATCAGTGCTAATTTTGACAACTTCTGGTAAACACAGCTGATTTCTTATCAGGTCCTCCAGCAATCCCAGACATGAAAGGCTAACCATCCTAATGGCATTTGTCCTAAGAATCTGCACTTCCCCACAGTGTAAATAAAGCACAGGGACAACCCCTGCTCCACTTGTTGAACTTGACTGCTTCACTGTTAGAATGTTGCAATGGACTGTGGCTTCCAGATCTTGGCTATTCATGCATTATATTACTATATCAATATACTTAGCCTTCACTACCATATTATATAACAGCCAGATGATAAGTTGGCTTCACAAATAACTGTAAGAAAAAATAACATTAACCGTAAAGAAATAATATAATATGTAAAGGGTGTGTATAATTTAGGAGTGAATGTTTTTATTTTGTATAAGTATATAAATAAATATAAATAATGGAAAATAAAACTCAGTGAATCTGATATAAGCAAATAATTCACATTAAACATATAATGCTACTGTTATTAACATTTGTTACACAAACTGCTAACAAATGGGGTCAGATTACAAGTGGATCGGTATTTAATGCTCCCGCTTGCACCAGCTCCACTAGAACTAAGCTTTTTGCGCGCATCTGGTAGCGCTCGTATTACAAGTTGAAAGTAAAAAGGTTTGCTTGTGCGCTAACCCGATGCACGTAAAAAGCTGGTTAGAATATTGCCATTGCATTAACGTATTCCCCCATAGACGTCAATTGAGCAAAAGAAGTGGGGGGGAAAACAACCTACTCACACACAAACCCGAGCACATATTTTAAGTGCACTAACATTCCAAAGTTCTTCACATAGCAGAATATGTTCTATTTATTCCTATATATATATACCTTCTGTGTCCATTCCATATCCTTTAGATTGTAAGCTTGAGAGCCTTTCTACCTGCAGGCCACTTTGTGTTTAAAGTGAACTACTACTGATTGTGCTCAAGGGCAGGGCATTTCTCTCCTTTTGTATATCTGAATTATCGCACCTACAACTGTTATTTACCCCTACTGTACTTGTTTGTGTATTACTGTATCCCTGTAATGTTTTTTATTCTTTGTATAGTGCTGCGTAATCTGCTGGCGCTTTATAAATAAATGATAATAATAATAATAATATATATATATATGGTATTTTGGTACAATATATATCTATACCTCTCTCTCTCTCTCTCTCTCTCTCTCTCTCTCTCTCTCTCTCTCTCTATATATATATATATATATATATATATATATAGGTATAGATATGTACAGCTATAAATAAGAATATCTATTTATAAATACATAGAACATATTCTGCTATGTGCAGAACATTGGAATGTGAAATATTTACAGTAAATACAGTATAACACTTTATTAAAAATTAATATAGCATAAATATGATTTTACATGCTTTTCTCTACTTAACCGCGAAGGGCTCCAATGCACTTCTATATATGTCTATATATGTATATATATGTATTTATATGTGCAAATATGTCTATAAATACACATATACACAAATAAATACAATGTGCACACATATAAGCTCTAAGGAAGCGCTATCCCGACGCGAGTTACCTTCAACTGCACTCAAGCGAATGCATTAAATTTTAACTTGTAATACAAGCGCTACATCCAAACAGCCGCAATAAACCCCTTTATGCTCACACGTTACTGTTAGCACGCCACTCGGAATCTTGCCCAAAGTGTTTTAGAAGAGATGTGTATTCTCCTGATCATATCTAGGTATGCTTTTACAGAAAGGAGGTACATTTCAATAGAAGATACCAAGTTATGATATGATAATAGAAATAAACTGGGAAGTTTTTTTTTTTTTAATGGTACACATGTCTGAATCAAGAATCTTTAAGATAATTTTGCTCTGCATTTTTAGTAGCCATACCTTGTAGGGTTCCTAATGTATATCCTGTAGAAATAAATACTCACTGCACACAATAATAAAAGTTTGACTTGTGTGAAATAAATATATACACTTTCTTTTTGAAAAATATATATCTGGCAACCCCACTGATTTTCCTTTTCTTTACCTAAGGATTCCGAGAAAGTGCCTATGCCTACGCCATCGCTGCAGCAGGTGTGGTCCATGCGGTATCCAATGCCTGCTCCATGGGTAAATTGAAGCCATGTGGCTGTGATGAGAAGCGCCGGGGAGACGAGGAGGCCTTCCGCGCTAAACTGCATAGGCTTCAGCTAGAAGCAATGAATCGTGGCAAGGGCATGGTGCATGGTGTGATGGAACACCTTCCTGCAGATGCCCCTGGCCCTCAGGACTCATGGGAATGGGGAGGCTGTAGTCCAGATGTGGAATATGGAGAACGTTTCTCTAAAGAATTCTTGGACTCAAGGGAGTTGTATAGGGATATACATGCTCGAATGAGGCTGCACAACAACAGAGTTGGCCGTCAGGTGAGTTTGTTGTTCTAGTTATACTCAATAATTTACTCATGTCATTCTGGGAATCTCACCTTTCCAAATTGTTATTAGTACATCATGGATTCTTTATATTTACTTTGACTTTGTTTTAGTAATGCTCTGGGTTTTTGCACTTCCACATGTAGACATGTTATACTCTGCAGCTGGTATAACAAATCATTGCTAACAACAAATTCACAATTACATTTTCACGATTCAGATGGAACATGGGATTTAAAGGGAATTTACAATTTACTTCCATTATCAAATTGTGCGCAGTGTTTTACGTGCACATTTTCTAAGGCAGCAGCTACTACTGAGCATGAACAAAGTTCAGTATCGCATGATACAGGCCTATTGCATTGTATTTTTATTATACACTTTTTGGTTATGTAATTATACTGTATTTATTGTCCCTTTAAGGGAAAACAAAGTTTATAGTAGAATGTCCCTTTAATATCATTTGTTCAAAATAATAGATAACAAATTCATAACAACAAAGGGTTATCTAAATACATCCTCAACGTCTACCAACAGTCCTAGTTTTAGAATAATCCTTGCCAAGCATACTTTGTTCTATTTTTTTTTTTTTTTAACGGGAACAATCTCAAAATCAGGGCCATTGGTAACTATGAGTACTGTAATTGGGCATCTCTGGCATAAAGAAAAGCAAAACACTAAAGAAAATGAATGTCAGAATTGCAAAACTTGGGTCCATCTATGTACAAATATACACGTTATCTCATGTGTGTGTGATCTCCCTGTACCTGCACTTTGTGCTATGTGTGCAACGTCTCTGCAAGGTCAGCTAATTTCTAGGATGTCTAATCACCTTCTTGTGATCTGTACCCAAGGCTAACAGTAACTTCTAAATGGCATATTATACCAAATATGCACATCCCAAGCATGTTACAAACCAAATATGCACATCCCAAGCATGTTACAAACCAAATATGCACATCCCAAGCATGTTACAAACCAAATATGCACATCCCAAGCATGTTACAAACCAAATATTCACATCCCAAGCATGTCACAAACCAAATATGCACATCCCAAACATGTTACAAACCAAATATGCACATCCCAAGCATGTTACAAACCAAATATGCACATCCCAAGCATGTTACAAACCAAATATGCACATCCCAAACATGTTACAAACCAAATATGCACATCCCAAGCATGTTACAAACCAAATATGCACATCCCAAGCATGTTACAAACCAAATATGCACATCCCAAGCATGTTACAAACCAAATATGCACATCCCAAGCATGTTACAAACCAAAGGATTTGCATATATGAATGGAGGACACAAAATGAGCAAAAACACTGACTTACATACAATGACAAATTTACAAAATGTTTAAAGGAACATAGAACACAAAATTATTTTTTTATTATCCAGATGAAGGTGCAGATTTGGCACTGTGATTTTTCTCTGAATAAAGCATACATCTGCTTTAAACACTATATTGTAGTATTGTTTGCAACTATGTTTGTAGCAATTTTATACATATATTGCTCAAGAGTCTGTGCACACCCTGAGCATACCTAAATATGTTCTCATGGAAAGCGTCTATGTATCAACAAACCATGCCCTTTAAAGGGAGAGTCTACTCCAGAATTATTATTGTTTAAAAAGGTAGATAATACCTTTATTACCCATTCCCCAGTTTTGCATAACTAACGCGGTTATATTAATATAATTTTTACCTCTGTGATGACCTTATATCTAAGCCTCTGAGACTGCCCGCTTATTTCAGTTCTTTTGGCAGACTTGCATTTTAGACAATCGCTGTTTACTCATAAATAATTCCAGGGTTGTGAGCATAATGTAACCTATATGGAACACATGAACTAGCACTGTATATATATATGTATTTAGACTCATATGCTAATTTCTTTAGACCGCTGCTTCATAACTGCTGTTTCTGGCGAGTCTGAAGACTCGCCAGAAACATGGGCCCACAAGCTCCGTACAGAGCTTGATAAATGGGCCTCTATGAGACAAGGAAATAAAACATTGCACTGACGATATTTCTGCTGTTTTGCAATACATTTACTTACTAGTTAGGATTGACACCTCAGGCATGTTTTCCTGGACACTTATGAGTTATACATGCTGCAAGGTGTGCAGGTCGGAACATGAATTTCAACCCTGGACAGAACACAAATAGTGACACTGAACAGCACTATTCATGTTCCTCTCTGCACACCCTGCAGCATGTATAACTTATAAGTGTCCAGGAAAACATGGCTGAGGTGGCAACCCTATTACTAGGTGAGTGTGATTTTGAATGTATTTACCTCCATTGTTTAGAAGAGAATTCAGACTTGCTACTGAAGTAGACAAGACTAACCACTGTCATTTAGCTCAACTATCAATGTTTTACAGTTTCTTATCTGATTTCCCCTGATCTGGTCAACTTGCCCTCTTCCCTTCACAGGACTGTAACATGATTTCCACAGTAGCGGTTCATTGCTAACATGTTTGTCACTGTCAGCAGCCAATCTGGAGGGGGCAAGCTCTGTACCCAGACAGGCTTATTTGTGTATATGAATTAGCTGTTTTTTTATTTTAAACCACAGCCTATTACAATGGGTTGCAGACAATATCAGATCTCATTTTGTTATCACTTGCTTCCTTATCTTATATCTGTTTGTAAATCAAAGCTCAATACTTCAAGAGAACAATGGAAAATTTACTTTTTATTACTTAACTAGTTCCTGCCGTTAGGACGTTCCATGCCGTCCTAACTGCACTGAACTTTAGCGCCGTTAGGATAGAATTAAATGTCATAGCCGTTTGGCTGTTCTGAAGCCATATCAGCTTGATAAATGGGAAAATAGGCACTCCCCCTTACCTGATCCCATCATTGAAATCACGCGATCGTGATGTAGACACATTACGCAATGTAGACAAGTTAGTCCCGGCGAGAAAGGGTTAACTATCCTGCACCGCACTTCTTCTGCTGGCTATGTTTACTTAGGCTTGTCAAAAGCATAGACTCCAATATAGAAACTTTCAGTGTAGGTTGGGATTCCACTGGCTAAATCAGCTATTTCAAATATCAAAATAAGAGTAAACGAGCTACTTGTAAACTATTTAATACACTCAAGCAGGTAAAATGGATAATTGAGAATAATTTAAAGGGGAGAACATTTCTGGATAAACTTTCCCTTTAAATAAGGATATTTGTAAAACATGAATATAATTCACACCATGCTTTGAAAACAGCAGCCCCTGCCCCCATTACTGTTATTTAATAGGCTTCAGTTCTCTGTTGCAGCCAAAGGGTTAAAAACTAAGTGGCTGTGGTCACCCATAACACGCACAAAGAGAGTATAAAGCAGATGAAACAGCAGGTGCTCATCCCCTTAAAAAGGGTGTTATGCAGCATAAGCTGTTATTATGAGGGCCAGTGTTTGATTAAGTGATTTGCCTCCACCTGTTCGTGTGAACATCTTCAGCTTTGTGGAATCAAATGCGTAAAAGACTTGTTGTGTCTGTGAGTCGATGCACTTGGTTTTTATCTGATCCTGACCCTTCTAAAGCTCAGCCGGTGTTAGAGGGTGGATTATTGTCACCTTCACATCTTCTGAGCAGTCAGCGCTCGCCCTGTCCTGTTGGGACAGTGAATGGGGAGGGGGCTGACTGAAGCCTCTGATCTTATTGTGTCAGAACTACAGGAGCAGCTCTCGCACATTAGATCTCCAGTGCTGTGTTTGATGTTAATGATTCTCATCTGTAATTATCTGAACCACCTGTACAAGCTACTGTTATAAATCACTGAATGGCCTCTCCTTCACAGCTGCAGGGCCTAGCACGCATTGTAATGCATAATGTTACAGCTCCGCTCCCTGAGCTATGGGGTTAAGTGAATAGCTGCAAAATTGTAGAGAGGTAACAGGTTACGGGAAACTGTATATGAACCTTACTGGAAATCGCCTCTCTGTACTGTAACACTTCTCAGACATCATTATTATCATTTATTTGTAGGGGCTCATAATAACACTGGTTTGTGGTAAACCCCCCAGAGATGCATAATATAGGGTCCTGCTGCAGACATCTTACAATCTAAAGGTATTATTTGTATATACATTTCTCTCACAGACTAGTTACTGAACTAACCATCCTGTGCTTGTTATCCAAAACGTATCTTCCTAAATACGTGTCCGTGTAAAATGTGTTCTCCGGCTCTTCCAAGGACACAAATGTTTAATATTGGATCCATTTTAAGAAGGTTATTTTAGATGCTGTATATCATAACATAGGTAGCATGAGCTATTGTATATCTAATTTGCATATCTTACCCAGAATCCTCTTCTTCGCTTTGGTAACAATGTATATGGAGTACTTCTGGGGCAAGGCAAGCAAGGATACTTGCCTTGATGTGCTAATTGCCTATACAATAATTCTCAATAATTCTAGGGCTCATAACATAGGTAGCAAAGGGATTTTTGTCAGACCAAATAAAAAAGGTTTTATGAATTATTTCTAGGAATGTTAAAGGAACATGTACACCAAAGTAACATTTTCATAGTTCAGACAAAATGACCTCTTTATGGACACAATATAGTATAAACTGGCTGTATAACAATGTAACAGTTTTTGTAAAGAAATATATATTCTTGGTAGAAATTGGAAAGTCTACTGTCAATTGCAATGACTAGCATTTTTTAAGTTATTTTAACCCCTTGCGTCATTCGGACGTAGATGTAGTACAAAGCCCATCGTACCGCATAATGTAGCTCTACGTCCAGCATGCTGGAAGCCCCAGTAGTTTTAGTTGTCAAGTGCCAACCAAGACATGCTGATTGTGGGCTTTCAACACCTGCCTTCATATGGTAAGGGAGCACGATGGGCGATGGTGATGGGTGATGGTGAGGAATGTGAGTGGGGGGCGGGGCAAGCTCTTTGGGAAGGATCAGGGAGGTGGGAGGGTAGTCCCTTCATAGCAATACCATTACCGTTACCAACTAACTAATTAACCCCTTCACTACCGGGAGTGTGGTACGGAGCTGCAATTAGCAACCTTCGAATTACCAAAAACCAATGGCAAAGCCATGCATGTCTGCTATTGCTGCACAAAGGGGATCCAAGAGAAGCTTTTACAATAATTTGTGTCATGATTCTGCAAGCAGTATCTAAATAATTTCAGTGGAAAACCCAAAGTTTGTGAAGAAGATACCATTTTTTTTTAATATGATCGCATCTGGCGGTGAAATGGTGGCATGAAATATAACAAAATGGGCCTTGATCAATATCTTGGGTTGTCTATATAAAATATATATATATATATATACATATATAGTTTTAACAAGTAAATAAAAAAAACAAGGCTCTATTTCTGTTTAAACGGAGTGATAGCAAAAATGCTAAAAATTCTTCAGTATTTTTGGCAAGTTTTTCTTTGAAATTCCTGATAGTGAAAGGGTTAAGAACTCAAAAAGACCTCAGACCTGCCCTCTTCCCTCTAAGCCAGATCTTCACAGGACTGTAACATGATTACTACAGCAGGGGTTTTAGTGCTAACATGTTTGTCACTGTCAGCAGCTGATCTGGAGGTGACAAGCTCTATACCCAGACTGCACAATTTGCTGCTATATTAAAAGATAAAAGGGACATAAAATTGCAAAATTAAAATGTTCTTATGTGCTCACTGTTGCTTGCATATAACTGGGTTTAAGTCCTGCAAATATGTTAAACACATAGATAAAGTTAGCCACAGATTAGCAATGCACTATTGGTACTTAGATGGAACACATCTGGTAAGTGGCATATATTTCTAGTCACCAATCATCAGCTAGCTTCTAATAGTGCGCTATTCCTAAGTCTATCTAGGGGCTAGATTTACTTTCCCTGCAGGTGGACAGGTTTGCAAGTAGTGAACCCATCTGCCTGCAATCGGCGATGTTGCATTGCACAGTGAAATGTAACATTGAACAAGAGGATTCTTGTGCAAAGCTGCTGCCTGCAGTGTTAATTTTGACGGCAAATTTCAATTTAGTCTTAGTTTTAGTCTTTTGACTAAAATGCCATTTTAGTTTTAGTCGTATTTTAGTCATCTGAATTAATTTAGTTTTAGTCCAGTTTTAGTCGATTAAATCTCCAGTAGATTTTAGTCAACTAAAATCTAAGGGGTTTAGTTAAAGTGTAAGCATTTCTCTATAATTTGCAAACTGATTATATACTCCAGGAGTAAACATAACACCTGTTAATATTTATGGTATTAAGGTTTAAACATGCAATACAGACACAGATTTAACTGTTGTGATATGTAACATCTTTATTAAAATTAAAATTAAATAAAACCAAGTTTCATAAACAAACAGAAGTGCAACTTTAAAATATATTAAAAAAAAAACTGTAAACTGTATTGGCTGTATTGAACAAATTACCCATAATAAAAACTTTAACAGTTCTCTGTTACTAATTAAAACAAGTATCAAGTAACTCAACACAACAAAAAGTTTCTGCGGCTAGCACAGGCACAGCATAACTTAAACCCATATTTGTGGGTTATGCTTATTTCTATAGGAAGAATCAATTCATTGTTCACAGATTCGAAGAAGGTTCGGCAACGATATTAGCACTGCTCAAAAACTTCAAAACTAACTATATACTCCTGGAGTAAAGGTTTATTAACCTGTTTTTATTTATGGTATTAAGGTTTGAACATGCAATACAGATTTAACAGATTTAACTGTTGTGGTATATAACATGTCTATTTATCTTAAAATTTAATAAAATTAAGTTTCGTAAATTTTACAACTTGCATAAAATGTTTTTGTCAGCAAATTTTGATTTAGTTTTAGTCATAGTCTTTTGACTAAAATGTCATTTTAGTTTTAGTTGTATTTTACTCATCAGAATTTCTTTAGTTTTATAGTCATTTTAGTCTAGTTTTAGTCGACGAAATTTACACTTTACAATTGCGCTAGAGCTGGGAATGTCAATCATGAGGAATATGCATGTCCGCTGCACATCGATAAATGCTGCCAGCATACTCTGTCGGCATTTATCATTGCGCCAGCAGTTCTTGTGAACTGCTGGTGCAATACCGCCCCCTGCAGATTCGCGGCCAATAGGCCACTAGCAGGGGGTGTCAATCAACCAGAGCAGACGGACAGGTTATGGAGAAGCAGTTTTGATAAATTGACATTATGTTCATTTATAAAAAGTTTTTTTTCACTTTCATGTCCCTTTAATTTTGATTTTAATGTCGCTTTGAAACTTGAACAGTTTTGGTTTTACAAATTTAAATGGAGATAATGTAATCTGCATAGGACTGATAGCACAGAGATGTCTAGAAATGCTGGACTTGTGATAATCTTATTTTCAAATGGGTTTAGAAAAATCAAAAAATCAAAACTAAGAAATAGACTTTTTTCATAATATTCCCAGGGGTTTTCACACCACCATGGAAGCAAAATGTATGCAGTTAATGCAAGGTGGCTGATTAAAGAGTTAAAGTTTCATACGTTAAATTTGTGTATTTGAGCAATATTTCTAACTTTATTCAACCAAGAAACCATCATGTTTAATAACGTGATCCAAGCATGTACAGCAATTTACATTTTGACAGCTGAAATATACTGTTCAAAACAGGCAAAATATGTCAGTCTATGGGGCCTATTTAACAAAGGTCTGTTGGAACTGATCTGACATTGCGGATCAGGTCCGACAGACCTCGCTGAATACGGAGAGCAATACGCTCTCCGCATTCAGCATTGCACCAGCAGCTCTTGTGAACTGCTTGTGCAAAGCCGCCCCCTGCAGATTCGCGGCGGCTAGCAGGGGGTGTCAATCAACACGATCGTATTCGATCGGGTTGAATTGCGGCGATCTCTGTCCGCCTCCTCAGAGCAGGCAGACAGGTTATGGAGCAGTGATCTTTAGACCGCTGCTTCATAACTGGTGTTTTTGGCGAATCTGCAGGCTCGCCAGAAACACGGGCCCTCAAGCTCCATCCAGAGCTTGATAAATGGGCCCCTATAAATGCTGTTGAAATGGGTACATCCCAAACACTGAAACACTAATGCAAAATATTGAAGTTTACATTGTTTTACATTACCCAGAATAAAGACGGGAAAAAATACAGAATAGCACTCACGTCATAGGTGAGCACATATATTAATGGTTGTGAAACCCAAAATATTTATTTCATGATTCAGATAGAGCAGGCATTTTTAAAACAACTTTCTAATTTACTTCTTTTATCAATTGTTTTTAATTCTCTTGGTTTCTTTTGTTGGAAAGCATGGACTTAAGCTTAGGAGCCTGCACTATATGTCAGCAGTTTTGCAAGAATGTTATCCATTTGCAAGAGCACTAGATGACAGCACTATTTCCTGCCATGTAGTCCTCCAGATGCCTACCTAGGTATCTCTTCAACTCAGGATATTATGGTAACAAAGTAAATTTGATAATAGAAGTAAATTGGAAACTTTTTAAAATGGTTTGCTCTGCCTGAATCACAAAAAAAGAACATTTTGGGGTTTCATATCCATTTAAGACAATTGTGTTGCAACATTATTTATAGCAATGTTGTACATAGTTACAATTTGAAACACTATACTGCCATAGACTACTATAGACATGTGCACTCTCCTTAGCAACTATGAGCCTACCTAGGTATAGGGGGCGATTTATTAAGCTGAGGCGGACAGGGGCGCACATACGCCTCTGGCGGGCTGAATTCCCCTGGTGGAATTCAGCATTGTACACAAGCACTATTTTGCGCTTGCTTGCAATCCCGCCCCCTGCCCGCGCACAGCCAATCACACGCAAGCAGGAGCTGTCAATCTCCCCGGTCGGACTATACCGGGGAGATTGAAATTTGCCACTTTAGAGGTGGCGAAAGGTTAGGAAAGCAGTGGTCCGATGCTTGTTAAATACGGACTGCAGGTTCTCTTGTGAGAACCCGCAGTCGTATGGGGTCGAAAGGCTTGCGAAGCCTTTGATAAATCGACCCCTTAGTCTACAACAAAGAATACCAATTGAACAAAGCAAATTTGATACAAGTAAATTGGAAAGTTTAAAATTGCATGCTCTATCTGTATCATGAAGGTTTAATTTTGACATTTCTGTCCCGGTAATACTTCCAACAGTTAATAGTTACCCTATATTATGCATATTTTGTAAGACATAATACAGTGTATCAGCTGTAATCTTGTGTGCAAATAATTAAAGGAATAGAAAAGTCAAAAGTGAAATGTACACATATTGCAAAATGCTTCTATTTAAAATGAAATGTGTCTATTTCCACTAGCCAAAATGTTTATAGTAAAAGTTATCACAGTTTTTCAGTGGCATATGCACATATGCTGTGAGGGCCCGTGCACCAATATTTAAACACCACACCATCTCCGAGGGTCAGTGGTAGCTTGTATGACACAAATTAGGTCTTTATGAGCACAGTACACACCAACACCCACTGACTGATCTTGAATACTGGTGTACTGGTCCTCACAGCAGATGTGCATATCCTGCTAAAAAACTGATAACTTTTACTAGAAAACATTTTGGCTAATGGAAATATATTGCAAAAGTGCTTCCATTTAAAATTGAAATGCACCATGCATAGTTCAATTTTGACCTTTCTACAATATATTCACAGATTTAGTGATGCAATAATGCAATAGCCTAGGTGCTGTTGCACTTATATGTCTCACTATCTGGAGGTAACAAAAGTCATTTGCATTAAAGGAATTCACATTAAAGTGAAGGATCTAATTTGTTTCTCTTTCTAATTGTCCATAACAATGGAGATAATTGAGGGTATATAGTATTCAAATATATATATATAATCCAGGAATAAATACCTCGCACTTGGTTTTTCAAAGTCATGACTTTTTTATCATCACATCGTGGTGTACATCCAACGTTTCGGTCCTCCCAGGTGGAGGTCCGAAACGTTGGATGTACACCACGATGTGATGATAATAAAGTTGTGACTTTGAAAAACCGGGTACAAGGTATTTATTCCTGGATTGTATTTGAGATACTCAGCACCGGTAATTCTAAAAATTCTTCAGTATTTTTGGCAAGTTTTTCTTTGAAATTCCTGATAGTGAAAGGGTTAAGAACTCAAAAAGACCTCAGACCTGCCCTCTTCCCTCTAAGCCAGATCTTCACAGGACTGTAACATGATTACTACAGCAGGGGTTTTAGTGCTAACATGTTTGTCACTGTCAGCAGCTGATCTGGAGGTGACAAGCTCTATACCCAGACTGCACAATTTGCTGCTATATTAAAAGATAAAAGGGACATAAAATTGCAAAATTAAAATGTTCTTATGTGCTCACTGTTGCTTGCATATAACTGGGTTTAAGTCCTGCAAATATGTTAAACACATAGATAAAGTTAGCCACAGATTAGCAATGCACTATTGGTACTTAGATGGAACACATCTGGTAAGTGGCATATATTTCTAGTCACCAATCATCAGCTAGCTTCTAATAGTGCGCTATTCCTAAGTCTATCTAGGGGCTAGATTTACTTTCCCTGCAGGTGGACAGGTTTGCAAGTAGTGAACCCATCTGCCTGCAATCGGCGATGTTGCATTGCACAGTGAAATGTAACATTGAACAAGAGGATTCTTGTGCAAAGCTGCTGCCTGCAGTGTTAATTTTGACGGCAAATTTCAATTTAGTCTTAGTTTTAGTCTTTTGACTAAAATGCCATTTTAGTTTTAGTCGTATTTTAGTCATCTGAATTAATTTAGTTTTAGTCCAGTTTTAGTCGATTAAATCTCCAGTAGATTTTAGTCAACTAAAATCTAAGGGGTTTAGTTAAAGTGTAAGCATTTCTCTATAATTTGCAAACTGATTATATACTCCAGGAGTAAACATAACACCTGTTAATATTTATGGTATTAAGGTTTAAACATGCAATACAGACACAGATTTAACTGTTGTGATATGTAACATCTTTATTAAAATTAAAATTAAATAAAACCAAGTTTCATAAACAAACAGAAGTGCAGCTTTAAAATATATTAAAAAAAAAACTGTAAACTGTATTGGCTGTATTGAACAAATTACCCATAATAAAAACTTTAACAGTTCTCTGTTACTAATTAAAACAAGTATCAAGTAACTCAACACAACAAAAAGTTTCTGCGGCTAGCACAGGCACAGCATAACTTAAACCCATATTTGTGGGTTATGCTTATTTCTATAGGAAGAATCAATTCATTGTTCACAGATTCGAAGAAGGTTCGGCAACGATATTAGCACTGCTCAAAAACTTCAAAACTAACTATATACTCCTGGAGTAAAGGTTTATTAACCTGTTTTTATTTATGGTATTAAGGTTTGAACATGCAATACAGATTTAACAGATTTAACTGTTGTGGTATATAACATGTCTATTTATCTTAAAATTTAATAAAATTAAGTTTCGTAAATTTTACAACTTGCATAAAATGTTTTTGTCAGCAAATTTTGATTTAGTTTTAGTCATAGTCTTTTGACTAAAATGTCATTTTAGTTTTAGTTGTATTTTACTCATCAGAATTTCTTTAGTTTTATAGTCATTTTAGTCTAGTTTTAGTCGACGAAATTTACACTTTACAATTGCGCTAGAGCTGGGAATGTCAATCATGAGGAATATGCATGTCCGCTGCACATCGATAAATGCTGCCAGCATACTCTGTCGGCATTTATCATTGCGCCAGCAGTTCTTGTGAACTGCTGGTGCAATACCGCCCCCTGCAGATTCGCGGCCAATAGGCCACTAGCAGGGGGTGTCAATCAACCAGAGCAGACGGACAGGTTATGGAGAAGCAGTTTTGATAAATTGACATTATGTTCATTTATAAAAAGTTTTTTTTCACTTTCATGTCCCTTTAATTTTGATTTTAATGTCGCTTTGAAACTTGAACAGTTTTGGTTTTACAAATTTAAATGGAGATAATGTAATCTGCATAGGACTGATAGCACAGAGATGTCTAGAAATGCTGGACTTGTGATAATCTTATTTTCAAATGGGTTTAGAAAAATCAAAAAATCAAAACTAAGAAATAGACTTTTTTCATAATATTCCCAGGGGTTTTCACACCACCATGGAAGCAAAATGTATGCAGTTAATGCAAGGTGGCTGATTAAAGAGTTAAAGTTTCATACGTTAAATTTGTGTATTTGAGCAATATTTCTAACTTTATTCAACCAAGAAACCATCATGTTTAATAACGTGATCCAAGCATGTACAGCAATTTACATTTTGACAGCTGAAATATACTGTTCAAAACAGGCAAAATATGTCAGTCTATGGGGCCTATTTAACAAAGGTCTGTTGGAACTGATCTGACATTGCGGATCAGGTCCGACAGACCTCGCTGAATACGGAGAGCAATACGCTCTCCGCATTCAGCATTGCACCAGCAGCTCTTGTGAACTGCTTGTGCAAAGCCGCCCCCTGCAGATTCGCGGCGGCTAGCAGGGGGTGTCAATCAACACGATCGTATTCGATCGGGTTGAATTGCGGCGATCTCTGTCCGCCTCCTCAGAGCAGGCAGACAGGTTATGGAGCAGTGATCTTTAGACCGCTGCTTCATAACTGGTGTTTTTGGCGAATCTGCAGGCTCGCCAGAAACACGGGCCCTCAAGCTCCATCCAGAGCTTGATAAATGGGCCCCTATAAATGCTGTTGAAATGGGTACATCCCAAACACTGAAACACTAATGCAAAATATTGAAGTTTACATTGTTTTACATTACCCAGAATAAAGACGGGAAAAAATACAGAATAGCACTCACGTCATAGGTGAGCACATATATTAATGGTTGTGAAACCCAAAATATTTATTTCATGATTCAGATAGAGCAGGCATTTTTAAAACAACTTTCTAATTTACTTCTTTTATCAATTGTTTTTAATTCTCTTGGTTTCTTTTGTTGGAAAGCATGGACTTAAGCTTAGGAGCCTGCACTATATGTCAGCAGTTTTGCAAGAATGTTATCCATTTGCAAGAGCACTAGATGGCAGCACTATTTCCTGCCATGTAGTCCTCCAGATGCCTACCTAGGTATCTCTTCAACTCAGGATATTATGGTAACAAAGTAAATTTGATAATAGAAGTAAATTGGAAACTTTTTAAAATGGTTTGCTCTGCCTGAATCACAAAAAAAGAACATTTTGGGGTTTCATATCCATTTAAGACAATTGTGTTGCAACATTATTTATAGCAATGTTATACATAGTTACAATTTGAAACACTATACTGCCATAGACTACTATAGACATGTGCACTCTCCTTAGCAACTATGAGCCTACCTAGGTATAGGGGGCGATTTATTAAGCTGAGGCGGACAGGGGCGCACATACGCCTCTGGCGGGCTGAATTCCCCTGGTGGAATTCAGCATTGTACACAAGCACTATTTTGCGCTTGCTTGCAATCCCGCCCCCTGCCCGCGCACAGCCAATCACACGCAAGCAGGAGCTGTCAATCTCCCCGGTCGGACTATACCGGGGAGATTGAAATTTGCCACTTTAGAGGTGGCGAAAGGTTAGGAAAGCAGTGGTCCGATGCTTGTTAAATACGGACTGCAGGTTCTCTTGTGAGAACCCGCAGTCGTATGGGGTCGAAAGGCTTGCGAAGCCTTTGATAAATCGACCCCTTAGTCTACAACAAAGAATACCAATTGAACAAAGCAAATTTGATACAAGTAAATTGGAAAGTTTAAAATTGCATGCTCTATCTGTATCATGAAGGTTTAATTTTGACATTTCTGTCCCGGTAATACTTCCAACAGTTAATAGTTACCCTATATTATGCATATTTTGTAAGACATAATACAGTGTATCAGCTGTAATCTTGTGTGCAAATAATTAAAGGAATAGAAAAGTCAAAAGTGAAATGTACACATATTGCAAAATGCTTCTATTTAAAATGAAATGTGTCTATTTCCACTAGCCAAAATGTTTATAGTAAAAGTTATCACAGTTTTTCAGTGGCATATGCACATATGCTGTGAGGGCCCGTGCACCAATATTTAAACACCACACCATCTCCGAGGGTCAGTGGTAGCTTGTATGACACAAATTAGGTCTTTATGAGCACAGTACACACCAACACCCACTGACTGAGCTTGAATACTGGTGTACTGGTCCTCACAGCAGATGTGCATATCCTGCTAAAAAACTGATAACTTTTACTAGAAAACATTTTGGCTAATGGAAATATATTGCAAAAGTGCTTCCATTTAAAATTGAAATGCACCATGCATAGTTCAATTTTGACCTTTCTACAATATATTCACAGATTTAGTGATGCAATAATGCAATAGCCTAGGTGCTGTTGCACTTATATGTCTCACTATCTGGAGGTAACAAAAGTCATTTGCATTAAAGGAATTCACATTAAAGTGAAGGATCTAATTTGTTTCTCTTTCTAATTGTCCATAACAATGGAGATAATTGAGGGTATATAGTATTCAAATATATATATATAATCCAGGAATAAATACCTCGCACTTGGTTTTTCAAAGTCATGACTTTTTTATCATCACATCGTGGTGTACATCCAACGTTTCGGACCTCCACCTGGGAGGACCGAAACGTTGGATGTACACCACGATGTGATGATAATAAAGTTGTGACTTTGAAAAACCGGGTACAAGGTATTTATTCCTGGATTGTATTTGAGATACTCAGCACCGGTAATTCTAAAAATTCTTCAGTATTTTTGGCAAGTTTTTCTTTGAAATTCCTGATAGTGAAAGGGTTAAGAACTCAAAAAGACCTCAGACCTGCCCTCTTCCCTCTAAGCCAGATCTTCACAGGACTGTAACATGATTACTACAGCAGGGGTTTTAGTGCTAACATGTTTGTCACTGTCAGCAGCTGATCTGGAGGTGACAAGCTCTATACCCAGACTGCACAATTTGCTGCTATATTAAAAGATAAAAGGGACATAAAATTGCAAAATTAAAATGTTCTTATGTGCTCACTGTTGCTTGCATATAACTGGGTTTAAGTCCTGCAAATATGTTAAACACATAGATAAAGTTAGCCACAGATTAGCAATGCACTATTGGTACTTAGATGGAACACATCTGGTAAGTGGCATATATTTCTAGTCACCAATCATCAGCTAGCTTCTAATAGTGCGCTATTCCTAAGTCTATCTAGGGGCTAGATTTACTTTCCCTGCAGGTGGACAGGTTTGCAAGTAGTGAACCCATCTGCCTGCAATCGGCGATGTTGCATTGCACAGTGAAATGTAACATTGAACAAGAGGATTCTTGTGCAAAGCTGCTGCCTGCAGTGTTAATTTTGACGGCAAATTTCAATTTAGTCTTAGTTTTAGTCTTTTGACTAAAATGCCATTTTAGTTTTAGTCGTATTTTAGTCATCTGAATTAATTTAGTTTTAGTCCAGTTTTAGTCGATTAAATCTCCAGTAGATTTTAGTCAACTAAAATCTAAGGGGTTTAGTTAAAGTGTAAGCATTTCTCTATAATTTGCAAACTGATTATATACTCCAGGAGTAAACATAACACCTGTTAATATTTATGGTATTAAGGTTTAAACATGCAATACAGACACAGATTTAACTGTTGTGATATGTAACATCTTTATTAAAATTAAAATTAAATAAAACCAAGTTTCATAAACAAACAGAAGTGCAACTTTAAAATATATTTAAAAAAAAACTGTAAACTGTATTGGCTGTATTGAACAAATTACCCATAATAAAAACTTTAACAGTTCTCTGTTACTAATTAAAACAAGTATCAAGTAACTCAACACAACAAAAAGTTTCTGCGGCTAGCACAGGCACAGCATAACTTAAACCCATATTTGTGGGTTATGCTTATTTCTATAGGAAGAATCAATTCATTGTTCACAGATTCGAAGAAGGTTCGGCAACGATATTAGCACTGCTCAAAAACTTCAAAACTAACTATATACTCCTGGAGTAAAGGTTTATTAACCTGTTTTTATTTATGGTATTAAGGTTTGAACATGCAATACAGATTTAACAGATTTAACTGTTGTGGTATATAACATGTCTATTTATCTTAAAATTTAATAAAATTAAGTTTCGTAAATTTTACAACTTGCATAAAATGTTTTTGTCAGCAAATTTTGATTTAGTTTTAGTCATAGTCTTTTGACTAAAATGTCATTTTAGTTTTAGTTGTATTTTACTCATCAGAATTTCTTTAGTTTTATAGTCATTTTAGTCTAGTTTTAGTCGACGAAATTTACACTTTACAATTGCGCTAGAGCTGGGAATGTCAATCATGAGGAATATGCATGTCCGCTGCACATCGATAAATGCTGCCAGCATACTCTGTCGGCATTTATCATTGCGCCAGCAGTTCTTGTGAACTGCTGGTGCAATACCGCCCCCTGCAGATTCGCGGCCAATAGGCCACTAGCAGGGGGTGTCAATCAACCAGAGCAGACGGACAGGTTATGGAGAAGCAGTTTTGATAAATTGACATTATGTTCATTTATAAAAAGTTTTTTTTCACTTTCATGTCCCTTTAATTTTGATTTTAATGTCGCTTTGAAACTTGAACAGTTTTGGTTTTACAAATTTAAATGGAGATAATGTAATCTGCATAGGACTGATAGCACAGAGATGTCTAGAAATGCTGGACTTGTGATAATCTTATTTTCAAATGGGTTTAGAAAAATCAAAAAATCAAAACTAAGAAATAGACTTTTTTCATAATATTCCCAGGGGTTTTCACACCACCATGGAAGCAAAATGTATGCAGTTAATGCAAGGTGGCTGATTAAAGAGTTAAAGTTTCATACGTTAAATTTGTGTATTTGAGCAATATTTCTAACTTTATTCAACCAAGAAACCATCATGTTTAATAACGTGATCCAAGCATGTACAGCAATTTACATTTTGACAGCTGAAATATACTGTTCAAAACAGGCAAAATATGTCAGTCTATGGGGCCTATTTAACAAAGGTCTGTTGGAACTGATCTGACATTGCGGATCAGGTCCGACAGACCTCGCTGAATACGGAGAGCAATACGCTCTCCGCATTCAGCATTGCACCAGCAGCTCTTGTGAACTGCTTGTGCAAAGCCGCCCCCTGCAGATTCGCGGCGGCTAGCAGGGGGTGTCAATCAACACGATCGTATTCGATCGGGTTGAATTGCGGCGATCTCTGTCCGCCTCCTCAGAGCAGGCAGACAGGTTATGGAGCAGTGATCTTTAGACCGCTGCTTCATAACTGGTGTTTTTGGCGAATCTGCAGGCTCGCCAGAAACACGGGCCCTCAAGCTCCATCCAGAGCTTGATAAATGGGCCCCTATAAATGCTGTTGAAATGGGTACATCCCAAACACTGAAACACTAATGCAAAATATTGAAGTTTACATTGTTTTACATTACCCAGAATAAAGACGGGAAAAAATACAGAATAGCACTCACGTCATAGGTGAGCACATATATTAATGGTTGTGAAACCCAAAATATTTATTTCATGATTCAGATAGAGCAGGCATTTTTAAAACAACTTTCTAATTTACTTCTTTTATCAATTGTTTTTAATTCTCTTGGTTTCTTTTGTTGGAAAGCATGGACTTAAGCTTAGGAGCCTGCACTATATGTCAGCAGTTTTGCAAGAATGTTATCCATTTGCAAGAGCACTAGATGGCAGCACTATTTCCTGCCATGTAGTCCTCCAGATGCCTACCTAGGTATCTCTTCAACTCAGGATATTATGGTAACAAAGTAAATTTGATAATAGAAGTAAATTGGAAACTTTTTAAAATGGTTTGCTCTGCCTGAATCACAAAAAAAGAACATTTTGGGGTTTCATATCCATTTAAGACAATTGTGTTGCAACATTATTTATAGCAATGTTGTACATAGTTACAATTTGAAACACTATACTGCCATAGACTACTATAGACATGTGCACTCTCCTTAGCAACTATGAGCCTACCTAGGTATAGGGGGGCGATTTATTAAGCTGAGGCGGACAGGGGTGCACATACGCCTCTGGCGGGCTGAATTCCCCTGGTGGAATTCAGCATTGTACACAAGCACTATTTTGCGCTTGCTTGCAATCCCGCCCCCTGCCCGCGCACAGCCAATCACACGCAAGCAGGAGCTGTCAATCTCCCCGGTCGGACTATACCGGGGAGATTGAAATTTGCCACTTTAGAGGTGGCGAAAGGTTAGGAAAGCAGTGGTCCGATGCTTGTTAAATACGGACTGCAGGTTCTCTTGTGAGAACCCGCAGTCGTATGGGGTCGAAAGGCTTGCGAAGCCTTTGATAAATCGACCCCTTAGTCTACAACAAAGAATACCAATTGAACAAAGCAAATTTGATACAAGTAAATTGGAAAGTTTAAAATTGCATGCTCTATCTGTATCATGAAGGTTTAATTTTGACATTTCTGTCCCGGTAATACTTCCAACAGTTAATAGTTACCCTATATTATGCATATTTTGTAAGACATAATACAGTGTATCAGCTGTAATCTTGTGTGCAAATAATTAAAGGAATAGAAAAGTCAAAAGTGAAATGTACACATATTGCAAAATGCTTCTATTTAAAATGAAATGTGTCTATTTCCACTAGCCAAAATGTTTATAGTAAAAGTTATCACAGTTTTTCAGTGGCATATGCACATATGCTGTGAGGGCCCGTGCACCAATATTTAAACACCACACCATCTCCGAGGGTCAGTGGTAGCTTGTATGACACAAATTAGGTCTTTATGAGCACAGTACACACCAACACCCACTGACTGAGCTTGAATACTGGTGTACTGGTCCTCACAGCAGATGTGCATATCCTGCTAAAAAACTGATAACTTTTACTAGAAAACATTTTGGCTAATGGAAATATATTGCAAAAGTGCTTCCATTTAAAATTGAAATGCACCATGCATAGTTCAATTTTGACCTTTCTACAATATATTCACAGATTTAGTGATGCAATAATGCAATAGCCTAGGTGCTGTTGCACTTATATGTCTCACTATCTGGAGGTAACAAAAGTCATTTGCATTAAAGGAATTCACATTAAAGTGAAGGATCTAATTTGTTTCTCTTTCTAATTGTCCATAACAATGGAGATAATTGAGGGTATATAGTATTCAAATATATATATATAATCCAGGAATAAATACCTCGCACTTGGTTTTTCAAAGTCATGACTTTTTTATCATCACATCGTGGTGTACATCCAACGTTTCGGTCCTCCCAGGTGGAGGTCCGAAACGTTGGATGTACACCACGATGTGATGATAATAAAGTTGTGACTTTGAAAAACCGGGTACAAGGTATTTATTCCTGGATTGTATTTGAGATACTCAGCACCGGTAATATTTATTTGTACAGGGAGTGTAGAGGTTGTGTGTTGTATGTATGTATGTGTGTATATATATATACACTGTAAACCCAGATGTCGTAAGATGCTGGTAAATAGAAGATATAAAATAGCTCCTGGAGGACAAAAACAGTGGTGAAGGCATAACTTTTTCCAATATATATATATATATATATATATATATATATATATACAGGATATAACTAATATTGACTCTTAGAATGGCACCATTTACACACTCTAGATTTATCAAAGCAATTTGCTTGTAATTGCGGGCCATATTTATGAAAGCAATCTGCGCCTATAATTGCTCAAATATGAAAGTAATCCATTCACACTTCGCCTGCATTCGCCTAGGCGCACGGGCATGCTCCCGACAACGCTAATACATATTGGTTACAGACGTAATTATAGAGGCAGACATAGAAATACGACATGTTTTGTATTCATCATTGCTTTGCACCAATAGTGAACTCTAGTTTCTCCTACAATTACGTTTTCTCTATTTCGCCTTATATACATAGGCGAATCTCAGTAGAACCAACATTTTCACACATCTGAAGATGGAGTACTTTAATATTACTTTAATATTTTGCGCATTGATATATGTCAAATTTGCAACTAATGAGGTCATATACATGAGCACTATAATATTCTATTTTATAACTACAATTGATGTATAGTGAGTTTCAGAAAGTGAAATGAGTAATAAATATAAGCGCACATGTGCGCCCTTGCAGAGGCGACATGAGGTGCAGTAATAGGCGCACGTAATAGACACTACGATTTGCCTTTGATAAATCTACCCCTAAGTGCTGATCCCGCTGCATATAAAGTGACTGATTGGATGCTGGCAAGCACAAGCACAGTGCATATAGACCAATCAGAGGCTTCCTGTGCTCAGAAATCAGGAGAATGTTAAAGGGACAGTAAACACAATGTAATTAAAAGACATTTCTGTTGTGTTTCCATAGAATAATATATCAGCCAATTTTATCATATTAAAAACAAATAAACATCTTTTTTACTAAAATTGTTTATCAATGGCCATTCCATCCACCATTTGCCTTATATTTGTTTACTGTTATGTTGTTTTTAAGTTGGATTTTGAAGGAACCCATATACAGATAACATACTACAATCACCTTATCTAGCAGTTAACAAATCATATGTAAATTTTCATTTTATACTTAGCAGAAGATACAAAATAATGGCAAGGAGCTTTAAACAGTACTTCCAAAATATCAACACATGACAACATGCTCTAATTTTATCCTAACGTAATGGTCTCTGGAAAACTTAAAACATTGTTCTTTGATCTTGTAAACACTGGAATATATTAAATAATATGACGACTTATCCGCTGTTCTGTAAACACAGAAAACAACAATGAGAGCAAGCAATTCTGACTTGAGTCTGTACACAGGATGTCGGTGGGACTATATACTCAAATACAAAGATAGCTACAAAGCTGAGATGTCTTTGTTTGACACTGCTGGGAGGGTGTGAGCAGGACACAAGTAACAGCCATACTTTTTTGAAGTACATAACTTTATTAGAAGAAAACTATAAGCACGTCAGCAGGGTAGCAGAGCAGTATGCTCTTTTGTGAAACAATCAACTAAACTTTAATCTGGGTTGGGTTTAGACTATAGTAGACAGAGAAATGTAGGCAACATAATTTTACTATTGGATTCAGGCAGCACAATGTCTTGAGCAGGCCCTGAAGAATGTATATTTGCTGTATATCTGTGGTACTGCACTTGTACACTATAAAGGCAGTGGCACATGCAATGCACACCACACACTGAGCTCAGGAAATACCACAAACATTGCTGGCATTGCCATTTATGATTAGCACTGTCTCCAAGATAATGCCTGGCTGAACTCTACCTGCTTCTGCTACCCCCTATAACCTGTACCTCCTACCTCTTTTTCCTCTGTTGGTCATATACCTTCTATACTTAACCCCTTAATGACCACAGCACTTTTCCATTTTCTGTCCGTTTGGGACCAAGGCTATTTTTACATTTTTGCGGTGTTTGTGTTTAGCTGTAATTTCCCTCTTACTCATTTACTGTACCCACACATATTATATACCGTTTTTCTCGCCATTAAATTAACTTTCTAAAAATACCATTATTTTCATCATATCTTATAATTTACTATAAAAAAAATTATAAAATATGAGGAAAAAATGGAAAAAAAACACACTTTTTTTAACTTTGACCCCCAAAATCTGTTACACATCTACAACCACCAAAAAAAACCATGCTAAATAGTTTCTAAATTTTGTCCTGAGTTTAGAAATACCTAATATTTACATGTTCTTTGCTTTTTTTGAAAGCTATAGGGCCATAAATACAAGTAGCATTTTGCTATTTCCAAACTACTTTTTTTCAAAATTAGCGCTAGTTACATTGGAACACTAATATCTTTCAGGAATCCCTGAATATCCATTGACATGTATATATTTTTTTTTAGAAGACATCCCAAAGTATTGATCTAGGCCAATTTTGGTATATTTCATGCCACCATTTCACCGCCAAATGCGATCAAATACAAAAAATCATTCACTTTTTCACAAATTTTTTCACAAACTTTCGGTTTCTCACTGAAATTATTTACAAACAGCTTGTGCAATTATGGCACAAATGGTTGTAAATGCTTCTCTGGGATCCCCTTTGTTCAGAAATAGCAGACATATATGGCTTTGGCATTGCTTTTTGGTAATTAGAAGGCCGCTAAATGCCGCTGTGCACCACATGTGTATTATGCCCAGCAGTGCAGGGGTTAATTAGGGAGCTTGTAGGGAGCTTGTATGGTTAATTTTAGCTTTAGTGTAGTGTAGTAGACAACCCAAAGTATTGATCTAGGCCCATTTTGGTATATTTCATGCCACCATTTCACCGCCAAATGCGATCAAATAAAAAAAAAACGTTAAATTTTTCACAATTTTAGGTTTCTCACTGAAATTATTTACAAACAGCTTGTGCAATAATGGCACAAATGGTTGTAAATGCTTCTCTGGGATCCACTTTGTTCAGAAATAGCAGATATATATGACTTTGGCGTTGCTTTCTGGTAATTAGAAGGCCGCAAAATGCTGCTGCGCATCACACGTGTATTATGGCTAGCAGTGAAGGGGTTAATTAGGAAGTTTGTAGGGAGCTTGCAGGGTTAATTTTAGCTTTAGTGTAGAGATCAGCCTCCCACCTGACACATCAGACCCCCTGATCCCTCCCAAACAGCTCCCTTCCCTCCCCCACCCCACAATTGTCCCCGCCATCTTAAGTACTGGCAGAAAGTCTGCCAGTACTAAAATAAAAGCTTTTTGGGGGGTTTAGGTTTTTAAAAAAAAAAAATTCTTCTGCTGTGTAGGACCCCCCTTAGCCTCCAACCTCCCTGATCCCCCCCAAAACAGCTCTGTAACCTTCCCCATCTGCCTTATTGGGGGCCATCTTGGGTACTGGCAGCTGTCTGCCAGTACCCAGCTTGCACAAAAAAAGGGCTTTTTTTTCTTTTTTTTTTCTTTTCTGTAGTGTAGCTTCCCCAACCCCCCCCCCCCAAACCCCCACCACCTCATTGATCGTTTGTTTTTTTAACTATTTAAACTGATTATAACTTGTTAATTTAACACCATTTTCTGTAGTGTAGCGGTTCCCACCCGCTCCCTCCCCGTGCACGCGCCCGCCCCCGCCCTCCCGTGCACGCGCGCACGTCCGTGCGTGCCCCCCGGGCATCCCCGCCCACGATCCCGCCCCCCTCCACATCTCCAGGGCCATCGATGGCCGCCACCCGCCTCCCGGTACTGCTCCCACCCACCAACGAAGGAAGCCACCGATCTCCGGTGCAGAGAGGGCCACAGAGTGGCTCTCTCTGCATTGGATGGCTTCAAAAGGTTATTGCAGGATGCCTCCATATCGAGGCATCACTGCAATAACCGGAAAGCAGCTGGAAGCAAACAGGATCGCTTCCAGCTGCTTTCCACACCGAGGACGTGCAGGGTACGTCCTCAGGCATTAACTGCCTTTTTTTTGAGGACGTACCCTGCACGTCCTCGGTCATTAAGGGGTTAAATCAGAGTTCTGTAGAGCCACTACTGGATAGCAGGAGTACACTTGTAATGGCTGATTAGTTAACTCGTGCCTGCAAATGGGCAAATTTGCCCATTTGCAGGTGCGTGATAAATTAGCGCTCCACTTGTAATCTAGCCCTATATTTTGTATTTAAAGTAATTTTGTTATTTTAAAAAAAAAACATGTTTTTAACTTTTGGTATGTTTTTTTAACTGTTACTACACAGAAACCATTTTTTAGTGAATGCACATTCTATGTTGTGTACAGATGCTTTGAATACATGCGGGTGAATTTTTGAACAGGCAGCAGTCCCTATTTTTTCCTCTGGATGGCACTTTGTCACTTATCAGTACAGAGAAGGTCAGCCCACTGATTTACTGGCGAGACAAAAAAAACTAAATTTATGCTTACCTGATAAATGTATTTCTTTTTTGACACAATGAGTCCACGGATCATCATTAATTACTGTTGGGAATATCACTCCTGCCCAGCAGGAGGCGGAAAAGAGCATCACAGCAAAGCTGTTAAATATCACCTCCCTTCCCTCCCACCCCAGTCATTCGACCGAAGTAAAGAAGAGAAAGGAAGCAACAAGGTGCAGAGGTGTCTGAAGTTTATAACGTACTAACAACCTCTCTAAATAACAGGGCGGGCCGTGGACTCATCGTGTCAAGAAATAAATACATTTATCAGGTAAGCATAAATGTTGTTTTCTTTCTAATGACACGATGAGTCCACGGATCATCATTAATTACTGTTGGGAATCAATACCCAAGCTAGAGTACACAGATGATAAGGGAGGGACAAGACAGGAAACCTAAACGGAAGGCACCACTGCTTGAAGAACCTTTCTCCCAAAAGCGGTCTCAGCCGAGGCAAAAGAGTCAAATATATAGAAGCTTGAAAAAGTGTGAAGAGAGGACCAGGTTGCAGCCTTGGAAATCTTTTCCATAGAGGCTTCATCTTTGAATGACCAGGAAGAGGAAACAACCCTCGTAGAATGAGCTGTTACTCCCTCAGGAGGTTGCTGTCCAGCAGTTTCATAGGCAAAGCAAATGATACTATTCAGCCACAAAGATAGAAAAACATCCATAGCTTTCTGTCCCTTATGTTAAACAGAAGACTGACGAAAATCCTTAGTCGCCTGTAAATAGAATTTTAGTTCACGTACCATGTCCAGATTGTGTAGAGCCGTTCCTCCTGAGAAGAAGGATTAGGACACAAGGAAGGAACAACAATCTCCTGATTAATGTTCCGGTCTGAAACTACTTTAGGGAGAAACCCTAATTTAGTACATAAAGCCACCTTATCTGAACAAAAAATAACGTAAGGGGACTCATACTGTAATGCAGAGAGCTCTGACACTCTACGAGCAGAAGAATAGTAACAAGAAACAAAACTTCCCAAGATAACAACTTAATATCTAAGGAACGCATAGGCTCCAACGGAGCCCCTTGAAGAACCTTAAGAACTAAATTAAGACTCCAGGAAGGAGTAACTGGTTTGAACAAAGGTCTGAGCCTGACCAAGGCCTGACAAAATGATTGTACGTCTGGGACATCCCCAGACGCTTATGTAACAAAATAGAGAATGCAGATATTTGACCCTCTAGGGAACTTGCCAATAAACCCTTCTCCAAACCTTCTTGGAGAAAAAACTGAATTTTAGGAATCCTAACTCTACTCCAAGAATAGCCTTTGGATTCACACCGATATAGATATCTTATGGTAAATCTTTCTAGTCACAGGTTTACGAGCCTGAATCATGGTCTCAATGACCGAATCCGAAAATCCACGCTTGGATCAAATTAAGCATTCAAACTCCAAGCAGTCAGATTCTGAGAAACTAGACTTGTATGAAGGAAGGCCCCTTGAAATAGAAGGTCCTTCCCCAACTGAAGTCTCCAAGGTGGAAGAGATGACATGTCCATACCAAATCCTGCAAGGCCACGCTGGTGCAATGAGGATCACCGATGCTCTCTCCTGCTTGATTCGAGCAATGAGCCAAGGAAAAAAAGCGAACTGAGAAAATAGGTATGCAAGACTGAAATTCCAAGGTACCACCTGAGGGTTCCTTGACCTCGACCTGTACCTCGGGAGCTTGGCATTCTGCCGAGATGCCATGAGATCCAATTCCGGCTTAACCCATCTGTGAATCAGGCCAGAAGACACTTCCGGATGGAGCTACCACTCCCCCGAGTGAAGGGTCTGCCTCTCAGGAAGACCGCCACCCAGTTGTCCACTCCTGGAATGTTGATCACCGACAGACAGCAATTGTGGGTCCCTGCCCACATCTTGGCTACCTCTATCATAGCCAAGGAACTCCAAGTTCCTCCCTGATGATTGATGTAAGCCACTGATCCGACTGGAACCTGAAGAACCGGGCCGAAGTCAACTGAGACCAGGCCAGGAGAGCATTGAAGATTGCTCTCAGTTCCAGAATGTTTATGGGAAGAACAGACTCTGACCGAGTCCCTTTTCTCTGAGCCTTTAGAGAGCCTCTCAGATGGCTGGCATCTATTGTCACAATCACCCAAGAGGTTCTGTGAAAGCAGGTTCCCTGGGAGAGATGATCCAGAGACAACCACCAAAATAGAGAATCCCTTGCCTCCTGCTCCAGCTGTAATCACGGAGATAGATCCGCAGAATCTCCATTACACTGCCTGTGCATGCTTAACTGCAGAGGTCTGAGATGAAAACGGATGACCGGGATGATGTCAGTTGCCGCTACCATCAACCCAATTTCCTCTATGCCCTGAGCCACTGATGGCTGAGGAGAGGACTGAAGTGCTAGGCAAGAATTGAAATCTTTGATTTCCTGACTTCTGTCAGAAAAATCTTAATTGATAAGGAATCTATTATGGTTCCCAAGAAAAAACACCTTTGTATTTGGAACTAAGGAACTCTCTTCCAAATTCACCTTCCATCCGTGAGACCACAGAAAAGATAACATTTCCGTGTCAGATCTTGCTTGTTGAAAGGAAGAACGCCTGAACTAGAATGTCGTTCAGATAAGGTGCCACTGCAATTCCCCGCAATCGGAGCACCACTAGCAGGGATCCCAGGACCTTTGAGGAATTCTGGTAACTGTGGTAAGACCGAATGGAAGAGCCACAAACTGAAAGTGTTTGACTAGAAAAGCAAACCTTAGAAACTTGTGATGGTCCCTGTGTAGGGCAACATGCAGGTACACGTCCTTTAATCCACCATTGTCATAAATTGACCCTCCTGGACCAAAGGAAGAAAGGAACGAATAGTTTCCATCTTGAAGGACGGCACTCTGAGGAATTTGTTTAGACTCTTGAGATCTAAAATCAGTCTGAAAGTTCCCTCTTTGGGAACCACAAACAGATTGGAATAGAACCCCAGACCTCGTTCCTGCATTGTAACAGGAACTATCATTCCCAGGTCAGAGAGGTCCCAAACACAGTGTAAGAACACCTCTCTCTGTGTCTGGTCTACAGATAATCTTGAAAACTGCCACTGGGAGGAAATGTCTTGACTCTAGTTTGTATCCCTGGGACATGATGTCCACCGCCCAGGGATCCTGAACATCTCATACCCAAGCGTGAACGAAGAATGAAAGTCTGCCCCCCACAAGATCCGGTCCCGGTTTGGGGGCAGAGCCCTCATGCTGCTTTTGATGCAATAGCAGGCTTCTTGGATTGTTTCCCCATGTTCCAAGACTGATTGGGTATCCAGGAAGGCTTGGACTGCTCCTGCTTGGAGGAGGAAGTGGAAGGATTTCCCTTGAAATTTCGTAAAGGAACGAAATTTACTCTTACATCCCTTTGATTATTTCTCTTATCCTGAGGGAGGAAAAGTCCCTTTCCTCCCGTGATGTCAGCAATTATTTCCATCAACCCCGGGCCAAGCAAAGTCTTTCCTTTGTAAGAAATCGCCAAAAGTTTAGACTTAGATGACACATCCGCAGACCAAGATCTTAACCATAAAGCTCTGCGGAGCAGTATGGCAAAAAAACAAAATCTTAGCTCCCAGCTTAATAACCTGAAGGGAAGCATACATAGTAAGGAGTTGGCCAACTTAAGGGCCTTTATCCTATCCTGGATTTCTTTAAGGGAAGTGTTTGTTTTTAATAGATACAGACAATGCATCAATCAGTATGCTACCGCACTAGTGACAGTAGCAATACAAACGGCGGGTTGTCATTGTAAACCCTGGTGTACATATCCTCTACCTTCTTATCCATAGGATTCTTAACAGAGTAACTATCCTCTATAGGAAGAGTAGATCTCTTGGCCAGCGTGGAAATTGCCCCTTCCACTTTGGGTACCGTCTGCCAAGATTCCTTGATAGAATCTGCTATAGAAAACATCTTTTTAAATACAGGGGATGGAGAAAAAGGGATACCCAGTCTCTCCCATTCCTTAGCAATAATCTCAGTAGCTCGAACTGGTACAGGAAAAACTTCCACCATGGAAGGTACATCAAAAAACTTATGTAGCTTACTGGACCTTTTAGGATTGACAACGACAATGGTGTCGCTGTCAACCAGTGTAGCTAAAACCTCCTTGAGTAACAGACGTTCTAGCTGAAACCTGATGGATACAACTTCAGTATCAGTAGGAAGAATTACACTGTCTGCGTCTGAGATTTCACCTTCAGATGCTACCAAAGTATCCTCCTCCTCAGGCTTCTGGGAGGGGGCATTCAAAATAGCAACAACAGCATCAGCAACCTCACTTACTGAATGTTTACTTTTCCTTTTGCGCTTTCCCTGCAGCATGGGAAAAGCAGACAACGCATCAGAGACTGCAGATGGCATGAGGGAAGCGATGTCTTGCAACGTGACTCCAGGTGGAGTTACAGAGGAAGAGCAGGGCACTGTATGAGTGGGCAACAACAGCGTCTGCAATATAGTGAACAGCTGTCCGGTCCTAAAAGCGCAGCTTTAAAACTTATTATGCTCTTTCCAGGGAGATTGATATCCGGTCACAGTGAATGCAGGGGAAAATGGTGCGCAACAGTAAACCGCCGCCTCAGTTAGCCCCGCCCATCGTGATCGTCTAAAAAATTAACCTCCTGGCCGGCATATTACAAAGTCAAGCCATCGGGAGAAGTGAACCACATAACATGAGCCTTATTTCTAACATTCCTCAGCCCCAGTGCCTGCCATAACTATACTGCCATTATATGTTCCCCATAACATATAGGAGAAAAACTGAGTGTCCCTTAGTTTGAATAAAGTGCCCACTTTTTCCTGTTGTACCCAGAAAAATAAAGTCAGCACTTACCTCATAAATCTGCCAGGCAGCATGGCAGCTCACTAGGTTTGAGAGGTCCTCTCCCTCACATGGACCTGTGGAAAAAAGAGATAAAGACTGAGTAATCTTACTCAGGCTTTCAGTATTAGGGCAGCATTAACTATATGGGAGGCGCAGTGAGAATTATGTCTCACAAGTTCCCATTGCTTGAAAGCCACCACTGCTCTACTGAAGAGACTGATATGGACTACGGCTACACCCTAGAACAAAGCAGCACAATCTTGCACTACTTAAAAAATAATAAAATATTGCTTGAAGAATCTTTTCTAACACCTAACTTTACCACTTCCTTGCTCTAACGTAGGCAAAGAGAATGACTGGGGTGGGAGGGAAGGGAGGTGATATTTAACAGCTTTGCTGTGGTGCTCTTTTGCCTCCTCCTGCTGGGCAGGAGTGATATTCCCAACAGTAATTAATGATTATCTGTGAACTCATTGTGTCATTAGAAAGAAACACCATTTCTCTTGGGTCTGACAATCCTGTTATCATTGGGGCCACAGTGTTTAATGTCCTTTACACTCACTGCGGATACTGTTATATGTTGCATGCACCTTCATTTGTTAACTGTATATACTCTGAATGCTGTGTGATGTCAGCGACCAACTGAAGTGGACAAAAGTGGATGCATATAACAACATACATATTATCAGTAGTGAGTTATGTGCACATAATCCTACTGATAGTGATAATTTTTAATAGGACATATTAACCAGTAGTACAACTGTGGATCTTTGTGGTAACACAGACATTTATTGGCAACAATATACCCTACAGCCCCAGCAATTTATTGGTATGGTACCAATATACCCCACAGCCCCAGGCACTTACTGGTAACAATATACCCCATAGCATACTATTGACTTCCATGTCACTTGAATTCTTGATATCTGAAATATACTATAAATTCGCCATAACTGTGCGTGCAAAATAGTACATACTAGGGCTCATGTTCAGAAGTTGTCAGGTATGCTATTTCTTCCTGCATGCACAAGTTTATTATTGAGTGTCATGGGCAGTTCTGTACATTATCTGGTCTAGGGGAAATAA
Source organism: Bombina bombina (assembly GCF_027579735.1). NCBI lineage: Eukaryota > Metazoa > Chordata > Amphibia > Anura > Bombinatoridae > Bombina > Bombina bombina. The sequence goes on from NC_069499.1 coordinate 343,862,119, forward strand.
ATGCACTCTGCACAGAAATCTTTCTTGGCAGGCCTCTCATTGGCTATCCATACAATACAACACGCATTGTATATGGTATAGTGCTGGTATTTCATTACTTGTGTACTTTAAGAAAAATGTATGTGCATAACACTAATAAACCATGCTTTATTTAAAGGGATAGTAAAGTCCAAATTAAATGTTCATGATTCAGGATAGGGCATGTCATTTTAAATAACGTTCTAATTTACTTTTATCATCAAATTTGCTTTGTTCTCTTGGTATTCTTAGCTGAAAGCTAAACCTAGGTAGGCTCATATGCTAATTTCTAAGCCCTTGAAGGCCACCTCTTATCTGAATGCATTTGACAGTTGTTCACAGCTAGAGGGTGTTAGTTAATGTGTTTCATATAGATAACATTGTGCTCATGCACGTAGAGCTATTTAAGAGTCAGCACTAATTGCCTGAAATGCAAGTCTGTCAAAAGATGCAGAAGCTTAGATACAAGGTAATTACAGAGGTAAAAAGTATATTGATATAACAGGGTTGGTTATGCAAAACTGGGGAATGGTAAAGAAAGTGATTATCTATATTTTTAAACAATAAAATTTTTGGTGTTTACTATCCCTTTAATAATATATTACTATGTTATGTTGTCTGTGCATTTGTGAATTTAATCCAGGAAATACTTCTTGCCATTTCTTTGATAGACTCTTATACTTACGTACTATCGACTAGATTACGAGTTTTGCGGTATGAGGTGTGCGGTGCTAACTTGTACGTTATTGTCACCGCTCACTTTCCTACAGTGCTGGTATTACAGGTTTTCATAAACCCAGCGTTAACAGGCAAGAAGTGAGCGTAGAGCAAAATTGAGCTCCATACCGCACTCCAATACCAGCGCTGCTGAAAGCTGCGGTGAGCTGGTTTTACGTGCTCTTGCACGATTTCCCCATAGACATCAATGGGGAGAGCCGGCTGAAAAAAGCCCAACACCTGCCAAAAAGCAGCGTAAAGCTCCATAACGCAGCCCCATGGATTCCTATGGGGAAACAAATTTTATGTTTACACCTAACACCCTAATGAACCCCGAGTCTAAACACCCCTAATCGTACACTTATTAATCCCTAATCTGCCACCCGACATCGCCGACACCTATATTATACTTATTAACCCCTAATCTGCCGCTCTGGATATCGCCGCCACAATAATAAATATATTAACCCCTAAACCGCCACACTCCGCCTCGCAAACACTGGCTAAATATTATTACCCCTAATCTCCCGCCCCTAACTTCACCGCCATCTACCTATATTTATTAACCCCTAATCTGCCGCCCCCAACGTCGCCGCCACTATACTAAATTTATTAACCCCTAAACCTAACACACCCTAACAAATATAATTAAAATAAATCTAAATAAAACCTACTATCATTACCTAAATAATTCCTATTTAAAACAAAATACTTACCTATAAAATAAACCCTAAACTAGCTGCAATATAACTAATAGTTACATTTTAGCTATCTTAGGGTTTATTTTTATTTTACAGGCAAGTTTTGTGGTATGGGTGAAAAAGCAGCGTTAAGGCTCTTTTTCTTGCAGGTATTTCTGTACCGCACACTTTTTTGGCCGTAAAGCAGCGTAACTACCGCAGCTTTCAAAAAGTCCTTTTTCAATGGAACTTCCATAGCGCCGGTATTATGAGTCTGCCTGGGAGGCCAAAAAATGAGCGATACAGCCTATACCGTCAAGATCTGTACCGTAAACTGAAAGTCAGTAGTTATGGGTTTTGAGCTACAAAGCAGTAGCATAAAACTCATAACTAAAGTGTTACAAAGTACACTAACACCCATAAACTACCTATTAACCCCTAAACCGAGGCCCTCCCGCATCGCAAAAACTAAACCAAAATTATTAACCCCTAATCTGCCGCTCCCGACATTGTCGCCACTAGGATTGAGCTTGCATTCTATTGGCTGTTCCAATCAGCCAATAGAATGCAAGCTCAATCTTATTGGCTGATTGGATCAGCCAATAGGATTTTTTCACCTTTAATTCCGATTGGCTGATAGAATTCTATCAGCCAATCGAAATTCAAGGGATGCCATCTTGGATGACGTCACTTAAAGGAACATTCATTTGGGAAGAAGACTTCGTTTGAAGAGGATGCTCCGCGCCAGATGTCTTGAAGATGGATCCACTCCGCGCCGGATGGATGAAGATAGAAGATGCTGTCTGGATGAAGACTTTTGCCCGTCTAGAGGACCACTTCTGCCGGCTTGGATGAAGACTTCTCCCAGCTTCGTTGAGGACTTCTTGCCGCTTCGCTGAGGACTTCTCCCGGCTTCATTGAGGATGGATGTCCGGTCTTTAAAACTGTAAGTGGATCTTCGGGGGTTAGTGTTAGGTTTTTTTAAAGGGTTTATTGGGTGGGTTTTAGTTTTAGATTAGGGTTTGGGCAAAATAAAAAGATCTAAATGCCCTTTTAAGGGCAATGCCCATCCAAATGCCCTTTTCAGGGCAATGGGGAGCTTAGGTATTTTTAGTTAGGATTTTATTTGGGGGGTTGGTTGTGTGGGTGGTGGGTTTTACTGTTGGGGGGGTGTTTGTATTTATTTTACAGGTAAAAGAGCTGATTTCTTTGGGGCAATGCCCTGCAAAAGGTCCTTTTAAGGGCCATTGGTAGTTTATTGTAGGCTAGGGTTTTTTTTTATTTTGGGGGGGCTTTTTTATTTTGATAGGGCTATTAGATTAGGTGTTAATAACTGTAATGTAGGTTGCGGCGGTGTTAGGGACAGCAGATTAGGGGTTAATAATATTTAACTAGTGTTTGCGATGCGGGAGTGTGGCGGTTTAAGGGTTAACATGTTTATTATAGTGGCGGCGATGTCGGGAGCAGCAGATTAGGGTTTAATAAATTTATTTTATTGTTTGCAATGCGGGAGGGCCTCGGTTTAGGGGTTAATAAGTAGTTTATGGGTGTTAGTGTACTTTTTAGCACTTTAGTTATGAATTTTATGTTACAGCTTTGTAGCGTAAAACTCATAACTACTGACTTTAGAATGCGTTACGAATCTTGCGGGGCACTTTTTGGACTCCCAGAAAAAGCTTGTAATACCAGCGCTATGGAAGTCCCATTGAAGTCCCATTGAAAACAAACTTTACACAAATTGCGTAAGTTAATTTGCGTTAAGGCCAAAAAAGTCTGCGGTGCCCCTAAACCTGCAAGACTCGTAATAGCAGCGGTAGTGAAAAAGCAGCGTTATGAGCCTTAACGCTGCTTTTTCACTCATACCGCAAAACTCGTAATCTATCCATATGTTTGTTAGAAAGGTATAACCCAAGAACTTTAGTCTGAAAACATGCAGTAAAAATAATGAGACAGAAACAATATTATCAGTACTAGGGTCTATAGATCTGTGCACAGTAATTAGAGATTTAAAGTAATTTGACAAATGGGAGGCATAACCAAAATATAACTGAATGCCTAATATTTGCATTTATCATTTCATTTCAGTACATTTTAAACAGGGAGAAATGTTGCTAAACAGATACCATGGTATATGTTCTTTATTCTTCTTTTATAAACATATTGTTTCTGTTCTGCTACTGGATGTAAAATATTTTTATGATCAATAAATAATAAGAAAAAAGATCTTGGCAGCCCTTGATTAAACCAGCCCCAAAGCTACCCTGCTTAGCGCATAGCTAAACTTTGGCTTTTAACCTTTCTCTTACTTGACCTACCTATGACCTCTACCTTCACCTGCAGGGCATATACATTTTGTTGGTGAACAACTTGTCAGAGAAACTTTGGCTTTCACACAAATTTGCTTTAGGCTTCTTTCCATAAATTGTCTTTCCATCATTCACTGGGCCAGAAAGCTGTAACTCCATAAAACCTTACTTGTCACAGATCATTGGTTAGTCCAAAGAGGGAAGCAATTCATTAAATATGGTTAGATGGGCCCATGTCATAGTAAAAAAGAAAGGATTTATTACAATTGACAGGAACATACCTTATCCCACAGCTTCGACTATACTGTAATATTACAACACAATTTCATGTTCTTTTATATCATGTCATTTACAAAAGATCTACTTTGTACCATAATATAGTGATGAAATGAGAAGAATAGTACTTTACAATTGCATACAAGTTTACATTGTGTTTTTACTAATCCTATCCTCTCACTGTTATTTATTTATTTACACGGCTTGGCTCTGAGCAGCCATTCGCAGGCTTTGTACACAAGGTACAGCGTCTGATTGGATACAAAGACCAGTGCTGTTTTAAGACACAAACAAAGTCTGAGTCTGAGTAAGGATTCAAAATTAAGAGAGGACACTGGTGGGAATCTGCTTTTGAAGCAGAAAGAAAAACCTTTAAAATGTTTTATATTTTGCTTAAAAAAGTATTTTATTTTTGTTTTAGCAATGATAGTTTTGCAACGAACATAAAAAACACAAAAATAAAATACTCTACTTATGCAGAGGAGTAAACCCATAGTTAAAGTCAAATCCAGGGCAGTAAATATAAGGCGGCTTTAAAATATCTACAAAAACAATTGCATGGGTTAACTATTTGTCTTCCGTATTTTCTGTTTTAGGTTGTAACAGACAACATGAGGAGAAAGTGTAAATGTCACGGCACATCAGGCAGCTGCCAACTTAAGACTTGCTGGCAGGTCACCCCTGATTTCAGGTTGGTTGGCTCTGTACTGAAGGACAGGTTTTATGGGGCCACTCTGATAAAGCCTCACAACAGAAATACAGGGCAGCTGGAGCAGACACAGGCTCCGTACAGAAGGAGAGCCAGCATCACTGATTTGGTTTATTTTGAGAAGTCACCAGATTTCTGTGAACAGGAGTTACATTTGGACTCAGCAGGGACGCAAGGTCGAATATGCAATAAAACAAGCCCTGGACTGGACAATTGTGAGAGTCTCTGCTGTGGCCGGGGACACAACATCCTGCGACAGACACGCAGTGAAAGGTGCAACTGTAAATTTCACTGGTGTTGTTATGTGGTTTGTGAGGAGTGTCGTATCACTGAGTGGGTAAGCGTCTGTAAATAGCCAGTACCAACCAGATGGACACAAATATGTACATAATCTGTATTAAATACTGGATGTTTCTGCTGCAAGGAAGAAAGTACACCAAAAATAAACACAAACTAAATGCTGGCCACATTTCTCAAACTTACTATTTGACAATACAGACTATCCCAGATAAAACAAGTGTTCCGTGGACTAATGGGTCAAGTGTTTTACAGCTGGGTTTAATACCCTGCAAGATCAAAGATGCTTCAAGGCAACCTAACCCAATTTACAATATATGATCATCTTTACCAACAGTGGAACAGAAATGTGTTTGTATCATTATCCCTATCGAAAAACAAAAGTTGTTCATTTCAGTTTACCACATGAAATACATATATATATATATATTCTTGGAAAAAACAAAGTCAGCAACGTGTACTGTTTTGAAAACAAATGAATATAGAATGAAGTTTAAAAACATGTATTAGGAACTTGTGCAATTGATAATGCTTGGGCCAAACAGACTCATTTTTCATTAGGATGAATGTTCCTTCGGTATGTTTTTACCAAAAAAAAAACCAGGTTATTTCATGCATTTACCACTCTCAGTAAATTATTATTATTCAAATTCTACAATTTTCTATTTCCCTGATAAATTTCTATAATGAATGAAGGCAGGTAAGTTTCAGCCAAATACATTCAAACATTAGGTAAGGATTTTGCGTCACTTTCCTATATTATAAAGATATCATGTTTCAGATTTAATATTAAAGGGACAATGAACCCAAATTTTTTCTTTCGTGATTCAGATAGAGCATGCAATTTTAAGCAACTTTCTAATTTATTATCAAATTTTCTTCATTCTTTTGCTATCTTTTTTTGAAAAAGAAGGAATCTAATCTAAGGAGCTAGCCAATTTTTGGTTCAGACCGCTGGATAGCACTTGTTTATTGGTGGGTGAATTTTTCCACCAATCAGCAAGAACAACCCAGGTTGCTAACCAAAAATGGGCCGGCATCTAAACTTACATTCTTGCTTTTCAAATAAAGATACTAAGAGTATGACTAAAATTCAATAATAGGAGTAAATTAGAAAGTTGCTTAAAACTGCATGCTCTATCTGAATCAGAAAAGAAAAAAAATTGGGTTCAGTGTCCCTTTAAGTTCTCCTAAAAATGTATGTTTGTATCATTAGGTGATAGATTAAACATACATTAATATAGCTCTTACTGTTAAGATAAGGACTGGAATTTATTACTCATATGGATAAAATTAACTAGTCAGGAGATCAAAATTAGTACTGCGCTCTATATTAAATATAGGAAAAAGCCCAATCAAAGTTATATGAAATCCCCCAAAAAACATTTTGTGATTCAGACAGAGAATACAATTTGAAAAATAGTTTCCAATTGACTTCTATTTTCTAATTTTCTTCATTCCCATGGTATTATTTGTTTTAGAGACACCTAGCAAGGCATCGAGAGCAGTATGTGGCAGAAAATAGTGCTGCTCTCTAGTGCTCTTGCAAATTGGATAACATTCTTGCAAAACTGCTGCCATGAAGTGCTCCAGAAATGGGCCGGCTCCTAAGCTTATGTCCCTGCTTTTCAACAAAAGATACCAAGACAACAAAGAAAAAATGATAATGGAAGTAAATTAGAAAGTTGTTTAAAACTGAATGCTCTATTTGAATTATGAAAGAAAAATGTTGGGCTTCATATCCCTTTAATTGCTCGTCAGCGTAGATTACAGGAAACTTTCAGCCCTGTTCAAAACAATTTATTGATCTATCAATATTAAAATGCTGCTCAGTGATATTTACCAAAAAAAGATTATTTTGAATGTTTTGTAAAATAAAATAGTTTATTATGCTGAAGGTAGGATTTTGAGTAATGCTTATTTGTGCAATAAATGGGACCTGCTTTTTGTTCATCTTTACCATTCAAAATGATGGACTTCAAATGAACATTGTATTGTATTTTTTTTGTGTTACCAATGATCAATTTTACCTGCTGGAGTATATAAAATTGTTTACAATTTTTTACCTGCAATATTATTTATAGAAAAGCTATGTAAACAAGACGTGACATCAGAAACCAACCTCTGATCAGTAGGCTATTCTCGTTGCTTGTAATAACACAAACTCTTATCGGCTACTTACCTAAATTCATTGTCATTTCACAATGACTTATACTAGTTGCATACAATGAAATGTATTGGAAATGTCACTTTTAAAGGGACAGTAAACACCTTGTAATTACAAGACATTTGCTATTGGATAACATATCAGCCACATCCCTTTTACTGCATTTTTTTTTTCAACAGCTAAACTCCACCCTTCATTTGCCATACTTTGATGAGTCAGTCTCAGATTTTTGCAGTTGTTATCAGGCACGTGCAATAGGATGATTCATGATGATTCCAATAAGGAAGAAGGAGGGCCCTCACAGCATTTGGCTTTTTTCTGAGCTGGACTCCTCCTTGTAAATGTGCAACACACTAGGATCTGTGCAAATCCAGATCTAAGCGTGTTGCACTTTCACAGAAGAAATCCACCCCCGAAAAAAACCGAATGCTGTAAGCGGCCAACTTCTTCCGCATTTGGATCATCACGAATGATCTGAATGCATATGCCTAGTTAAAGCCAATTCAGGAAAAATATGTAGCAGGTTAGCCTTGATAGGTCAGCAGTGTTCATGGCAAGTTCTGAAAATTAAAAAAATCACAATTTTCAGAGTTAATTACATGAAAAGGGACACAATAAATAATGAAACTATATAGCAAAGTCATTTCATTAAGGCATTTACTGTGTCCTTTATCTTTATTCTAGTAATTGAAAATGTCAGTACGTAAGTATTGGCCTTTGTGTATATACAGAGTGAGATAAGAAAGCATTTGTGCCTATAAACAAATAATATAAGGAGGTGTGCTCTTCCTGCAGACTTGCTATACATTTACTATTCTGCAGCTGGTATTAGAAGTCATTGAAAACACATTAAAGGGAAAACAATTTTACAGACAGTGTCCTTTTAACTTTTTGTATTCTGATAGTGGATAATGAAGCAACAATATTATGTCTCCCATACAAAATATATGCTATGTTCATATATGCTACAAAAAATATATGAAACAAATAAATAAATTATAAATGGTTGCTTATTTTTTGTTTCCTACAGATCTTCTTGAGAAAACAGTAAATAGAAATAACATATATTGTAAAAATGTAATAACAGAGTTTGCGATTTGTATATGGAATTATTGTGTGCGTTATTATATTTTATGGTAAGTTATTTTCTTGTTGTAAATTCCCAATAAAATGTTAAAAAGAATGGTTTCAGTGTGTCATTTTTATGGTTATTCAAATGCTTCATTTAATCTCAAGACCAGATATATTATTCTTCAACAAATAAAACCGAAAAACAATAATAAAGGGCTAGGTTACAAGTGGGGCCCAATCAATAGTGCAGGGTGGGACCTCACGCAAAAAAATAACGCACAATTTGGTATTACAAGTGGATGGTTAATAACTTTAACCACAGTATCTTAACATTTTTTTTAGCACTCCCTATTTTTTTAATGGATAGCACAGGAAGCATATTATAAGAGGTGAGTTAAGTTTTGCACTCAAGCGCAATCAAATATAGTGCTGATAGTGTAGTGTTTTGTAAGATCCGAAGTAAACAATTACTATTAACAGCATAGCACAGAACTACATGAAGAACGCCACTAAATTAGGGCTAGATTTACGAGTGTGCGCAAGTTATAAGGGCTTTATCGCAGCTCTTTGCGTACATTGGAAGTAGTGTGCGTATCACAAGGTGAAAGTAAATGCGTTAGATTGAGCGCAATTGAATTTAGCGCGCATCTGGATACCGCAGCTTCAGAGATCTAGTTAACTGTTACGTGAGGCAAAAATGTTGCACAAAACACATCAAAAATACATTGAAAGTAAAGTTACACTCATAAAACTGCTAAAAAAGTATTAAAAAAAAATTGCATAAAAAGTTGTAATGGCTCAAAGATTTTTGAGTCTTAGGTGTAAAAAAAAGGCTGCAAAGAGATTTAACGTCGAGATACATACATGTCTAAACATGTATATGTATGTATTTATGTGTGTGTATGTATATATATATATATATATATATATATATATACTGTATATACTGTATATATATATATATATATACATTTTTATATGTGTGTACATATGTATTTATATGTGCATATATGTACTTACAGACATATATACACATATAAACACATGAAAGCATATGTATACATATAAAGAAATATATATAAGTACATTGGCGCCCTTTGCAGTCAGGTAGCTGAAAACATCAAAAATCATATTATTGCAATATTCAAGTGTTAAACTGTGTATTTACTGTAAATATTTCACATTCCAATGTTCTTCACATAGGGGAATAGAACATATTCTGTTATGTGAAGAATATTAGAATGTGAAGTGAAATATTAATATTTCATGTCGGGTTATCACACTTGAGAAAACACGATTAGATGTTTTCTCTTTTCTCGCTCCGTTGAAGTCTAAGGGGGAATACGTTAAATCAGTTGCGGTATTTAAAGTTGGGCTTTTTGCGCACGTCAGGTTAGCGCTTGTGCGAAAACTTTTTACTTTCAACCTATAATATGCATGCTACCCAATGCGTGCAAAAACGTACTTTTAGCTAATTTAATGCGCGAGCAGGAGTGATAAATAGCGCTCCACTCGTTATCTAGACCTTAATAAGTATTGACTTCTAATATGAGTACAAAAAGGAAGCTATTAAGTATTGTTAATGCACAATAGAGCTAATATGTTTGCTCTCCACATGTAATCTAGGTCAAAATGTTTAATTATGCACTTTTAGCTTTTATTTTGCCTTCCTTTTCCTATAATTTATCTCTGCAAATTGTGGATTTTCCAAATGCCATACAAATTGGAAGTGCAGACTACAGACTTCAGAAATGTAATCCAGCTACATTCTACACTGTGTAATATCTCATTTGTACCTGACCCTAATTGACCACAGCAGAAGTGTTAAATAAGAGGATTTTAAATGAATATAAAACCGTTCTCCTTTAGTAAATATATGTTATACCAAAGTAAACATAAAAAGAAACAGATAGTGTTAAAAATCAGCAATCTCCTTTTTTCTTGCTAAATGAGCTCTTAGAAATAAGACAACTACCATTACAGAACTTTAAGGGCCATTAAATACAGCAGGATAGCATAACCAACAGATACATGATACAAAGACAATGCAAAGCTCTAACGCTCTCTATAAGAATGCTCGCCAGCCCTTCTATTTCCGTGGTGGAATTATATAAAGCCATTTTACAATGAAAACAGGATGTCTCGGAAGGCGATGCATACATTACAATAAAAATTGTAATTTAAAAATCATACAAAATGAATAATTAAATAATTCACATAAAAATAAGCAGGAAAAATGTGTATTGTTAAGGTGCATCACAAATTGTAACAAAATTCTTCAACAAAAAACGTATTTTATCAAAAATTTTAAATTTGTATGTAAATTACCCAGGAATAAATCGTATTAAATATGCACAGTGTAAATCATAATTTAAGTACTCTGGATGTGCAAATAAAACATAGAAATTCGGACTTATAATTACAAAATACAAAGTGTAATTGCTTTTTATGCAAAAAAATGTGCGAAACATGGGAGTTCGAGGGCCGTATTTGAAATTGTCTCTCAAATCCCAGCATAACTGTGTAAAGTTTGTCGCAATACAGATCGCACAGTTATTTCTCAACAGTTAGAAGGTGGTAAACTTTTCTTAAAACACTCAAAATACTAATACTCTAATAGAAAAACACATGCATACGGAAATAGAAGTGATATGCAGAAAGCAGCGTAATGTGATTTATATTGGCTGCTGGATTTCATTTTCAAAGGGCCCTCCCTGATAACTTCACTCTATGGAGTGAAGTGCCCCTTTCCAGCGACCTCCATTACTTTATATAGGAGCCATCTCACCACTCGCAGGGACTGCCCGTGCTCTAATTGATCCATGAAAGTTCAATTTTAACTTTAGTGTTAAAATTCTACTGTCACATTATTTTTGCAGCAAGCATCCTTTATTAAGCATGGACAATAAACTTACTGCAACTATTATAGGTGTCTCCTAGCAAAACTTCAAAGGAAAAGCTGCTCCTTTGCCTTCCTGTAGCAACCACAGCCCCCTTGTAATGGACCCTTCACAAATTAGGTTTAAAAAAGATAAAATAAAAGGTTGAATTCTTTTAAAATTAGTAATACATATTGCTATAATTTAAATTTTCTTTCAGGATTCAGACAGAGCATACAATTTAAATAAACTTTGCAATTTACTTCTATTATCTTATTTTCCTTTATTCTCTTGGTATCCTTTGTTGAAAGAGCAGCAATGCACTACTGGGTGCTAGCTGATTACATCAGGTGAGCCAAAGACAAGAGGCATATACAGGGGGTGCAGAATTATTAGGCAAGTTGTATTTTTGAGGATTAATTTTATTATTGAACAACAACCATGTTCTCAATGAACCCAAAAAACTCATTAATATCAAAGCTGAATAGTTTTGGAAGTAGTTTTTAGTTTGTTTTTAGTTATAGCTATTTTAGGGGGATATCTGTGTGTGCAGGTGACTATTACTGTGCATAATTATTAGGCAACTTAACAAAAAAACAAATATATACCCATTTCAATTATTTATTTTTACCAGTGAAACCAATATAACATCTCAACATTCACAAATATACATTTCTGACATTCAAAAACAAAACAAAAACAAATCAGTGACCAGTCACCTTTCTTTGCAAGGACACTCAAAAGCCTGCCATCCATGGATTCTGTCAGTGTTTTGATCTGTTCACCATCAACATTGCGTGCAGCAGCAACCACAGCCTCCCAGACACTGTTCAGAGAGGTGTACTGTTTTCCCTCCTTGTAAATCTCACATTTGATGATGGACCACAGGTTCTCAATGGGGTTCAGATCGGGTGAACAAGGAGGCCATGTCATTAGATTTTCTTCTTTTATACCCTTTCTTGCCAGCCACGCTGTGGAGTACTTGGACGCGTGTGATGGAGCATTGTCCTGCATGAAAATCATGTTTTTCTTGAAGGATGCAGACTTCTTCCTGTACCACTGCTTGAAGTAGGTGTCTTCCAGAAACTGGCAGTAGGACTGGGAGTTGAGCTTGACTCCATCCTCAACCCGAAAAGGCCCACAAGCTCATCTTTGATGATACCAGCCCAAACCAGTACTCCACCTCCACCTTGCTGGCGTCTGAGTCGGACTGGAGCTCTCTGCCCTTTACCAATCCAGCCACGAGCCCATCCATCTGGCCCATCAAGACTCACTCTCATTTCATCAGTCCATAAAACCTTAGAAAAATCAGTCTTGAGATATTTCTTGGCCCAGTCTTGACGTTTCAGCTTGTGTGTCTTGTTCAGTGGTGGTCGTCTTTCAGCCTTTCTTACCTTGGCCATGTCTCTGAGTATTGCACACCTTGTGCTTTTGGGCACTCCAGTGATGTTGCAGCTCTGAAATATGGCCAAACTGGTGGCAAGTGGCATCTTGGCAGCTGCAAGCTTGACTTTTCTCAGTTCATGGGCAGTTATTTTGCGCCTTGGTTTTTCCACACGCTTCTTGCGACCCTGTTTACTATTTTGAATGAAACGCTTGATTGTTCGATGATCACGCTTCAGAAGCTTTGCAATTTTAAGAGTGCTGCATCCCTCTGCAAGATATCTCGCTATTTTTGACTTTTCTGAGCCTGTCAAGTCCTTCTTTTGACCCATTTTGCCAAAGGAAAGGAAGTTGCCTAATAATTATACACACCTGATATAGGGTGTTGATGTCATTAGACCACACCCCTTCTCATTACAGAGATGCCCATCACCTAATATGCTTAATTGGTAGTAGGCTTTCGAGCCTATACAGCTTGGAGTAAGACAACATGCATAAAGAGGATGATGTGGTCAAAATACTCATTTGCCTAATAATTCTGCACTCCCTGTATATGCAGCCACCAATCAGCAGCTAGCTCCCAGTAGTGCACTGCAACTCCTGGGCATACCTAGGTATGCTTTTAATCAAGGTATACCAGTCAGCAGCTAGCTCCCATTAGTGCATTACATTGCAGCTCCTGAGCTACCAAGGTATGTTTTTCAACAAAGGACTCCAAGAGAACAGAGCAAATTAGATAACAAAAGTAAATTGGAAAGTTTAATTTTCACTTTACTGTCCTTTGAAAACAAATGAACTGCTTTGCTACAAAACTTTTTCAATATCCAAACTACACTCACCACTTGCCTTATTTGGGGGAGCCAATCTGGGCTTGAGTCTGCAGCTGACAAAGCTAGCCACAGTCATATTATTAGTATACAGTGTGTTTTGCAGTATACTACTTAAATGTTAATTATGAAGATACTGTTTGTAGCAGAGTTAGTCTTGATAGACAATAGAAAAGTTCCCAAAAAAGTTTTCAGTTGTTAATTACATGTTATCAGGAATAAAACCTGTGCATTTGGCAGGATTTTTTCTTGTGAAAGTGTAGCACATTAAGATCTGTGCAAATCTAGATCTTAGTGTGTTGCAATTTCACTAGAAGAAATCCGGCTCCAAAACTAGAGGAATGCCGCTGGTGGCTGTCTTCTTCTGCATTTGAAATGAAGCTACCGAATGCACAGGTATAATCAAAACTGACATATACACGGGCCCTTTTGCTCCTCTTAAGGTTACATTACAGTTCTTTTAGCCCTTTGTACAATGTGTAAGCAGTAGCGGACCTACTCAACAGAGGATCCTGGTGCAAAATTACACAGTAGTAAGCAATAGTACTAATATACATGCTGCTCGGTATATTGATTAGTGCATGCTGCACTAACAAAAACTAGCATGCATGAGGAGTGTACACATTCTGCACATACCTATGTATAGACTGGCTGCTATGGGTCCCCCCTGCAGAAGTGGTAGTCCCGCCCCTGTGTGTAAAGGAAATACTCATCTACATGTGTGAGAGTAACCTATCGCAATCCAAATCAATCTTGATAACTTGCAAACCATATGAATGTCATTTGTATATAAGCATGATTTGCTAAATGATTAATACTGATACTTTCAATATTTTTTTCCCAATTATTGATTGAGAAAGCACAGTTTTCTGTTTTGGGGAGATATACATCTGAAATCAAGAAGAACACTACAGGTTTTGTCAGGTACCTTCCCTGCTGGGACGGTGGGTGTCTGTTTGTGGTAGTTAGGGCCGTGCAGATATGCCGGATCATTTTCTCGTGTTCATGTGCTTCACCCACGTAGACGTGTTTCCAGGTCTTTCAATCTGGCAGGCATTATTTCATAGTAGAACACAAGGAGAAGTGGAGCACAGGGCTAAAATCCAACAGTTTATTAAGTGAATGAGAGATAAAAACAAAAAGAGAGACAGAAAACACGGTCTTACGCGTTTCAGCGTTCTCCGGCCATACTTATATACCAATATATTCTGTTACCATCACACATATAAAGGTGCAAACACAATCCTATTGGTGAACAGATAACTACATCCTTAGAGGGACAAACCCAAATAAATTCATATGCATAAATATGTGCAGTAATTCATCAGTATTTACAAACGGATAACAGTATGGCAAAGGTATGAGCATATTCAAAGGCCTATAATAAGCAGAAAAGGAGAAAATAAACTAATATAAACCGAACATGTATAATTATACATATAAAAGAAATGCAAAGTTTTGTTATTATATCAAAAAGAATAATATTCATTTGATCTCCTTTATATTAGCATCAAACACGGGTTATACATTAACATCATTTAGGGAAATAAATCATTATTAGGTTTTCCCACATAGCGAACATATACACAGCTGAACGCAAGGAAACACAAGCTTAGAGCCAGTGGTTAATGATATTGGTTTCTATGTTTAGACCTAAGGGGATCCTAGTTCTAAGTGAGAGGATCCAAAATGCTTCTCATTTTGCAAGTAGTGCTTGTAGGTCACCACCCCTTTTGGGTCTTGAAATCTTCTCAATAACACACCATTTTAGATTTGTAGTTAGCCTTGATGCTCCAGAAAAAAATGGGATGCCAGAGCACAACAGTGATACAGATTATCTATATCATTGAGGTGCTCACATATCCTTTCCCTGACCTCTCTAGACGTACGGCCAACATATTGAAATTTACATATTTGGCACCAGAATAGGTATATCACATACGTAGACCTACAATTAGTTAATTTATCTAGAGTATATATTTTTTGAGTAGTATTACATTGAAAGGTTTTACAGATCAGGGTATGTGCACATGCCTTACATGATCTGCCCCCCCATGTATAGTTTAGTTGTCAGCCATGATGAGGCTCTTGTAGAGTCTTGGTTAAATCACGTCATACTGGAAGCCAATAAATTACCTAGAGTTTTACTCCATTTACTCACAAACTGACAACCCTTGTTAACAGACTCAGCCAAATCATCATCTCCTAACAAAATGTGGAGATGTTTCTTAATGATATTACACACTTGGTGATACTAAGCTGAGTATGTAGTAACACATGTTGAAAATGTTCTTGTCTTGCTAGACTCTTTGGATGATCCTGCAATAATGTTTGTCTGTCAATATATTTTACCTCATTAAATGCTTTATCAATTATGGACTTAGGATAGCCTCTCTGAAACAACCTTCTTTTTTAGGTCCTCACTCTCTTCAATAAATGTAGACCCATTGGTACAGTTTCTTTTTCTACAAAGAAATTGGCCTTTCGCTATTTCATATTGGCAGTGGTTAGGATGGGAGCTTCTAGCATGCAGTAAGGTGTTTGGATGAAATTGGTTTTCTATAGAGGCCGGCAGTAATAGGGCCTGTATCCTTTTCTCCCTTGAGTATTAAGTCAAGGTATGCAACCTAACATTTATCAAAGGTAGAGGTAAACTGAAGCCCACAATTGTTGTGGTTCAAAGAAAAGGAGAGCTTGTGCTTCTGTATCAGGCCAAAAAAATATGAGATAATGTATATATCTCTTGTACATTATAATAGAGTCTATATAAGGGTTATCATCTGCAAAGACATGGGACAGCTCCCACCAACCCATGAACAGGTTGGAGTAAGCAGGGGCGAATTTCACCCCCATCGCTGTCCCATGCCTCTGCAGATAAAACTCACTATTAAACGCAAAGAAATTATGTTGCAACAAAAACCGCAAAGTATGTACAATAAATTGTTTGAGGTCAAGAGAATGATTTGAATACCGATCCATATTCGATCCCCATATTTGAAGTCCAAGTGCATGCTCTTCTCGCCTTCCTAGTGATCGTTGTCATAGAATACTTTGCTTATACACTTATACAGGTAACCGCACACGTTGCTCACCTGTTGCTAGTCACGCCCCTTGGTAAATAGCATCAGTCCGTCTTTGCATTGCTTCTTTGTTTCCAGCAACCTAGCGCTTATTCCTGTTCTCAGTCTGGCCTGCCCTGACCTCAGATTGTTTAGCGACTTTGCCTTGCCAGTCGCTGTTGTTTCCGAGTATACTTTTGTCACTTTTCCTCCCTTTTAAGGAATGCCTCAATCTGATGCTGACCAGTGGTCAGGAAGAGGGAGGGTGAATTTAAACATGGTAGTGTCAGTGGCGTAAACTGTGAAACCGCTCTATTGCAATAATGTAGCTTTCAAATGGTATTGCTCTTTATGACTGGACCTGCAAAAACTGGAAACTGCACTGTCATGAATGGATTTTGTCTTTGTAGTCACTAAGGTGCAATCCTATTTGAAAGCGCGGTCATGAAGGTGCAATCCCATTTGAAAGCGCGGTCATGAAGGTGCAATCCCATTTGAAAGCATGGTCATGAAGGTGCAATCCCATTTGAAAGTGCGGTCATGAAGGTACAATCCCATTTGAAAGTGTGGTGATGAAGGTGCAATCCCATTTGAAAGTACGGTCAAAAAAGTGCAATTCCATTTCAAAGCGCGGTCATGAAGGAGCAATCCCATTTGAAAGCCATTTAAGAAGACGCCTGTACTGAAACTGAAAGAATGTGATTGCTACATGCAATATCAAGATTTGGGTCCTGTCCACTGCAGATGGACTATAGTATAGCAATTAATAAAGTTCTAATGAATCTAGACTTGTATACAAATACGTAATAACCTTAAATAAAAAGGGAAATAGGATCTATTACAGCCCCATAAACAAAATTATTTACCAGAAAGAATTATTTACCAGAAAAGATTCTAGTAGTGCAGATAGGGTCTAATAACCCTTATGTACTATTATTGGGTGATGGGGTGCACACTGTCCTGATCAGAGATTAGTTAAACAAGGAGAAAAAGATGGAAATTCTTAGAGCACTCAAAAAAAGAAGAGATACCATTACAACAGTATAAGGCAGGAGGGACCGCCAAGGAAGGTTGACAAATTAAAACTTAACGTTTATTAAATACTATAATAATAAAAAAAAAAACAGTGTGGGTGTATGTGAAACTTAGATTCAAAATACAACACAAAAGAGATGAGTACCCGCAAACCCAGGTATTACCAATTAAAGGTTAATCCTAATAATAGCAGAGGTTAATACTAAACTAGGTATGTACTGAAAACAGGCTGCACAAAAAATTGTTATTATGTGCAAGTAAGAGTGAAAACCACACATCAATTAGGATAGAACCAAGTGTAGTACTCAAAAAGTCTGAGGAAAACTATTAAGCTATTAAAGGGACCTTAAACACTGAACTTTTAGTCACTAAAATTTTAATGCTTTTAGTGTAGGTTATAATATTTTAAACCAAACCCCATTGCTATTTTTTTCATATGTAAGCCTATCTTCTAATAATTAATTTGAAACTCCCCCGTTTCCCCATTTTTTTTTATCAGCCGTGCAGATGCTGCTAATGGTCTGGGCACTATTCCGCATGTGGCTTGTGGCTTACTGTGAGTGCGCACGCATGCAAACGTCGCACTATCCAGCATACACACAGCAGTAGCAGCGATCGTAAGCATGTTTCAGGCAAAAGAGAGCTGACAGCTAACTGCTCGATAGCGAGCTTCATAGTGATTGAATGTGATCTATGTCAGATGAGCGGATGTAGTAAAATATATATATACACATTACTACATCCGCTCATCTGACATAGATCACATTCAATCACTATGAAGCTCGCTATCGAGCAGTTAGCTGTCAGCTCTCTTTTGCCTGAGACATGCTTACGATCGCTGCTACTGCTGTGTGTATGCTGGATAGTGCGACGTTTGCATGCGTGCGCACTCACAGTAAGCCACAAGCCACATCCGGAATAGTGCCCAGACCATTAGCAGCATCTGAGTTTCATGGATGCAGTCATAAAAGCACGCATGGTTATTAGACACCTCGGGCACACGCATCACGTGATCGCCAATATGAGGAGAGAACGTACGTTACAACATGGCGGCCACCACCGCATTCAGTAGGTGTAAAATTGAAAAATAAAAATATTTGCAAAGAACTTAGATAGCAAAGTAAAAAAAACAAATACAATTCAAATCTATAAACAGTTTGTAAAAATACATCATAATTACATGTAAACAGAAAGTGTTTAGGGTCCCTTTAATGAATGGCAAGGTAAAAAAACCTCAGGCCAGTACATACCAAAAATGCACAAGGAACTTATCTAAGAAAAGAGGATTAACCTCACAACGATAATACTAACTAGATGCAATACTGGAAAAAGTCCTGTCTTCTTTCCTTGAAGTTTCTACCTATCTACCATAGAGTGCACCCAGGCAATATACACTTACAGTGAGTGCTTGGACCCCAGATCTAAATACATATATTCATATACAGTTAACAACTATAAATGTCTAAGGAGAAGATAATCTTGAAATGGCACAGACACACACAAATACACACGCACATATACACATACACACACACACACACTTATACACATACATATAAACACATACATATACACACAAACACACACACACATATATATATATATATATACACATATACACATATAAACACATATATACACACACACAAACACTTATATACACACACATATACACACACATATAAACACATACATACAAACACACATACACACACAAACACATATACACACACAAACACATATATATACACACACATATACACACACACATATAAACACATACATATATACACACACATATACACACACAAACACATATACACACACAAACACATATACACACACACACACACATATATACACACATATAAACACATACATACAAACACACAAACACATATACACACACAAACACATATATACACACACACACATATACACATACACACACATATAAACACATACATATATACACACACACAAACACATATACACACACACACATATATACACATACACGCACATATAAACACATGCATACACACACATATAAACACATACATACAAACACACAAACACATATACACACACAAACACATATATATATACACACACACACATATACACATACACACACATATAAACACATACATATACAAATACACACATATAAACACATACATATATACACACACAAACACATATACACACACACACATAAATACACATACACACACATATAAACATATAAAAACACACACATACACATATAAACACACACATACACAAACACCTACATACACACACAACCAACAAGAAGCTGTTTTGATTAGTTAGAATTTTTAAAAGTAAAGTACGATGCCTTACTTTATGATTTCCATGTTTGTTTGTAACTTTCAGAATCACAGAAAGTTATGCATTTCTAACCACTGCACTTTTGTTCCTTACATTTCACTGTTACAACAGGGAAGCACAGGTCTGAAATACATTTGACAGTTGGCTGTATTATTTTTCACAAGCCACCTTAGAAGCTTTAGATGTTATATTTTTATTTCATATTGAATTATTACCAATTTCTTCGTTTTCTTGGTACTTTTTGTTGAAAAGCAGGGATGTATGCTTAAGAGCCTGCCAATTTCTGGAGCACTATATGACAGCAGTTTTGCTAAAATGAATGTTATCTATTTGTAGGATCACTAGATGGCAGGGGCAGCACTATTTCCTGCCACATAGTGGTCCATATGCCTACCTAGGTATCTCTTTAACACAGAATATCATGGGAACAAAGCAAATTTGATAATAGAAAAAAATTGGAAACTTTTTTTAAAATGGTTTGCTCACAAAATAATTTTTTTGGGTTTCATATCCATTTTATGAGACAGTAAACACCTTGGCCTAGATTTAGAGTTTGGCGGTAGCCGTCAAAACCAGCGTTAGAGGCTCCTAACGCTGGTTTTTTACCGCCCTCTGGTATTTGGAGCCAGTCATTAAAGGGTCTAACGCTCACTTTCCAGCCGCGACTTTTCCATACCGCAGATCCCCTTACGTCAATTGCGTATCCTATCTTTTCAATGGGATCTTTCTAACGCCGGTATTTAGAGTCGTGGCTGAAGTGAGAGTTAGAAATCTAACGACAAAACTCCAGCCGCAGAAAAAAGTCAGTAGTTAAGAGCTTTCTGGGCTAACGCCGGTTTATAAAGCTCTTAACTACTGTGCTCTAAAGTACACTAACACCCATAAACTACCTATGTACCCCTAAACCGAGGTCCCCCCACATCGCCGCCACTCTATTAAAATTTTTTAACCCCTAATCTGCCGACCGCACGCCGATGCCACCTACGTTATCCCTATGAACCCTTAATCTGCTGCCCCTAACACCGCCGACCCCTATATTATATTTATTAACCCCTAATCTGCCCCCCTCACCGTCGCCTCCACCTGCCTACACTTATTAACCCCTAATCTGCCGAGCGGACCGCACCGCTACTATAATAAAGTTATTAACCCCTAATCCACCTCACTCCCGCCTCAATAACCCTATAATAAATAGTATTAACCCCTAATCTGCCCTCCCTAACATCGCCGACACCTAACTTCAAGTATTAACCCCTAATCTGACGATCGGAGCTCACCTCTACTCTAATAAATTTTTTAACCCCTAAAGCTAATTCTAACCCTAACACCCCCCTAAATTAAATATAATTTTATTCTAACGAAATAAATTAACTCTTATTAAATAAATTATTCCTATTTAAAGCTAAATACTTACCTGTAAAATAAACCCTAATGTAGCTACAATATAAATTATAATTATATTGTAGCTATTTTAGGATTAATATTTATTTTACAGGCAACTTTGTATTTATTTTAACCAGGTACAATAGCTATTAAATAGTTAATAACTATTTAATAGTTACCTAGTTAAAATAATTACAAAATTACCTGTAAAATAAATCCTAACCTAAGTTACAATTAAACCTAACACTACACTATCAATAAATTAATTAAATAAAATACCTACAAATAAATACAATTAAATAAACTAACTAAAGTACAAAAAATAAAAAAGTACTAAGTTACAAAAAATAAAAAAATATTTACAAACATTAGAAAAATATTACAACAATTTTAAACTAATTACACCTACTCTAAGCCCCCTAATAAAATAACAAAGCCCCCCAAAATAAAAAAATGCCCTACCCTATTCTAAAATTAAAAAAGAAAAGCTCTTTTACCTTACCAGCCCTGAAAAGGGCCCTTTGCGGGGCATGCCCCAAAGAATTCAGCTCTTTTGCCTGTAAAAAAAAAAACACATACAATACCCCCCCCCAACATTTACAACCCACCACCCACAAACCCCTAATCTAACCCAAACCCCCCTTAAATAAACCTAACACTAAGCCCCTGAAGATCTCCCTACCTTGTCTTCACCTCACCGGGTTCACCGATCGGTCCAGAAGAGGGTCCGAAGTCTTGATCCAAGCGGCGGCTGAAGAACTCCATCATCATGAAGTCGGAAGTCCATCATCGGGATGAAGTCTTCTATCAAGCCGCATCTTCAATCTTCTTTGTTCCGGAGCGGAGCGGAGCCATCTTCTTCCAAGCCGACGCGGAACATCCTCTTCAACCGACGCCTACTCGCCGAATGACGGTTCCTTTAAATGACGTCATCCAAGATGGCGTCCCTCGAATTCCGATTGGCTGATAGGATTCTATCAGCCAATCGGAATTAAGGTAGGAATATTCTGATTGGCTGATGGAATCAGCCAATCAGATTCAAGTTCAATCCGATTGGCTGATTGGATCAGCCAATCAGATTGAGCTTGCATTCTATTGGCTGCTCCTATCAGCCAATAGAATGCGAGCTCAATCTGATTGGCTGATTGGATCAGCCAATCAGATTGAACTTGAATCTGATTGGCTGATTCCATCAGCCAATCAGAATATTCCTACCTTAATTCCGATTGGCTGATAGAATCCTATCAGCCAATCGGAATTCGAGGGATGCCATCTTGGATGACGTCATTTAAAGGAACCGTCATTCGGCGAGTAGGCGTCGGTTGAAGAGGATGTTCCGCGTCGGCTTGGAAGAAGATGGCTCCGCTCCGGAAGAAAGAAGATTGAAGATGATGCTTGATAGAAGACTTCCTCCCGATGATGGACTTCCGACTTCAGCCCGATGATGGATTTCTTCAGCCGCCGCTTGGATCCAGACTTCAGCCCGAGGATGGACGTCACTCTTCAGCCCCCCGCTTGGGCTTGGATCAAGACTTCGGACCCTCTTCTGGACAGATCGGGACCCGGTGAGGTGAAGACAAGGTAGGGAGATCTTCAGGGGCTTAGTGTTAGGTTTATTTAAGGGGGGTTTGGGTTAGATTAGGGGTATGTGGGTGGTGGGTTGTAATGTTGGGGGGGGGTATTGTATGTGTTTTTTTTCCATGCAAAAGAGCTGAATTCTTTGGGGCATGCCCCGCAAAGGGCCCTTTTCAGGGCTGGTAAGGTAAAAGAGCTTTGAACTTTTTTAATTTAGAATAGGGTAGGGCATTTTTTTATTTTGGGGGTCTTTGTTATTTTATTAGGGGGCTTAGAGTAGGTGTAATTAGTTTAAAATTGTTGTAATATTTTTCTAATGTTTGTAAATATTTTTTTATTTTTTTTAACTTAGTTCTTTTTTATTTTTTGTACTTTAGTTAGTTTATTTAATTGTATTTATTTGTAGGTATTTTATTTAATTAATTTATTGATAGTGTAGTGTTAGGTTTAATTGTAGATAATTGTAGGTATTTTATTTAATTAATTTATTGATAGTGTAGTGTTAGGTTTAATTGTATATAATTGTAGGAATTGTATTTAATTAATTTATTGATAGTGTAGTGTTAGGTTTAATTGTAACTTAGGTTAGGATTTATTTTACAGGTAATTTTGTAATTATTTTAACTATTTTAGCTATTAAATAGTTATTAACTATTTAATAGCTATTGTACCTGGTTAAAATATATACAAAGTTGCCTGTAAAATAAATATTAATCCTAAAATAGCTATAATATAATTATAATTTATATTGTAGCTATATTAGGGTTTATTTTACAGGTAAGTATTTAGCTTTAAATAGGAATAATTTATTTAATAAGAGTTAATTTATTTAGTTAGATAAAAATTATATTTAACTTAGGGGGGTGTTAGTGTTAGACTTAGCTTTAGGGGTTAATACATTTATTACAGTAGCGGCGAGATTCGGTCGGCAGATTAGGGGTTAATAATTGAAGTTAGGTGTCGGCGATGTTAGGGAGGGCAGATTAGGGGTTAATACTATTTATTATAGGGTTATTGAGGCGGGAGTGAGGTGGATTAGGGGTTAATAACTTTATTATAGTAGCGGTGTGGTCCGCTCGGCAGATTAGGGGTTAATAAGTGTAGGCAGGTGGAGGCGACGTTGTGGGGGGCAGATTAGGGGTTAATAAATATAATATAGGGGTCGGTGGTGTTAGGGGCAGCAGATTAGGGGTACACAGGGATAATGTAGGTAGCGGCGGTTTACGTAGCGGCAGATTAGGGGTTAATAATAATATGCAGGTGTCAGCGATAGCGGGGGTGGCAGATTAGGGGTTAATAAGTGTAAGGTTAGGGGTGTTTAGACTCGGGGTACATGTTAGAGTGTTAGGTGCAGACGTAGGAAGTGTTTCCCCATAGGAAACAATGGGGCTGCGTTAGGAGCTGAACGCGGCTTTTTTGTTAGGTTTTTTTTTTCAGCTCAAACAGCCCCATTGTTTTCTATGGGGGAATCGTGCACGAGCACGTTTTTGAAGCTGGCCGCGTCCGTAAGCACCGCTGGTATCGAGAGTTGCAGTGGCGTTAAATTATGCTCTACGCTCCCTTTTTGGAGCCTAACGCACTGAAAACCCAGCCATTCTGTGAACTCTAAATACCAGCGGTATTTAAAAGGTGCGGGGGAAAAAAAGCACGGGTAGCTAACGCACCCCTTTGGCCGCCAAACTTTAAATATAGCCGCTTGTAATTAGTCAAAACTCCAGCCACAACTTGTAAATCTGGGCTTAATTCTGCAGATAACATGGCTTCCCATATTGTTAGTATAGATAGAGTGCATTAGTTTGCAGTTCTTATCGCTGAAAGCCAATTAGGCAAATATATGTAGCAGAGTTAGCCTTGAGAAGTTTGCAATGTATTTTTTCAGTTCTGAGAATTAGAACAATTATTAAACTTTCAAGGTGTTTACTGTCCCTTTAAAAATACATGATTTATTCTAAATGCATAAAATTTTTCAAGAAATTTGCTGTTCCAGTGGTGAAACAAAATCTTACTTCTCTTTTCATGCATTTGAAAGTGTGAGCTTGTTAGGCAGTACAGATGTGGTAGTAGTCCCAAAAGCAGTAAGCACAATTCCTGTTTGTGTGCCCGATTACGAGTGGCACACGTAGGTACATACATATACACATGTTAAATATGTATGTATATATACATGTTTATATGTGTGTACATATTTAAGTAATTATATGTGTATATATGTATTAACAGACATATACAAACACATATCTATAAATATATAGACACATATTTAAGTGCATTGGAGCCCTTTGCAGTCAAGTAGATGAATACATGTAAAAACATATTTATGCAATATTTATTTTTAATAAAGTGTAATACTGTGTATTTACTCTAAATATTTCACATTCCAATGTTCTGCACATAGCAGAATATGTTCTATGTATTTTTAAATAGCTATTCCTATATATATCTGTATATATCTATACCTATATATAATCATGTGTATATGTATATATATATATATATTTATATATATATGTGATCATGTTTGTGTGCAAGTAGTGTGTTAGTTTTTTTACACTTTTATTGTTTTATTATCTTCTAATGGGGAAATCTTTAATGCAATTGCGATATTCTATCTTAAGCTTTTTACGCGCATTCTGTATCGGTTATAATTTAAACACATTTTACTTTACTTTTTTTTTTTTAGTACAAAAACTAGTTTTAACATATCTGACTGATGCATGTCATGTGTATGTTTCCTGTTTCCTCCTTAGAAATACTAGAACTAATATTTTATTTGTTTTATTTATATTATTAAATATAACAGAATCCACTCTCTACTTGAGATACAGTCATGATGCGCACAGATGATGTAACTGTCTTATTAAGGTTAATATTTAACAATGTATAGTCAAAGGCAATGAAGCTTTACAATGAGAAGGATGTATGTTCTTTGGAAATTCCCATGTGAAAAGCATTTCCCAATTGTGCTTAGCACCACTATGACTCACCTGCAGGGCTCATCTGTATCTCACGCCCCCTCTGTTCCCAAGTTCCACCACCCATCTCATGCCAAACAAAATGTGCACACTGATTTGTTGGATAAGCATCTTCAATTTAACTTAATGGCTGAGGGGGCAGAATAATTTATACTTGTAATCACTGTTATGTGTAAATACTGACATTGTGAACTTCAAGAGACTTTAAAATATTTTAAGATGTGCACAATATATGCTGGGATCTGTACACAAAATAAACAATTTAAGAGCATTTCACATACTAATTTTGATAGCACAATTTATGAAGCATTGCAATTCAATTGCAGTTCAGGGAAACTTGGAAACTCAGGTGGAATTGATGTTTCTGGTCTGATAGCTGCCCCGAACTGGCACAGGAAAACTGAATAAGGGGTTACATTTTTTAGCTAAATTCATTCAACATAATACCAACCATAAACAATACCAAACTCACAAATATGTAATAAAGACACGACACTCAGGGTTGGGAGAAAAAAACCACCTCCCCAACGGAGAGAGGGGTTGCTTTATTAAATAAGTAAATAAATAACTTTAATACTGAATAGCTACCCAGCTGGCAAGATGCTCTTGTCCTAATTTACCCTCTAAGGGGTGTCGCCACCCTGGGAATGAGGACGCCCTCATTCTGCCTACGTCTCCGCCCAAGGAAGATCGACCAGCGAGCCGACCTATCCCTACACCTCGCCGACTAGGGTCCTAAACGCCCACTGTACTTTCCTTCTATGATGTTACCGGCCAATTTGAATTTTATGCCACACCCCTTTCCACCACCAAAAAGAGGACAAGGTACTCTTGCCCCACTAAACATAGCTAGAAGCCAGGACCTGCCTAATATTTCCCAGGAACAAATCAGTACCTCTATCAGACAAATGCACCTGATCCTTCCTAAATAGTCCAGCATAATCAATACGAAGAACCTCCTTACTGACATCCCTATTTAGTTTCCTCTTCAACTGGAAACCCGCCTTCCTAGTAGACATATGCCTCAATATGTTTCTGGATATAATGTTTTACCATGTTTTAGCCACCTAATATCAGAG
Organism: Bombina bombina; assembly: GCF_027579735.1. NCBI lineage: Eukaryota > Metazoa > Chordata > Amphibia > Anura > Bombinatoridae > Bombina > Bombina bombina. The sequence goes on from NC_069499.1 coordinate 343,888,907, forward strand.
ACCATGACGTCAGCCAAGTCCCCCATTGGCATGGTCCCCACGTTGTTCCCCCCTAAGTGAAGGAGAATAATATGAGGCCTGTCCCATCTCCTTCTGGCTTCAGCAACCTGCTCAGGTAGATGTGACCACAACATACCTCTCCTACCCAACCACCTAATTTAAACTTTGTCAGCCGGCAATCCTAACTGTTGACCTCCTGCCTGGGATGCCACACGAATGGCCGCCCAATGTATATATGACCGGCCAACCATCCAAATTCTTCTGCATCCCATGTCCTGACCTGAAAAAACATCAACAAACAATAAGGTCCTGGCTTCCTAAAATTAAACCACACAGCCACTAACAATAGAACAAAACAAGTAGCGCGCTCTCTACAACTGCTTCAGGGCCCTGATATATTTCTTATACTGCCCCAAAGACTAAAGCACCATAGCCTTGATCTCCCCCTCAGAACATCCCAACATGGCCGCATCGGTGGCAGACCCGATGCGAAAAGAATGAGGAGTAACAACCGATGGATCCCATCCCAATCTACAAACTACCCTTTGCAACACAGATCTAAATTGAAACTGAGATAAAAAGGACCCATCCTCATGCACCAAAAACAGCCCCTCTACCCCAGGTCTGACTTTTTTAAATTTCTCGCAAAGCAAAACTGGACATATTGATGGCTCTACCTGCGATAGCAAATTGAGCCATCTACCCTTCCCTACCTGATCTGTTTTTGATCTAGCCACAAACACTAGAACCGCCTGGTCAACCAATCTAACGTGTTCCCGGAGAAGTTTTAGAATGCGCTACCAATTCACTAATCCTAAGGGCTGCAAAGTACGCCAGTGAAAATGCCAGTGAAAACAACAATACTTCAAAACTGGAGTCACATACCAACCCTAGCTGTCCTATCAACTGCGCTAGTCGAAGCCTAGTATTTGGCTTCCTCGCATCTTTCCTGTTACCCCCTAACCTACGCACTCCCTTTAAAGTTGCCCTGGCCAAAAAACTCCTAGTGACATCCTCTATCCCATACAATTTAGAGAAAAATGCCACTGCCTCTGCCTTACCTCTTATAGTGCCAGGGGATAAACCTGCCATTTCTAAGGAGCCCAACCAAGTAATGAACAACTGTACAGAAGGTGTACTCCATGTGGTATCAAAAAACTTTAAACATTTACCTCACTCACGCCAAGCCACACTGTATGCCTGCCAAGTCCTATGTGCTAGCGAACCCTTCAACAGCCTTAGCGCAGCTCCCCAGAACTCACCACCTGCCAGAGATATGTTGGACACCCTTACCCTGAACCTCTGCCTTCGGTGCTAGTCCCGTAAACTTAGCCCACTTAAACCAAGATAGAGCATCAGCGATCTCATTCTGTACCCCTGGGACATGTCTAGCGCTAAACACGATGTTGTGCCTCAAACATCTAAGCACTAACTGCCTTAAAACATTCACCACAGGTGGAGAACTAGTGGAAAGCCTGTTAATGGCGTAAACCACGCTTTGATTGTCGCACCAAAAAACCACCGCTCTATTCTGTAACTTCTCCCACCATAGCTTAACAGCAGCCAAGATAGGGAATAACTCCAAGAGGGTCAAATTCCTAACTAAACCTACGCTGCTCCAGCCCTGCGGCCAAGGTGAATTACACCACCTTCCATCAAAATACGCCCCAAAACTTGCACTACCCGCTGCGTCCGTGTACAGGTGTAACTCCCTACTGGAATCCGGAGAAGCCCTCCAGATCCTAACCCCGTTAAAGTCTTTCAGAAAGCACAACCATACCCGCAAATCAGCAATGATCGCCTTAGATAACAGAATATGCGCACCGGGGTTGGTTAAACCCCTCGTAGAGGCCTCCATCCTACGGTTAAATATCTTACTCTCTTAAGGTAGCATGACCCGTCTCCAAGAAAACCAAGATGGACGCAGTGGCAGACCGAATTCCAGACTTCCAGCGGAAGTCTACACTCCTTAGCCACTGTTTCCACTTCGATCCCCAGGAAAACCAGACATGTAGCTGGACCCTCAGTATTTTCACTAGCTAAAGGAACCCCAAACTCTGCCATCAGAGATTGCTTCGTCCCCAAGAGGTATGCGCATTCGCCAGACCTGGCAGCCCCTAAGAATAGAAAGTCATCTAGATAATGTGCCACCTGACCGAGGTCAGACCTGTGCACCACTGCCCAATGGAGATATGAACTAAAACGTTTGAAATATGCACAAGAAATGGCACATCCCATTGGCAGGCAGCGGCCCTATTAGTACCGACCCCCAGCCCTGCAACCCATCAAATGAAAACTATCTGGGTGTATTGGTAAAAGAGGGAATGCCGATTCGATGTCTACCTTAGCCATCTCTGTCTCCACCCCTAAACTCTGTACAATAGCCAATGCTGACTCAAATGATTGATAGGCCACTGACTCATCAAGCGCATCGTTCCCCGAACTCCCTTACGAGTGTGACAGATGCTGAATGAGTCTGAACTTCCCCAGTTCCTACTTGGGCCCAATGCCCAATGGGGACACCACTAAATTCTTAAGCGGAGGGGACAAAAATGGACCCGCCATTCTACCTAATCTATCTTCTCTTGCAAGGCATCAGGAAATTGGTACGCCGATTTTAAATTACAAACCGCAAATGGGGGACAAACTTACTTTCTAACTGGGATTTTAAAAACATAAGCTAAATCTGCCTGCAAAAATTCCGCCATCTCCCTATCCGGGTAATCCCTAAGTCCTCTGAAGATTGCCCCGAGCTTCATTGACGTGTGAGCCCTTTCCCGCAGGACCCTGCCTGAACTGTTGCTTGAATGTTTAACTGTCTCTCTTCCTGTTACAGTCATTCCCAGAATGGGTACCACTGCAGTAAATGCACACATGCCTAAAGAGGCATTGTGTTCCCCTGTCGCATAGCTTCTCCTGGAATCGCCAGCATTCCCTGCCCCCTTTCTTACGAAGAAGCCAGAACTCTAAAGCACCGCGCCCACTCCTGATAGGTCTCTGGCCTTTTCACCTTCTTATCCCCTGTACCATCCTCTGCCATCTCCCTAACCTGATACGCAGCCCTGGATAACTCAAAAATCTTAACGTAGCACCCTTCCCTGATTTTTCTCGCAATCCTAGGTTTTAAATGTGAATGCAGAAAACGCACTATGCAAGGATAAGTACTAGCTACGCCACCTTTTTTCCCTTTCCTACCACCACCTAGGACTGCAACTGCCCCAGGATTCTCTACCTCTTTGCCGCCAGCCGTTACACTATGTACCCCCACATTCCTAGTTTTCCTATCAACCAACCTCCTGATTTTCCTAAACAATTTGTGATGCCCCTCATCCTTCAGCTCTGTGGAGCTATCTGAGTCCCCTAAAGTAGATGAGTCATCCACCCCCGTGTGTAGTGTAATTGCAAGCTCACCACTTCCAGATGCCGCTACAGCTCCAACTGCTGCCGCCCCAGTCTGCTTGGATCCAGAGGAACGTCTACCACCTTCTCTCCTGCCGCCGATCTGCCTTCTGCCGCAGGTCCGCCCTGTAACGCACTGCCAGCAGGCACTCCACCATCCTGTGCTTTATCCATATTAACGGCAACCTGTGGAACAAAAGGAAAAGTGGGAGCAACAAAGGGAGAAATAAGCTGCCCTGGGGGCCCCTCAGTCGCACCCCAAAACCCCATAGACCCTGCAGAATGCCCCCCTGACAAATGCCTCAATATCAGTCTTTTCCTCAAACTTGCCATTAGATCCATATGTCCCACTTTTCTAAATGATCCCCCATGCACCGGAGTACCTACCAGTCCTAATGGCCCTTTACCTGCAACCTGAACCCTTCCAGCACTCTTTTTAGGCTTATTTCCACCTTTATTCACAGTCCCCTTCCTTGAAGCCTTTTTCCCCCGAGTGACAGGCCCCCCAGACCTCCCGCTCCCCCCTGTGGCTCCACCTACCTGTATGGAGCTGACCGCAGGGACCCATTCATTGCACAACCAACATTGTTATATTAATATATTTATAACATTTAAACCTAGACTGTTTACATGAGGCTGCTGTCGGCTCATCTGATAACTGCACTTGCGCAGTGTGCATCGCTAATTCAGAGCCCTCAAAGCAGCGGCACGGGAGCGTGCTGAAGATCAAATACATAGGGCGTATGGTGCATCTGCTATTGGATGCGCCATATGTCAATCAAATTTCACAATCAGTATTTTTTCACGGAGGCGGCCAGGGACAGGCAATCCTGCAAATAAAAAAAGTAATTTACTCTGTCTTAAGCATTGATTAGTAAAGAAATAAGAGTATACAAGGTATATGTGTAATAAAAGCTTTAGGAAATAACATTGTCATTATAGTGAGTTTACCATCACTTTAATATAGTTACTATAGTATTTATATTAACTATATTAACTCTATCTAACCCTAACACCCCTAACTAAATTCTTATTAAATAAATCTAATTCATATTATAAACTAAAATATTCCTATTTAAATCTAAATACTTACCTATAAAATAAACCCTAAGATAGCTACAATATAATTAATAATTACATTGTAGCTATGTTAGGGTTTATATTTATTTTACAGGTAAATTGTTAATTATTTTAACTAGGTATAATAGCTATTAAATAGTTATGAACTGTTTAATAGCTACCTAGTTAAAATAATTACCCAATTACCTGTAAAATAAATCCTAACCTAAGTTACAAATACACCTACACTATCAATAAATTAAATAAACTACAAATATCTATCTAAAAATACAATTAAATAAACTAAACTAAATTACAAAAAACAAACAAACACTAAATTACAAAAAATAAAAAAAAGATTACAAGATTTTTAAGCTAATTACACCTATTCTAAGCCCCCTAATAAAATAATAAAGTCCCCCAAAATAAAAAAAATTCCCTACCCTATTCTAAATTAAAAAAAGTTCAAAGCTCTTTTACCTTACCAGCCCTTAAAAGGGCCTTTTGTGGGGCATGCCCCAAAGAATTCAGCTCTTTTGCATGAAAAAAAAACACATACAATAACCCCCCCCAACATTACAACCCACCACCCACATACCCCTAATCTAACCCAAACCCCCCTTAAATAAACCTAACACTACCCCCCTGAAGATCTCCCTACCTTGTCTTCACCACCGGGCCGAACTCCTCATCCGATCCGGGCGATGTCTATCCAGGCGGTAAAGAAGAGGTCTTCATCCCAGCGATGTCTTTATCCAAGCAGCAGCAAAGTCTTCTTCCATCGGGCAGAATCTTCCATCAAGCGGCATCTTGAATCTTCTCTCCACCGATGCGGAGCATCCATCCCGGCCGACGACTGAACTACGAATGAGGTACCTTTAAATGACGTCATCCAAGATGGCGTCCGTCGAATTCCGATTGGCTGATAGGATTCTATCAGCCAATCGGAATTAAGGTAGAAAAATCTGATTGGCTGCTTGAATCAGCCAATCAGATTCAAGTTCAATCCGATTGGCTGAACCAATCAGCCAATCAGATTGAGCTCGCGTTCTATTGGCTGTTCCGATCAGCCAATAAAATGCAAGCTCAATCTGATTAGCTTAAAAATCTTGTAATCTTTTTTTATTTTTTGTAATTTTTGTGTTTTTTTTTTTTGTAATTTAGTTTAGTTTATTTAATTGTATTTTTAGATTTAAATAGGAATATTTTAATTAATAATATTAATATTAGATTTATTTTAATAAGAGTTTAGTTAGGGATGTTAGAGTTAGATAGGGTTATTATACTTTATATATATATATAATATAATAACGATATTAACTATATTAACCCTAATATAATTAGGGTTAATATAGTTAATATATATAATATAATAACTATATTAACTATATTAACCCTAATATAATTAGGGTTAATATAGTTAATATAGCTGGCGGCGGTGTAGGGGGATTAGATTAGGGGTTAATACATTTATTATAGGTGGCCGCGGTGTAGGGGGATGTAGATTGTAGGCAAAGGAGCAGTTTACTTGGTGACAAAGCCCCGCCAAAAGCCCTTTTAAGGGCTGGCAAAAGAGCTGAATTCTTTGGGGCATGCCCCGCAAAAAGCCCTTTTAAGGGCTGGCAAAAGAGCTGTTAGTTTGGGGCAATGCCATGCAAAAAGCCCTTTTCAGGGCTATTTGTAGGGTTAGACTTAGGTTTAGTGGTAGGGATAGTTTAGTATTTTAGGGGTTAAATAATTTAATATAGATGGCGGCGGGGTAGGGGGATTAGATTAGGGGTTAATAATTTTAAAATAGATAGCGGCGGGGTAGGGGCTCACTTTAGGGGGTAGGTAAGGTAGATGTCGGCGGGGTAGGGGCTCACTTTAGGGGGTAGGTAAGGTAGATGGCGGTGGTGTTAGGGGCTCACTTTAGGGGGTTATAGATTTAATATAGCTGGCGGCGGTTTAGGGGTTAATAACTTTATTAGGTAGCGGCGGTTTAGGGGTTAATACATTGCTATTGTTAGGATAGTGAGGGGGGATAGCGGATAGAGGGTTAGACGTGTCGGGCTATGTTAGGGAGGCGTGTTAGACTTGTCGGGCTATGTTAGAGAGGTGTGTTAGACAGTGCGGGTGATTTAGACTTTAGTCAGGTTTTGTAGGCGCCGGCAGTTTCTAACGTGCCGCAAGTCATTGGCGACGCCAGAAATTTGTACTTGCGCAGATTTCTGGACATCGCTGGTTTATCCGATTTACGGCACGTTAGCATCTGACGGCGCCGTATATGGGATAGCTCGAGTTGCGAGCTGAAACTGCAGGCGACGCGGGTTCCCTCGCTTGCGCCGCAAACTACGATCTATATCGGATCGCGCCCAGTGTGTATGTGTCAGCAAGCACAACCTGTACAAGGTGAAAATAGTGTGTACGTGTAGTAAATGAGATTAAATGAATACAAAAATCCATTAGGTATAACCTTTACAGATTCCTTTGATCCCTAATTAAAAAAAAAAAACAACTACTGTGGACTCACAGTAATACATTTAAAAATGCCTACACATTTAGAATCTAACTGATCATAACCTTGGATACTGTTTTTAGTAAAAAATATATCTAAGCTCTAAAACTATCTACTGTGTTGGCAGTTATTACTAGGGATGGGAGAATGTGTTTATATTCGAATATGAATGTTGTAATGAATATGATTGTAAAAAGTCGATTTACATAATCAAATGTTGATATCTTTTGAATGTTCATAATTAGATCGAATATCCACATTTGATTTAAAGTGAATGTAAATTTTGATGATAAAGTGCCCGGTTTTTAAAAATTTGATTAAAAACAGGGGCACTTTCATTCATCAAAGTTTACATTTCACTTGAGTTGTGAAAATACTTACCTTTTAATCTTGACAGCCACTCCTGCTTCCCCCGGTCATCGCAAGCCTCTTCCTACATCAGAAGCCTCCATACACTGGGCCACTGACGGCCGAGGAATGGAATGAAGAGCTCGGCAGATGGATAAAATCTTTGATTTCCTGACCTCCGTCAGAAAAATTTTCATGTCCACTGAATCTATCAGAGTTCCCAGGAATGGAACTCTTGTGAGAGGGATAAGTTAACTCTTTTTTGCATTCACCTTCCACCCATGAGATCTTAGAAAAACCAACATGATGTCCGTGTGAGACTTGGCTAGTTGGTAAATTGACGCCTGGATTAAGATATCGTCCAGATAAGGCACCACTGCTATGCCCTGCAGCCTTAGAACCGCCAGAAGGGACCCTAGCACCTTTGTGAAAATTCTGGGAGCCGTGGCCAACACGAAGGGAAGAGCCACAAACTGGTAATGCTTGTCCAGAAAGGCGAACCTGAGGAACTGGTGATGATCTTTGTGAATAGGAATGTGTAGATATGCATCCTTTAAGTCTACGGTGGTCATATATTGACCCTCCTGGATCATTGGCAAAATAGTCCGAATGGTCTCCATTTTGAAGGATGGACTCTTAGGATTTTTTTTAGGATCTTGAGATCCAAAATTGGTATGAAAGTTCCCTCTTTTTTGGGAACCACAGATTGGAGTAGAACCCTTGCCCCTGTCCTGAATGTCTCTTGCCCATGCCTGAGCGAAGAGAGAAAGTCTGCCCCCTACTAGATCCGGTCCCGGATCGGGGGCTACCCCTTAATGCTGTCTTGGTGGCAGCAGCAGGCTTCTTGGCCTGTTTACCCTTGTTCCAAGTCTGGTTAGGTCTCCAGACTGACTTGGATTGAGCAAGATTCCCCTCCTGCTTTGCGGCAGGGGAAGAGGAAGAGGGACCACCTTTGAAGTTTCGAAAGGAACGAAAATTATTTTGTTTGGTCCTCATCTTATTCGTCTTATCCTGAGGAATGGCATGGCCTTTCCCTCCAGTGATGTCTGAAATGATCTCTTTCAGTTAAGGCCCGAATAGGGTCTTACCCTTGAAAGGGATGGCTAAAAGCTTAGCTTTTGATGACACATCAGCAGACCAGGACTTAAGCCATAACGCTCTGCACGCTAAAATGGCAAAAACAGAATTTATGCTTACCTGATAAATTACTTTCTCCAACGGTGTGTCCGGTCCACGGCGTCATCCTTACTTGTGGGATATTCTCTTCCCCAACAGGAAATGGCAAAGAGTCCCAGCAAAGCTGGCCATATAGTCCCTCCTAGGCTCCGCCCACCCCAGTCATTCGACCGACGGACAGGAGGAAATATATATAGGAGAAACCATATGGTACCATGGTGACTGTAGTTAGAGAAAAAAATTCATCAGACCTGATTAAAAAACCAGGGCGGGCCGTGGACCGGACACACCGTTGGAGAAAGTAATTTATCAGGTAAGCATAAATTCTGTTTTCTCCAACATTGGTGTGTCCGGTCCACGGCGTCATCCTTACTTGTGGGAACCAATACCAAAGCTTTAGGACACGGATGAAGGGAGGGAGCAAATCAGGTTACCTAAACGGAAGGCACCACAGCTTGCAAAACCTTTCTCCCAAAAATAGCCTCCGAAGAAGCAAAAGTATCAAATTTGTAAAATTTGGCAAAAGTGTGCAGTGAAGACCAAGTCGCTGCCTTACATATCTGGTCAACAGAAGCCTCGTTCTTGAAGGCCCATGTGGAAGCCACAGCCCTAGTGGAGTGAGCTGTGATTCTTTCAGGAGGCTGCCGTCCGGCAGTCTCATAAGCCAATCGGATGATGCTTTTAAGCCAAAAGGAAAGAAAGGTAGAAGTCGCTTTTTGACCTCTCCTTTTACCAGAATAAACAACAAACAAGGAAGATGTTTGTCTGAAATCTTTTGTAGCCTCTAAATAGAATTTTAGAGCATGGACTACGTCCAAATTGTGTAACAAACGTTCCTTCTTTGAAACTGGATTCAGACACAAAGAAGGTACAACTATCTCCTGGTTAATATTTTTGTTAGAAACAATCTTAGGAAGAAAACCAGGCTTAGTACGCAAAACCACCTTATCTGCATGGAACACCAGATAGGGCGGAGAACACTGCAGAGCAGATAACTCTGAAACTCTTCTAGCAGAAGAAATTGCAACCAAAAACAAAACTTTCCAAGATAGTAACTTAATATCTATGGAAAACGGAACCCCTTGAAGAACTGAAAGAACTAGATTTAGACTCCAGGGAGGAGTCAAAGGTCTGTAAACAGGCTTGATCCTAACCAGAGCCTGAACAAATGCTTGAACATCTGGCACAGCTGCCAGTCTTTTGTGTAGTAAGACAGATAAAGCAGAGATCTGTCCCTTTAGAGAACTTGCAGATAATCCTTTCTCCAAACCTTCTTGTAGAAAGGAGAGAATCTTAGGAATTTTTATCTTATTCCATGGGAATCCTTTGGATTCACACCAACAGATATATTTTTTCCATATTTTATGGTAAATTTTTCTAGTTACCGGTTTTCTGGCCTGAACCAGAGTATCTATCACAGAATCTGAAAACCCACGCTTTGATAGAATCAAGCGTTCAATCTCCAAGCCGTCAGCTGGAGGGAGACCAGATTTGGATGTTCGAATGGACCCTGAGCAAGAAGGTCCTGTCTCAAAGGTAGCTTCCATGGTGGAGCCGGTGACATATTCACCAGGTCTGCATACCAAGTCCTGCGTGGCCACGCAGGAGCTATCAAGATCACCGAGGCCCTCTCCTGATTGATCCTGGCTACCAGCCTGGGAATGAGAGGAAACGGTGGAAATACATAAGCTAGGTTGAAGGTCCAAGGTGCTACTAGTGCATCTACTAGAGTCGCCTTGGGATCCCTGGATCTGGACCCGTAGCAAGGAACCTTGAAGTTCTGACGAGATGCCATCAGATCCATGTCTGGAATGCCCCATAATTGAGTTATTTGGGCAAAGATCTCCGGATGGAGTTCCCACTCCCCCGGATGGAATGTCTGACGACTCAGAAAATCCGCCTCCCAGTTTTCCACTCCTGGGATGTGGATCGCAGACAAGTGGCAGGAGTGATCCTCCGCCCATTGAATTATTTTGGTCACTTCTTTCATCGCCAGGGAACTCCTTGTTCCCCCCTGATGATTGATATATGCAACGGTCGTCATGTTGTCTGATTGGAACCTTATGAATTTGGCCTTTGCTAGTTGAGGCCAAGCTCTGAGAGCATTGAATATCGCTCTCAGTTCCAGAATGTTTATCGGGAGAAGAGACTCTTCCCGAGACCATAGACCCTGAGCTTTCAGGGATTCCCAGACCGCGCCCCAGCCCACTAGGCTGGCGTCGGTCGTGACAATGACCCACTCTGGTCTGCGGAAGCTCATTCCCTGGGACAGATGGTCCAGGGTCAGCCACCAACGGAGTGAATCTCTGGTCTTTTGATCTACTTGAATCATTGGAGACAAGTTTGTATAATCCCCATTCCACTGTTTGAGCATGCACAGTTGTAATGGTCTTAGATGAATTTGTGCAAAAGGAACTATGTCCATTGTTGCAACCATCAACCCTACTACTTCCATGCACTGCGCTATGGAAGGACGAGGAACAGAATGAAGCACTTGACAAGAGCTTAGAAGTTTTGATTTTCTGGCCTCTGTCAGAAAAATCCTCATTTCTAAGGAATCTATTATTGTTCCCAAGAAGGGAACTCTTGTCGACGGAGACAGAGAACTTTTTTCTATGTTCACCTTCCATCCGTGTGATCTGAGAAAGGCTAGAACGATGTCCGTATGAGCCTTTGCTTTTGACAGGGACGACGCTTGTATTAGAATGTCGTCCAAGTAAGGTACTACTGCAATGCCCCTCGGTCTTAGAACCGCTAGAAGGGACCCTAGCACCTTTGTGAAAATCCTTGGAGCAGTGGCTAACCCGAATGGGAGGGCCACAAACTGGTAATGCTTGTCCAGAAAAGCGAACCTTAGGAACTGATGATGTTCTTTGTGGATAGGAATATGTAGGTACGCATCCTTTTGATCCACGGTAGTCATAAATTGACTTTCCTGGATAGTGGGTAGAATCGTTCGAATGGTTTCCATCTTGAACGATGGTATCCTGAGAAATTTGTTTAGGATCTTCAAATCCAAAATTGGTCTGAAAGTTCCCTCTTTTTTGGGAACTACGAACAGATTGGAATAAAATCCCATTCCTTGTTCCTTTATTGGAACTGGGTGTATCACTCCCATCTTTAACAGGTCTTCTACACAATGTAAGAATGCCTGTCTCTTTATTTGGTTTGAGGATAAGTGAGACATGTGGAACCTTCCCCTTGGGGGTAGTTCCTTGAAATCCAGGAGATAACCTTGAGAAACTATTTCTAGCGCCCAGGGATCCTGAACATCTCTTGCCCAAGCCTGAGCAAAGAGAGAGAGTCTGCCCCCCACTAGATCCGGTCCCGGATCGGGGGCTACTCCTTCATGCTGTTTTGTTAGCAGTGGCAGGCTTCTTTGCCTGCTTACCCTTGTTCCAGCCTTGCATCGGTTTCCAGGCTGGTTTGGGTTGTGAGGCATTACCCTCTTGCTTAGAGGATGCAGAATTAGAGGCCGGTCCGTTCCTGAAATTGCGAAAGGGACGAAAATTAGACTTATTTTTAGCCTTAAAAGACCTATCTTGTGGAAGGGCGTGGCCCTTTCCCCCAGTGATGTCTGAAATAATCTCTTTCAATTCTGGTCCAAACAGAGTTTTACCTTTGAAAGGGATGTTAAGCAATTTTGTCTTGGATGACACATCCGCTGACCAAGACTTTAGCCAAAGCGCTCTGCGCGCCACGATAGCAAACCCTGAATTTTTCGCCGCTAATCTAGCTAATTGCAAAACGGCATCTAAAATAAAAGAGTTAGCCAATTTAAGTGCGTGAACTCTGTCCATAACCTCCTCATATGGAGTCTCTCTACTGAGCGACTTTTCTAGTTCCTCGAACCAGAACCACGCTGCTGTAGTGACAGGAACAATGCACGAAATTGGTTGTAGAAGGTAACCTTGCTGTACAAAAATCTTTTTAAGCAAACCTTCCAATTTTTTATCCATAGGATCTTTGAAAGCACAACTATCTTCGATAGGAATAGTAGTGCGTTTGTTTAGAGTAGAAACTGCCCCCTCGACCTTAGGGACTGTCTGCCATAAGTCCTTTCTGGGGTCGATCATAGGAAATAATTTCTTAAATATAGGGGGGGGAACAAAAGTTATGCTGGGCTTTTCCCACTCTTTATTTACTATGTCCGCCACCCGCTTGGGTATAGGAAAAGCGTTGGGGTGCACCGGAACCTCTAGGAACTTGTCCATCTTGCATAATTTTTCTGGAATGACCAAGTTGTCACAATCATCCAGAGTAGATAACACCTCCTTAAGCAGTGCGCGGAGATGTTCTAATTTAAATTTAAATGTCACAACATCAGGTTCAGCTTGATGAGAAATTTTTTCTGAATCTGAGATTTCTCCATCTGACAAAACCTCCCTCATGGCCCCTTCAGATTGGTGTGAGGGTATGACAGAACAATTATCATCAGCGCCCTCTTGCTCTTCAGTGTTTAAAACAGAGCAATCACGCTTTCTCTGATAAGTAGGCATTTTGGATAAAATATTTGCTATGGAGTTATCCATTACAGCCGTTAATTGTTGCATGGTAATAAGCATTGGCGCACTAGATGTACTAGGGGCCTCCTGCGTGGGCAAAACTGGTGTAGACACAGTAGGAGATGATGTAGTATCATGTTTACTCCCCTCATCTGAGGAATCATCTTGGGCAATTTCATTATCTGTGGCAGTACTGTCCTTACATTGTTTGGACGCTATGGCACAATTATCACATAAATTTAAATGGGGAGACACATTGGCTTTCATACATATAGAACATAGCTTATCTGAAGGTACAGACATGTTAAACAGGCTTAAACTTGTCAACAAAGCACAAAAAAAAACGTTTTAAAACAAAACCGTTACTGTCTCTTTAAATTTTAAACAGAAAACACTTTATTACTGAATATGTGAAAAAGTATGAAGAAATTGTTCAAAAATTACCAAAATTTCACCACAGTGTCTTAAAGCATTAATAGTATTGCACACCAAATTTCAGAGCTTTAACCCTTAAAATAACGGAACCGGAGCCGTTTATAAATTTAACCCCTATACAGTCCCAGCTATAGTCTTTGCTGAGACCCAACCAAGCCCAGAGGGGAATACGATACCAATTGACGCCTTCTAGAAGCTTTTCCAGCAATTTTTAGATCCTCACACATGCATCTGCATGCCCTGCTCTCAAAAAATAACTGCGCAGTAATGGCGCGAAATGAGGCTCAGTCTATAACTAGGAAGGCCCCCTGACTGGAAAAGGTGTCTAACACAGTGCCTGCCGTTTAATAAACGTTTCCCAAGTTTATAAATGCAAATTGTCAGCCTAAATCTGAATAAAATGCCCAAATAAAGCAATCGATTTAGCCCATAAAAATGTCTACCAGTTTTTTAGCCCATAATAAGCCCTTTATTCTGTTTGTTTGACTAAGAAAATGGCTTACCGGTCCCCATGAGGGGAAATGACAGCCTTCCAGCATTACATGGTCTTGTTAGAAATATGGCTAGTCATACCTTAAGCAGAAAAGTCTGCTAACTGTTTCCCCCAACTGAAGTTACTTCATCTCAACTGTCCTATGTGGAAACAGCAATCGATTTTAGTTACTGTCTGCTAAAATCATCTTCCTCTCACAAACAGAAATCTTCATCCTTTTCTGTTTCAGAGTAAATAGTACATACCAGTACTATTTTAAAATAACAAACACTTGATAGAAGAATAAAAACTACATTTAAACACCAAAAAACGCTTAACCATCTCCGTGGAGATGTTGCCTGTGCAACTGCAAAGAGAATGACTGAGGTGGGCGGAGCCTAGGAGGGACTATATGGCCAGCTTTGCTGGGACTCTTTGCCATTTCCTGTTGGGGAAGAGAATATCCCACAAGTAAGGATGACGCCGTGGACCGGACACACCAATGTTGGAGAAACCTGAATTATTCGCCGCTAATTTAGCCAATTGAAAAGCGGCATCTGTAATGAAAGAATTAGCTAGCTTGAGAGCCCTAATTCTATCCAGAATATCCTCTAATGGAGTCTCAACCTGAATAGCCTCTTCCAGAGCCTCGAACCAAAAGGACGCTGCAGTAGTTACAGGAACAATGCACGCTATAAGTTGGAGAAGAAAACCTTGATGAACAAATATTTTCTTCAGGAGACCCTCTAATTTTTTATCCATAGGATCTTTGAAAGCACAACTGACCTCAATAGGTATAGTTGTGCGCTTAGCCAGAGTAGAAATAGCTCCCTCCACCTTAGGGACCGTCTGCCACGAGTCCCGCACTGATATGGGAAACATTTTCTTAAAAGTAGGAGGGGGAGCGAACGGAATACCTGGTCTATCCCACTCCTTAGTAACAATTTCCTAAATCCGCTTAGGGACCGGAAAAACATCAGTGTAGGCAGGAACCTCTAGGAATTTGTCCATTTTACACAATTTCTCTGGAACTACAATAGGGTCACAATCATCCAGAGTCGCTAAAACCTCCCTGAGCAATAAGCGGAGGTGTTCTAGTTTAAATTTAAAAGCCGTCATATCTGAATCTGTCTGAGGGAACATATTTTCAGAAATCTCTCCCTCAGCCAGCAAATCCCTCACTTCAGAACATTGTGAGGGTACATCAGATATAGCTAATAAAGCATCAGAGGGCTCAGCGTTTGTTCTCACACCAGACCTACTGTGCTTCCCCTGCAACCCCGGCAGCTTAGATAAAACCTCAGTGAGGGCAGTATTCATAACTGCGGCCATATCTTGCAGGGTGAAAGATTTAGACGCACTAGAAGTACTTGGCGTTGTTTGTGTGGGCATTAACGGTTGTGACACTTGGGTAGAATTAGATGGCATAACCTGATTCTCTTCTGACTGAGAATCATCCTGCGACATACTTTTAGTAGCTAAAATATGTTCTTTACAATTTATTGACCTTTCAGTGCATGGGGGACACATTCTAAGTGGAGGTTCCACAATGGCTTCTAAACATATTGAACATTGACTTTCCTCAATGTCAGACATGTTGAACAGGCTAGTAATGACTACAAACAAGCATGAAAACACTTCATTTAGTGAAAAAAATAACAATCTTAAAAAACGGAACTGCGCCTTTAAGAGAAAAAAAGCATACACGTTCTGCAAAACAGTCTAAACATGCACCAAATGTTTCAAAATTTTGTATGTAGACCCACTATAGGTAGTTAAGATGGCACCAGAAACATTTTTAACAATTAACCCCTTAATGTCCAAACCGGATCGAAAATAGGCCCAGATCCGGAAAAAGACCCCTCAGCACCTTGCCACAGTCCTGCTGTGGCCCTACCTGCCCTCAGGGATCGAAAATGTGTGGGGTAAAAGCTTTGATTTGGCCCAAAACATACACCAGGGCCCTCAGGAGTTAGAGCTTGCTGCTTGCTGACAAACTAACTGCGCATCTGAGGCGCGAAAATAGGCCCCGCCCATCTCACTCAATGTTTCCTGAGCCTCAAAGAACCGCACCAGAGCGGTTATAACTAGCCATGTGGGTTCCAAGACCCAAAAGTTAAGCCATGTGTGCCCTAATAAAGTTGCCCAAAACGTTTATTGCCCACAAAAACGTTAAAGCACTCCCATCCAAAAAACGTTTGCTCACAAACATTTTACATTCAGTGTCAACCATATATGTAATTGGCCCCATAAGCAAGCTAAGTAATGCCCCTCTTTTAGCTCTAGGATTACTGCTTACCCTTACCCTCCTGGGTATAATGTCAGTCTTTCTGAAATACACAGTCTCTCCAGAAAAAATATGACTGAACATACCTCATTGCTGCATAGCATTAAACCGTTCCTCACACTGAAGTTTCCTGAACTCCTCAGCTTCTGTGGGAACAGCAAATGGACCTTAGTTACAAATGCTAAGATCATCATCCTCCAGGCAGCAGTCTTCATCCATCTGCTGCCTGAGAGTAAATAGTACATACCGGTACCATTTAAAAATAACAAACTCTTGATTGAAGAAATTAAACACTAATATTTTATCACCTCTTTCACTTTACCCTTCCTAGTACTTAGAGTAGGCAAAGAGAATGACTGGGGGTGGAGCTAAGGGAGGAGCTATATAGACAGCTCTGCTGTGGTGCTCTTTGCCACTACCTGTAGGGAAGGATAATATCCCACAAATAAAGGATGATTCCGTAGACTCGTCTTACCTTTATAGAAGAAAGATAAGTATTTTCACAACACGAGTGAAATTTAAATTTTGATGAATTAAAGTGCCCCTGTTTTTAATCAAATTTTTAAAAACCGGGCACTTAATCAACAAAATTTACATTTACTTTAACAAATACTATTCATAAGTTCGATAGTTCATGTGGTAGGGAATTTAGTAAATTGATACATAATAGATACAAATATATAAATTTGAATGTTTCTATTTTGAATATTGCATAATTCGAATATTACATTTAAAGAAAGCATTAGAAATACTGTACTATTACAAATATGTAAATTCGACATTTTAGTTAATTGCGCTAAGCACAAAGTGAAACCACAAGCTTGCGGTTGCATTAACCATCCACTTGTAATGGCCTGTTATCGTGCGCCCTTAAAAGCTCCACTTGTAACCAACCCAAAATTGTTAAAAATTACCATTTTCTCCACCAGTATATAAAATGCAAATTCTAGTCTACATTTATTTAGTTGAAATACTTTTTATTGATTATCATACAACCAAAGTACAGACCATGCCATTCAAATAAGAATGAATTAAAGTGCACTTGTTTATCAAATAGACTGATACATATAGCTTTCTGCACTTACAACAAATGATCGTTATATAAAAGTACACAGTCCATAAGATTATAACTTCCATATTTGTTAACTTAACATATAGTAGATTAAACTGAACATTATAAGTCAATGAACATAATCCCCTACCCCTCCCCCCCCCTCCCCCTTTACCAGGTGTTTCCATTAACTCCATATGGCTTCTAATAGGTCAAGTGGTCATCTATCAGCATAATTCTAAAAATATCTGTCATACTCAGGTATATAGGTATCCAATGTTAGGGTACTCCGTCCATTCTTCTCATCCCTACCCTGCCAAGTCGCCTCCCCCCTCTCCTCTCCTTCTTGGATAGTACTAGGTCAAGAGCCCCCCCCCCAGAATCCAATAAAACCATACTTTCTGAAAATGGTCAGTAGTCCCTTGCGACCATGCTGCTAGTTCTGACATTGTATAGGTATCTTTTATCTTGTCCATTACTTCTAACCAGCTCGGGGCACCCACCTTCCAATGCCTAGCTATACAGATACATAAGCATGTACACAGAGTTTTAATAAAGGTGTTGGTCACTGAATTCAACCTTCTTACCCTTTCATTCAAAAGTCCCTGAGTTATAGTTAATTCAATGTTCTCATCACAAAGTAACTTCGAGAGTCTCGTCCATAGTGGGCATACTTTTGGGCAATCCCACCACATGTGTCTATATGACCCCCTTGCCCCGCAGCCTCTATAACAAGATGTAGTGCTTAGGGGAGGAATATGGGCTGTCCACTCTGGCGTCAGATACCACCTAAAGGCCACCTTCAAACAGTTTTCCCTCATATCTGCACTAATCATTCCCTTACTAGTTTCAAATAGAATTGTCTCCCAAGCTTCTCTTTCCCTTGTCTCCCCTGCATCTTTCTCCCATCTTTCCATAAGGGAAGATTTGAGGGTAGTTTTCCTTTCTTGGAGCAATAAGTATATCTGTGAGATCATGTTTCCCTCTGGTCTGTGTGTTGCATATTCGTTCTAGAGAGGACTCTTATCCAAAATCCACAACATGTTGTCCCTAAGTGCAGTTACCAACATCTCTTACTTGTTATGGCAATACCTATATCGTATGAACATGGTATAAACGAGAATAGAAAAATAAGCAGAGCGAACAATAATAGCAATAATAACAATATCATCGATAACAATAACAACAAGAGGCCTCCTCTGGCCTATTTCTATAAGTAAAACTCTCAGGTCATTTGAACATTACAAACAATAACAACCCTTGTATTAAAGTGTCTCTGGATGCAACCTGTGAGGGGGAAAAGAGAGAACAAACCATCTCCACAAGTCTTACTTCCTGACTTTTGTTACCAATCCCCCTATGCCAAGTCTCCTAAAAGTATCCGACCCCCTTTTCTAGGTCAGAATGTTCTTAGAAAAGTATAAAGATAGAGAAAAAGAAGGGGGGGGGGGGGGGAGAGAGAGAACAATACACATAAAATCATTGTAACAGGGTTTACTTATCTGCCCTTTGATAAATAGTTCTGTGGGCTCGAAATGATAGAACATAAGTTCACTGCATTACACAGCTTATGTCCAAGGAAACATTCAACCTTTCCAATTGTAGAAACCCTCTGCAGTTTCAAGTAAGATCAGGTTTTCCGTTTCTTCTCCGGTATCTTGGACCATTGCTGTTGGCGTTGTTTTCCCCCTTGTAGACTTTGATCCGGGATTGCCTCCTGTTGCATTAGGGCCGGAGGGTCCATCCTCAGCCTACGGCATGCCTCCGGGATCTCTTGGGGCTCTTTAATGAAGAATGATCTATTTTCCCACGTTATATGTAGAGCAAAGGGAAAGCCCCACCGGTATGGGACTTGGTTTTTCCTCAGTAAAGAGGTGAGAGGCCGGAGAGAACTTCTTCTTTGTAGGGTCCGTAGACAAAGATCTTGAAAAAACTGAATGATGTTCCCTTGATATTTAAATGTGGGGTTTTTCCTCGCTGTAGCGAGAATTTCTTCCTTTTCTTGGAAGTGAAGCATCTTTATAATAACGTCCCTGGGAGGGTCTTTCCCCTTGGGTTTAGGACGCAATGCCCTATGTGCTCTCTCCATCTGGAATTTATCCTCTCCTACCGAGGCAGTAATACTTTGAAAAAGACTGAGTAGGTATGGGTTTAACTCTTTGGGGCCTATTGATTCTGGAACTCCTTTTAACCGTAGATTGGATCTTCGACTGCGGTTCTCTAGGTCCTCTAGCTTATCGTATATGTCTTCAATTTCCTTTTGCTGAGAAGTGACCGTATCCGTTACTGCATTCAAACCCTCCACCATAGAATCTCCACTTTCTTCTAGGGAATTTACTTGTGAACCCAAATCAACTACTTCCTGTTTCAATTCTGCTAAGCTGTTAGTGACAGAATTTTGGAGGCTCTCCATTTTTTCTAGTAGCTTTTAAAAAATTTCGTTAATGTCCTTCTTAGAGACCAAATGAACCAGATCTGCTTTAGTGACAGGTCTTGAATCATTCATTTTTTCTTTGAGTCCCTCATCCACTTCCCCTTCCTCCTCTGAGTGTTGTGACTGTGTGTCAGAGAGTTTATCTCCCCACTGGGGCTTAAAGAAGAGGTGAGGTGTGGATTGTTTATTTAGTGAAGTCAATTTGGTATTCTTCCTGACCGCCATTTTAGCTTCCCCTTGTCTTATCTTCTAAAGGGGCGCACAGTATTTTAGGTCTCAGAGATTCAAAATAGGAGTAGGTATATAAAAGAATTCAAAACCCAATTCACAACCAGGTTGCACGCAGTTGTCTGTCCTTTAGCTTTCAATCTGCCTAGGGAGGTTAACACTTCACAGGGAATCTTGCAAAAATATAAGGAATATCCCCAGATCAAAGAATCAGGTTTAGTATAGAAGGGATAAGTTATAGCTCACATGATGTGTAGGCCCTTAAAGAATCTTTATAAAATCACAGGGTACATGGTGACTGTGGGAGCTCATTAATTTTATACTGCTTCCCTCGGTTCCATTTCTACTGCAGCACTTATGACTGTTTCATTGCTATCAGCTGCATATACTTTTCATGTCTCCCTCTGTGTATCTTTAGGGTTTTATCCTTAGCCCAGTAATGTGAGTCCCTGTGCCATCCTAATAGACCTGTGGCATAATGATTGCTGTATTCAGTCTCTGTACAGTAATTAACTATAGTCTCTCTCTTAGTGCACTGCAATTGTGTTCATCTTGTGGGCCTTCCAGAGAAAAAAGAAAACTTGCGCCTTTAAATTGTATCTCGTTTTATGTTAAGCACCTCCATTTAAAATGTTCAAACTTGAACCTTTGCAGCTCGCTATTCTTCCCTGCTTCAGGGCCTCTGATTACTGTGTGCCTATAGCCTTTATACCCTCAGGCAAGTTTAATCCAGCCCTCCATGTGTACCTGTTGTTCCGCTGCTTAGGAACTGCAGGCGCCGATCATCGCCACAGTTTGTATGATCCTCTCATCTGCCGCTGCCTTCTGCCCCACTCTTGGCTATCTTATATAGCAGCAGCGTTCCTGTACTGACCTCCGATCTCCTCCTCAGGAGTGCGGTAGTTGCAGGGACCGCGGCATTAGTAGCTCCAAGTGGGCTGTGTATATGGCGTCTAGCCCGTCTCCACACAGACCTGCGATATGCAAGCCGTAATATTACTCTCTTCACAGTCGCGTTGATGGTTAGGTGTTCCTACTAACTTGTGGCCCCTTATTCCCTATTTATCACCTCTCTGCCACCTTATAATTGCCTTGAAAGCTAATATTCTGCACGGAGCTCTCCACCTAAGCTGCCATTCTTCAGCTCCTCCAGGCTCCGCCCCGTCTACATTTATTTAAAACAACAACTATTACCTTTCTGGTTGCAGTACTATACTATATTTCTGATGGTACTATGTATACAAAAAATTATTAAAATTATTTAAAAAAAATAAATTTAGGCTGCATGTATAAGCTGTATTTTGACATGTAAATATTGCACAAATGATGTAAGATGTTGCTCACATTTGGTCCCATCCACTATCCAAGCTGTTCCATTTTACAGATGCAAATATAAAAGCAAATTTTACCAAATTCAAAACCTTTTCTAGTCCTATGCAATTGGATAACGGGTTTTGTACCTGTATTACATTCCACTTCTTGTTTGTCTGGTAGATTAAGATACTGGTCATTGCTGGTGACATTTTATAGTATTTTATGTCCCTTTAAGATAGGATAGAAGCATATAATAAGAAGATATGTAATTAATGTGTACTCTCTTCTGCTGGAGGGAGATATACCTGCACTTGCTACACAGCCTGCACCTGATTTACTCTCACTGCCCACCTGTTGACCTGTAACATCACAGCTCATGTGTAATACAAGGGCGCGCACAAACTGAAGGACCACTTACAATCCGACCTATGCTCTGTTTCCATACCCCTTATTATAAAGCCTACAAATGCACTTTAAAGAATATAATTTTCTTTCAAGCCTTTGAAGCAGTAATGCAATTTCCCTTTGACACTGTATATATATTACTCCATAGAAACTGATGCTGCAATTATCACTGTTATATGTAACAAAGAGATAATTAGCCATTATGTCTGGCCTCCTATTTGCTAAGTTGTGTTGCTACTTTCTGCTACTGTTCTGTGTCCATAAAGGTTCTTGAGATTTAAATACTTTAGACCAGCCATACCTCTTCTCTTTGGGTGGATGCGATTTCAGAGAATTCTGCTACATCAAACAGTAATTAACTCCTTCAAAGCAACCGGTCATTAACCCCCTCCCAACTCCCTCATTCTTCTGGGTACTAATCAGCTGGTATTTACAATCCAGCACCTGCTGTTCAGCTTACAAGGTTCACTCACTGGTCCTACAAGTCTCTTTCTTAGGTCTCAGATCTTTCATAGATATGTTAGGAGCACCTGCCTATTCATTGCACACTTTTCATGTACTTGTCCAAATCCTGATGCCTCCCAGTGTTACTGTAACCCTCCCATCATCCAAGAGAGGAAAAAAGAAAAGCTTTGTGAGTACCATATTCGTGCTTTGCATTGTTATGAAAGGACTAGTTAGGTTTTATTCTATTCTTTTTATTTTTTAGGTGTCAGACTGGGTAGCAAAGAGGTCTATCTGATAAAGAAAACCTTCAAACGTATCTGTGATTTATTGAAGTCTTTTAATTGTGAAATGTTTAAATACAGTATTATGTAGAATTGAATAAAGGATACAATAGAGAGTTCTTCAGAAAACCCTCTCCATTATTGGTTCATCTAAATAAGTGATACATAGTTTTCCACTTTTATGTCTTATTAAATTATTACACTTTTTATTAATTTAATCTCTGTGGAAAGCCTGTGTGCCTATTTGTTCACGGCAAAACAGATTACAGTTACATCATATTTAACACTTTACTAACCAGCTAATAAAGAAATGCAAGTTGCTAAGGAACCCTATATACAAAAGCCAAGGGTCACAAGCACACCTAGAGATAATATTTACCAAGAGGGTGACAGACCCCACTGATCATGTTTAATCATTCTCTTCTAATTATAAATGTTTTGTATTTTTACTAAGAATGCCACCATACCAAGCCTGGTGAGCTACTCTGCCATACTACAGTATATACAGTACACTTTAAAAACCATTTAATTGAAATGACAGAAATAGCACAATTAGCTGAAACTGATAATTGTGCCACAGAAGGACATGATTATATTCTCAAACTGTTTTAATAGACAGACTGAGAGCTCAGGTAAGGATGACACGTGGTTGTACATAGAACAGAGAGGATGCCAGACTGTAATAGGGAATATACCTTTTATTACTAATTGTTCAGTTTGCCTACTGTGCCAATTATACATTTCATTTTGGGTGGTATTTTCTTGGGGTACTTTGTACGCTGTCACACACTGGTTTTGAATTCCATTAAGAATGGGAACAGCAGAACACCCATGTCCCACGCCTGGGATCCAGTGTCTCCATGCAACGCTTCCTGACCTTATTGAAGTCATCATCAAGACAGACGCCTTCTTCATATATCTTTAATTATTGTGTACAGGGGGCTACTGTCTTCTGTCAGCAATCTGAGGGCCTCTACCCTTTTGACGTGGCACCCATCCTCCAAGCGTGAGAACGACAGGGTGTCGCTGACAGGGAAGGGCTGCACTGACATCTTTATCACAGCACCCCTTCCTTCTTCAGGAATAAAGAAGGGAAACTAACTTCTCCCCTCCCACTTCCACTTGCTCAGTGCCTGCATAGTGACGGGAGTATGGCACAGAAGTTATTATGTCCCAAATTCAACTATTCCCAGCTCTGTGACGAGCCCCACTTAGAACAGTAATGCACACATGTGCAGATCAACACTTTAATCCATAAAGAAGAGCTCATAAAACTGTTCTGTGCTAAATGCTATATTTAAGGGCTTTAATTTAGGCATTAAACTTATAGTTGAGGTGTGTTTTCCCTTCTAGCTATAAACACTTGTTACTAAATCTGAGCAACAAATTTTTTCTAATTTAAAAAGATTGTAAACAGGGCTGCACACATTTCTATGAGATGCACAATTCTACAAAAATAATACTCTAATACCAAAATATTTCTCAGAGACTCCATTTAGAAGCAAGTTAAAGTCATGTTAGCAGTGCTTATTGTTAATGTAGTAACTTGCACAGATTTAGAAGACAACACTGTTCAGATGAAATCATGAGATAAAGACAATGGAGTTCCGTCTATTATCTTAGACAAGAGAAGGCAGTCACATTCTTCTCATACATGTACACATAACGCTCTATTAATGAAAGATTTGGATGTAAAAAAAGGCAAATATATATATGTGTGTGTGTGTGCACTTATTGATTACATTTATTTGGACAAGACATGGTACATATTAAAAAGATATTAACAGAATTTTACAGTACTTTCTAAAACATATGTTCCAATAATGTTTATAAAAAAAAGTGTGCATGTGAGACGTGTGCTGTCCACCTATAACACTGTGAGAGTTCTGCTTAGCAAGTGAGCAATTAAGCAATTAAAGGATATTTACCCCTTAAAGGGACATGGAACCCCAAAAAAAAATATTTTATTATTCTGATAAAGAATACAATTTTAAAAAAAAGTTTCTAACTTACTTTTATTATCAAATTTGCTTTGTTCTCATGTTATTCTTTGTTGAAGAGATGCCTAGGTAGGTAGCATGCACATGCCTGAGGCACTACATGACAGGAAATAGTGCTGTCATCTAGTGCTCTTGCTAATGTATAACATTGTTGCAAAACTGCTGCCATATAGTGCTGCAGACACATGCACACTCAAGAGCCTACCATCCTGCTTTTCAACAAAGAATAACAAGAAAACAAAGAATATTTTATAATAGAAGTAAATTGGAATGTTTTTTTTAAATTGTATGCACTATCTAATTCATGAAAGATTTTTTTGGGGGTTTATGTCCCTTTAAATGGTGAGTCATTTCCACCCCTGTGGTGTGTGTCTGAGTGTTTGTGTATTTGTGTTTAAGTGTTTTTGATTGTGTGTATCTGAGTGTTTGTTTGTATGTGTGTGTGAGTGTTTCTGTGTTTGTGTGTGTCTGAGTGGTTCTTATGTGTATTTGAATGTTTCTTTGTGTGTATGTGTGTGTCTAAGTGTTTTTGCGTTTGTGCTGAGAATGTTTCTGTGTGTGTATTTGTGTGTCTGAGTGTTTGTGTGTGTCTTTGTCTGTCTAAGTGTTTGTGTGTGGATGTATTTTTATTTGTGTGTGTGTCTGAGTGTTTTTGTCTCCATGTTTTTTTGTGTGTCTGAGTGTTGTGTGTGTGTCTGTCTGTCTAAGTGTTTTTATGTGTGTGTCTGTCTGAGTGTTTTTGTTTTTGTGTGTCTGAATGTTTTGTGTGTATCTGAGTGTTTTTGTTTATGTGTGTGTTTCAATGTTTCTATGTGTCTGTCTGTTTTTGTGTTTGTGTGTTAGAGAGAGAGGCAGATTTTCTATGTTGTGAGGGTGTTTTTGATTGTGTGTGTGTGTCTGAGTTATTTTTGTGTTTGTGTGTGTCTGAGTGTTTCTGTGTGTATGTCTGAATGTTTTATGTGTATCTGAGTGTTTTTGTTTGTGTGTGTGTCTTAATGTGTCTGTGTGTGTTTCAATGTTTCTAGATGTCTGTATGAGAGTTTTTGTGTTTGTGAGAGGCAGATTTTCTGTGTTGTGAGAATTTGTTTGTTTGTGTGTGTGTCTGAGTGGTTTTGTTTTTGTGTGTGTCTGAGATTTTTGTGTTTGTGTGTGTTAGAGATTATTTCTGTGTTGTAAGAATGTTTCTGTGTGTGTGTTTCTGTGTGAGACTGTTTATATGTATTTATGTATGTATGTGTATATCTATATATGTGTGTCTACGTAAGAGTGTGTGTGTGTAAGGGGGGCTTTCATGGATTCTTGCACCAGGGCTCTCAGGTTTCTAGTTATGACTATGTGTTTATATGTGTTAATTTGTATGTGCACACATATATACATATACACACATCGGCCTCTTTATTAGATATACCTTGCTAGTACCGGGTTGGACCCCCTTTTGCCTTCAGAACTGCATTAATTCTTCATGGCATAGATTTAACAAGGTGTTGGAAACATTCCTCAGAGATTTTGGTCCATATTGACATGATAGCATCATGCAGTTGCTGCAGATTTTTTGGCTGCACATCCATGATGCGAATCTCCCGTTTCACCACATCCCAAAGGTGAGCTATTGGATTGAGATCTGGTGACTGTGGAGGCCATTGGAGTACAGTGAACTCATTGTCATGTTCAAAAAAACAGTTTGAGTTGATTTGAGCTGTGTGACATGGTGCATTATCCTGCTGGAAGTAGCCATCAGAAGATGGGTACACTGTAGTAATAAAGGGATGGACATGGTCAGCAACAATACTCAGGTAGGCCATGGCGTTTAAACGATGCTCAATTGGTACTAAGGGGCCCAAAGTTTGCCAAGAAAATATCCCCCACACCATTACACCACCACCACCAGCCTGAACTGTTGATACAAGGCAGGATGGATTCATGCTTTCATGGTGTTTACGCCAAATTCTGACCCTTCCATCTGAATGTCGCAGCTGAAATCGAGACTCATCAGACCAGGCAACGTTTTTTCCAATCTTCTATTGTCCAAGTTTAATGAGGCTGTGCAAATTGTAGCATCAGTTTCCTGTTCTTAACTGACAGGAGTGGCACCCGCTGTGGTCTTCTGCTGTTGTACCCCATCTGCTTCAAGGTTCGACGTGTTGTGCATTCAGAGATGGTATTCTGCATACCTTAGTTGTAACGAGTGGTTATTTGAGTTACTGTTGCCTTTCTATGATCTCGAACCAGTCTGCCCATTCTCCTCTGACCTCTGACATTAACAAGGCTTTTTTGTCCACACAACTGCCGCTCACTAAATAGTTTCTCTTTTTTGGACCATTCTCTGTAAACTCTAGAGATGGTTGTGCGTGAAAATTCAAATAGAACAGCAGTTTTTTAAATACTCAGACGAGCCCGTCTGGCATCAACAACCATGGCACATTCAATGTCACTTAAATCCCCTTTCCTCCCCATTCTGATGCTTTAAACTTCAGCAAGTTGTCTTCACCACGTTTAGATGCCTAAAGGCATTGAGTTACTGCCATGTGATTGGCTGATTATCAATTTGTGTTACCAAGCAATTGAACAGGTGTACCTTATAAAGTGGCTGGTGAGTGTATACACATATAAACATATATATAGTATATGTAGTTCTGGGTTCCAAGCACTCAATGTACTGGTGATGAATTGCCTGGATGCTCTCTATGGTAGATAGGTAGAAACTTCAAAGAAAGAAGAGGCACTCACAGGGCTTAATGGACATTATTTTTATTAGTAATTCATCATGTATAGACATATATAAGTGCATTGGAGCCCTTTGCATTCAAGTAAATGAAAATATGTAAGAGCATAATAATGCAATATTAATTTTTAATAAAATGTTTAACTATGTATTTACTGTAAATAGTTCACATTCCAATGTTCTGCACATAGCAGAATATGTTCTATGTATTTTTAAATTGATATTATATTTATCTGTGTATATCTATACCTATCTATAATCATCTATATATAGTTATATACAGTATATATATATATATATATATATATATATTAAAAACATCAGATATCTATAGAAAATTATATTTATGAATATTATATTTATGAATATTAACATAATATATGTGATAACGCAACACTACGTTAGAACTAAATCGCTAACCTCAACACACGATACACATATTTTACATTCTTATGTTCTTCACATAGAAAAAAATGTATACAGTGGTATACAGTAGTATGTACGGTGTACGGGACATGTGACTGACACGCTGAGGTGTTTGGTCTTGAACGTTGTGACAGACACCGGAGTCTAGGCGAGTTTGCTGGATGGCGGAACTATTCTGTTACCTGGATATGTAGCAGTGAAGCATGGATCCTTTCATTTAAAGAATTATAGCAGGAGCTCTTTGAGTCTGTATGACGTTTTGCAGGCAACTACACATGCAGGTGCGACTGACAGAGGGGTATGTGACTGCTGTGCTTATCGCCTTAATCGCATGTTTGCTTGGCAATCTTAACCCTGCTTTATGCTTACAAACTGGCACTCTTCTTTAATCATGCTACTAATTTACTGAGGTAAGAACTAACTCCGCTTGCCCTATCTGGATAATTAAAATCTGTCTCTGACTGTTAAACCTGTTCTCTGGCCGGGACTTTGCTCACTACAGCTAATAACCCTGATTGTGGACATTTCTTGCTCTACATCTGTCCCTTATATATCTTGGTACCTGTGGTATTGAAGTACTTTGTGTATGTGGGTTTTTGTACAGAGCTCTGTTTTGTCCCGTACAGCGTGGACATGCCCCCTGCTATTACATCTTATATGTTGTTGTATATATGTTCACCCTTCCACGTGTTGAGTGGCTATGTACAGATATCTTGGATCCCTTATATTTTCCTCAGCTCAGACCTTGCTTCCTCTGGGTTCTGATTCCTGAGTGGATGTAGTTGGTCTGTTCATGCTCGTACAACTCATTTTCTTATGCCTGCAAGGGTATCTATTTTTCCTTGTGCTTTATAAGGCACATTCTCAGCTATGTCATTCCAGGACCGGTCCTGTTTTATTGTTGTTATTTTGTTTATATGTATATTTTTTCAGTGATCCTTTGATCAGTGCTGCTGTTGCGAGTTCTGACTCAATATTTTGTATTAATAAATTTATATATTTTTTAATTTATTGCATTATTTTCTTAACCCCTTTTCTCAACTACCTTTTAGGCAATCTGGGGGCCCCCACCCGCTCCTACCCCGGCGATCGAGCCTGCATAGTGACAGGCATCGCCGTGGCTTCCCGTTAAGTGCGGTGATGTCACGTGCAATGACGTGATGACGTTACCGCGCAACTTTATTTAAAATTGT
This sequence comes from Bombina bombina, assembly GCF_027579735.1. NCBI lineage: Eukaryota > Metazoa > Chordata > Amphibia > Anura > Bombinatoridae > Bombina > Bombina bombina. The sequence continues at coordinate 343,917,586 of NC_069499.1, forward strand.
CAATACAAAATATAGGGAAAGGGGGCATGCTGCTTAGAAACCTGTAACTCGGAAATCTAATCAGCTACAGACCCCCAAGACCAACTATTGCCTAACCTTTCCAATAGTATCTTAGGGATATGGGGGGAAAAATAAAAAAGTTAAAAAAAATGTTTTTTGAAAATAGTAAAAAACAGAAAAATATTAAATTCAGCTTAGCACTCAAAGGTGCTGTATTCCCTGTATTTTAAACAGTGTTACTACTGTATACCACTTTTCTTCTTTTTTATAGATTTGTTATTTCTATTATAAGGGTCTGCACAATTTGCCTATTAAGGCGCTAGTATAAGGGCCATGTGCTAATACTAGCCTATATTTAATTTTTTGCAACATTTTTCTTACTACATTGTTTCCATCCACTATATTAAATGTATAAATATATATATATATATATATATAGTTAATGAAAAAAAAATTATGCTTACCTGATAAATTTATTTATTTCCGGATATGGTGAGTACACGGAATTATCAATTAATGTTAGGAATACCAGTCCTGGCCAGCAGGAGGAGACAAAGAGCACCCCAGCAAAGCTGTTAAATGTCACCTCCCTTCCCACAATCCCCAGTCATTCAACCGAAGGAAAATGGAGAAAAGGTAATAACACAAGGTGTAGAGGTGCCTAAGGTTAAGGTCTTAAAATAAACGGCGGCCCGTGGACTCACCATATACGGAAATAAATACATTTATCAGGTAAGCATTAATTTTGTTTTCTTTCCTAAGATATTGTGAATCCACGGAATCATCAATTACTGTTGGGAATCAATACCCAAGCCAGAGGACACAGATGATTAGGGAAGGACAAGACAGGGAACCTAAACAGAAGGCACCACCGCTTGAAGAATCTTTCTCCCAAAAGAAACCTCAGCTGAGGCAAAAGTATCAAATTTGGAAAATTTGGAAAAAGTATGTAGAGAATACCAAGTTGCAGCCTTGCAAATCTGTTTCACAGAAACTTCATTTTTAAAAGCCCAAGAAGAAGAAACAGCCCTAATGGAATGAGCTGTAATTATCTCCGGAGGTTGCTGTCCATCAGTCTCATAAGCCAAACGAATAATACTTCTCAACCAGAAAGAAAGAAAAGCAGCTGTAGCTTGCTGACCTCTACATTTCCCAGAGAAACAAACAAACAGGGCAGAAGACTGGCGAAAATCCTTATGAGAAGAAGGATTAGGACATAGAGAAGGAACAACAATTTCCTGATTAATATTTCTAATTTTTTTTTATTATTATCGGTTATTAAAAACTTTAGGAAGAAAACCTAACTTAGTACGAAGAACCACCTTATTAGCATGAAAGATAAGATATGGAGAATCATACTGCAATTCAGAGACTCTCCGAGCAGAAGAAATAGCAACAAGAAACAAAACCTTCCAAGATAACAACTTCGTATCTATGGAATGCAAAACTTCCCTGCTGCAAAACTTTAAGAAAAAGGTTAAGGCTCCAAGGAGGAGAAACCGACTTAAACACAGACCTGATTCTGATCAGTGCCTGACAAAGAGATTGCACTTCTCGCAAAACCGCCAGACGCTTATGTAACAAAATCGACAAGGAAGAAATCTGACCCTTCAGAGTACTTGTTGACAAACCCTTCTCCATACCTTCTGGAGAAAAGACAAAATCCTAGGAATCCTGACCCTACTCCAAGAGTAGCCCATGCATTCACACCAATAAAGATATTTACTCCATATCTTATGGTAAATCTTCCTAGTAACAGACTTGCAAGCCTGAGTCATGGTCTCAATGACCGCCTCAGAAAAAAACACCCTTAGCCAAAACTAAGTGTTCCATCTCGAAGCAGTCATCTTCAGCTAAACAAGATTTGGATGAAGGAATAGACCCTGTGTTAGAAGGTCCTTCCTTAGAGACAACTTCCAAGGTGGAAGAGATGACTTCACTAGGTCTGCAAACCAGATCTATCAGAGCGGCCTGCAGATCTCTCTTTTTTTTTTTTCTACACCGTTTTTTTTCTTCATTAGTTAGTGAAATATTATTCACGAAAAGTTATAAATCCCATAGATTTAACATGCCATTACTATAAAACATTATATTCCATGCTTGTCAGTGAACTTAGAATTAACATCAATTAAACATCCTAAGGGAATTGCAACACAGGACAGGAGGGGTATTAACGGGAATAGATAAAGAATCCATAGGACTACTCATAGATTATGTAAGTTACTAAACTAGATAAGATAAATAATGTCAACACAATGCTATAATGTAAAAGTTTCTATAAAAAGGGTAGTTAGGGTTGCACTAAAGTTCTCAGTACTGACATCTGGTAGCTTAAAGAAATAACTTATAAAGTAAAAAATTAAGGTGCGGTATAGATGAGACAAACCGCATATTTAAATCTCCTTACCAAGGAGGTATATTATGTGTGGGAGGGAGGGAGGTGGTTGCTTAGGTATGATAAAGTAAGCAGCCCCTACTCAAAGAGAAGGGAAAACAGAATTTATGCTTACCTGATAAATTACTTTTTCCAACGGTGTGTCCGGTCCACGGCGTCATCCTTACTTGTGGGAATATCTCTTCCCCAACAGGAAATGGCAAAGAGTCCCAGCAAAGCTGGCCATATAGTCCCTCCTAGGCTCCGCCCACCCCAGTCATTCGACCGACGGACAGGAGGAAAAATATAGGAGAAACCATATGGTACCGTGGTGACTGTAGTTAGAGAAAATAATTCATCAGACCTGATTAAAAAACCAGGGCGGGCCGTGGACCGGACACACCGTTGGAGAAAGTAATTTATCAGGTAAGCATAAATTCTGTTTTCTCCAACATTGGCCTGTCCGGTCCACGGCGTCATCCTTACTTGTGGGAACCAATAACAAAGCTTTAGGACACGGATGAAGGGAGGGAGCAAATCAGGTCACCTAAACGGAAGGCACCACGGCTTGCAAAACCTTTCTCCCAAAAATAGCCTCCGAAGAAGCAAAAGTATCAAATTTGTAAAATTTGGCAAAAGTGTGCAGTAGAGACCTTCGAAGTCGCTGCCTTACATATCTGATCAACAGAAGCCTCGTTCTTGAAGGCCCATGTGGAAGCCACAGCTCTAGTGGAGTGAGCTGTGATTCTTTCAGGAGGCTGCCGTCCGGCAGTCTCGTAAGCCAATCGGATGATGCTTTTAAGCCAAAAGGAAAAAGAGGTAGAAGTCGCTTTTTGACCTCTCCTTTTACCAGAATAGACGACAAACAGAGAAGATGTTTGTCTGAAATCTTTTGTAGCTTCTAAATAGAATTTTAGAGCACGGACTACGTCCAAATTGTGTAACAAACGTTCCTTCTTTGAAACTGGATTCGGACACAAAGAAGGTACAACTATCTCCTGGTTAATATTTTTGTTAGAAACAACCTTTGGAAGAAAACCAGGCTTAGTACGCAAAACCACCTTATCTGCATGGAACACCAGATAGGGCGGAGCACACTGCAGAGCAGATAACTCTGAAACTCTTCTAGCAGAAGAAATAGCAACCAAAAACAAAACTTTCCAAGATAACAACTTAATATCTATGGAATGTAGAGGTTCAAACGGAACCCCTTGAAGAACTGAAAGAACTAAATTTAAACTCCAGGGAGGAGTCAAAGGTCTGTAAACAGGCTTGATCCTAACCAGAGCCTGAACAAATGCTTGAACATCTGGCATGGCTGCCAGTCGTTTGTGTAGTAAGACAGATAAAGCAGAAATCTGTCCCTTTAGAGAACTCGCAGATAATCCTTTATCCAAACCTTCTTGCAGAAAGGAAAGAATCTTAGGAATTTTTATCTTATTCCAAGGTAATCCCTTGGATTCACACCAGCAGATATATCTTTTCCATATCTTATGGTAAATCTTTCTAGTTACCGGTTTTCTGGCCTGAACCAGAGTATCAATCACAGAATCTGAAAACCCACGCTTTGATAGAATCTCCAAGCCGTCAGCTGGAGGGAGACCAAATTTGGATGTTCGAATGGACCCTGAACAAGAAGGTCCTGTCTCAAAGGTAGCTTCCATGGTGGAACCGATGACATATTCACCAGGTCTGCATACCAAGTCCTGCGTGGCCACGCAGGGGCTATCAAGATCACAGAGGCCCTCTCCTGTTTTATCCTGGCTACCAGCCTGGGAATGAGAGGAAACGGTGGAAACACATAAGCTAGGTTGAAGGTCCAAGGCGCTACTAGTGCATCCACTAGAGTCGCCTTGGGATCCCTGGATCTGGACCCGTAGCAAGGAACCTTGAAGTTCTGACGAGACGCAATCAGATCCATGTCTGGAATGCCCCATAATTGAGTCAATTGGGCAAAGATCTCCGGGTGGAGTTCCCACTCCCCCGGATGGAATGTCTGACGACTCAGATAATCCGCTTCCCAGTTTTCCACACCTGGGATGTGGATCGCAGATAGATGGCAGGAGTGATTCTCCGCCCATTGTATTATTTTGGTTACTTCTTTCATCGCCAGGGAACTCCTTGTTCCCCCCTGATGATTGATATTCGCAACAGTCGTCATGTTGTCTGATTGGAATCTTATGAATCTGGCCTTTGCAAGCTGAGGCCAAGCCCTGAGAGCATTGAATATCGCTCTTAGTTCCAGAATGTTTATCGGGAGAAGAGACTCTTCCCGAGACCATAGCCCCTGAGCTTTCAGGGATTCCCAGACCGCACCCCAGCCCACTAGACTGGCATCGGTCGTGACAATGATCCACTCTGGTCTGCGGAAGCTCATTCCCTGGGATAGGTGGTCCAGGGATATCCACCAACGGAGTGAATCTCTGGTCTTCTGATCTACTTGAATCACTGGAGACAAGTTTGTATAGTCCCCATTCCACTGTTTCAGCATGCACAGTTGTAATGGTCTTAGATGAATTTGCGCAAAAGGAACTATGTCCATTGCTGCAACCATCAACCCTACTACTTCCATGCACTGAGCTATGGAAGGACGTGGAGCAGAATGAAGAACTTGACAAGCGCTTAGAAGTTTTGACTTTCTGACATCTGTCAGAAAGATCCTCATTTCTAAGGAATCTATTATTGTTCCCAAGAAGGGATCTGAGAAAGGCCAGAACGATGTCTGTATGAGCCTTTGATTTTGAAAGGGACGACGCTTGTATTAGAATGTCGTCCAAGTATGGTACTACTGCAATGCCCCTCGGTCTTAGAACTGCTAGAAGGGACCCGAGTACCTTTGTGAAAATCCTTGGAGCAGTGGCTAATCCGAATGGGAGGGTCAGTAACTGGTTTTTTTTGTCCAGAAAGGCGAACCTTAGGAACTGATGATGTTCTTTGTGGATAGGAATATGTAGGTACGCATCCTTTAGATCCACGGTAGTCATAAATTGACCTTCCTGGATAGTGGGTAGAATCGTTCGAATGGTTTCCATTTTGAACGATGGTACCCTGAGAAATTTGTTTAGGATCTTTAAATCCAAAATTGGTCTGAAAGTTCCCTCTTTTTTGGGAACCACGAACAGATTTGAGTAAAATCCCATTCCTAGTTCCGTCATTGGAACTGGGTGTATCACTCCCATCTTTAACAGGTCTTCTACACAATGTAAGAACGCCTGTCTCTTTATTTGGTTTGAGGATAAGTGAGACATGTGGAACCTTCCCCTTGGGGGTAGTTCCTTGAATTCCAGAAGATAACCCTGAGAAACTATTTCTAGCGTCCAGGGATCCTGAACATCTCTTGCCCAAGCCTGAGCAAAGAGAGAGAGTCTGCCCCCACTAGATCCGGTCCCGGATCGGGGACTACTCCTTCATGCTGTTTTGTTAGCAGCGGCAGGCTTCTTGGCCTGCTTACCCTTGTTCCAGCCTTGCATCGGTTTCCAGGCTGGTTTGGTCTGTGAGGTATTACCCTCTTGCTTAGAGGATGCAGAATTAGAGCCCGGTCCGTTCCTGAAAATACGAAAGGAACGAAAATTAGACTTATTCTTGGCCTTGAAAGGCCTATCTTGTGGGAGGGCGTGACCCTTTCCCCCAGTGATGTCTGAGATAATCTCTTTCAATTCTGGTCCAAAGAGAGTTTTACCCTTGAAGGGGATGTTAAGCATTTTTGTCTTGGATGATACATCCGCTGACCAAGACTTTAGCCAAAGCGCTCTGCGCGCCACAATTGCAAACCCTGAATTTTTCGCCGCTAATCTAGCTAATTGCAAAGCAGCATCTAAAATAAAAGAGTTAGCCAACTTAAGTGCGTGAACTCTGTCCATAACCTCCTCATATGGAGTCTCTCTACTGAGCGACTTTTCTAGTTCCTCGAACCAGAACCACGCTGCTGTAGTGACAGGAACAATGCACGAAATGGGTTGTAGAAGGTAACCTTGCTGTACAAAAATCTTTTTAAGCAAACCTTCCAATTTTTTATCCATAGGATCTGTGAAAGCACAACTATCCTCGATAGGAATAGTAGTGCGCTTGTTTAGAGTAGAAACTGCCCCCTCGACCTTAGGGACTGTCTGCCATAAGTCCTTTCTGGGGTCGACCATAGGAAATAATTTCTTAAATATAGGAGGGGGAACAAAAGGTATGCCGGGCTTCTCCCACTCCTTATTCACTATGTCCGCCACCCGCTTGGGTATAGGAAAAGCGTCGGGGTGCACCGGAACCTCTAGGAACTTGTCCATCTTGCATAATTTTTCTGGAATGACCAAGTTGTCACAATCATCCAGAGTAGATTACACCTCCTTAAGCAGTGCGCGGAGATGTTCTAACTTAAATTTAAATGTCACAACATCAGGTTCAGCCTGTTGGGAAATTTTTCCTGAATCTGAAAGTTCCCCATCTGACAAAACCTCCCTCATGGCCCCTTCAGATTGGTGTGAGGGTATGACAGAACAATTATCATCAGCGCCCTCCAGCTCTTCAGTGTTTAAAACAGAGCAATCGCGCTTTCTCTGATATGCAGGCATTTTGGATAAAATATTTGCTATGGAGTTATCCATTACAGCCGTCAATTGTTGCATGGTAATAAGCATTGGCGCGCTAGAAGTACTAGGGGCCTCCTGCGTGGGCAAAACTGGCGTAGACACAGAAGGAGATGATGTAGAACCATGTCTACTCCCTTCATCTGAGGAATTATCTTGGGCAATTTCATTATCTGTGGCAGTACTGTCCTTACTTTGTTTGGACGCTATGGCACAATTATCACACAATTTTGAAGGGGGAGACACATTGGCTTTCATACATATAGAACATAGCTTATCTGAAGGCACAGACATGTTAAACAGGCTTAAACTTGTCAATAAAGCACAAAAACCGTTTTAAAACAAAACCGTTACTGTCTCTTTAAATTTTAAACAGAGCACACTTTATTACTGATATGTGAAAAAATATGAAGGAATTGTTCAAAATTTACCAAAATTTCACCACAGTGTCTTAAAGCATTAAAAGTATTGCACACCAATTTTCAGAGCTTTAACCCTTAAAATAACGAAACCGGAGCCGGTTACCGATTTAACCCCTATACAGTCCCAGCTACAGCCTTTGCTGTGACTTTACCAAGCCCAGAGGGGAATACAATACCAAATGACGCCTTTTAGGAACTTTTCCAACTACTTTCAGGTCCTCACACATGCATCTGCATGTCTTGCTCTCAAAAACAACTGCGCAGTAATGGCGCGAAAATGAGGCTCAGCCTACAACTGGGAAGGCCCTTCCTGACTGGAAAAGGTGTCTAACATAGTGCCTGACGTTAAAAAACGTTCCCCAAGTTTATAAGTGTGAATTATCAGCATAAACATGTATAAAATGTCCAAATAAAGCAATCGATTTAGCCCATAAAAGTGTCTACCAGTTTTATAGCCCATATTAAGCCCTTTATTCTGTTTGAGACTAAGAAAATGGCTTACCGGTCCCCATGAGGGGAAATGACAGCCTTCCAGCATTACACAGTCTTGTTAGAAATATGGCTAGTCATACCTTAAGCAGAAAAGTCTGCTAACTGTTTCCCCCAACTGAAGTTACTTCATCTCAACAGTCCTATGTGGAAGCAGCAATCGATTTTAGTTACTGTCTGCTAAAATCATCTTCCTCTCACAAACAGAATTCTTCATCCTTTTCTGTTTCAGAGTAAATAGTACATACCAGCACTATTTTAAAATAACAAACTCTTGATAGTAGAATAAAAAACTACAACTAAACACCACAAACTCTTAACCATCTCCGTGGAGATGTTGCCTGTGCAACGGCAAAGAGAATGACTGGGGTGGGCGGAGCCTAGGAGGGACTATATGGCCAGCTTTGCTGGGACTCTTTGCCATTTCCTGTTGGGGAAGAGATATTCCCACAAGTAAGGATGACGCCGTAGACCGGACACACCAATGTTGGAGAAAATACTGTGCCTTCATTGAGAAACAAGGAAAATTGTTGCCTGATGGCTCAGGATAAATATGTTTGAATATTGCTGTGCGACATGACCATGTGGAGAGGTTCCTGGGCAACTAAATTACTGAGTTACTAGCAAGTACATAAAAAGAAAGCATTGATTGCATATTATGTTTACTTTATACCTAGCAAGATAGAACCCAAATGTTCAAACTCAAAAATTTGGTGTGATTATCAAATCTCATTTTAAGGCATAGTGAGAGAGAGGACAGTGCCTGGTATGAATAGCGCAGGACCAGCCTGCACTAAGAAACTTTACAGATACTTAGATATTTATACAGTATTAGACTACAAGATTTTCTTTCAAGCGAAGCATTTGTTAAATAGGGGTTGAAGCATGCCATGGCCTTCGCTTTAAATACTCATGAACATAGCATACATTCTTGTATATATATATATATATATATATATATATAGGCATAACCATGCGAGGTAGTAAAGTTATAAACAGATGATGCTTTTGTTAGATATAGGTTGGGAGATGCCATGATTTTCACTCATTATACTCATGAACCCCGCGTACATTCTTGTATTTATATATGTCCATAATGACCATGTGAAATAACAAAGTTATAAACAGATAATGCAGTTGTTAAAGAGGGATTGAAGGATGCCATGACTTTAACTCAAAATACTCATGAATATAGCTTATACTCTTGTACATATATAGGCCTATAATAACCTTATAAAGTTATAAGCAGATAATGCTACATAATAATTCAAAATTAAGAGTTATCTATCTTTAACGCTGACTGCCAAGGGTATTACACAAACATATAGTTATGTGGCTAGGTCACAACAATTACTTAGTACTATGTAGGCTGGGACACAAATAGATATGAAAACTTTCAATAAATGTTCAACACAGTGGAACAGCAGTACACTTCTAAAATAGTTAGTTAATAGGATCTAATATAGCAACAGTAATGTTAAGGTAGCCATCCCAAAGGGAAAATAAGTAGGGAGTCTCCGCACTAACTATAAACTCTTGGCTCAAATTTATATGTGTATACAAAAATTCCAGGCCATCTAATACCATTATATCCACTTATTCTTATAGGGAGAATAAATAAAAGCAATAGAAGGGATCCTCTAGCAAGCAATCATTTATCACTCATTAGTAGTGTGTGTGCCCTTTAAGTAAGACCAGAAGGTATGAATTCTGGTAGAAGCATACATTAAACTAGTATGGCTTTATGTGTAGTCCCTGAGGACTAAGATAGACTATCTAACCCTTAGGTTCAGAGTCAAATAATAATCGTATCATGTCTATTGTTAGTGTGCTCTATGATATTTTATTACATGAGACTTTACTCCTATTTAACAGGCCTAATATTCATAGTGGAAGAGTATGTATTCTTAGCTTTACAGCTCCTTGGTTCAATAATATGAATAGTAGCCCACATGTATACTCTAACTGGCTGTAATGGCCTTTATATGTAGCCATACCATTATAAAGACTAGCAACCTAGGGCACCCGATACACAAAACCTGAGTAGCCCATTACAAAAGTCAGCGGCATTCCCAGTAAAGTTCTAAATCCGGCCACTCAACCAGGGTAAGTTCAGATGAAACCTAGGGATGACCCATGGGGAAAAAAGAAAGGGAAAAAAACAACATGTGAAGCAGTCCGGTGTAAGAGATCATCTAGGGTCTACTGTAGTTCTGCCAAGCCAAACGGCTTAGAAAATAGCATATCCTTTCTATCCTATACCCATCTTCATCATCTGTGTCTCAAGCCCAAGGCATGCCGTTTCAGAGATGTTATGCCAGGGGAAATAAAGTAGGTAGCGTTGTCTCCGTGTAGGAGAGAATTGCTGCGATGCCATCCGAATTTGTAAATCTATTGGGGAAGCACCGAGGGTGACCAAATGATGATTGGTGCTAGTAATATCAAAACACTTTGAAGTCTCTCGAGACCTATGGCTTGCCTTGTTTCCCAGCTGATCTATTTGATCTATTTGAGCGGGATCCTCTCCTGTTTGATTTTTGTAGACCGCCCTGGATATTGCAGCCTCAGTGGCAATCTCCTCGGCCTCACAAGATGTCTCTGCCTCAGCTGTTACAGAGCTATAAGTACGTGGGGGATGCTGGGGCCCCAAGGCATCCCCAACAGTAATATTCACCTCAGCCGGGTCAGGAGACCCCACCGTCACAAGCCCGCATTCCTCCTCCAGGTCTGCGGCACCTCTCAAAGTTGCAAAAAGTTTTTTCCGGTGGTGGGTTAGGAGTCTTCTGATCTCCTCAAGTATCAGGTGGATGTCAGCCATAACAACTGTGCTCCCACGAGGGAGGTAAAATGGCCGCCTCCTCAATAGTTCCAGAACAGATTTTTCAGATCTAGCATACAGTTAGTGCATAAATAGCTAAAATTAGTGTCCTCCAGATACTAGATGAGGCTTTAGATGGACAATCCCATAGTGGTAAAAGCTATTTGAGCAATTAAATCCAGTCTTAGGTCCTTCTTAGTTAAAAATGTTCCGGATCTCTGAAAACATGCTACCTCTCCTGTGGGCTGCTGGCTCCTCCTCGCCTGCAGATCTCTTGACCTTGAACCGTACTTTGGACACTTGCCGTTCTGCCAAGACACCATCAGATCCAACTCCGGCAACTGTCATTTGAGGGTTAACCAGGAGAACACCTCTGGATGGAGAGCCTAGTCCCCGGGATGAATTGTCGGTCTGCTCAGGAAGTCCACTTGGATGGCAGATAGACAGCAATTGTGAGCTTCCGCCCAGTGAACAATCCGAGCCACCTCCTTCATGGCTAAGGAACTCCGAGTTCCTCTCTGGTGGTTGATGTAAACCACTGAGGAGATTTTGTCCGACTGGAACCTGATAAACCGGGCTAAGGACAACTGAGGCCAATCCATCAGAGCATTGTCCCAGACTGCTCCCCAGCCCAACAAGCTGGCATCCGTGGTCACTATAAAGAAAGTTCTCCGGAAGCATATGCCCTGAGACAGATGCCCCTGAGAAAGCCACCACGTGAGAGAGTCTCTAGTTGACTGATCTAGATCTATCCTCTGAGACAGATCCGCATGATCCCCGTTCCATAGACTGAACATGCAAAACTGCAGAGCTCTCAAATGGAATCGAGCAAAGGGAATAATGTCCATGAAAGCGACCATGAGACCAATTACCCCCATACAAAAAGTCACTGATACCTAACAGTAGGCTGCAGAAAGAGGCAAAAGGAAAAAATCTTAGATTTTCTGACCTCTGTCAGAATTATTTCCCTAGATAAGGAGACTATTATGGTCCCCAAGAAAACTACCCTTGTAGCTGCAACATGGGAAATCTTTTCCAGATTCACTTTCCATCTGTGGGAACATGAAAAAGACAACAATATCTCTGAATGAGAGATTACTTGTTGAAAATATGGTGCCTGAACCAATATGACGTCCAGGTAGGTCGCCACTGCAATTCCTCGAGACTTGATCACTGCCAAGGGAGCCCCCAGAACTTAGAGAAGATTCTGGTAACTGAGGCAACGCCAAACGGAAGAACCGCAAACTGAAAGAGTTTGTCTAAAAAGGTGAATCTCATGAACTTGATGATCCCTGTGGATGGGAACTTGAATATACGCATCCTTCAGATCTATGGTCGTCATGCTGACCCTCTTGCACCAAGGGAAGCATGGTAAAAATGGACTTCATTTTCAAGGATGCTACTCTGAGAAATTTGATGAGACACTTTAGGTCTAAACAAGGACAAAAAAGTCTTCTTATTTGGGAACCACGACAGATTGGAATAAAATCTAGACCCTGTTCCCTTACAAGAACTGGAACAACCACTTCCAGGGAGGAAAGATCCTGTACACATTTCAAGAATGCCTCTCTCTTTATCTGGTCTGAAGATAAACATGAGAGGTGGAATCTCCTCTTGGGAGGAAGTTATGAATTCTATTTATAACCCTGAGATACTGTGTCCACAGCCAAAGGATCTGGGACAACTCGCATCCAAGCTTGATAAAACAGAGCAAGTCTGCCCCCCTCATGATCCGATCCCTGGATCAGGGGCAAACCCTTCATGCTGATTAAGACTCAGCTGCGGGTTTCTTTGAATGTTTCCCCTTGCTCCAAGACTGATTGGGTTTCCAAGAAACCTTGGACTGTTCCTGCTTGGAAGAGAAAGAGGAAGAATGTCCTTTGAAGTTACAAAAGGAACAAAAATTACTCTGACGTCCTTAAAGGGACACTAAACCCATATTTTTTATTTCATAATTCAGAAAGAGCATGACATTTTAAGCAACTTTCTAATTTACTCCTATTATCAATTTTTCCTAGTTCTCTTGCTATCTTTATTTTAAAAGCAGGAATGTAAATCTTAGCAGCCAGACCATTTTAGATTTAGCACCATGGATAGCGTTTGCTTATTGGAGGCTGACATCTAACCACCAATAAGCAAGCATAACCCAGGTTCTCAACCAAAAATGGGCCGGCTCCTATGCATCACATTCCTGCTTTTTAAATAAAGATAGCAAGAGAATGAAGAAAAATTTATAATAGGAGTAAATTAGAAAGTTGCTTAAAATGTCATGCTCTATCTGAATCATGAAAGAAAAAAATTGGATTCAGTGTCCCTTTAAGGTCTATTTTTCTTGTCTTATGGTAAACAAAAGACCCTTTTCCATCCGTAATATCAGAAGTAATTTCTGCTAGACCATGTCCAAACAAGGTCTCACTCTTGTAAGGAAGCGCCAGAAGCTTGGACTTGGTGGAAACATCAGCTGACAAAGATTTTAGCCACAATGCCCCACGGTCTAACACAGCGAAGCCAGACATCTTGGCTCCCAGTCCATTTAATGGAATCAAAGACAGGAAAAAAAAACTTTAAAAGACGGGTGACAGGTATCCCTAGCTTCTCCTAGTCCTGTGAAAAATCTCCATAGCACATCTAGAGACACTTCCACATAGGAAGGAAGATCACAGAGATGATCAAGTTTGCAAAACTTCCAAAGGTTGACAACGACAGGAATATCGGTGTCCTCCAATTAGCCAAAACCTCCTTTAACAATACACAAGGTGTTCAAGCATACATCTGAAGGCTACCACTTCAGTATCAGATGAAGGAATTATACTGTCCAAATCTAAGATTTCACCCTCAGAGGCTACCAACGTATTCTCCTCATCAGACTAATGAGGAATGACAACCTGAGTGGCAACAGATAGGACAGAAACCTTACTATCTGAATCTCTTATGTTCTTTTGCGTCTTCCCTCTTAACATAGGAAAAGAAGAAAATGCCACAGATATCACTGAAAATACCTGGGCAGAAATTTCTGCATGCAAATATACTCCTGCAGGAGATTGATAGGAACCGCAGGGCACTGCATGTGACACCATTAATGCTTGGGACTTTTGAGGAGAAATGTTTGGCATTGCCTGAACAGCATCATCATGGGAGACAACAGGCTCATAGTGCAACTATCTATCTTCACATGGAATATGTCTGGCTAACCATGTAGTACAGAGGCACTTAGCAAATAAATCTGTGCATTTAAATGAATCATGAGGGATAACATATCCTAAAGATTAGCTTAACCTGGTCTATTCATGGTTTGAACCCAGGTTTCCCACTTCCTAGTCAGTAGATTACCACTATACTAAATGAGGGTATAGGATGTTACCTCCCCCAGACCAAGCATCAATTTTGCAATTTTGGGAAGAAAAATGACCACTGTCCCTTTAAGAGAAAAACACTAGCTCCCACAGTAAGTCAAATGTGGAGCCTCTGCCGCTCAGTCTGACTGAGAACACCAGAATGATTAAACAGAAAAAGGAGGGAGTACGAGCCACACTGCAAGCCGAAAACTTCTATACAAGTCGGCATAGTAATGGCGTTGCTCCGCTTGAGCACAGAAACGCGGAAGAGACGCATCACGTGGCTTCTCCTAACCCTTTCACAGAAAGTGCGCAGCTAAGTAAAAAGGTGTGCCAAAAAACTCTGCCGCTCAACTTGACTGAACTCAAAGTGAAAAAAAAACAGCATCAAAAACTCTGTCGCCTGCAATGTCTGAAAAAAACACAATAGTGCAGCAGACTATAATAACATATAAACGTTAGTTCCCAGTGCAAAACATAAGTTCCCTGTGCAGGGCCAACATAAAAGACAGGATTCCTTTGCGTCTTCTAATGTAACAGAAAACGCTCCTAAAATTCAGCACAACATAAAAATAATTGCACAATGAGGAAGAATTAATTAACAATGGGTATAATTAACCCCTGATGAACCTCTACATGAACCATAATAAAGATAATCAGGGTATACTATTATTTATGAAGTATTAACCCTTAGTCTCCCTGTCACTCATAGTGCCTGTTCCCTGCCAAAGCAATCCTGCTTGTATCACAGGAATTAAACGTCTCAGTGCAGCGCCTCTGTTTAGTGCCAGCGTTTTTTTTAAACAAATAACAAAATGGCACTTACCTGCACCTCTGGCTGTCCAGCAGGAGGACAACTCACCCGACATGAGAGGAAGTCACTCCTCACAGAGACCTGTGAAAATAAGAAAGGACAGAGTAAACCTACTCTAGCTTTCTACATAAGGACAGCAACCTGTTAAGAAATAGCAGTGAGCCCCCCCTCACAAGTTCCTAACTGCTTGAAAGCTACCACTGCCCTACTGAAAAGACTGATGTGGAGTACAGCTAAACCCTTTACAGAGGAAAGATCAGAGCAAACCTACTCTAGCTCTAGCTTTCAAAATAATAAACTCTTGATTGAAGCCAATTTTATTCAGACACCAAAACTTCACCTCCTCCTTGCAACAAAGGCAAAGAAAATGACTGGGGATTGTGGGAAGGGAAGTGACATTTAACAGCTTTGCTGAGGTGCTCTCTGCCTCCTCCTGCTGGCCAGAAGTGGTATTCCCAACAGTAATTGACAAATCTGTGGACTCACCATATCTTAGGAAAGAAATAGATATCTATACCTATATATCTATAGGAATAGATATACAGGTGTAGGTGTATACACATATATATATATCTAGAAATATATATTTTCAATAAAAACTACATTATCCTTTATGTGAAGAATTTAGGAATATGAACTATTCACAATTCCTGTCGGGATAGGGCGTGAGCAATAGGTGTTAGTTTTTTTCTAATGCGCTCTATTTTGACTTCTATGGAGAGAATACAATAACGCTGTTGTGGTATTTAGTCAGAAATCTGATTAGATATCCCCAATCACAGTAAAATCCTTATGCTGAACAGGATATATATGTAGGTAAAGAGCTTTTAATTCTTAGTTTCATAGATAATGTGGATTAGGATAACAAACTTTAATGTTGAGGACATTTTTAAAAAGTATTTTAATTGAAACACAAAGCTAAATCTAGGGGTAATATCTGCAAGCCAGCTTACTGGTAATTTGGAACATGTAGGTAGTAAGCACTACTAGAATTAGTTTTGTGAAAAATTATGGAAAGCGATGTGAGGTGAATATAGGAAGCAAGGAGCAATCTATTAACAGAGTAAACTTAACTCTGCCTTGGCTACTCACACGTCATTGATAAGAATCAGGGCCACACGAAAATAAACATCTAACGCACATGTGTATTTAGACAATTTGGGCGCTATTTAGCACTTCTGCTCACGCGCAAACCGCCAGAAGTAAACTTTTAATGCGCATGGATTTGAGCGCATATTATAAGTAACTTCAGGACTTTGGATATAGCGACCACGCTAACTTCTTCTCCCTATAGACTTTAATGGAGCTGTAAAGTTAAAAAAAACGCCCGCACTCTAACCCAACCAAATTTAAACAAGCGCACTATAGTCGACATGAGTTATGAATGGATGTATAGAGAGGAAAAGTAAGGGACCCAAGATTTATGTATATATACATATATTCACATACAAATACATATATAAACATATATATACATTATATATATATATATATATATATATATATATATATATATATATATATATATATCCAAGGGAAAAGAAGTAGAAGTCAGCCGTGAGTCCTTAAAATTACAAATCTTTATTTCTCCATTAAAAACAGCAAAGGCAGTAAAACAAGTTAGGCGATAGATCAGGTCTTACGCGTTTCAGCTCAGTGGAGCCGTACTCATAGACCTCTGATCTATCGCCATTATGGACACAAATTTATACTCTTATGATCAACATATGATTAAAAACAGCTGTGCCAACTTGAAGTGCCTATTAACCCTTAACATGTATTATTCTATACATGAATATCAATGTAGAGATATAATTCTCTTGCTGTTTTTATTGTCAGTGGAGGCAGAGGAAAAAATTTGAGTTATAGTGCACAATTAAATAAATACTGTCTAAATTGCTATGCTACCTGTATTAATTCTATACATATGAAATGCACATTTTTATATATATATATATATATATATATATATATATGATGACCGACTCCAAATGAGTAAGTATTGGTACTATTTAGGGCCAATGTTTATTCCCACATTTAATATGAAAGATAATTTTCACAATGTGTTCTCATATACTGAAAAGAATATTCCTTGTTATTGTGTATATAAACTATACTCATATAAGAGCTCCCCCTAAAGGTACTGATCTCTACCTGAAGTTATGACATATAAGATGTTGATCACTTTACTCCCAGAAATTAATGAAATCATATCTGGAGTTAAAGGGACACTCAATCAAAATTAAACTTTCATTATTCAGATAGGGCATGCCATTTTAAACAACTTTCCAATTTACTTCCATTAACTAAATGTGCACAGTCTTTTTATATTTAAACTTTACGAGTCACCAGCTCCTACTGAGCATGTGCAAGAATAAGTGTGTATGCATTTGTGAATGGCTGATGGCTGTCACATGGTACGTGTATGCATTTGTGATTGGCTGATGGCTGTCACATGGTACAGGGGGAGTGGAAAAAGACATAACTTTTAAAATTGTCAGAAAAAAAATCTACTTATTTGAAGTTCAGACTAAGTGCTATTGCATTGTCTTGTTATCTTGCAATTGTTGATTATGCAAATTTACTGTGTTGACTGGTCCTTTAAACCCATCTGGCAACCTTGTATTCAAACGGAATATCCAGAATATTTCCCTCTTACTATCGAGATCCCCTCCTCTTGAACTAAGTGTAACTTTCTGTAGAATAGTCCACCTGAGTGTTTTAGTATTTCTGGCGTGTTTTTCTATGAAGTGTTTGGCCACAGGTAACAGTTTGTCTTCTCTCTTTTTGCTCATCTCTGTATCAAATGCTGGACAAGTGTTCTCTGATGCGGGTTCTCACTTCTCGTGAGATTTTTCCAACGTACTGTAGATGACAGCGATAGCACTCTATGAGATAAACTGCACATTTTACTCTGCAATTAAGACACATATCTATGTCAAATGTTTCTCCTGTCTTAGCAGAAGAGAATTTGCTTCCGACATGAGCATGTTTACAGGCTTTGCAGTCACCAAAGCCACATTTGTGTAATCCCTTGGCGTATAACCAGGATGACATTTTGTTGGCTTGTTTTAATACAGTGGGGGACACTCTATTACCTATAGTTTTGCCCTTTCTATACGAAAATTGAAATCCCTTCTCTAAGGTTTTGGTTAAACTGTCATCAGCTCTCAACATGGGCAAGTGTTTTTTAATAATATTACAGATTTTATTGTATTGTAGAGAATATTGGGTAACAAATTGAATTGCCCCTTTTACCCTCTTTTTCATTCTATTTTTAGAAATGTTATCTTTGACTAGATCATTCTTATCTAGACTTGCTACTGCCAGACGTGCATCTTTAATGACTTGCCTACTGTAACCTCTATCTTTTAAGTTGATAATGGAGCGCAGGTTCTTTTTCATAATCTTCTTGATTAGTACAATTGCGCTTCACTCTGATGTGTTGACCTTTAGCAATTGCCTTAAAGGGACAGTCTAATAAATTAAACGTTCATTATTCAGATAGGACTTTTAATTTTAATCAACTTTCCAATTTACTTTTATCATCAAATTTGCTTTTTTCTCTTGGTATTCTTAGTTTAAACTAAACATAGGCAGACTCCTATGCTAATTTCTAAGCCTTTGAGGGCTGCCTCTTATCACAAGCTTTTTAAATCTCTTTTCAACAGAAAGAGACAGAAAGTACACATGGGCCATAAAGATAACACTGTGTTCAGGCACAGAGGGTTATTTAAGATTTAGCACAAAACAATGCTAAATTTAAGACAATAGATAATAAACAGTCACAGTCATGTGATCAGGGGGCTGGAAGAAGGTTCCTAGATAAAAGGTAATCACAGAAGTAAAAACTATATTAATATATCCGTGTTGTTTATGCAAAACTGGGGAATGGGTAATAAAGGGATTATCTATCTTTTAAAACAATAACAATTCTATGGTAGACTGTCCCTTTAAAGGTCTGTTTCAGATGGTTACTCTTTGCGTGTAAAAGAACATTTTTGGAAATGGGTTTCCTATTGATAGTAGTTTCAATTTTTTTTTTTTATCTGGATTCCTTCGTAATGTTAAGTCCAGATAATTTATTTAAAATTGTTGAGTCTCATGAGTGAAATGAACATCTAGTTGATTGTCTTCAACATAGCTCAAGAACCTCAAGAGGGTCTCATCTTCTCCCTCCCATACTATAATGAGGTCGTCTATAAAGCGTTTGTATAATTTGATATTATTCATGAAAGGATTTTCATCCACATAGATGTGGCACATCTCCCACCACCCCATAAAGAGGTTGGCATAGGAGGGGGCAAATTTTGCCCCCATAGCTGTACCACATCTCTGCAGGTAAAACACCCCATCATGGCTGAAGTAGTTATAGGTCAAGAGATATTCTATAACTCTAAGTATATATTTTTGTAAATTCTTACTCAGATTACTTCTCCAGGCCAAAAAATAACTCACTGCTTGTAAACCTTTTTTTATGGGGTATTGAGCTATAAAGAGAAACCACATCAAGGGTATGCCATTTACTGTTAGTGGTCCAATCCAAATCACTAAGGGCCTGTATCAGGTGTTTAGAATCTCTGAGATAATTGGTCAAGTTTAGTACAAGAGGCTGTAATATAGAGTCTACCCACTCTGACAGTGGTCCCCACTCCTGAGACAATCTGACGACCTTTTACGTCTTGAGTGCTTTTGTAAACTTTGGGAAATAAATGAAATACTGGTATTTGTGGGTTAATATTGATAAGAAAATCATAAGTGGGTTTATCTAGAAAGCTATTATGTAATCCCTCATCCAAAATATGTGTTAAGTGTTGTAGGTATTCTTTCGTGGGGTCTCCTGGTAATACTAAGTAACATTGAGTATCTAGTAATTGTCTCTCAATTTCATTATTGTAATCTTTCCTATTTAAGACCACGATTCTATACATGAATATCAACGTAGAGATATAAATCTCTTGCTGTTTTTATTGTCAGTGGAGGAGAGTTAATACTGTCTAAATTGCTATGCTATCTGTATTAATTCTATACATATGAAATGCACATTTTTATAAATATATATGATGACCGACTCCCAATGAGTAAGTATTGGTACTATTTAGGGCTAATGTTTATTCACACATTTAATATGAAAGATAATGTTCACAATGTGTTCTCATATACTGAAAATAATATTCTTTGTTATTGTGTGTATAAACTATACTCAAATAAGAGCTCCCCCTTAAGATACTGATCTCTACCTGAAAGTATGACATATAAGATGTTGATCAGTTTACTTCCAAAAATTAATTAAATCATATCTGGAGTTAAACCCATCTGGCATCCTTGTTTTCAAATGGAATATTCAGAATATTTCCCTCTTACTGATGAGTTTATCTAGATCCCCTCCTTTTGAACTAAGTGTAAATGTCCCTAGAATAGTCCACCTGAGTGTTTTAGTATTTCTGGCGTGTTTTTCTATGAAGTGTTTGGCCACAGGTAACATTTTGTCTTCTCTCTTTTTTCTCATCTCTGTATCCCCAGTAATGCTGGACAAGTGTTCTCTGATGTGGGTTCTCATTTCTCGTGAGATTTTTCCAACGTACTGTAGATGACAGCGATGGCACTCTATGAGATAAACTGCACATTTTACTCTGCAATTAAGACACATAATACAAATGAAACCTGCTTAACGGAGCGCCCCTGGGGTATGTAAAAACAAATCCTGTGAATATGATAGGCACTAATAGAGTGAGGGTATATGTGAAAAAATATAAATGATATCCTAGGCGGCAAGCAAATATTCCCAGTGCGTCTGCACACGCACAAAATAGCAACAGTCCATCCAATGCAGGGAAAAATAAGCGCTCCAAGCCCACAGATATATAAAAGTTCAATTTTATTCCAAACTTGTTAAAATCATACAAGATAGATTAAAAAGTGGTAAGCACAGTAGTGCAAAAACAGGTTGTAGAACAGGTGCAAAAAACAGCAAACGTTTCGTGCTCCATGCACTTGGTCACTGCTAATTGATGCATCTGTTCAGAGCTCTATTTATACCAAATTTCTTAAAGTGATATCACAAATTTTCATTAACCTGTACTTTGCCATTTTTGCAAGGGAGCCTATGACAAGAAACATTTATTTACTTTTTCCTTTTCATGTAAATAAAGTACCCTTTTGCCCTTTCTATACAAAAATTGAAATCCCTTCTCTAAGGTTTTGGTTAAACTGTCATCAGCTCTCAACATGGGCAAGTGTTTTTTAATAATATTACAGATTTTATTGTATTGTAGAGAATATTGGGTAACAAATTGAATTGTCCCTTTTCCCCTCTTTTTCATTCTATTAATATATATACAGGTATAAAGGCATAGATACACACACATATTTAGACATGTATATGTATTTGTAATTTCCATGTGTATGTAATTTCCAGTCATATACCTTGTGATATACCATATACTTTTGAACCGTTATAAAAATATAAATATTTATGTGAATCATTTTATCAGTGTTTGAGTGTAACTGTGTATTTAATGTATTTATGTTGTGTTTGGTGCAACCAAACACTGCACAAATTAGGGAGTATAAAGGTTACTACAATTAATGCTGTTTAGCTCCTCCTGGGCCTCCCTAAAGTCATGGTACATTTTAATCTAGGAAACTCTTTTTTACCAAACCCTGTTAAGACACTTTTAATGTAATTTGAATTAATAAATGTCCTCTTTTGGCCCTAAATGTATCTTTTGGATAGCATTACAATGACCTTTACAATGCTTCCTAAAAATGATCTTCTTTCACCTAAATATTCCTTATACCTATAATGCTTATATATATATGTACATACAGTGCTTCCCATAAACTGTTAGTCACATACAGCTTTGCATATTGCATGCTCAGAATAATATTTCTATATTACTCGTACATATTTATATCACCATTACTCACAAAGGTTCCCCTCACCCAAGAGATCACCCACCTATCACAGGCTGCCAACCTCATTAAACTCCCCCAACAAAGAGAAAAAAATCAAGGCAGAAGTTATGAGAATGATTGGTTATTTTAATAATTTTGAATTAAAGGGACTTTAACACAGCTTTAATCTCCCCATAAAGGCTTAGATTACAAGTGGAGCACTATTGATAGCATATGGTGCGCTATACATATCGCGGCTCTGCACTACGAAAAGTGCACAATCTGGCATTACAAGTCATTGGCAAAGAAAAGTTTTATGCAAATTAGTATGGCCGGTTCCATCAGTGTCTGGTTTTTTTTCAAGGATGTTATTTCTGGATCCTGATGTCATATTTAAGGGCCAAAGTCTTTTCCTATTGGTTGTAGCTCTTAACCCTCCGTGGGTTGGAGTTCAATACTGATAAGTTCCTTCAATTTACACAGATGTATAAAAATAATACAAACAGCGGGTTAGAATCTCGTCGCACAGTTTTTGTAAAAAATACATTTTTTGAAAACAATAAAAAAATTTATGAAGAGATGAAACGGTTAGTTCTTTTACTACTTCTTAAAATTGTTTATATATATATATATATATATATATATATATATATATAAAGTTGTATTTAAAAAAAACTAAAAATGTTTCTGTCCTCATTTAAAGGTCCAGAAAAGTTTAAAAAACAAAACAAAACTTTTTTTATATAGAGTTTATATATTTCTTGTATGTATGTATGTGTATATATATATATATATATATATATATATATATATATATATATATATATATATATATATATATATATATATACTGTATATATATACACATTTTAAAAAGTAATTGATCCATAAAGAAACATTCCCTATATAATCTAAATAACATGAATTTATTGAATGTGGATGTGAGGGACATATACACAAGGAAGGGACTTACCAGTTAACAAATAGGATAGACTCTGTTTTGCTTACCACAACTGGTTTCCAGCTCTTGTTTTAAAAAAAAAAAACCACAAAAGGAGGCGGAGTTCTATACACACATTACCGGACTGAGTAACCAGATAAAGTGGCTGTATGTTCTTTTTAATATTTCATGTTTTTAATATTGTTTTAAATACATACTGAAAGAAGTGGAGCAGGGTGCCTGAGAGTATTTCATAAAGTACTGTAATCCTAGAGCTAGACGTAGCTATATATAGGAGATTGCCCACCTTACTACATTGTTACACTGTGATACTTTGTTGTTGCTTTTATTTTTGAGGATTGAAGAAATTGTGCAGAATAAAAGGACTCTTGAATCCATTTACCTCATTTTTTGGTTCATATGTAGTATTTTGTTTGTGCACTGTGTGATAATATAACACTATTTATATTCACAGATTTATATTGGGATTTTGTTCTCAAGTTTGTGTTTTTAACTCACAGGGTTACACAATTTGTATTTGTACATTAAACCGATAATAATAACTTAAATATTCAGTTTTTTAAGTACATGAGTTAGTTAAATGTAAAAAGACATCCTATCCCTCAATGCATTACAAATATGGAGCAAAAAGAAGTGAGGGGCCGTCAAGGGTGTCAAATCTCTACTGTTTACATGTGTTACTGGCAACCAAAGAGATAACATTATTGATTTGTATGCCAAGGGGTAAAATGACTGCTTATGGGGGCATTGTTTAACTATTGTGCCCAGTCACCTTCAGATTGTCCAGTATTTTTGTGGAGGACAGCTGGAAACCCTTTCTGTGTGGTGTATGCAGTGTATGTAGTGGGTATGCAGTGTGTGTAGTGTTTGTGTGGTGTGTGTGTGTGTGTATAATGTGTGTGGTGTCTGTATAATCTTTGTGTAGTATGTATGTATGCAGTGTGTGCAGTGTTTGTGTGGTGTGTGTGTATATAATGTGTGTGGTGTCTGTATAATCGTTGTGTAGTATGTATGTATGCAGTGTGTGTAGTGTTTGTGTGGTGTGTGTGTGTGTGTATAATGTGTGTGGTGTCTGTATAATCGTTGTGTAGTATGTATGTATGCAGTGTGTGCAGTGTTTGTGTGGTGTGTGTGTATATAATGTGTGTGGTGTCTGTATAATCTTTGTGTAGTATGTATGTATGCAGTGTGTGCAGTGTTTGTGTGGTGTGTGTGTATATAATGTGTGTGGTGTCTGTATAATCGTTGTGTAGTATGTATGTATGCAGTGTGTGTAGTGTTTGTGTGGTGTGTGTGTGTCTAATGTGTGTGGTGTCTGTATAATCGTTGTGTAGTATGTATGTATGCAGTGTGTGCAGTGTTTGTGTGGTGTGTGTGTATATAATGTGTGTGGTGTCTGTATAATCGTTGTGTAGTATGTATGTATGCAGTGTGTGTAGTGTTTGTGTGGTGTGTGTGTTTGTGTATAATGTGTGTGGTGTCTGTATAATCGTTGTGTAGTATGTATGTATGCAGTGTGTGTAGTGTTTGTGTGGTGTGTGTGTGTATAATGTGTGTGGTGTCTGTATAATCGTTGTGTAGTATGTATGTATGCAGTGTGTGTAGTGTTTGTGTGGTGTGTGTGTGTGTGTATAATGTGTGTGGTGTCTGTATAATCGTTGTGTAGTATGTATGTATACAGTGTGTGTAGTGTTTGTGTGGTGTGTGTGTGTGTGTGTGTATAATGTGTGTGGTGTCTGTATAATCGTTGTGTAGTATGTATGTATGCAGTGTGTGTAGTGTTTGTGTGGTGTGTGTGTGTGTGTATAATGTGTGTGGTGTCTGTATAATCGTTGTGTAGTATGTATGTATGCAGTGTGTATAGTGTTTGTGTGGTGTGTGTGTGTGTGTATAATGTGTGTGGTGTCTGTATAATCGTTGTGTAGTATGTATGTATGCAGTGTGTGTAGTGTTTGTGTGGTGTGTGTGTATAATGTGTGTGGTGTCTGTATAATCGTTGTGTAGTATGTATGTATGCAGTGTGTGTAGTGTTTGTGTGGTGTGTGTGTGTGTGTATAATGTGTGTGGTGTCTGTATAATCGTTGTGTAGTATGTATGTATGCAGTGTGTGTAGTGTTTGTGTGGTGTGTGTGTGTGTGTATAATGTGTGTGGTGTCTGTATAATCGTTGTGTAGTATGTATGTATGCAGTGTGTGTAGTGTTTGTGTGGTGTGTGTGTGTGTGTATAATGTGTGTGGTGTCTGTATAATCGTTGTGTAGTATGTATGTATGCAGTGTGTATAGTGTTTGTGTGGTGTGTGTGTGTGTGTATAATGTGTGTGGTGTCTGTATAATCGTTGTGTAGTATGTATGTATGCAGTGTGTGTAGTGTTTGTGTGGTGTGTGTGTATAATGTGTGTGGTGTCTGTATAATCGTTGTGTAGTATGTATGTATGCAGTGTGTGTAGTGTTTGTGTGGTGTGTGTGTGTGTGTATAATGTGTGTGGTGTCTGTATAATCGTTGTGTAGTATGTATGTATGCAGTGTGTGTAGTGTTTGTGTGGTGTGTTTAGTGATTGTGTGGTGTGTTTCTATGCAGTGTGTGTCTAGTCTCTGTGTGTGTGTCTAGTCTCTGTGTGTGTGTGTGCAGTGTGTGTCGTGTTTGAGTGGTGTATGCCTAGTGCAGTGTGTGTAATGTTTGTGTGGTATGTTTATGCAGTGTGTGTAGTGTTTTAGTGGTGTGTGTCTAGTGTTTGTGTTATGTGTATATCTGCAGTGTGTGTAGTGTGTGTGTGTATGCAGTGTGTGTATAGTGTCTGTGTGGTGTGTGTATGCAGTTTTTAAGTGGTGTGTGCCTAGTGCAGTGTGTGTAATGTTTGTGTGGTATGTGTCTAGTGTTTTGTGTGTGTGTATGCAGTGTGTGTAGTGTTTGTGTGGTGTGTGTTCAGGGTTTGTGTGGTATGTTGTATGCAGTGTGTGACTATTGTTTTTGTGGTGTGTGTGTGTATGCAGTGTGTGTAGTGTTTAAGTAGTGTGTGCCTAGTGCAGTGTGTGTAATGGAATGTGTTTAGTGTTTGTGTGTGAATGATATCCGTGTATAGTTAGTATACATGTGTGTACTGTGTGTTTAGTGTTTGTGTGCATGTGTGTAGTGTAGTGTATCCATATATACATCATTTGAATGGGTTTACTAATTGAAGCACATATTTTCTAATGCATTGGAATGGCTTATAAGAGGAAGCCAAAAATAACCTGAGCTGCTATACAATGTTTTTTTTCAAGGGGATTCTGATAGTTTGGGATGGATGGCAGTAAAAGTTGCACATTGCATGTAAAATAGGCCACAGCAGCTACAGGTGTCAGTGCAGTCCCAGTAGAACAGCAGAATGGCAGAGGAAGGTCCATTTTGAGAACCAATATACGGTAGCTTTATGCATTCAGCTGGACAGTCATAGGATGAGCTGCAGTCAGAAGAGGAGATACAGTCAATTTAGCATGGGGGTAGTTCAACCAGTCAATTAGCTCCTGTATATTAGCTGCAATCCCTGGATATGTTTCAACAATTTGGTCTGCAAGAATAGTCACCAAAGAGTTTACAACATTCTGAGTGAGTTTATGGGAGTGTTTTGACAGATACAAATCAGTTCTGTTAGTTATGATAATAAACAACAGTTTTAATTACATAAGAGTAATAAAC
This sequence comes from Bombina bombina, assembly GCF_027579735.1. Lineage (NCBI taxonomy): Eukaryota > Metazoa > Chordata > Amphibia > Anura > Bombinatoridae > Bombina > Bombina bombina. The sequence goes on from NC_069499.1 coordinate 343,943,946, forward strand.
TATCTTTAATTATATACAGTAAGCCCAGACAGCACTCAACAACACTGATAATTACAAACAAGGGTTTCCTTACAGAGCTCAGAAAAAATAATCTTGAATATTAACTTTTGTGATTTCCGTGCAATATTACATTTATACTCCTTAGTCATAATATTTAATATTCACAAGTTCTCACACCAATCTACATGTTGTGGGAGCCGCAAAAGGGCTGACCCACCGCATTCAATATTTATAAGGTTCTATGAAATGAGTGCTATTGCTGCATAAAATACCAGATAGCCCCCTAAAGCATATTACCCCTCATCTGATTCTTGGTGGTGCTAGAAGCTCTAAAACAACCCACCTCCCATAGCAAACAGACCCCCAATTGCTATTTAGGGTAGGTGTGTCAATTAGGACAGGTGCCCATTACTCAAAAGATTTGAATTGTTAAAAGACCAGTAAATACAATAGATCTGCATATTTAAAGGGACAGTCAACCCAAATTTTCAAATAGGTAATTCCTATAAACTTGCTAATGATTCTTATTTTGCACTATAGCCTAATTTAGTAGCCTAAATCGTTAGTAAGCATTAGTACTTACTTTTTTCTCTTGTGGCTGTTTAAAATGCCCGTCTGCCCCCTCCCATATTTCGTCATCAGGATCTTCACTGTCCATCTCTAACTGCTAATTCTTGTCCGTCCTCACTCCCGTGTTTTGAGCATGCGCAGTGCGCCGCTAACGCTGTAGGGGGAAGGTTTTAAAATGGAACTCTAAATTCCTTCTCATTTTCCTAGACGTGTGATTATTTCAGGTGGAAGTGTTAGCGGAGCACTGCGCATGCACAAAACGCGGGAGTGTGGATGGACGAGAATTAGCAGTTAGAGATGGACAATGAAGATCCTGATGACGAAATATGGCAGGGGGCAGGCGGACATTTTAAACAGCCACAAGAGAAAAAAGTAAGTACTAATGCTTAGAAACAATTTAGGCTACTAAATTAGGCTATAGTGCAAAATAAGAATCATTAGCAAGTTTATAGGAATTACCTATTTGAAAATTTGGGTTGACTGTCCCTTTAACAAATGCATGATAAGACAAAGTAGTAGTAGATTTGTTCTGACAAATTTAAAAGTTATGTCTATTTCTACTCCCCCTGTATCATGTGACAAACATCAGCCAATCACAAATGCATATAAGTATATTATGCAAGTTCTTGCACATGCTCAGTAGGAGCTGGGGACTTAAACGTGGAAATATAAAAAGACTGCACAGTTTGTTAATTGAAGTAAATTGGAAAGTTGTTTAAAATTGCATGCTCTATCTGAATCATGAAAGTTTAATTTTTACTTGAGTGTCCTTTTAACAATTGTTAATCACCTGCATCCTAAGGGAACGTACAACTCCTCATTTGAAATGGCAATTATCCGTCTAGATCAAATGGGGTAGATATGGCCTCTATCAGAACCCCCATCCCTCTTTGATAAAACTGCCTGCACTTTTTGCAGGTGCATTTAGAGGGAACAGTTCCCTCTAACAAACAAAATTAGCATATTCCTCTATGTAGTGTAGGGATCAAGAAATTGTTTCCAGAAGGTGATCCCCCCACCCACACCACTAACAATAACACAAGATAATGCCCTACAGTATTTTTCCTTTGTTTACTGATTACAAGAAACACATATTTCTGGTTTTATCATATTCATAATTAGAGCATGGGCGTAATTAAAGGAATAGGAAAGTCAAAATTAAACTTGCATGGTTCTTTTTTTAAATACAGTTTTAAATTCACTTCTCTTTTCAAATGTACTTTATTATTTTGGTATAGGTTTTTGAAAAACAATATGTACATATCCTAGACTGCTGGAAGCTAGCTGGTAATTGGTACCTGCACACATTTGTCTCTTCTGATTGGCTCACTAGATGTGTTAAGCTAGCTCCCAGTAGTGCATTGCTGCACCTTCAGCAAAGGATAACAAAAGAATTAAGCACATTTCATAATAGAAGTACATTGAAAAGTTATTTAAAATTGTATGCTCTATCTGAATCCTAAAAGAAAAAATGTGGGGTTTCATGTCCCTTTAAAGGCAGCATGTTTATTGTGCTGGTAGTAAAGCAAGCTATACAAGCATCCAAAATCCAGCAAATGACCTCTTGGAAAAGACTAATGCCTCAGAATTTACTTTGTATTATCCACATTAGACACCTTGAGGTTCCTCAAATTAAATAATTCAGTCAACCTCTATGCTGGTCAGTTAACTTTATAACTGAAAGTATCTATCTTCAGTCCCCCTTTACTTGTATTCTGTAATACACTAGAGATAGTTTATGTAAACAGCACTTCAGTATTGTTATGAAGAGGCATCTATCATGTTTCTTTATTATACAGTCAGCACCTTGGCAACGTTTGATGTGTAGGATGTTTCTATCCCGGAGATCTGAGCGAAACCTGTTGTGAACAAATAACGTGGCACCTGTCTGAACATCTCCTGGGACAGGTAGTGGTTGAAAGTCCTACAGCTTTGGGGATGTGTGTCAGTGTTTGCACAGCACTCTGACTCAAGTATCTCACGCTCCCAGATACAAAGGGAGACTTTATGCTCTTTCCCTGGGGTGTTACAGAGAACATGTACGCACAGCTTTCATCCCCAACAAGCAGAGCGCACAAGGAGTGTCACTCACTGAGGAAGCTTAAATACCAAAAGGATTTAGTGGTGCTGTGCAATACATCCTTTGTGAAATATGGGTCGGATGGGTCACAGCAAGTGTGTTATCCATAGGTTATTTAAAAGACATATAGGGTGTTTACTACAATTGTGTTATACAGTTAAGGGAATGTGCACTAAAGTAAAGGAATCATCTCAAATTCCTATGCTCTCGAATAGCGCCTGATTACTTAAAGGGACATTAAATGCTTTTTTAAACTATGGATCAGAAGTTAATCAAAAGACCTAATTACAAGTAATTTTGTCAGCACAATTTGCATAGCTGTGAAGTCCGTGGATGCACCCCTTGAAAATCCTCTTGAGTATAGTTTCTTATCTACTTTGCTATAGCCAGTTAGACAGAGAAATAAATATGTTTCTGCACAAATCAATCAGTCACTGTGTAGCATGTTGGAGGAACATGGTTCAGCTTTCTGGAAACTGAAACCAGACAGTGGAAAAATTGCAATTTTACATTACTGGAAGAGCAGGCAAAATAAATTATGAAAACACAATGCAAAGTTGTTTCATGATACTTCATTAAACCTATGTAGAAATAAGTTTTGTGTTCAATATATTTTTAAGCGAGATATGTCCAAATTGAAAATAGAACTGAAAGGAATAACACAAATGAATGAGATTTCTCTCCCTCTAGAGGATTTTGTTACTGTAGCATGCATTTGACTTAGTGAATTGTTTTGATTTTCTATGCCAATGTAAAGGTGACACAATGATTAGCAGCCTTTTTACAATAAAGTTAGTTTTCATTTAATAATTTATATCAAGCACACTATCATAATATGCTGAATAAACAACTTTATACACTATTGTAAGGAAAATGTGTCACGCTACAGGTAAAGAACTACAATCAGCACTTGGCAAAATTTAAATGGACAGAAAAATCAAAATTAAACTTTCATGATTCAGATACAGCACTTAATTCTAAACAATTTTCCAATTTACTTCTATGAAAAAATGAAGGGCTAGATTATGAGTGGAGCGCAATATTGTGCTTACAAGAGCGCAATTTTGTGCTCCAAAACTGGGGAATGGGTAATAAAGGGATTGGCTATCTTTTTAAGCAATAGCAATTTTGGAGTTGACTGTCCCTTTAATGTAAATTGTATATGCATCTGTAAATAGGTGTGTTTTTTGGGGAATGATTAAAAAAGTATATGCTAGAAAAAAGTCTTACAATGCAAGTAGACAAAGAATTCTGTAGCACTAGTTCTTTAGACTGGAAAGTGAGGAAGGAGATAGAGGGGAGGAAAGGAGGAAGGTTTGAGTGGAGTAAAAGGAAAGCATGTGGGAAATTTTTATTTAAAGGGACAGTCATCTCCAGAATTTTTAAAAAGATAGATAATCCCTTTATTACCCATTTCCCAGTTTTGCATAACTTATACTGTTATTTTAATACACTTTTTATATCTGTAAAATTGACAAAAAAGAAACAGGCGCACCAGCAACTCACGGTATCAATTTATTACCATTAAGTTACACACACACACAATGCATTGCACTTACTAGAAGTAAGTAAAAATGAGCCTTAATAAAAATCCTTTTGGATAGTTCCTTATACGCTCCCAAGGCTGACGGTTCTCCAGGGCGAGTGACCGTGATGTCAAACAGATGGGGCTTATTACAGATGGTATCCTGAGCTCAGATTATAGCCCTCCTTACTCCACCCTGTCCTGGATTCCTCTGCCTTACAGCGTTACTCTCCTGAACGCGTTTCGTCTGCTCTCGGGCAGACTTTCTCAACAGGTAATGCAGATTTTTATTAAGGCTCACTTTTTACTTACTTCTAGTAAGTGCAATACATTGTGTGTGTGTAACTTAATGGTAATAAATTGATACTGTGAGTCGCTGGTGCGTCTGTCCCCTTTTTGTCCATTTTACAGCTTTTGTTTCCAGAGGACTGACAGGCTACAGCAGTCCATGAGAAAGGCGGCACCAGACTCTGAGACTAATTTAAAGGGATCATTGCAAACAATCACACAGAAAATATACATTTCTCAGAAGATAAAGTATGTGCTAAGGATGATATAGCCTTTTAAGATTATTCTGTACATTTTGGAGAGTGCGGGTGTACATATTGTTTTTTAGTGTGTAAATTGTATAGTGCAAAATTGTGGGAATAGTCAAACATATGTAAATAGTCAGACTTATGTAAATAAGTTCTGCCAATTTTTATTTTTTTATTTTTAAATGACCGTGAATAGGTTCTTTTCTGACACTCCATCTAGTGGAGCACTGCTATTTGTTAAGGACTTTTTATATTTGTGATTTTCTTGTATCTAAGCCTCTGCAGACTGTCTCCTTATCTCAGTTCTTTTACAGACTTGCATTTTAGCCAATCAGTGCTGACTCATAAATAACTATACAGTTATAAATAAAGTATAATAATAATACAGGAGTGAGTGAAATATTATCTATATGGCATACATGAACTAGTGCTGTCTAGCTGTGAAAAACTGGCACTCTGCCCTGAGATAAGAGGGGGCCTTCAACAGTTCAGAAATTAGCATATGAGTCTACCTAGATTTAGCTTTCAACAAAGAATACCAAGGGAAAAAAAGCTAATTTTATCACAAAAGTAAATTGGAAAGTTGTTTAAAATGGCATGCCCTATCTGAATCATGAAAGTTTAATTTTGACTAGACTGTCCCTTTAGGAGCTAGCTATAAAAGGCTGCAGTTCTATTAAGAGTTTGTATTTTAGGGTCTCGAATCTTTATCTTTATTTTTAAGACTTTAAGACTATGGGAATCCAATGGAAGGAGTAAGAGAGGTGAACACATAAGGAACATATTAATTGTGTACTATATAAATAAGTACATTGTAAAGAAAGTACTGAATCTAAGAAACATTTGTGGAGGGTGAGGGCCCTCTGGATATCCTTTGTTGCTTTTATTGTGCCAGGCGTGTTTTAACCTTTTGACAATAAAGCTTTTCTATTTTGTATAATGCTGTTTTGAAGTTTTTTAACTATACAGAGTGTAGAGTTTTTGTGTTCTGGGATTGATTTGTTACACCTAATAGGGTAGATTCCCCCAGTGCTACCACAGAAGAAGGCCACAACTGAATTACAGCTGGAGCACCCTGCTGTTTTGTGTGACTGTGTATACAGGATGAGATACCGGAGAGGTAACTGGTGGCACAAGAAAGAAACATGATAGGTCTAGTGCTGAGAGGTAGAATCATCAGCATACAGGTGATAGATTAACAAACAGCAGGACAACTTTAAAGCACCTATGGATGATGTGTAGGCAGGAAAGAGAAGGGAACCTAAAATGTTATTATTACTTATTATTCTTTATTTATAAAGCGCCAACAGATTCCGCAGCGCTGCCCATGGGTACAAAGATAAAAGTACAATGGAGAAACAATACAATAAAAGACAAAACTTTACAGACAAATACAGGGGGAATTGAGGGCCCTATTCCCGTGGGAATTTACAATCAAGATGGGTAGGAGGATGGGAAACAGGAGGTGGGGACTGCAAATGTGAGAATGATATTAGTGAGGAGATAGATGAGGGCAGCTGTTAGGTAAGTGAAGTTCATTTGTTAATGAGTTGGGTGATAAGGTTCCCTGAACAAAAAGGTCTTTAGGGAACGTTTAAAGGAGGAGAGGTTAGGTGAAAGTCTGACAGCTTGAGGAAGTGCGTTCCAGAGGGTTGGTGCCGCACGAGAGAAGTCCTGTAGTCTAACATGAGAGGAGGTGATGGTAAAGGACGCAAGGAGCAGGTCGTTTTTGGATCTTAGGGGGCGGGCTGGAGTACATTTGTTGATGAGTGAGGACAGGTAGGGTGGGGCAGCATTGGTGAGGGCTTTGTAGGTCAGGGTGAGAATTTTGAATTGAATAAAATAGAGCCTTGTGGCACCCCATCCAAGAGGTGAAACAGATGGCATACTGGAATATAATAAACTGAAGGGTAGGTGTAGAGTGATAGTACAGTGTGGAGGATTTGAAGTAAAAGAGTGAATACATCAGTGTCCGAGACTTTAAATCAAGAGAGAAATAGTATTCAAGCATGGCTGTAAGTAGGTCATTTGTGACTTTAATTATTGCAGTCTCCATGGAAAGTTAGGGATGAAAGCAGGATTAGATTGGGTTATGAAGAGAGTTTGATGTTAATGAATGTTACAAAATTATCTGGGGTGCAGATAAAAAACAATGCATTCTATGAATACTGAAGAAACAATTTGACAGCACTGAAACTAGGATTAAGTTAGTTACATTTCAGTGGACCTATGTTGATGTCCCATGGGTTGGAGGGGATTGAACTGGGCTGGTAGCTGCAGTTGATGAGAGCTTCAGTAAGGTTGAGGTCCTAGGTCAGGGCTTCTTGGGATAGTGTGAGTATAGTTGAGAGGGTACTAACCTGCGGATTCAAGGAGAAGTTTATTGAGGTAAGGGCTTTTTCTAGGGGGGATTGTATGAGATGGAATTTAATTAAGCTATATTGTTAGATAGAGGTGAATTAAATAAGGTTTATTGTTTGTGTATGTGTGTGCGAGGGTAGTGTTTCCATTTAATCCCCACATTATTATTATTATTTTTTATACCGGGTAATTAAATAGTTCAACAAATGTTTTTGAAACAGTATCGGCTAGATTACGAGTCTTGCGTTAGCCTTAAAAAGCAGCGTTAAGGGGTCCTAACGCTGCTTTTTAACGCCCGCTAGTATTACAAGTCAGGCAGGAAAGGGTCTACCGCTCACTTTTTTTCCGCAATTTTAGCTTACCGCAAATCCCCTTACGTCAATTGCGTATCCTATCTTTTTTAATGGGATTTGCCTAACGACGGTATTACGATCGCCTAAAAAAGTGGGCGGTAGACCCTCTCCTGGCAAGACTTCTACCGCATATAAAAGTCAGTAGTTAAGAGTTTTATGGGCTAACGCAGGAATATAAAGCTCTTAACTAAAGTGCTAAAAGTACACTGACACCCATATACTACCTATTAACCCCTAAACCGAGCCCCCCCCACATCGGAAACACTTAAATAAAATGTTTAACCCCTAATCTGCAGACCGGACATCGCCGCCACTTTAATAAATGTATTAACCCCTAAACCGCCGCACTCCCACCTCGCAAACACTAGTTAAATTTTATTAACCCCTAATCTGCCGTCCCTAACATCGCCGACACCTACCTACATTTATTAACCCCTAATCTTCCGACCCCAACGTCGCCGCTACTATATTAAATTTATTAACCCCTAAACCTAAGTCTAACCCTAACCCCCCCTAACTTAAATTTAATTTAAATTAAACTAAATAAATTTACCATAATTAAATAAATTATTCCTATTTAAAACTTAATACTTACCGATAAAATAAACCCTAAGCTAGCTACAATATAACTAATAGTTACATTGTAGCTAGCTTAGGATTTATTTTTATTTTACAGGCAACTTTGTATTTATTTTAACTAGGTAGAATAGTTATTAAATAGTTATAAACTATTTAATAACTACCTAGCTAAAATAAGTACTAAAGTACCTGTAAAATAAACCCTAACCTAAGTTACAATTACACCTAACACTACACTATAATTAAACTAATTACCTAAACTACCTACAATTAATTACAATTAAATTAAATAAACTAAATCACGGAAAAACAACCCCACTAAATTACAGGAAAAAAAAAATTACAAGAATTTTAAACTAATTACACCTAATCTAATCCCCCTAATAAAATAAAAAAGCCCCCCCAAATGATAAAATTCCCTACCCTATACTAAATTACAAATAGCCCTTAAAAGGGCCTTTTGCGGGGCATTGCCCCAAAGTAATCAGTTCTTTCACCTGTAAAAAAAAATACAATACCCCCCCAACATTAAAACCCACCACCCACACACCCAACCCTACTCTAAAACCCACCCAATACCCCCTTAAAAAAACCTAACACTACCCCCTTGAAGATCACCCTACTTTGAGCCGTCTTCACCCAGCCAGGCACAAGTGGTGCTCCTGAGGGTCCGAAGTCTTCATCCTATCCAGCCAGAAGAGGACATCCAGACCGGCAGAAGGCTTCATCCAGGCGGCATCTTCTATCTTCATCCTTCCGGAGCGGAGCGGGTCCATCTTCAAGACATCCAACGCGGAGCATCCTCTTCATCCGACGGCCGACGACTGAATGACTGGTCCTTTAAGTGACGTCATCCAAGATGGCGGCCCTTGAATTCCGATTGGCTGATAGAATCCTATCAGCCAATCGGAATTAAGGGAGGAAAATTCATATTGGCTGATGCAATGGAACAGCCAATAGAATGCAAGCTCAATCCTATTGGCTAATTGGATCAGCCAATCGGATTGAACTTCAATCCTATTGGCTGATTGCAACAGCCAATAGGATTTTTCCTACATTAATTCCGATTGGCTGATAGGATTCTATCAGCCAATCGGAATTCAAGGGATGCCATCTTGGATGACGTCACTCTAAGGACCAGTCATTCAGTCGACGGCCGTTGGATGAAGAGGATGCTCCGCGTCGGATGTCTTGAAGATGGACCCACTCCAGAAGGATGAAGATAGAAGATGCCGCCTGGATAAAGCCTTCTGCCGGTCTGGATATCCTCTTCTGGTCGGATAGATGAAGACTTCGGACCCTCTGGAGGACAACTTGTGCCCGGCTAGGTGAAGACGGCTCAAGGTAGGGTGATCTTCAAAGAGGTAGTGTTCAGTTTTTTTTAAGGGGGGATTGGGTGGGTTTTAGAGTAGGGTTGGGTGTGTGGGTGGTGGGTTTTAATGTTGGGGGGGTATTGTATTTTTTTTACAGGTGAAAGAGCTGATTACTTTGGGGCAATGCCCCGCAAAAGGCCCTTTTAAGGGCTATTTGTAATTTAGTATAGGGTAGGGAATTTTATTATTTTGGGGGGCTTTTTTTATTTTATTAGGGGGATTAGATTATGTGTAAATAGTTTAAAATTCTTGTAATTCTTTTTTTTTTTTTTCCTGTAATTTATTGTTTGTTTTTCTTCGTAATTTAGTTTATTTAATTTAATTGTAATTAATTTTAAGTAGTTTAGGTAATTAGTTTAATTATAGTGTAGTGTTGGGTGTAATTGTAACTTAGGTTAGGGTTTATTTTACAGGTACGTTTGTATTTATTTTAACTAGGAAGTTATTAAATAGTTAATAACTATTTAATAACTATTGTACCTAGTTAAAATAAATACAAAGTTGCCTGTAAAATAAATATAAATCCTAAGCTAGCTACAATGTAACTATTAGTTATATTGTAGCTAGCTTAGGGTTTATTTTATAGGTAAGTATTTAGTTTTAAATAGGAATAATTTATTTAATTGTAGTACATTTATTTAGATTTATTTAAATTATATTTAAGTTAGAGGGGTGTTAGGGTTAGGGTTAGACTTAGGTTTAAGGGTTGATAAATTTAATATAGAGGTGGCGAAGTTGGCAGCGGCAGATTAGGGGTTAATAAATTTAATATAGTTGTGGCAATGTTGGGGGGGCAGATTAGGGGTTAATAACTATAATGTAGGTGTCGGCGATGTTGGGGGCAGTAGATTAGGGGTTCATAAGTACAATGTAGGTGGTGGTGGTGTCCGAAGTGGCATATTAGGGGTTAATAATATAATGTAGGTGTCAGCGATAGCGGGGGCGGCAGATTAGGGGTTAATAAGTGTAAGATTAGGGGTGTTTAGACTCGGGGTTCATGTTAGGGTTTTAGGTGTAGAGACATAAAATGTATTTCCCCATAGGAAACAATGGGGCTGCGTTAGGAGCTGAACGCTGCTTTTTTGCAGGTGTTAGGTTTTTTTTCAGCCAGCTCAGCCCCATTGTTTCCTATGGGGAAATCGTGCACAAGCACGTTTTGCCAGCTTACCGCTACCGTAAGCAGCGCTGGTATTGAGGTGAGATGTGGAGCTAAATTCTGCTCTACGCTCACCTTTTTGCGGCTAACGCCAGGTTTAAAAAAACCTGTAATACCAGCGTTACTTTAGGTGAGCGGTGAGGGAAAACTGTGCGTTAGCAATGCACCCCTGTTAACGCAAAACTCGTAATCTCGCCGTATGTTTCCATTTATCATAACATCTTTTATTAGGATTAGAGGTAGGAAATGTAATCATTTGGGGACACATGTTTGGAATAGGATTGGCTATAATTAAAGAATAGTGATTAAAATTCCTTTTTAATTTACTCATGTTTTCTTTGCAGAAAAAATGATAAGCCACATTTAGCATCAAGATTATAAACACATGCCTTTATTTGTAAATGTTTTAATATCTTTTTTTTTTAAATGTCCCTTTAATAGTTTGGAACAATACAGTCCTGGGTAGCACTCACTGAGCTACCAATCCTTAACCTAATGGTCAGATTTATCATTTTGCAGATGTGCTGAACCTGAGAATGCAAATTGCTGGGTCCATTTGATCACCATTTTTATCATTGCAGGGGCATCAAATGTAGGGCTTGTCAGCCACCCCGGTTGGAACAGTCTGGGGTGATTTTCATCTGCCAAATCAAAGTTGGCAGAGCATACTTAGCAAGCAGCTATTTAAACACATATCAGTCGAAGGCTCAAATGAGTAAGCCTGCAACTGATAAGGGGATTCACCTCTTGATAAATCTCCCCTTTAGGAAGGATCTTACATATCACAGGGACAGTATCCACATCCAACAGAACTCCAATAGAAACTATATTTACTGGGCCTTAAACCAACACACATAATTAGTGAGAACTATGGAGAATATTTACACCATTTAGTGCTCCATTGATCAATTCCTTCTCCTCCATGTGACTGCAGGTTCGCACAAGGGAACCTGCAGTCAGGATTTATCAAGCAGCGATCATCCTACCCTGTTCTCCACCTCTTAGGTAGAGAATTTCAATCTCCCCCGGTCTCGTCCGACCGAGGCGATTGAGAGCTCCAGCCCGCAAGTGATTGGCTGTGCGTGGGTTGGGGACGGGGTTGCACGCAAAGGTACGAATGTGTACGACCCTGTCCGCCATGGATTGATAAATTGAGCTCTTAGACTGTATCTCTTGGAGTTGACTTAATAATCACTTCTGATGCTGAGTGGCCATAAGTAAAAATTAAATAGAGGTTGTCTTCAGAATCTGTCACAGCCTAACTAATCATTAAAGCTCCAAACTTTTCAGCAAGTCAGTCCATTCACCATTGCAAGTCTAGAGTTTTGGCCTAGTGGACAGGAGCGTTGGTTCTCACAGTGTTTGTTAATGTGAGGGAAGGGATTAGTTGTAAATTATTTTAAGGAGAAGTTAACTGATGTATTATGCTGAGCTTCCAATAGTTACAGCATTCAATATTTAATGGACAATACTAAACTGCACTTCATCAACGGCCTCAGTCTTCACGTTGCTCAAAGTGCTCTGTTAATTTTTAGGTTTTGTAAAGCCTCACTGTGAAGCAAAATGGCTTCCTAAGCATCAGTATAAGTCACAGAATGGGAACCTATGAAGCATAACAGATTGCGATAGGCAGCGGCATTTGGTTCTTTTCGGCACCAGATACATCAGTGTGAAAGTGCAACAAATAAAGATCTGTGAAAACCTATGAGTGCTTTGCTTTCACACTTTTTGTCCCTCACCAAATAAAACAACTGCCACCGCCTGAGGTCGTATTTGCATTTATTTAGCAAAAGAATTAAAATAAAATAGTAAACACAACAAAACCACCAATAAGTGATTAAAAAGCAAACAGAAAAGTGAATACAATATAACAAAAATAGTGTGTAAATTCAACTCATTGGGGAGATTTTTTTCACATATCTGACATACTATTTTGTTCTATTTAGCAAAAGAATGTTGATTTCCAAAAAAAAACGCCATGCTGACTTTCCAATTTACTTCTATTATCAAATGTCTTTGTTCTCTTTGTATCCTTTGTCTAAAAGTAGGCTCAGGACTCAGGAGTAGCAATGCAGTACTGGGAGCTAGCTGAACACATCTGGTGAGCTAATGAGAAAAAGCATATATGTGTAGGTGTCAATCCCCAGCTAGCTCTCAGTAGTGTATGACTGCTCCTAAGCCTACCTCTGTATACTCTTCAGCAAAGAATGCCAAGAGAACAAAGTAAAGGCCAGATTACAAGTGGAGCGCTATCTTATCTTGCGCCTGTAAAGGGGCAAATTTGCTTGTTTATGGGCACACATTAACTAACCAGCCATTTCAAGTGGCTGGTTAATGTGACCACAAACTTGAGGTTTCACTTTGCGCTAGAAATCATTAACCAGAGATCAGATCTCTGCTTAATGAACAAAAGTTGCCCCAATTGCCCCCAAAAATAAAGAGGACAGTAGAATAATATTAAATAAAAATATGTGCTTATTTAATTTTTTTAATAAAAACTGCACTAAGCAGTTATAAGGGGTTAAAGTGAGGGGATGTGGGTTGTTAGAAAAAAATGGCACTGAAAGCGCCTTTCAGTGCCATTTTTTTCTAACAACCCACATCCCCTAACTTTACACATACACACACATATAAACACATAAATATATATATGCATATACATATGTATTTATTAATTGCTGCCCAACGCTTGTTTCTAGCATATAGTTTTTTAAGCATTCCCCAAAAAACACACCTGTTTACAGATGCAGATACAATTTACATTAAAGGGACAGTCAACTCCAAAATTGCTATTGTTTAAAAAAGATAGATAATCCCTTTATTACCCATTCCCCAGTTTTGCATACCCAGCATGGCTATATTAATATGATTTACCTCTGTGATTACCTTGTATCTAAGCCTCCTTTGACAGCCCCCTGATCACATGGCTATTTATTTATTATCTATTGACTTGCATTTTAGCCAATTAAAGCAAGGTCCTGCACATCTCCACGGCTGTTATCTATATGGCCTACATGAACTAGCAGTATCCTGTTGTGAAAAGCAAAACAAAAAACGTGATAAGAGGCTGTCTGTAGTGGCAAAAATTTAGATGTTTAAATATTATAAAGTATATTAATAAAACAATGATGGTTGTGCAAAGCTGGGGAATGGGTAGGAAAGGCATTATCTATCTTTTTAAACAATAACAATTTTGGTGCTGACTGTCCCTTTAAGCTATTTCTTTACTTTTCACCCTAGACATTTGCCTATATTCTTAACAGATCATTGCCTTGTAGATCACCTTGTGTGAAGGTAGTATACATCCTTTATAACTTTTACTTTGTAAATGAACAATGATTATGCTGATGGTAAAAATTCCTAATATCTGGAAGATCTCGGATTAATTTAATAAAGGGATGTCATGACCAAAAATAAAACTGCTATATATTATAAAACTATTTTTTAACTTGCTGTTTCCTGAAAGGCAACAAAAACTTGTAAAAAAAAAGAAGGTGCAAACCAAATTCTGGCACACTTCTTGCTGTGGAGAAAACCAAAACAAAGTTGTTTTGACAAGTAACAAGTTAAAAGACAACATATGTATTGGTTCAAACAAATGACTTAACAACACCTGCAGAACCAAATAAAAATCCCATGAAGAAATAAGATGCTTGAAAGCAGAATGAATAATTACCTGTACTGGAAAGAATCTGAAAAAGGGGAGCTATTTTCCGCTGAAGCAAAACTGAAAAAAAAGCAGAAACCTGATGTATACACTCAGGACTGCAACATCTTGGAATAAATTCAAGAGCGGTGTAACATATTCCTACCTTTAAAACACAATAAAATCTGACCCAAATACAGTAGTAAGCCACAACTGTTACTGGATTTGTGGCACCACTGTTCCCTGAGGACCATGTTTCCATTGTAGGCACTTCCATGGCTTGGCAATAAAAAAAAACCCTGAGAAAGAAACTGAGGGAGAGAAGTCATACAACATTTTGGGACCTTTTCTTGAGCATTATATTACAATGTATGTGTCTCTCCAAAAGTAACAAATCTCAGTTTCTTCTTAAGGGCACAACTGGTTTGGCCAAAATGAAAAAATAATAATAATGAAATCATTATCAATAGAATAAAATCTCTTGAAAGGGTCCCATTAAATCAGGGGTCAAGTTGAGCGGGAACGCATGGGAACGGAGTTCTTGCACTATTTTTGCAGAAGGAACTAAGTTCCCTTGGGCCAGAGAACAAAAACACTTCAGTAAACACTGCTGCTGCTGGTAAAAGGAGCTGGAGCACAGTCTGGTTAGAGGGATATTGAGATCCTCTAGTAATGGCCAGTAACATTTCCTACAATAAACTAAATGCAAGCCTGTCAGTGATCCTACTGTGTGATCACCCTGCACTGCGTGTAACACATGGTGCTTACATTTCTGTCTGGCCTGATCTGGGGTTATTTAGCTTCCTTCAGCAGAAATAGGACTATTGCACCTTTAGTGGGTGATACTCTGTGACAGAGTAGGATTATTAGGCCCAAAGGCAACCATTTAACCCTTCATTGGATTTAATTTTCTTTCATTAACCAAAGTGTATAGATTATATACATATAAATACAGTATGTGTGTATATATAAAACAATATTAATTGTGAGGGGGGGAAGGTGAAAGTCTTGGTGAGTTCCCACACTTTTTTTTGTAGGACTTGACTCCTGTATTAAATACTAGCTCCTTAACCCTTTGAGTGCTAATGACGGCTCTGAGCCATCACAGAGTTTCTCACTCTGGTGCTGATGACGGCTCAGAGCCGTTATGAGCACTCTCCCACCTTGAGGGAGATCTGGGGGCTCCTTTCTGCTCCTACCCCGGCGATCGGGCCTGTAGAGTGACAGGCATCGTCGGGGCTTCACGTGATGTGCGGTGACATCACGCGCAATTACGTGATGACGTCACCATGCAACTTTATTTATACTTAACAATGTTAAGTATAGGAGGAGGGGGCATGCTGCTTAGAAGCCTGTATCTCAGGCATCTAAGCAGCTACAGACCCCCAAGACCCATTGTTGGAAAGGTATTCGCATAACCTTTCCAACAGTGTAAGTCTTGGGGGTCTGTAAAAAAAAATGTTTTCAAAAATAAAAAAAATAAAATAAAATATTAGCACCCAGGTGGGAAATGGCTTAGCAGTCAAAGGGTTAAAGGTATATGAAACACAAAAGTGTTCTTTCATGATTCAGACCGAGTTTGCAATATTAACCAACTTTCTAATTTACTTCTATTATCACATATTCTTCATTCTCTTAGTATCTTTTCTTGAAAAGCAGGGGCGTAAGCTCAGAAGTGTACGTGTGTCTGGGGCACTATATGTCAGCAGCTTTGCAAGAATGTTGTCCATTTGTAAGAGTACTAAAGGGCAGCACTGTTTCCTGCCATGTAGTGCTCCGGATGCCTATTTGGTAGTAGAAGTAAGCTGGAAACTTTTTAAAATTGTTTGCTCTGTCTGAAGCATAAAATACATTTTGTGGGTTTCATATCCCCTCAGCCTTAAAGGGCCACTAAACCCCAAATTTTTATTTCATGATTCAGATAGAAAATAAAATTTTAAACAACATTCCAATTTACTTCTATTATCTAATTTGCTGCAATCTTTAGATATCCTTTGTTAAAGAAATAGCAATGCACATTGGTGAGCCAATCACATGAGGCCTCTATGTGCAGTTACCAATCAGAAGCTACTGAGCCTATCTAGATATGATTTTCAGGAAAGAATATCAAGAGAATGAAGCACATTAGATAAAAGAAGTAAATTAGAAAGTTGTTTAAAATGGTATTCTCAATCTGAATCATGAAAGAAAAAAATTGGGTTTAATGTCCCTTTAATGATGGCATTAAATAAAGTATTATACAGACAAGGCAAAGCTGTCAAGAAAAACAATCAAAGCTTATTCAACACAGCACTGTGGTAACTGGATCCCCCAACCAAAATCTCATTGCCTGAATGTAAGCGGAGGGGATTCTCATGA
Organism: Bombina bombina; assembly: GCF_027579735.1. Classification (NCBI taxonomy): domain Eukaryota; kingdom Metazoa; phylum Chordata; class Amphibia; order Anura; family Bombinatoridae; genus Bombina; species Bombina bombina. The sequence continues at coordinate 343,960,483 of NC_069499.1, forward strand.
TTGCTGGGATCCACCATCTGAGACTTCCTGCTACATGAATGTCGGCTTGAGTTAACGTTAGTGTTGGGGATAAATGTTAGAATTAACCCTCTTGGATAACTCTTTGTCATCCAAGGAGTTAAAGGGACAGTCTACCATAGAATTTTTATTGTTTTAAAAGATAGATAATCCCTTTATTACCCATTCCCCGGTTTTGCAAAACCAACACAGCTATATTAATACACTTTTTACCTCTGTGATTACCTTGTATCTAGGAACCTTCTTCCAGCCCCCTGATCACATGACTGTGACTGTTTATTATCTATTGACCTGCATTTAGTATTGTTTTGTGCTAAATCTTAAATAACTCCCCGGGTGTTAACACAGTGTTATCTTTATGGCCCACATGTACTTTCAGTCTCTTGTTGTAAAAAGGAATTTAAAAAACATTTGATAAGAGGCAGCACTCAAGGGCTTAGAAATTAGCATATTAGACTACCTAGGTTTTATTTCAAATAAGAATACCAAGAGAACAATGCAAATTTGAAGATAAAAGTACATTGGAAAGTTGATTAAAATTACAAGTTCTATCTGAATAATGAAAGTTTAATTTTGACTAGACTGTCCCTTTAACTGAAGTTTGTTCCCCCCAGCCAGCAGCAATGTTGCCTGCAACAACCCTCTACAGGTATTGCCGTTGGGGAGACATTCACCACAGGAACCCAAGCAAAGTGTACTAATTAACACCACAAGAACCCAAGCAGAGTGTACTAATTAACCTTAATTATGTTCTGAATCATATTGCATGGTTAATTTCTTCAGAAAAAAGGAGATAACTTAATCCCTGATTTTTTAATATACATATGGATGTTTACAAATCTTGGAAACTTTTTATATTTTAAATGTGTTGTTTTTTGTAGTTTATGATTCTCACTGAATAAACCTACATTTTCATGACAGTCACTTAGCACAAACCTTTTACAGTTGTCCTCATCAGCTGGTGACAAATGGATACTCAAGTAACAGTTCTGCATAAACATGCAATTCCTGTATTTAACAGCTATTACACAATGTTTTTCATGCAGAACATATTTTAGCAATATGTTTAATTAAAGTTCTTTCATACACATGATAAAATGTTTTTTTTTTTTTGCCTAAAATGCCCCTTTAATGGTTCTCTTAAAGGAACATAAGTATTATTTGGATTGTACACCAGTACGTTTAAAAATAGGAGCACGTTAACAATATATTTGTGTTAAAAAATAATTATACAGTTTAACACATGAGACTCACATGCATTAAGTGCTGCCTTTTGAGTACGTGCAAGTCAGGTGCATGCTATAAGTTATATATTTTTTTTTTTAAAAAAAACAATTTTTTTTAAAGCACAAATATATTGAAAATATATAGCTAAAAGTGTATGAAATGCACAACCTGTATTAAAAATGGCCTCTTCCATGTCTAAAATAGATGCACCTCATTTGTTACTATAATAGTGATTTATGTTATCTTCTAGCTGTTTTTCTATAACTATACATGATTTTGGTCATTGGTCTGCTAATTGTGAATTAATGAAACCCCAATTTTGTTCTGCCTGTAACTAAATTAATTGTATGTTTAAAGAAACAAAGTTGTGGTTACAGTTACAACCTGTAATAAGATCAAGTCCAAAATTAGTCAAAATAAAAAGCAAATACAAATTTCAATGTACAGTTATTTTTTATTCACCATAGAGAATGTTTGTGAGTTATGGAATTTAAAAAAATAAACAAAGCAGTTAAGGAGGGGGTAAAAAAACACAGTGAAACAGATGTGTAGGGAGCGAATGAATGAATCCCGAGCAGGTAGTGTATAGAAGTAAACAGAGTTGCAGCCTGTAATCACCTTGTTCCCCCGGACTCAGCTTGTCATTACAAGCTGGCTGGGTGACAGATCTTGCTCTGCCGACAGTGCTACCGGCACGGGGACTTTCCACAAAAGGATTGGAATAATTAAAGCTTGGGACCACAGACAGGGGGAGGAGACCCTTAATCACTGAATAGATAGGACTTAGAAGCAAACCCTGGATATAAAACAGGTGTATTTATATAAACACATCTATAAAATATGCACGTGTACAAACATATATGTAATGTTGCAGACATGTAAATGAGGGATAGCTCTACAACGTAAAATTAAGCATTGCTAACAAAGCTACACTATATGACTAAAAGTATGTGGACAGCCCTACTTATTACTGAGTTCAGATGTTTCAGCTACACCCATTACTAACAGGTGCATACAATCCAGCACATAGACATGAAATCTCCAAAGGCAAACATTAGCATTACCATGAGTACTGAAAATCTCAGTGACTTTAAACATGGCACTGTCACAGGATGCAACCTTTTCCACAAGTCAGTTTATGAAATTTATACCTTACTAGATTTCCCCTGGACAACTGTAAGTGCTATTATTGTGAAGCGGAAGCATCTAGAAGCAACAACAGCCCAGCCACAAAGTGGTAGACAAAGCAACCTCCTTGAGTGGGGCATCAAGTGCTGAAGAGGTACACAAGCCTGTAATCAGCATGAGCAATGCCAAGCGAGCTCTAGAGTGATGAAACTGGTCTCTACAGAAGAGGTACACAAGCCTGACATCAGCATGAGCAATGCCAAGCATGCTCTGGAATGGTGTAACTGGTCTCTACAGAAGAGGTACACAAGCCTGACATCAGCATGAGCAATGCCAAGCGTGCTCTGGAGTGGTTTAACTGTACTCTACAGAAGATGTACACTAGCCTGACATCAGCATGAGCAATGCCAAGTGTGCTCTGGAGTGGTGTAACTGGACTCTTACAGAAGAGGTACACAAGCCTGTAATCAGCATGAGCAATGCCAAGTGTGCTCTGGAGTGGTGTAACTGGACTCTTACAGAAGAGGTACACAAGCCTGTAATCAGCATGAGCAATGCCAAGTGTGCTCTGGAGTGGTGTAACTGGTCTCTACAGAAGAGGTACACAAGCCTGACATCAGCATGAGCAATGCCAAGCATGCTCTGGAATGGTGTAACTGGTCTCTACAGAAGAGGTACAGAAGCCTGACATCAGCATGAGCAATGCCAAGCGTGCTCTGGAGTGGTGTAACTGGACTCTACAGAAGAGGTACACAAGCCTGACATCAGCATGAGCAATGCCAAGCGTGCTCTGGAGTGGTTTAACTGTACTCTACAGAAGATGTACACTAGCCTGACATCAGCATGAGCAATGCCAAGTGTGCTCTGGAGTGGTGTAACTGGACTCTTATAGAAGAGGTACACAAGCCTGTAATCAGCACGAGCAATGCCAAGTGTGCTCTGGAGTGGTGTAACTGGTCTCTACAGAAGAGGTACACAAGCCTGACATCAGCATGAGCAATGCCAAGCATGCTCTGGAATGATGTAACTGGTTTCTACAGAAGAGGTACAGAAGCCTGACATCAGCATGAGCAATGCCAAGTGTGCTCTGGAGTGGTGTAACTGGACTCTTATAGAAGAGGTACACAAGCCTGTAATCAGCATGAGCAATGCCAAATGTGCTCTGGAGTTGTGTAACTGGACTCTTACAGAAGAGGTACACAAGCCTGTAATCAGCATGAGCAATGCCAAGTGTGCTCTGGAGTGGTGTAACTGGTCTCTACAGAAGAGGTACACAAGCCTGACATCAGCATGAGCAATGCCAAGCATGCTCTGGAATGATGTAACTGGTCTCTACAGAAGAGGTACAGAAGCCTGACATCAGCATGAGCAATGCCAAGCGTGCTCTGGAGTGGTGTAACTGGACTCTACAGAAGAGGTACACAAGCCTGACATCAGCATGAGCAATGCCAAGCGATCTTTGGAGTGGTTTAACTGGACTCTACAGAAGAGGTACACAAGCCTGCCATCAGCATGAGCAATGCCAAGTGTGCTCTGGAGTGGTTTAACTGGACTCTACAGAAGATGTACACAATCCTGACATCAGCATGAGCAAACATCAGCATGAGCAATGCCAAGTGTGCTCTGGAATGGTGTAACCGGACTCTACAGAAGATGTACACTAGCCTGACATCAGTATGAGCAATGCAAAGCGTGCTCTGGAGTGGCGTAACTGGTCTCTACAGAAGAGGTACACAAGCCTGACATCAGCATGAGCAATGCCAAGCGTGCTCTGGAGTGGTGTAACTGGACTCTACAGAAGTGGTACACTAGCCTGACATCAACATGAGCAATGCCAAACAATCTTTGGAGTGGTTTAACTGGACTCTACAGAAGAGGTACACAAGTCTGACATCAGCATGAGCAATGCCAAGTGTGCTCTGGAGTGGTGTAACTGGTCTCTACAGAAGAGGTAAACAAGCCTGAAATCAGCATGAGCAATGCCAAGCGTGCTCTGGAGTGGTGTAACTGGACTCTACAGAAGAGGTACACAAGCCTGACATCAGCATGAGCAATGCCAAGCGATCTTTGGAGTGGTTTAACTGGACTCTACAGAAGAGGTACACAAGCCTGACATCAGCATGAGCAATGCCAAGTGTGCTCTGGAGTGGTGTAACTGTTCTCTACAGAAGAGGTACACAAGCCTGACATCAGCATGAGCAATGCCAAGTGTGCTCTGGAGTGGTATAACTGGTCTCTACAGAAGAGGTACACAAGCCTGACATCAGCATGAGCAATGCCAAGCGATCTTTGGAGTGGTTTAACTGGACTCTACAGAAGAGGTACACAAGCCTGACATCAGCATGAGCAATGCCAAGTGTGCTCTGGAGTGGTGTAACTGGTCTCTACAGAAGAGGTACACAAGCCTGACATCAGCATGAGCAATGCCAAGTGTGCTCTGGAGTGGTATAACTGGTCTCTACAGAAGAGGTACACAAGCCTGACATCAGCATGAGCAATGCCAAGTTTGCTCTGGAGTGGTTTAACTAGACTCTACAGAAGATGTACACTAGCCTGACATCAGCATGAGCAATGCCAAGTGTGCTCTGGAGTGGTGTAACTGGACTCTACAGAAGATGTACACTAGCCTGACATCAGCATGAGCAATGCCAAGTTTGCTCTGGAGTGGTTTAACTAGACTCTACAGAAGATGTACACTAGCCTGACATCAGCATGAGCAATGCCAAGTGTGCTCTGGAGTGGTTTAACTGGTCTCTACAGAAGATGTACACTAGCCTGACATCAGCATGAGCAATGCCAAGCGATCTTTGGAGTGGTTTAACTGGTCTCTACAGAAGAGGTACACAAGCCTGACATCAGCATGATTAATGCCAAGTGTGCTCTGGAGTGGTGTAACTGGTCTCTACAGAAGAGGTACACAAGCCTGACATCACCATGAGTAATGCCAAGTGTGCTCTGGAGTGGTGTAACTGGTCTCTACAGAAGCGGTACACAAGCCTGACATCAGCATGAGTAATGCCAAGTGTGCTCTCGAGTGGTGTAACTGGACTCTACAGAAGAGGCACACAAGCCTGACATCAGCATGAGCAATGCCAAGCGTTCTTTGGAGTGGTGTAACTGGACTCTACAGAAGAGGTACACAAGCCTGTAATCAGCATGAGCAATGCCAAGCGTTCTTTGGAGTGGTGTAACTGGACTCTACAGAAGAGGTACACAAGCCTGTAATCAGCATGAGCAATACCAAGCATTCTTTGTAGTGGTTTAACTGGACTCTACAGAAGAGTGGCAGCTGTTATAGTCAAAAAGGAGGGTCACAGCTGCATATTAATGCACATGGTTTTGGAATAAGATTGTTAACAAGCTCATAGGTGTGATGGTCAGGTGTTTTCATGCTTTTAGCCATATAGTGTATACATCAAGGCCGGAGTGTGGTAATAAAGGGTCATTGTTTTGTACTGCCTTAGCCTGATTTTCCCATTTAAACACCCAATTTACTTCTCTCCTGTTCTGCCTGAGTAACAAAGGGAGTGATGTGTAAAATGTATGGTTGGTGACACTTTTGATGATTGGTGGTATAAAAATAAAGAACAAAAGCACAATACCAATGTAGACACAGAAGCCTATATTGCAAAAAATGAGCCAAATATGGCTCCCCAGCTTAAAGTGACACAATAATAAAACAAATCTAAATCATTAGCTCATGCATTTTTTACATTACTTTGCCTAACTTATTATATATTTAACCCCCGCAAATTGTGTTAAACCCATAGGTAAATCACTGCTCAGAAAACCACAAGCCTTGCAGCTACTGAGCAAGACACAGCTGGTGATTGGTGGATTTGTGCAACTGAAGCATCTGATTGGCTCACTAGATGTGCTTGGAAACTGCAATGCTTATGGATTCTGAGCGGGACTTTATCTTCCACAGGTTAAAGGTAAACATATATTATTTATATTAGAATATTAAATATCATATTATTATCTCTTTAACCAGCAATTGAGGATAGTTTTTAAAAAAGTGTTATGATTTTAAGATATCAGCCTCACTTTAAAAAACTGAATGTGTACATAAATCTGGAAATATAATGATGCTGCATGCGATGTGTGGATGCCAATGTTGATTCAATAAAGTTTGCTCTATGTGCCTGTCAACACCAGTGCACCATCCAACATACACCCCTAAATACCACAGAGGTGGAGACTTGCCAAGCAGCTGGTTAAATAGTGCGTGTTCCTTGCTTATTTAACCGATCATCAGGCAAATAGTAAGGATAAACTTCACTCTCTGCCTTTCTTATAGTGCAAATATAATATAAGCCTTTTCAACGTGAGGGCCAAGGAGCTGTGCCCCTATTGTTTAACCATTTCTCTGCTACACTGGCGATCAGGCTGCAAGTAGCTAAAAAAGTATTAAATGTGTAAGATTTTAAACAATATGATTTAGATTAGACTTTTTCATTCAAATTAAAAGGTATATAACTGTAAAATTCAGTACATTTCAATTTTGATCCGTAGATTGTAGCAACACATAAGTGCCAGGAACAGCATATATTTATTTTATAAAATAAGACATATTCCTGAAGGTTTTAATACTAGAAAACTGCAGCTGTAGAAGTTCTGTTTAAAAGGAAGAATGGTCAAGTCAAATAGTGTACAGTATCCATAGTCTTTTTGTGCCATTGCCATACTCTAATTAGTTTAATGACCTAAAACTACACATTTGAGCTGCAATATTCTCAAAAAATAATAGTTGGCTAATGTGTGTTTCTAGCTCAGCAATGTGAATATTAGTGCAAGACAGAGAGGTTTATGCTCCCAAACGTTGTAGCTCCCAAGGGTGTCTTTATCTATGTGTTTAACCCATTGTATGGGTTAAACACATTGAGCACCAGGGTGGGTAGTAAACAAAACTATATTTGCATAACAAATTAGAGCATGTAATTTTATGTTACAGCATTCCTTTAATAGCAGATTATAGACACTAAAATACAAGTCCTAAGCTTTGAATAGCAGTCTCAAGGTAACAGAAAGTAGATAAGTATATAAAAACTACAAACAGTATTTAGGAAGATATGTTGATAAATGTGAATTACCATACTGTTCTTTCCTTCAGTTTACAGACAATTTTTATATCAGGAATGGTGGTTATATATAAATATATACAATATATATATACTGTATATATATATATATATATATATATATATATATATATATATATATATATATATATATAGGAATTTACGTTCTGAATATCTGCACTGCTAATTTCAGACAATGCTTCTAAAGTCTTAAAAGTCATAATTAAAACCATTAACGCGCTGACAGATACACAGCAATTTTTTTTTAATTTTAGGCAAAAAAACAAAAAAAAACAACTTGAATTATACTGGTCTTGTTTTCCTTTTTTATTGTAATCATTCAGTGCAGAACAGCCCCATCGATCAGTAAACAACTTGACTCATGACTTGCCAGAGGGTCTGAAATGATTCTCTGCTGTAATAATAAGTTAATGTAAGAGCTAGGAGCTGCTATATAATGGGATGCTGGGTATTTAGTCACATAACAGCTGTTGCAGTGGTAATACCTGCTTAACTAGCTAACCAGTATACAAAGGTTAACTAGTAACAATCTTCTACACAGGTGATCATAGATCACTGAGCCTTAGGGAGCAGGAGAGCCCCCAATATAAGGACTAAGGGAGGAAATATATGACAGATTCCCTGGAACCACAGGAGAACAAGTAATTATGTATCAAACATTCATGTAGTCTATAATGTATCATTTTTAATTATATTTATAACGTATCTTATGACTAAGGTAAAGTGGAGGGACAATATACTGTATACTACAATGAAACATTTAATTTAATATATATTCGTAAATGAATATTAGACATCAGACATTACAATGCCCCTTTAATGTTATGTTGCATGCCACTGAATTGAAGGTCTCCATCTAGTGGCCAGAAGCCAAAAATGCATCATACAAAAATGCATTTATTTAAAATTAGAGTAAACAGGAGATTGAATACTTTAAAAAATAATGTAAATTGATTAATTGTGTAATGAAAAAATAATAATTTGTTTTTCCTGTACTTTAATTCTGAAAATCTTAAACTTTACAGTTCCTGTTAGAATATAAAGTTTAAACTGCAGGCTGAACACTGCTCTACTTTACACAGTCATTGGTTGCACATTCTAGTCGCTTATTTATATCTTTCCTAATTGGCCTTAGCAAAGATGGCTACATAAAGAAAACCTAGATTACAACATGGCAGCACCAACTGCTTTAAGGATTTTAAAACTTTTTATGTATTTACATTTTCATATTATTCACAGACTAATCTCTGCTTTGAATATATCACACTACCTTGCATTGATTTAGAGTTTAAACATTTGTGTATATCTTTATCTTACCTATGGGAAAAACATTTCCACATAGCTATAATTAAAGGGATACAGTGGTTAAAAACTAAAGTGACAATCTACATCAGAATTTTTATTGTTTAAAAAGATAGAGAATCCCTTTATTACCCATTCCCCAGTTTTGCACAACCAACACGGTTATATTAATATACTTTTTACCTCTGTGATTACCTTGTATCTAAGCCTCTGCAGACTGCCCCTTTATGTAGTTCTTTTGACAGACTTGCATTTTAGCTAAACAATGCTGACTTCTAGGTAACTCTATGGGCGTGTACACAATGTTATATATATGGCACACATGAACTAATGCCCTCTAGTTGTGAACCCCCCCCCAAAATATATTCATATAAGAGGGGGCCTTCAAGGGCTAAGAAATTAGCATATGAGCCTACCTAGGTTTAGCTTTCAACTAAGAATACCAAGAGAACAAAGCAAATCTGATGATAAAAGTAAATTGGAAAGTTGTTTAAAATGACATGCCCTATCTGAATCCTATCTGAATATTTATTTTTTACTAGAATGTCTCTTTAAGGGCATTTAAATAAACTTAAATTAGCAAAAGAAATTCAAAACAAAAACAACTTGCACCATACACCCCCAATGGCTAGGGCACTCACCACCTCCTATGACCCAGACAGGTAGCGAAACAGATCCTCTCTGCAGACGCTCGGTCAGGAATATGGAAATGGAAATAACAAAAATACGTGACTGTACAGAAAAGCAGGCAGCGAAACTCGTCAACGCGGATTGCTTATGGAGCTGTTAATATGAGTCGGGATGGTTTGCACAAAGACTCTCCCTGCATCTCCGGACTCTAACCTTCATCAATGCTCTCACTGAGAGGCTGACAAGACTACTAAAAACTCCAGTCGCATTTCGAAGAGTACTACCCTCAATAAGGAACTACTCCGTAATTCTTCCGACACTTCTCTTCCAACCTCCTGTGATGAAAGGCAAAGAATGGCTGGGGGATGAGGGCAGTGGGAGAGGTATTTAAACCTTTGGCTGGGGTGTCTTTTCCTCCTCCTGGTGGACAAGTTCTGTATTTCCCAAAAGTAATGAATGCAGCTTTGGACTCTCCCTGTATTTAGAAGGAAATAGCGTGCATGTGTGGTGGCCATCTTTGTTAACACTGCTGCAAGCATTGTGCACATGCGGGAAACCCTAATGCTGCGCATAAATGATACTAGTTGTGACCTTATCAAAGATGGCCACCGCTCATGCGCAGTGCTGTTATTTCACTGCTGGCCGCCTTCTTAGTTAAGGTCACCAGCTGACTGGTATTTATAATTGACAGAGATAGGCGCCCCTCTATGGAAGACGTCATTAGGCACATGCCTACTCTTCCTTATTATAAATCCGGCCCTGACTGTAAAGTTGTAATGTCTTTTGATAGCAAGTAGTTTGCACTGCCTATTACCTTTATATGACTTTATATGCTGGATTAATGTATCAACATGATTTATGAAGCTCTGACTAAAGGAACTCAATTTCTAAACAAGTGAGTTTGGGATTACACTTTTGTTTTGCTCGGTTTTAATACTTTGTAAGAGCAAATTATTGTATCCCCCGCTCACATGGTCACTACATTGTGCAATGTGTCACAAGAAGAACACTCCTCTTCTTGTGACACAAGACTGAGGGGACAGTTTTGTGCAATTTTAAATCCACCTCATCATCTAAAGAGGCACAAAATTATGTAAGATATACGTTTATGTTACTAAAAAAAAAAAATAACCATAGAAAATAGTAACTTGCATGTCGATGTTTCTATGCACAAATATTTTTTTTATGCAAAAGTTGTTAACAGCACAGCTATATTATATCTTGTTGCTGCTAGTTTTTTCAAAATAATAATTGTGTATATATATATATATATATATATATATATATATATATATATATATATGTGTGTGTGTGTGTGTGTGTACTATGTGTGTGTAGAATAAAATTCCCCTTTAAAATACTTTACTTATCCTCATTTAAAAAACAAAACAACCCCCCCCCCCAGAAAACTGCACGGGGGGGCTAAAGTAGGTGGCTGTAGGGTGTTAGAAAAAAAATGTATGCTTACCTGATAAATTTCTTTCTTTCCGGATATGGAGAGTCCACAACATCATTCAATTACTAGTGGGAATATCACTCCTGGCCAGCAGGAGGAGGCAAAGAGCACCACAGCAAAGCTGTTAAGTGTCACTCCCCTACCCATAATCCCCAGTCATTCGACCAAAGGGAAATGGAAAAGGAATAACACAAAGAGGTGCCTGAGGTTTATTTAAAAATAACTGTCTTAATAAAGGGAGGGGTCGTGGACCATATCTGGAAAGAAAGAAATTTATCAGGTAAGCATAAATGTTGTTTTCTTTCCTTAGATATGGAGAGTCCACAATGTCATTCAATTACTAGTTGGAACCAATACCCAAGCTAGAGGACACAGAATGAACAGGGAGGGAGAACAAGACAGGCAGACCTTAACAGAAGGCACCACCGTTTGAAGAACCTTCCTCCCAAAAGAGGCCTCAGCCGAGGCAAAAGTATAAAACTTTGAAAATTTAGAAAAAGTATGCAGAGAGGACCTAGTTGCAGCCTTGCAAATCTGTTCCACAGAAGCTTCATTTTTAAAAGCCCAAGAAAAGGAGACAGCCCTAGTGGAATGAGCTGTAATTCTCTCAGGAGGCTGCTGTCCAGCAGTCTCATAAGCAAAACAAATCATACTTCTCAACCAGAGAGAAAGAGAAGTAGAAGTAGCCTTCTGACCCTTATGCTTTCCTGAGAAACAAATAAACAGGGCAGAAGACTGGTGAAAATCCTTAGTCGCCTGTAGATAGAATTTTAGAGCACGCACAACATCCAAGTTGTACAACAGATGTCCTTTATAAGAAGGATTGCCCTCCCTCATAAGTCTGATGAGGAGGATACGTCGGTAGCCTCTGAGGGGGAAATCTCAGATTCGGACAATATTATTCTTTCATCTGATACTCAAGAAGTAAACTTCAGATTTAAGCTTGAACACCTTTGTGTACTGTTATGTACTGTATGTGATGCCATAGAGGCTTGGGACGTTTGAGGAGAAAGCTGTGGCATTGCCTGAACAGCATCATCCTGAGAGACATTGGGCTCAGAGGGCAACAAATTATCTTTAAATTGAAGTGTTCTAGCTAAGTATGCAGCACAGAATTGCATAAGCAAAACAATTTATGTCTTAAGGCATAACAAGCATTTGTCAAAAGACAAAAATAGATTGTTAAATAGACTGTCACTTTAAGAATTTTTAATACCACAGCCGCTTAATGTTATGCAAAACTTCTTTAAAATAATAAACCAATCAGGCCCCCTACACCTCAGACAGGCTGAGGGGCCTTACCGTAACACATACATAATTTGGCTGCCAGAAGTCTCTAAAATGATCATATAGTAGATCGACACTGAAGAGACTGAAATTCAATGACGCTGCTACGCTCCGTGAATATCCGACAGCAGAGAGAAGTCACATGACCGTCAGAGAGAGGAAACTATGCAGCAAGTAAAAGGCGCACGTTTCCCTCTGGAGCTTAATTTACACAAACACTCAAGCAGTCTGTCAGTTAGCCTGTTCTAGCTAAGCAAGCAAAGAAAACCAACTGCCAAAGTTTATACATAAATGCCTGTATAAAACATAAGTCACACACAACCCCTAGGGGCATATTTATGATTTTGCGAGCGGACATTATTCGATATAGCAGTACATGTCCGCCACACAGCGATAAATGCCGACAGCATACGCTCTCTGCATTTATCATTGCACCAGCAGATCATGTCTGACAGACCTCGCTGAATGCGGAGATCAATACGCTCTCTGAATTCAGCATTGCACCAGCAGCTCTTGTGAACTGCTGGTGCAATGCCGCCCCTTGCAGATTTGCGGCCAATCGGCCGCTAGCAGGGGGTGTAAATCAACCCGATCGTATTTTATCAGGTTGATTTCTGGCGATTTCTGTCCATGGCCTTTAGAGCAGGCGGACAGGTTATGGAGCTTCTGTTTCCGGTGAGCCTGAAGTCTCGCCGGAAAAACAGGACATCAAGCTTCATACGGAGCTTGATAAATATGCCCCCTAGTCTCAACATACAGAATGTGCCTGCCCACTGCCAAAGAAAATCCTGTATAAAGGATTTTATAAATGTCCCCATCTACTGCATATGGCATATTCTTCTGAAGTGCAAGTCTCCAAGACCTAGAAGACAAAAGCAATTATCTACAGTCTAAGGGGCATATCTAGCAAGCTCCGCATGGAGTTTGAAGCCCCGTGTTTCTGGCGAGTCTTCAGGCTCGTCAGAAACACCAGTTATGAAGCAGCGGTCTAAAGACCGCTGCTCCATAACCTGTCCACCTGCTCTGAGGAGGCGGACAGACATCGCCGCAATTTAACCCGATCGAATACGATCGGGTTGATTAACACCCCCTGCTAGCAGCCGATTGGCCGCGAATCTGCAGGGGGCGATGTTGCACCAGCAGTTCACAAGAGCTGCTGGTGCAAAGCTGAATTCAGAGAGCGTATTTCTCTCCGCATTCAGCGAGGTCTGTCGGACATGATCCGCAATGTCGGATCCTGTCCAACAGGCCTTTCATAAATAGTCCCCTAACTGACCGGCAGGAAGACAGCTCACAAGGCGTGAAAGAATAGAGTAACCAACTCTGGCTTTCTGTACCATAGGCAGCAATGTGTTCGGAAACAAAGCACGGACTACCTCACAACTTCCTAACTGCTTAAAAGCCACCACTACTCTACTGAAGAGATTGACATGGGCTCAGCTAAACCCAAATCCTTGCTTGCAGGGAAAAGTACCCGAAAAAGGAATTAATTTCTTCAGACACCAAACTTCACCTGCTCTATTGAGAGAGGCAAAAAGAATGACTGGGAATTATGGGTAGGGGAGTGACACTTAACAGCTTTGCTGTGGTGCTTTTTGCCTCCTCCTGCTGGCCAGGAGTGATATTCCCACTAGTAATTGAATGACATTGTGGACTCTCCATATCTTAGAAAAGAAATATATGTATATGCTTATATACATATATATTTATGTGTTAATATGTGTATATACACATATATATGTATATTATCATATACATATATATTTACACTTTGCTGCCATGCCACAGCATGAGAACGAGGCTCCCATAGGAGTCTATGGAAGCGCGTTCTCATGAGTGCATATTAGCTTATGCTGGTATTACTCAGTGGAGCAAAAATATTGCTTTCACAAAAGCGATATATAGCACTCCACTTGTAATCTTGCCCTATATATTTAAAAACATTGGGCTAGATTACAAGTGGAGCAGTATTTTGTGTTTTTGCTATAGCAAAGACTCCGGTAGAATTAGGATTTTTTTGCTAGTTGTGTTGCGCTCGTTTTACAAGTTGAAAAAAACAACAACTTTTTTTGCTCTAACTGACTAGCGCAAAAATCCAAACTTAGAATATCGAGTGCTTGTTCACGTATTCCCCCATAAAAGTCAATGGAGAAAAAAAGTGTAAAAAAATGCCCACTCTCGCACAAACACCATCACATATTCTCATTAGTGCTAACCTGGCATGAAAATATGAATATTTCATTTTCAAATGTTCTTTACATAACAGAAGAATATGTTCTATTTATTCAGAAATATTTTTACAAGTATATGATGGCTTTTTAAACAAATATATATAGATGATCATATATAGGTATAGCTATATACAGATATATATATAGGAATATCTATTTATAAATACTTAAAACATATACTGCTATGAATATAACATAGGAATAATAAATATTTACAGTAAATACATAGTTAATTATGTATATTGCATAAATATTTTTTTTACATGTATTCATATACTTCACAGCAAAAGGTTATAATGCATTTATATATATATATATATATATATATATATATATATATATATGTATATACATACATATTTATTTGTTTATATGAGTATATATGCCTGTAAATATATATATATATATATATACACACACACAGTATACACACTCAAATACATATATATATATATATATATATATATATATGTATATATATATATATAATATATATATATATATATATATATATAAACATACATACATACATATCCATCTTTAGACATGTACATGTATGTAAGTATCTCAATGTTAAAGCCCTTTGGCGTTTTTTTTTTCCTAATACCCAAGATCTCATATCTTTTGTGCAATATTTTTTAAGAATAATTTTTATTAGATGGTGTTATAAGTGTAACTGTACTTTGTAATGTATTTTAGAAGTATTTTGTGCAACTTTTTATTTTTGCCAAACAGTTAACCACAGCTCAGGAATCGCGGCAATGATTTTAGCGTAAATAATGATTGTGGTTTACTTTAAACTTGTAATATCAGTGCAATTTAAACAGAGCGCAAACGATTGCGAAAACCCTTGCGCTCCACTTGTAATCTAGCCCATTGTATCCAAAAGTTTAGGAGACGTGGCTATTTAGGATTGTATACAACATATGTGTCCTTATAATTAATCCTCTCAGTTAAGATGTACAGAATGGTGCAGTTTTGGTCTAGTTTAGTATGATGTGATGATGAGTGTTATTCAATACATGGATAGGTATCTGTTATCGAAGTCTGGTGCCTCAAGGTCTGGTGGGTCCAGGGATAGGCACAAATAAATCTTCTGGAATGGCTGTTTTGTCAGTAGATATAAACTGAGGGCAAGCCATGTGGGTGGAGAGGGGAGCTGCTGTTTACACTTGGCGTTCTGAGGTGCTGGTTCTGTATTATAATTTATTTTAATTACAGCTATTGGCGGCACACACAGCAGTTTACTCTTGGCTAGACTTGGCGCAGGGGCTACCGGGGGATAATAACAGATTACTGGCTACCACACCAAGGAAGACCATGACAAGGTAGAACCAGCAAATTTCCACAGATTTTTACCCTTTGTTTGCTGTAATGTATTGTGAAATGACAGACTGGCATTGTTACTAAGTACTGACTGCACCTCACATATGACAGCACTTATATACAGTATTAAGGTCCACTGGCAAATTCTGTTATCTTCAGTGTCACTGAACAATGAGAGAACAGTTGCATAAAGGAGTTACATTTAGGACGATGTAAACTTCTTTTCATATATTGATATTGATTTACATAAACTGATGTTTCAAGTCTTGTCCTTGAAAGGCTTCTTATGAAGTCTACACAGGGTTAGGCATGAAAATCAGTCAGCTTGTGTGATATTGTCACAAATAGTAAAAGACAAATACCTTCACTACATCATGATAGATAGTAATCTGTAGATTAGAAACATTTTGGAGGAAGGCCCTACTTTTATTGTGTACTTTTACTCATGTACCCGCACTACAGAATATGGGGTTGCTCTAAAAAATGTTATTAACAACAACAATATTAATAATGTTATTAATAATAAGATTGCAAAGCAACTCCCAAGGACTCTCTAACTGAAGAACTGTTAAAGGGACATTCTAATGCAAAGAGAAACTACTCTAATGATACTCAGGTGATCCTATTGTTAAGGATGACAAGTTATATAAAAGCTTCAATTTTTTATATATAGGAGCCAGAGAATTATTTTACAAACATTTTATAACATACACACAGACACACACAAATGCACACATATATGTGTGTATATAAAGAATGTGTGTGTGTACATAGTATATATATATATATATATATATATATATATATATATATATATATATATATATATATATATATATATATATATATATATTTATTTATTTATATTGTGTGTGTGTGTAAAGAATAATCTACAAAGTAATGTACCCAAAATAATTGTAAAGTATGCTAAATAAATTAGAATGTAAAACCTTAAAGGGATATTACAGCCCCAGCACAATCAATGTCTTCAATAAAACTGTATGATTATAGTTGTGTGTGTTTTTATTATTATTATTATTATTATTTTTTGTAAGTATCTGCTTTTTTCAATGTACTAAATTTAAGCTTGCTATGTTTTAAATGCCCCCAATGCTCATCTCAAACAGAGGGAGCAACTGATGGGTTTGTAAGCATTGTGGAGGCACTCACCTGCCAGCTACCATCATTTATAGACAATAATATCCCTTTAAATAACAAATGAAATATACTCTTACAGGAACCAAAGCATACAGTAAGAAACACACTATTAGCTTCTCAAATATTTTTTATAAAGTACTTAGAATATGCTTTTTTGGTATTCTCTGTACACATAAAAAATGTTCTTTGTGGTTTTACAAAGCTTGTGTTGCTCTATGATGAGTCAGCAACCTTTCATGAGTGCTGTGCCACAGTAATACTAGTGTGCCAACTTCATTTTTTAAATTATATTTGATTGTTAATAAATAATACTTAATAAATATACAAATTAAATGCATGCTAATAATAAAGACATTTAATAAGATCCATAGCCCTGCAGCCCCTATATCAGTCACATACCCACTAGATGTGTGCATTCTGCAGTTTTGTTCACGTAGGAGGTTATTTTTGGTATTTGGCTCTTTTCAGAGCCAAATATCCTCTTGTGTAAGTGAAACACACTAAGATCTAGTTTTACCCACATCACATATCTGATAAGACTCATGGCTCTGCAGCCCCTCTATCAGTCACCTACCCATGCCACATGTCTGTTCAGACTCCTAGCCCTGCATCCCCTTTTCACATACCCACATCACGTCCTATCAGACTCCTGGCCCTGCAGCTCCTCTGCAAGACACAAACCCACATCTGATCAGACTCCTGGCTCTCTAAGTCACATAATCACACCAGATTCCTGGCCCTGCAGCTCCTCTGTCAGTAATATAACCCACATCACATATCTCATTAGACTCCTTGTCTTGTAGAACCTATGTCATCCACATACCCACACCTGGTTCCTGGCCCTGAAGTCCCTCTCTTTTTTATTATTATTATCAGTTATTTGTAGAGCGCCAACAGATTGGGCAGCGCTATAAACCTAGGTCTAATATGCAGGATAGAATTTATTGGAGACAAATGGGTAGAGGGCCCTGACAAGAAGTTGGACTGTTGAAGACCAGCTCTCATGTAGGTGATCTACAAAACAGTTGGGCTCATAGGCTTACTAGCTAAGGGAGTTCAAGGGGATGACAAAAGGAGGAGAACTGTTTGCATCCCTGAACAGTAGAGTCTAAAAGTGCTTTAAACTTTGAAAACCTTGTGGAGTGAGGCAGAGAGTTCCACAAGATAGGGGCCAAACTAGAGACGTCCTGTAGATGAGAATGTGAAGAGGTAACAAGAGAGGAAGAGAGGACAAGGTGATGAGTAGAGTGGATGGAAGGAGAGTATCTGGAGACAAGGTCTGAGAGGGGGGGGGGGGGGAGCATGGTTATTGAGGGTCTTGAATGCCAGAGTCAGAATTTTGTGTTTTATTCTGGAGGTTAGAGGAAGCCAGTGAAGGGATTGGCAGAGAGGTGCCGCAGATAAGGAGAGACATGTAAGGAAGATCAGCCTGGCAGAGGCATTTATTATGGATTGTAAAGTGGATAGATGGCAGATAAGCAAGGCCTAATGTCTAATGATCATGATCTGTATTTTTTCCAAGAACATTGACAACCCTACCTACAGGTGACAATGCTGGACCCTGACCAAGGTAAACAAGTGATCAAGGAATTAAAGCACACCTACTGGTATTAAATACTGTGTTTGCGAAGTGTTATGCAGCAGCCATTTTATATACAGACATGTATACACACATGTAAACACACACACACACACACACATATATATATATATACACATACTTTGAAGCTCTTTTCCACAAAAATACCTTAAAAACGAAAAAACTAAATTTATGCTTTTACTTTTTTTACGATATGACGAGTCCACGGATTTCATCCCTACTTGTGGGATATTAACCTCCTGCTAACAGGAAGTGGCAAAGAGCACCACAGCAGAGCTGTATATATAGCCCCTCCCCTTCCCCTCCACCCTCAGTCATTCGGCCGAAGGTATAGGAAGAGAAAAAGGAAAGGCTAAAAGGTGCAGAGGTGGGCTGTGGACTCGTCATATCGTAAAAGAAAGTGATTTATCAGGTAAGCATAAATTTGGTTTCCTTTTACAAAGATATGACGAGTCCACGGATTTCCTCCTTACTTGTGGGAAACCAATTCCAAAGCAATAGGACACGGATAAAAGGGAGGGACAAGACAGGAACCTAAACGGAAGGTACCACTGCTTGAAGAACCTTTCTCCCAAAAATAGCCTCAGAAGAAGCAAAAGTATAAAATTTGTAAAATTTGGAAAAAGTGTGAAGGAACGACCAAGTTGCAGCCTTACAAATCTGTTCAACAGATGCATCGCTTTTAAAAGCCCATGTGGAAGCCACAGCCCTAGTAGAATGAGCTGTAATTCTTTCAGGAGGCTGCTGTCCAGCAGTCTCATATGCCAGGCGGATGATACTTCTCAGCCAAAAAGAAAGAGAGGTAGCCGTAGCTTTCTGACCCCTACGCTTTCCAGAATAAACAATGAATAAAGAAGAAGATTGACGGAAATCCTTAGTTGCCTGTAAGTAAAACTTTAAGGCACGGACCACATCCAAATTATGCAACATACGCTCCTTCTTAGAAGAAGGGTTAGGACATAAGGAAGGAACAACAATTTCCTGATTAATAGTCTTATTTGAAACAACCTAAAAACAGAACTTTCCAGGATAACAATTTGATATCCATGGAATGCATGGGTTCAAACGGAACCCCTTGAAGAACTCGAAGAACTAAATTCAAACTCCAGGGAGGAGTAATGGGTCTAAATACAGGCTTAATTCTAGATAAAGCCTGACAAAAAGACTGAACATCTGGTACAAACGTTTGTGAAACAGAATTGACAATGCTGAAATTTGTCCCCTTAAGGAACTTGCTGATAACCCTTTCTCCAATCCTTCTTGGAGAAAAGACAGAATCCTAGGAATCCCAACTTCACTCCATGAGTAACTCTTGGATTCATACCAATAAAGATATTTACACCATATCTTATGATAGATTTTTCTAGTGACAGGCTTTCTAGCCTATATCAAAGTATTGATGACCAAATCAGAGAATCCTCGCTTCGATAAAATCAAGCGTTCAATCTGCACGCAGTCAGCTGTAGAGAAATTAGATTTGGATGTTGGAAAGGGCCTTGAATGAGAAGGTCCTGTCTCAATGGAAGTTTCCACAGTGGCAGAGAAGACATGTCCACTAGATCCGCATACCAAATCCTGCGTGGCCACGCAGGCGCTATCAGGATCACTGAAGCTCTCTCCTGTTAGATTCGAGCAATCACGTGTGGAAGGAGAGGAAACGGCGGAAACACATAAGCTAGGCTGAACAACCAAGGCACTGCCAAGGCATCTATCAGTTCGGCCTGAGGATCCCTTGACCGGGATCTGTATCTTGGAAGCTTGGAATTCTGTCGAGATGCCATCAAATCCAATTCCGGTCTGACCCATCCCTGCTTCCCAGTTCTCTACTCCTGGGATGTAGATTGCTGACAGATGACAAGAGTGGGCCTCCGCCCAACTTACTATCTTGGATACCTCTATCATCGCTAAGGAACTCCTTGTTCCCCCCTGATGATTGATAAATGCCACAGTCGTGATGCTGTCCGACTGGAATCTGATGAATTTGGCCGAAGCCAACTGAGGCCACGCCTGAAGCGTATTGAATATTGCTCTCAGTTCCAGAATATTGATTGGAAGTAGAGACTCCACTTGAGTCCAAACACCCTGAGCCTTCAGGGAGTTCCAAACTGCACCCCAGCCAAGAAGGCTGGCATCTGTTGTCACTATCACCCACGAGGGTCTGCGGAAACAAGTCCCTTGGGACAGATTATCCGGCAACAACCATCAAAGAAGAGAGTTTCTGGTCTCTTGATTCAGATTTATCTGAGGAGATAAATCCGCATAATCCCCATTCCACTGTCCGAGCATGCACAGTTGCAGTGATCTGAGATGAAAGCGAGCAAACGGAACAATGTCCATTGCCGCTACCATAAATCCAATTTCCTCTATACACTGAGCCACTGATGGCCGAGGAATGGACTGAAGTGCTCGGCAAGTATTTAGAATCTTTGATTTTCTGACCTCCGTCAGAAAATTTTTCATGGCTACCGAGTCTATCAAAGTTCCCAAGAAAGGAACCCTTGTCTGTGGGACAAGTGAACTCTTCTCTATGTTCACCTTCCAGCCGTGGGTTCTCAGAAAAGACAACACTGTGTCCATGTGAGAGTTTGTCAGATGATATGTTGACGCCTGAATCAGAATATCGTCCAGATAAGGCGCCACCACTATTCCTCACGGTCTGAGAACTGCCAAAAGAGACCCTAGAACCTTTGTGAAGATTCTGGGTGCTTTGGCCAACCCGAAAGGAAGAGCCACGAACTGATAATGTTTGTCCAAGAAGGCAAACCTTAGAAACTGATGATGATCCTTGTGGATTGGAATATTAAGGTAAGCATCCTTTAAATCCACGGTAGTCATATATTGACCCTCCTGGATCATTGGTAAGATTGTTCGTATAGTCTCCATCTTGAACGATGGGACTCTGAGAAACTTGTTTAGACACTTGAGATCTAAAATGGGTCTGAAAGTTCCCTCTTTTTTGGGAACCACAAATAGGTTCGAGTAAAACCCCTGTCCCTTTTCCAATTTTGGAACTGGACAAATTACTCCCATAGTAGAAAGGTATTTTACACAGCATAAGAACGCCTCTCTTTTTATCTGGTTTGCAGATAACTTTGAAAGATGAAATCTCCCTCTTGAGAGAAAGTCCTTGAATTCCAATTGATAACCGTGGGTCACTATTTCTAGTGCCCAGGGATCCTGAACATCTCTTGCCCAAGCCTGAGCAAAGAAAGAGAGTCTGCCCCCTACTAGATCCAGTCCCGGATTGGGGGCCGGCCCTTCATGTTATCTTAGGAGCAGCAGCGGGCTTTTTGGATTGTTTACCCTTATTCCAGTTCTGATTAGGTCTCCAGACTGACTTAGATTGGGTAAAATTCCCTTCCTGCTTTGAGGAAGAAGAAGAAGCGGGGGGTCCTCCTTTAAAGTTCAGAAAAGAACGAAAATTATTCTGTTTACCCTTCATTTTAACCGATTTATCCTGAGGTAGGGCATGGCCTTTACCTCCTGTATTATCAGAAATGATTTCCTTCAATTCTGGCCCGAAAAGGGTCTTACCTTTAAAGGGAATAGCTAAAAGCTTATGTTTTGATGACACATCAGCAGACCAAGATTTGAACCACAATGCCCTACGATAGCAAACCCTGCATTTTTTGCTGCTAATTTAGCAATTTGAAAAGCGGCATCAGTAATAAAAGAATTAGCTAGCTTGAGAGCCTTAATTCTATCTAAGATGTCATCTAATGGAATCTCAACCTTAAGAGACTCTTCTAGAGCCTCAAACCAAAAAGCTGCTGCAGTAGTTACTGGAACAATGCACGCCGTAGGTTGTAAAAGAAACCCCGGATTAACAAATAATTTCTTTAGAAGACCCTCTAATTTCTTATCCATAGGGTCTTTGAAAGCACAACTATCCTCAATGGGTATAGTAGTACGCTTAGCTAGGGTAGATATAGCTCCCTCTACCTTAAGGACCGTTTGCCATGAGTCCCGAATGGTATCTGATATGGGAAACATTTTCTTAAAATTAGGAGGGGGAGAAAATGGTATACCTGGTCTATCCCATTCCTTTCTAACAATTTCCGAAATTCTCTTAGGAACTGGAAAAACATCAGTGTAAGTAGGTACTTCCAAATATTTATCCATTTTACACAATTTCTCTGGAGGAATCACAATAGGGTCACAATCATCCAGAATCGCTAAAACCTCCCTAAGTAACAGGCGGAGGTGTTCAAGCTTAAATTTAAATGACATAGCATCCAAATCTGTCTTAGGCAAAACATTCCCTAAATCAGAAATTTCACCCTCAGACAGTAATTCCCTGATCCCCAACTCAGAGCACTGTGAGGGAACATCGGAAATAGCTAATAAAGCATCAGAGGACTCAGTATTTACATTAATACCTGACCTACTGCGTTTACCCTGCAACACTGGTAATTTAGACAATACCTCTGTAAGGGTAGTTGACATAACTGCAGCCATCTCCTGCAGAGTAAAGGAATTAGACGCACTAGAAGTACTAGGCGTCGCTTGTGTGAGCGTTAAAGGTTATGACACTTGGGGAGAATTGGATGGCATATCCTGATTCTCTTCAGACTGAGAATCATCCTTTGGCACACTTACTTTATTTAAAATATGCTTTTTACATTGTAAAGCCCTTTCAGTACAAAAGTTACACAATGTTAGAGGGGATTGCACAATAGCTTCTAAACACATAGAACAATGAGAAACCTCAATGTCAGACATGTTGAACAGACTAGTAATACCACAAAAGTCGTTTAAACACTTATTTATAGCATAAAATAAACATTAGAAAAAATGTGTACTGTGCCTTTAAGAAAAGAGAAAGTGAACAATTTTTCCAAAATGCACAAAAAACGTTAAATTATTCCCAAATTTAACTTAAATATCGTTGGTTAATCCAAAAATTACTGCACCCAGAAGCAAGGGCAGAAATAAGGCTTTAGAAGTACTTATATCAACATCTAGTCAAAAGATAGATAAAAATACACTCTGCACCTCGCGACAGCTCTGCTGTGGCGCCTACCTGCCCCCAGAGTACTTTGAATCACGTTTCCAACCCTTCAGACCAGCTACACAGTCCAGGAGCCACCGAGTTACTGTTTGCTGCTGCTAAGCCTGAAGGAAATGCGCCAAAATAGGCTCCACCCCTTGAGGTCAAAAGTTGGAGTAGGCCCAAACAACACCGCATGGGAATGCAGTTTTGCACTAAAGTAGAAATACACACACAATACAACCCTCAAGCATAAAACCAATAAGTTTTAAGTGCCAAAAATAAAAAACATAAAAAACATAAAACATCGTTTTTTTTTAACATTGTCTCCCATTTCACATAATGCCCAAATATCAACTAATGATAAATATAATATAGGGACTCCAGTAACACCCCTCTTATTAAAATAGGTTTTACTGCTTACCTCTTCTAGAGCCTCAAACCAAAAAGCTGCTGCAGTAGTTACTGGAACAATGCACGCCGTAGGTTGTAAAAGAAACCCCGGATTAACAAATAATTTCTTTAGAAGACCCTCTAATTTCTTATCCATAGGGTCTTTGAAAGCACAACTATCCTCAATGGGTATAGTAGTACGCTTAGCTAGGGTAGATATAGCTCCCTCTACCTTAAGGACCGTTTGCCATGAGTCCCGAATGGTATCTGATATGGGAAACATTTTCTTAAAATTAGGAGGGGGAGAAAATGGTATACCTGGTCTATCCCATTCCTTTCTAACAATTTCCGAAATTCTCTTAGGAACTGGAAAAACATCAGTGTAAGTAGGTACTTCCAAATATTTATCCATTTTACACAATTTCTCTGGAGGAATCACAATAGGGTCACAATCATCCAGAATCGCTAAAACCTCCCTAAGTAACAGGCGGAGGTGTTCAAGCTTAAATTTAAATGACATAGCATCCAAATCTGTCTTAGGCAAAACATTCCCTAAATCAGAAATTTCACCCTCAGACAGTAATTCCCTGATCCCCAACTCAGAGCACTGTGAGGGAACATCGGAAATAGCTAATAAAGCATCAGAGGACTCAGTATTTACATTAATACCTGACCTACTGCGTTTACCCTGCAACACTGGTAATTTAGACAATACCTCTGTAAGGGTAGTTGACATAACTGCAGCCATCTCCTGCAGAGTAAAGGAATTAGACGCACTAGAAGTACTAGGCGTCGCTTGTGTGAGCGTTAAAGGTTATGACACTTGGGGAGAATTGGATGGCATATCCTGATTCTCTTCAGACTGAGAATCATCCTTTGGCACACTTACTTTATTTAAAATATGCTTTTTACATTGTAAAGCCCTTTCAGTACAAAAGTTACACAATGTTAGAGGAGATTGCACAATAGCTTCTAAACACATAGAACAATGAGAAACCTCAATGTCAGACATGTTGAACAGACTAGTAATACCACAAAAGTCGTTTAAACACTTATTTATAGCATAAAATAAACATTAGAAAAAATGTGTACTGTGCCTTTAAGAAAAGAGAAAGTGAACAATTTTTCCAAAATGCACAAAAAACGTTAAATTATTCCCAAATTTAACTTAAATATCGTTGGTTAATCCAAAAATTACTGCACCCAGAAGCAAGGGCAGAAATAAGGCTTTAGAAGTACTTATATCAACATCTAGTCAAAAGATAGATAAAAATACACTCTGCACCTCGCAACAGCTCTGCTGTGGCGCCTACCTGCCCCCAGAGTACTTTGAATCACGTTTCCAACCCTTCAGACCAGCTACACAGTCCAGGAGCCACCGAGTTACTGTTTGCTGCTGCTAAGCCTGAAGGAAATGCGCCAAAATAGGCTCCACCCCTTGAGGTCAAAAGTTGGAGTAGGCCCAAACAACACCGCATGGGAATGCAGTTTTGCACTAAAGTAGAAATACACACACAATACAACCCTCAAGCATAAAACCAATAAGTTTTAAGTGCCAAAAATAAAAAACATAAAAAACATAAAACATCGTTTTTTTTTAACATTGTCTCCCATTTCACATAATGCCCAAATATCAACTAATGATAAATATAATATAGGGACTCCAGTAACACCCCTCTTATTAAAATAGGTTTTACTGCTTACCCCATCCCCATACCGTCTCCTCAGAAAAAAAGGCTGCACATACCTTAATGCTGCTTATAGCATGAAACCAGTCTCCACACTGAAGATATCTCATGGCTACCTTCAGAAGTCTTGTGGGAACCAGAGTGGATCTTAGTTACAAATGCTAAGATCATCAAACCTCAAGGCAGAAATCTTCTTCCATATCCCCCTGAGGAAAATAGTATGCACCGGTACCATTTAAAATAAAAAACTTTTTGATTGAAGAAACTAAAACTAACACCTCACTTTACCATGTCTTCCTAGTATAACACAGGCAAAGAGAATGACTGAGGGTGGAGGGGAAGGGGCTATATATACAGCTCTGCTGTGGTGCTCTTTGCCACTTCCTGTTAGCAAGAAGTTAATATCCCACAAGTAAGGATGAAATCCGTGGACTCATCATATCTTTGTAAAAGAAAAGTAACTTTTATTCAATTTTAATATTTAATAGTTTTTTTAGTGTGTATTTATTGTAAATATTTTATATTCCAATGTTCTTCACATAGGAGAAAAATATATTCCTATATATGTACTGTATATCGATAACAGAAAAACATAAAAATAAACCTAGACCTAAAAACAGGGATAAAAAGGTAGAGAACAAAATAAAGTGGTTAATGGGAAAAAAGGATGGAATAAAACAAAAAAACAAGGAATTTTTTAAAAGGGGGTATGTAATGGGTAATGGTATGGTTGATAAAGGGCAGATGCGGAGGGTAAATATATGGGTAGTGGAAGGAAGAGTATTGTGGGATAAGGTGGATGGGGCTGGGATACAGGGTTAATTATAAGAAGAAAAAAAATATTTATGAATGTTGTGTGTGATGTATAAAATGTGCACAAACTGATGCTTGTAGTTTAACTAATGTATGTATGTGTATGTATGTACCTAAATATATTGAGGCCTATAATAATATTAAATTATATAAAATAAATCCCTCTAACTCTAGCTAGCTCAATAAACAACCAAATTCCAAACACTGCAACTATCTCCTGTGTCTTTCTCTTGAAGCGATCACAGGTAAGGACCACAGTCGCTAAGCATAACTTTTATAATGTAAGGTCAGGTTACCATAGCAATGAACTTGTTATGACGGGATTTTCAACAAATCCAACGTCGGTTGGAAGTGTTAATGGAACGTTAACTTACGCATACACAAAAGAGCACAATATTTCAATGGAAACTTGGTACTAAATTGGAGCCCTGAGCTACTTTTAGCTGTCGGTATCTTCGGAAGCTTAGGGTTCCATTTTTAATGATGCAATGGAAATGAGCCGTTTGTTTCTGCAGATTTACTATATGTTATACCTTGTCTCTGAAAAAAGAAAGTGTTTTGAAACATAAAGTAGTTGTAATATGACCATCCTGAGCAATTGTTAAAAAAAAATCAACCTGTGAATCTGTATACTGTTTACTACTGATATACCTTCCTTACCGCTGCTATTCCGCACTCATTTTTTAAAGCGGTATAAAGGCTGCTTACGTCTAAGGTGAACAGTATGCACCTGCCCATATTCATTTCCAAACCCTGCTTTATTAAAAAAATCTTATCCAAAAAAACTGGAATCCACAATGGGGCGTCTCGGGGGATTCTCCAGCCGTTTGTGCACTTTGGGCAGGGTATCATAAAACAGGAATGCAAGGATTCTCTTTAATTAGAAAACGGGCAACATCTTCTAGTATAATATTCATATCCATAGCTAACCCAATCAATCTATTCAGCTCTTTTTGAATTTTAAATGTAGGGTCATAAGATAATTTCTCATACACTTGCTCCTGTGAAAGTTAATTTTTAATCTCCAATACATAATCAGATTTGTTCATGATTGTTATTGCACCACCCTTATCAGCACTTTTTATCAAGATGTCTTTATTTTGTTTAAGGGATTTAATAGCTTCAAATTCCCCTTTAGTTAAATTAAATCTGTCTGGTGTGCTCCTTACTTTATTAATTAATTTATCAACATCCTTTTTTACCAGCTCTTTGAAGGTGTTAATGCTGTGATCTGCTATATTGGGATTGAATTTACTTTCATTGGTTAATCCCAGATCTTTTAAACTCACAGATGATATAGCAACATTTTCATGGCATATCATCTTTATTTGCAAAAAACACTTAACTTTATCATCCTAAAAAATGTATACAAGTCCTGTTGCAATCTAAATGTGTCAAGGCTTTGTATTGGGCTAAATGAGAGTCCTTTGTTCAGCAATATATTCTAATTTGCAGTTTAAATATAGACTGAAATATTTATAACCAACTCTGGGGTAACAGTAGAAGTTAAAGTCTCAGCGTTACTTCCCCATCTCAAATCAGTCATACCTGCACCTAACGTCTCCCTCTCCTCTGGGATCTCCTGGTCACACCCTGGTAGTGTCGTGTCCATCCTTGTGAATGGTGAACTCCTATTGTGCTTCCTGCCACCTCGGCGCCTTCACCCTCTGATTCCTCTGTTATAAAAACGGCTGTTGTATCAGAATCGCTGCCTGCAACTTCCATGTTTCTGTTGCGATGAGAATGCAAAACTACCATGTGACCCACTGGCTTTGGGGCGGTGTTCACTCCCTTGGTCACATGACCATCTATAGATGGCCCCTGATTGGTAATCCTCAGTATCACGCTGAAACTTCTCCCTTTTCCTTGTTTCCAATACTCTCCGATATTCCTTTTCGGTTTTCTCCGCCTCTTTAGCTAGGATTGTGTATGCTTCACCAGTGAGTGTAGTTTATAAGTTGTCCTTCATTTTCACAATCTCCACTCTTTGTCTATCCAGCTCTTTTTGCAGAAAGTCAATAGTGAGTATCATCAAATCATATGAGCACTTATTCTAAATGCTCATAAATAGTTTACACCTGTTCACTTTAGACGTAAGCAGTCTTTATACCGCTATCAAACATGAGAGCAGTATAGCAGCGGTAAGGAAGGTATTCATCAATAGTAAACAGCATACAGATGCACAGGTTGATTTTTTTGAACAATTGCTCAGGATGGTCTTATATTTCAACTACTTTTTGTTTCAAGAAACTTTCTTTTTTCCGAGACAAGGTACAGCTATGGGTTCCAATGTCGCCCCCACATACGCGAAAATATATATGAACATCTATGAGGAGAAATTTGTTTATGTGAATGAACTGTTCATCAAGTATGCGGCCACATGGTGGCGTTATATAGATAATGTGTTCTGTGTGTGGTGTGGCGACATTGGAACCCTGGAAGAATTTGTGCAGGATCTTAACATTAGTACCAATTTGATTAAATTTACACTCACTGCAAGTGAGGGGGGAAAAAAATCTGTTTTTTGAATACCACTGTTTATCTTAAGGATGGAATGCTCTGTACAGATCTGTACATGAAGCCCACGGATAAAAATAGTATATTGCACTATAAAAGTTTCCATCCGAGAAACACAGTATGATTCCTCCCTAGAAGTCAGTACATGAGGGTAGATAGGATAGTATCTGAAAAAGAGAATTTGGAAATAAGAATAAGAGAGATGACAAATAAATTCCTATCTAGGGGTTATCCAGCTGATCTTTTAAATAATGAACTTACACAAGTGGTGTAACATTCCCTGTACCTTTAAGTAATTCTCATCCTCTCCCTATATATTTCATGGACTTCCCAGAAAATTTTGCTTGGTATTTTATTATTATTATTATTATTATTCTTTATTTATAAAGCGCCAACAGATTCCGCAGCGCTGTCCATGGGTACAAAGATAAAAGTACAGTACAATACAATATAGAAGACACCAAAGTTTAACAAAACAAATACAGGGGGAATTGAGGGCCCTGTTCCCGTGGGAACTTACAATCTAGATGGTAGGAGGGTGAGAAACAGGAGGTGGGGACTGCAAAGGTGAGAATGATGTTAGTGTGGAGTTAGATGGGGCAGCAGTTAGGCAGGTAGAATTCCTTTTTTACTGATTTAGAGATAGGCTTCCATGAACAGAAAGGTCTTTAGGGAGCGTTTAAAGGAGGAAAGGTTAGGGGAAAGTCTAACAGCTCTGGGAAGTGCATTCCAGATGGTTGGTGCTGCATGAGAGAAGTCCTGTAGCCTGGCATGGGAGGAGGTGATGGTAGAAGATGCAAGGAGCAGGTCATTGTTGGATCTTAGGGGGCGGGCTGGAGTATATTTCTTGATGAGTGAGGACAGGTAGGGGGGGGGGCTACGTTGGTAAGGGCTTTGTAGGTCAGGATGAGAATTTTGAATTTAATTCTGCTGTGGATGGGTAGCCAGTGAAGGGACTCGCAGAGAGGTGCAGCAGATACAGAGCATCGGGAGAGGTGGATTAGCCTAGCAGAGGCATTTAGGATGGATTGAAGAGGGGAGAGGCGGGAGAGAGGGAGGCCAGTTAGTAGGTTATTACAGTAGTCAAGTCTGGAGATTACCAGGGAGTGGATTAGCTGTTTAGTAGTTTCAGCACTCAGAAATGGACGGATTTTGGAGATATTGCGTAGATGGCTGCGACAGGAGGAAGAGAGCAATTGGATGTGGGGAATGAAGGACAGATTGGAGTCAAGTGTAACTCCTAGGACACGGACTTGGGGTGATGGGGAGATAGTGGTATCACCAACAGTGATTGAAAAGTTAGGAACCGGGGTAGAATTAGAGGGGGGGATTAGAAGGAGCTCAGTCTTGGACATATTGATTTTTAGGTGGTGAGAGGCCATCCAAGAAGAAATGCCAGATAAGCAGACACTGATGTGAGCAAGGACAGAAGGAGAGAGTGAAGGGGCGGATAGGTAGATCTGGGTATCATCAGCATAGAGGTGGTAGTTGAAGCCATAGCTACTGATAAGTTTTCCCAGTGAGGATGTATAACTAGAGAAGAGTAGGGGACCCAGAACAGAGCCTTGAGGTACTCCAACAGACAGAGGCAATGGAGAGGAGTCGCCACCAGCAAAGGAGCCAGAAAAGGACCTATTAGAGAGATAAGAGTGGATCCAGGAAAGGGCAGTGTCAGAGAGCCCAAAGGAGCTGAGAGTCCGTAGGAGAAGGGGATGGTCAACTGTGTCAAAGGCAGCAGACAGATCAAGTAAGATAAGTATTGAGTAGTGGCCATTTTTTTTAGCAGAAAGAAGATCATTAGTAACTTTGGTGAGGGCAGTCTCAGTTGAGTGTTGGGAACGGAAGCCAGATTGTAAGGGGTCAAGCAGTGAGTTGGAGGACAAGAAGTGGGTTAAGCAATCGAAGACTAGTTTTTCCAGCACTTTTGAAGCTAGTGGAAGCAGTGATATGGGGCGGTAGTTTGCAGGAGAATTGGGGTCGAAGGAGGGTTTTTTGAGGATGGGGGTGACCTTTGCATGTTTGAAGGAAGATGGGAATGAACCGGTAGTAAGGGATAGGTTAAATATGTGAGTAAGAGCTGGAGTGAGGGTAGAAGACAGAGACGGTATAAGATGTGAAGGGATAGGGTCAAGTGGGCAGGTAGTGAGGTGTGAGGAAGACAATAGGGAACTCACTTCATTCTCAGAGGTAGGGGGGAAGGTGCTGAGAGTGGTGGAGGGGGTTGCCGGGGGCGGAGATGGAAGGTTGCAGACTTGTGTTGGGATATTACTTCGGATGGTCATTGTTTTGTTGAAAAAGTAGTCTGCCAGGTCTTGAGCACTAAAGGCAGATGAAGGGGGTGGTGAAGGTGGGTAAAGGAGAGAGTTGAAAATGGAGAAGAGACGTTTAGGGTTTGTGGAGTGAGTAGATATAAGAGAAGAGAAGTAGGTTTGCTTGGCTAAGTGAAGGGCAGAGGAGTAAGAATAAAGAATGAACTTATAGTGAAGGAAATCTGATTCAGAGCAGGATTTCCTCCAGGCACGTTCAGCAGCACGGGAGCATCTTTGCAGGTAGCGTGTTTGGTTAGAGCGCCAGGGTTGGAGCTGACGACGTGGGGTTTTGCGTATTTGGGGAGGAGCGAAAGTGTCCAGTGCCGAGGAGAGAGTATTGTTATAGTGGGTTGTAGCAAGGTCAGGGCAGGATATTGTGGAAGTGTGGGGGAGGTGTTTTTGAATAAGGTTGGAGAGTTGTAGAGGATCCACAGTGTGCAGATTTCTACAGGTGCGGGGGTGAGGGGGAGAAGTAGGTTTATTAAGCTTAAAGGTGAGCAGATGGTGGTCTGAGATGGGAAATGGGAGACAGGTGGCGTCAGAGGGAGAGCAGAGGTAGGAGAATACTAGATCAATAGAGTGTCCGTCCCGGTGAGTAGGGAATATGGTGGATTGTGAGAGACCAAAGGAGTTTGTGAGTGAGAGAAGTTTAGAGGCAGCAGGGGCAGATGGGTTATCAATGGGGATGTTGAAGTCCCCCAGGATTAAAGCAGGTGTATTTGTAGAGAGAAAGTGAGAAAGCCAGGCAGCGAAGTTATCAAGGAATTGGGAGGTTGGTCCAGGGGGGCGATAGATAACTGTCACCCTGAGGGAGAGAGGTGAGAATAGTCGGATGCAGTGAACTTCAAAGGAGGAAAATGAGAAAGATAGATGAGGCTGCAGGTGCTGAAAGGAGCAGGAGGGGGAGAGTAAGATTCCAACACCGCCACCATGTCTATCACCTGGCCTAGGTGTGTGGCTAAAGTGGAGACCACCGTGCGTGAGAGCAGCAATGGAAGCAGTGTCGGAAGATGATAACCAGGTTTCAGTAATTGCTTGAAGATTGAAAGCATTCGAAATAAAAAGGTCATGAACAGTTGTGAGTTTGTTACAGACAGAGCGTGCATTCCAAAGAGCACAAGAAAAGAGAGGGGATAAGCGCTGTGTGTTAATAGAGATGAGATTGTTAGGATTGCGTGACCTAGAGTTTTTGCAGTGGGGGACTGAGTGAGAGTGTAAAAGTGTGGTTATTGCTGCAGGGCCAGGGTTAGGAGAGATGTCACCAGCAGCAAGCAGTAGGAGGAGTGTGAGTGACAGAAGGTGAGAGGGGGACTTGTAGGAGCGGGTATGATTAGACACAGGAGAGTTAGATGGGGAAGTATTTCTAAGGAGACAAAGTAGTTCATGAGAGGACAGCATAGGGGATGAGAGAAGGGAGGGTGAGATAAGGATAGTGTGTGGGTTATTGTTGCTACAGGGAAGTGCAGTGATTTTTAGGAAAAGGGCAGACAGAGATAGCAGAAAATACATTGAAAGCATGGTGCAGGTGTATAGTTAGTAGTAGCAAATTAAAGGGATACAGAGGGGCAACCAGGCAGATAAAGGAAGCAGGAGAGATGCATACCAGTGTATTTTAGCAAATTAAAGGGATACAGAGGGGCAACCAGGCAGATAAAGGAAGCAGGAGAGATGCATACCAGTGGTATTCCAGATTTGCCCATTGGTATCAGGCTCACTACGTGTCTCTCTCTTTGTCTCAGAGTGATCACTGCGTTACCTGCCTATTTCTCTCCTGGTCCTGTTGTTCTTCAGGTAGCTCCTGAAGTACTCATCCTCTCTTATCATCTGCTGCCAGCTAAACGGATCGTCTCCGTTGTCAGTGTACCTGACGAGGATCTCCGCCTCTACCCGGTGACGTCACTGACAGCTGCGTCTCTCTCCCTTCCGCTGCTAATTCAATCAGTCCTGCTCCTTGTGCATCCAGTGTCTGCTCTCGCTTGCTTCACCTCCAAGAGTTACCGGAGATTTTGGAGTGAGTAACTTGTCCTCAGAGACTTTCTTTCCCTCTCTGTCTGGATGATATATTCTGCCTTCCTCAGCTTACCACTTCTGTTATGCCTCAGATATCTGTTTGCCTGTATATAGATAAGCTTTTCCTTGAGCTCAATATTAATCACAGTATGATAGGTTTCACTCATACATAAATACCAGAGTTAAGGGTCTTTATGAAAAGTGAAACCATATTAAAATCCTTATTAGTGTCTCCTGATATTCAGCCATTTAAAGGAACAACAAATGGTTATGTATACACATTCACCTTAAGCAACACTGTATTCACAGAAGTCACCAAATTCTAACTTTGTAACAATGTATATAAATCATGAGCAATATTGTTTTGGGTTATTACAGGAAATACCAAGCCTTTAAAACAAGATGGATCCTCAGGAATTATATAACCATGTTATGAACTTAGGACAGAAAGTAGATCAGCTTAACCAGGGTTTAAGAGATCTACAAGTAGAAAACATGTATGAACAGAATGACCATATTTTGAATTCCAATCCTCAGTTGATTTCTTTAAAGCCCTATCTTCACTGTATGAGGATCCACACAGGCAGCTTACTGCAGAAAGTAAATTAAGAGCATTGAAGCAGCACAAAAGAGCAGTGGAGGATTACATCTCAGAATTCAAGATATGGCAGAAAGATTCAGAATGGAATCTAATTTCATTAAAAAAACAATTTTGATTGGGATTATCTGAGGCTATCAAGGACTAATTAGCTAGAATAGATATCCCAGATGACTTAGAACAGCTCATGCTCCTGGTAATTAAAATTGATCATAGAATTAGAGAAAGGAAGCGTGAGAAATATTCCACTGACATACCTATTAAACATAAAGACTCTAACACATCTCTATCTCAAGTTAGACTTAGTGAAGAGCCTATGGAAATAGGAGTTATTAGGGGACTATTGACATCAGAAGAAAAGCAAAGAAGAGAAAATCATCTCTGCATGTATTGTGCTTCTAAAGAGCATGATGTATCTACCTGTCCCATACTAAGAAAACCTAAGAAAGGAACAAATAAGCTTATTCTTTTCATTTTTCATTTCCTAATGAACAAATAACTTATACCAAACTCCCTGTCTCTCTGCAGTGGGAACATCATCAGCTTCCACTTAATGCTGACATCGATTCAGTAGCCTTTATGTCTTATATCGACTCTGATATTGTTAAGTTGAATAAAATTCCACTCATTAAAAAATCCAATCCTGTGTTAGTTCGTTTAAATTATGGAAACCATTTGCAATCTGGTCCCATCGCTCATGAGACTATACCCATACTTGTATTAACTAATGAACATAGAGAATTAATTTCTTTTGACGTTCTATCCTCCCCTATTTTCACAGTTGTACTGGGTTTACAATGGCTAAGGCTTCACCAACCCACTATTAATTGGCAGAACAGTAGCATTTTGTTTAACGCAGAATATTGTCAAAACACATGTATCCAAACTATGCCCATTATGACAGTGATGGAAAATCTATTACCTCCTGAATGTTCTGATTTCAAGCAAGTGTTCTGTAAAAAAGAAGCAGAAAATCTACCTTCAAACCATTCTAATGCTTGCCCTATAGACTTAATTCCAGGTTCAGATATACCATATGGCCATATCTTCCCCCTATCTGAACCAGAACTGATAGAATTAAAAAAACTACTTAAAGGGATAGTCAAGTCCAAAAAAAACTTTCATGTTTTAAATAGGGCATGCCCAATTTACTTTTATCACCAATTTTGCTTTGTTCTCTTGGTATTCTTAGTTGAAAGCTAAAACTAGGAGGTTCATATGCTAATTTCTTAGACCTTGAAGACTGCCTCTAATCTGAATACATTTTGACCACTAGAGGGCATTAGTTCACATGTTTCATATAGATAACATTGAGCTCATGCACGTAAAGTGACCTAGGAGTGAGCACTGAATGGCTAAACTGCATGTCTGTCAAAAGAACTGAAATAAGGGGGCAGTCAGCAGAAGCTTAGATACAAGATAATTACAGAGGTAAAACATGTATTATTATAACTGTGTTGGTTATGCAAAACTGGGGAATGGGTAATAAAGGGATTATCTTTCTTTTTAAACAACAAAAATTCTGGTGTTGACTGTCCCTTTAAACGAAAATCGACGTAAAGGGTTCATATGACCGTCAACATCACCTGCAGGGGCAGGAATGTTCTTTGTAAGAAACAAAGATCATACTCTCAGACCTATTTTGATCTTCAGAGAACTTAATAAAAGAACATTAAAGAATAGATACCCTTTACCGCTTATCCCCGAATTAATAGAAAGATTAAAGGGAGCAACAATCTATACAAAGTTAGACCTAAGAGGCGCATACAACCTCAATCGTATGAGGCCTGGTGATGAATGGCTCACTGCGTTTAGAACGCAATATGGTCTGTATGAATATACAGTTATGCCCTTTGGGCTATGTAATGCCCCTGCAACCTTTCAGAGGTTCATAAATGATATATTTAGAGATCTTCTGGACACCTGTATGGTGATTTATCTTGATGACATCTTAATTTACTCTTCCAGTTTACAGGCTCATGTAAAGCATGTTCGAAAAGTCCTCTCAAGATTACAAGCTCATCATCTCTATGCAAAAATAGAGACATTTATTTTTCATAGCCAAGACATTATCTTTCTAGGTTATCATATAACCCCTAGCGGAATATCAATGGATAGTGGAAAAATTCAAGTCATTTAAGATTGGCCAAAACCAAAGAATTAGAAAGATATCCAGAAGTTCCTTGGATTCTCAAATTTCTACAGGAAATTCATCAAGAATTTTGGTAACATTTCTAAGCCCCTCACACAGTTAACAAAGAACACTGTTTGCTTTGAGGAAAACCATGGCGTGCGGCAGCGCTAGTCCTAGACCGGTACCGGAACCACAATGAAGCGTGAAGGCGTCCAACATCCAATAGCGTGCAAGCAATATCGGAGTGCCGTAACCAAGGGGAGATCAACCCCAAAAGGTAAGTACTGTGAAGAAATGAGTCAGGCACTACTTGGGGAGTAAAATATAATGAAGAAGTTTATTCCAAAAAGCCACCATAACAAAAAATACAGGAGGCTGAAAAAAGTTCCAGCATGGTACAGACCAACAAACAGACAGAGAGACAAGAGGCCTGACGCGTTTCGCGCCTCCTAGTGGCGCTTAATCATAGGCAATGCCTATGCCTATGATTAAGCGCCACTAGGGGGCGCGAAACGCATCAGGCCTCTTGTCCCTCTGTCTGTTTGTTGGTCTGTACCATGCTGGAACTTTTTTCAGCCTCCTGTATTTTTTGTTATGGTGGCTTTTTGGAATAAACTTCTTCATTATATTTTACTCCCCGAGTAGTGCCTGCCTCATTTCTTCACAACACTGTTTGCTTTGTATGGTCTCCAAAAGCTGATGAAGCATTTAAACATTTAAAAAATTGCTTCATAACCGCTCCTATACTACAGTATCCTAACCCAAAATTCCATTATATTTTAGAGGTCGATGCCTCTGAACATGCCATTGCGGCTATATTTTCGTAACAAGAATCTAATAACACACCAATTCACCCTGTGGCATATTACTCAAGAGTACTGAACTCCTCAGAACTTAATTATCACATAGGAGAGAAGGAGCTATTGGCCATGAAGTCAGCTCTGGAACAATGGAGACACTTATTAGAAGGTACTGAGCATCCTATACAAATATTCACTGACCATAGAAATCTCCAATATCTTAAAACTCATAAAACTTTAACTGCTCGTCAAGTTCGTTGGAGCTTGTTTTTCTCACGGTTTTCTTACATACTAACATACAGACCTGCACATAAAAACAAGAAAGCCGTTATACTGTCCAGACTACCAGAGAAGCCTAAGGTAAATCCATCATTTGGTACTGTAATTCTAAAACAATGTTTTACCCAATATTTATGCTTAACTGATTCTGAAGATTTAGATCTCCAACATGAACAAGCAATTGATGATACTTTTCATAAAAGTAAACTTCAAAAGAATAATGATGGTCTGTTCTACTTTGGAGATAACATATATGTTCCTCCAAATAAAAGACAAATTATTCTGAAAACTGTTCACAACTCCCTGCTAACAGGTCATCCAGGAGTACAACGAACTTATGAGTTACTTAAACATAACTACTGGTGGCCTAGGATGAAATCAGATGTACAGGAATACATACTCCACTGTGAGGTTTGCTCCACTTGTAAAGTAAATAGACAGAAACCATATGGTCATCTTCTCTCACTACCAATTCCAGAGAGACCATGGACACATATAGCAGCAGATTTTATAGTAGAACTTCCAACTTCCAAAACCCATAATACCATTTTAGTTGTTGTAGATTTATTCTCAAAAATTAGTCACTTCATTCCTTACTATAAACTACCAACTTCACTAGAAACTGCATCCCTTTTAATTAAAAATGTGTTTAAGTTACATGGCTTACCTCTGTCTATAACAACTGACAGAGGGACGCAATTTACCTCTAAACTTTGGAAAGATCTCTGCAAAACCTTAAATATTACAAGATGTCTCAGTATTTCATTCCACCCAAAGACAAACGGCCAAACTGAGCGAACTAACCAATGGTTAGAAGAATATCTAAGATGTTTTACCACACAACAACAGGATGATTGGTCTGATTTACTGCCTTTAGCTGAATTTGCACACAATAATTCTTTACATTCTTCCATAAAATCTACCCCTTTCTTTTCTAATTATGGATTTCATCCAACATTCAATTTCCTCGAACAACGTGGAAGTAGCTGTCCTGTAGTCAATGATACCGTCAACACCATCGCAGAGACTTTCTCTATAACAGCAGACCATATCTAGGCCTCCGCCTCTACCCGGTGACGTCCCCGACAGCTGCGTCTCTCTCCCTTCCGCTGCTGATTCAATCATTCCTGCTCCTCGTGCATCTGCTCTCGCACGCTTCACCTCCAAGAGTTACCGGAGAGTTCGGAGTGAGTAACTTGTCCTCAGAGACTTCCTTTCCCTCTCTGTCTGGATGATATATTTTGCCTTCCTCAGCTTACCATTTCTGTATGCCTCAGATATCTGTTTGCCTGTATATCGATAAGCTTTTCCTTGAGCTCAATATTAATCACAGTATGATAGGTTTCACTCATACATAAATACCAGAGTTAAGGGTCTTTATGAAAAGTGAAACCATATTAAAATCCCTATTAGTGTCTCCTGATATTCAGCCATAATATTATTGGACACTTTAAAGGAGCAACTTTATTTAAACCTATCAAATGTTCTTGTATACACATTCACCTTTGGCAACACTGTATTCACAGAAGTCACCAGATTCTCACTTTGTAACAATATATACAAATCATGAGCAATATTGTTTTGGGTTATTACAAGTGGTGAGACAATCTAAAATGGGGAAGGATTTCCAGAGAAGAGGGAAAATGAAGGAAAAGAGGTTAACAATGGTTATAAATCATAATGAGTACAGTAAAGATATAACAGGTATTGTGAATAAATATTGGTCTATTCTAAGGTCGTGTCATCTGGAAGTATAGGAGTAAACAATAACTCCTAGACCAGCCTTTAGGAGGAGAAATTTAAGGGATGAGTTGGTTCATACCAACCTAGGTAGTACAAAAGAAAAACAGAGTTACCTGACATGCAAGAACAATGGGAGCTTTCCCTGTCTCAATTTTGGTATTTGTAATTCCATGACTAGGGGTCCAAATTTCACACATCCATTAACAGGCCGGAAATTTGAGATTCAGGGCTTCTATAATTGTAACACTACATACGCAATATATCTTATTAAATGCCCATGTGTGGTCATCTATTTCGGAGAGACCACCCATAAGATCAGCGACAGAATTAACGAACATAAAAGTAATATAAGGTGCAAAAACAAGGAAGCCCCTGTCTTTTCTCATTTTTTAAAATTTGGACATAACATCTGTCAATTAAGATGTCAGGTTATAGTGTGTCACATCCATGTATGGGGGCAATATGGAAATCCTTCTAAAAAGAAGAGAGGTCTTTTGGATTCACACATTAAATAGTATGCAACCTTTGGGGATGAATAAAGAACTAAAGCTTTCTGTATTCTTGTGATCCTGTATTGCATCTCTGTTTATGTCCTATATATGCATGGGATCAGTTTTTAAGCTTAGTTTGTAAGTGTATTAGTTTTAGGGTTTTAATAATATTGGAGTACAATTAATTATTTGTTAATCATGATGTGTTAATTTTTAATATTACATTTTGTATATATGGTATGTGTAATATTGCACCTGTACACTAGAGGGAGCAAGGAAGTGGTGTACATAGGGTTAGTTGTTACCTTCATTGCAGGTGTATACATTTTAGCATTTTCTGTTACTGATCAGGCATGATTAAGGATTGCATATCCAAAACTTTGTAATGTTTGTTTACTGGTGACCATATGTTGAAATAAAGGTCCTTTTAACTTAAGAAGTGCTGCTGTGTATCGTGTTCTATATGTGAGGACTTTGCATCATCCTGGGAACAGCGTGTACTCACACAGGAAGGTGCTGGACTCTAACTTTGTTTCTGTTATACTTTGTTGGCATTTATCTTTGCACAGGCATTTCTAGTGAAATGCTTGTGCAATGTCGCCCCTGCTTACTGACGGCCAAACAGACGCTAGCAGGGGCTGTCAATCATCAGACCTAAAAGGTGGCGTACAGGTTAAGGAGCAGCTGTCTTATGCGTCTCAACTTCCGTTTTAGTCGAGTCTGAAACAATGGGCCTCCGAAGTACCATTTGCTGCTTCATAAATGGAGCCCTAAGACTCAATTAAGTAACAGTCCATTGTGTGATCAGATATACAAATTAATGTACACTATGAAATATATTTTGAAAGTTTGCAGGCCTGCTGTAGTCCTTGTTGGCAAAGAGTTAAATATTTGTTCTTCCAGTAGTAATGAACTAGCTGCCGCAAAGAGATTAGATAAGATAAAAGCTAATTTTATCATTGTCTGAATGCCCAGATTGGTTTCAGGTTCACTCATTAAACAGCTGCTTTATAAAACCTCTTGATAACTTAGAGATGGTGGATGAAAATCACCCAGGAATCATTTGACTGGGGTGACTGACAATCCCTACTATCACGCAATTGGTTGAGTGAGGGTAGGGGGCAGCATTGCACGATCAAATAGTAAATAAGGGGCACAATTTGTGATTAAATGCAGATAGGTTCACAACTTTTTGTTGTTAATGATAAAGAAAGATTTTTTGTTAAATTTAGGAACTACTTTTATATGAATCTGAAATCAGGTAGACTTATATGCTAATTACTAAGCCGTTTAACTGCCTCTTATCTCAGAGCATTTTGACAGATTTTGACAGTGAGACACTGCTAGGTCATGTGTGTCATATAGATAACAATGTGCTCACTCCTGCACTGATTGGCTAAAATGCATGTCTGTCAAAAGAACTGAAAAAAGGGGGCAGTCTACAGAGGCTTAGACACAAGGTTATTTACAGAGGTGAAAAGTATATTAAGGTAACTGTGTTGGTTATGCAAAACTGGGGAATGGGTAATAAAGGGATTATCTATCTTTTTAAACAATAAACATTCTGGAGCAGACTATCCCTTTAGGAATATTAGGCCTAGATTTAGAGTTGGGCGGTAGCCGTCAAAACCAGCGTTAGAGGGTCCTAACGCTGGTTTTTACCGCCCTCTGGTATTTGGAGCCAGTCATTAAAGGGTCTAACGCTCACTTTCCAGCCGTGACTTTTCCATACCGCAGATCCCCTTACGTCAATTGCGTATCCTATCTTTTCAATGGGATCTTTCTAACGCTGGTATTTAGAGTCATGTCTGAAGTGAGCGTTAGAAATCTAACGACAAAACTCCAGCCGCAGAAAAAAGTCAGTAGTTAAGAGCTTTCTGGGCTAACGCCGGTTTAAAAAGCTCTTAACTACTGTGCTCTAAAGTACACTAACACCCATAAACTACCTATGTACCCCTAAACCGAGGTCCCCCACATCGCCGCCACTCTATTAAATTTTTTAACCCCTAATCTGCCGCTCCGTACACCGCCGCCAGCTAAATTATCCCTATGTACCCCTAATCTGCTGCCCCTAATACCGCCGACCCCTATATTATATTTATTAACCCCTAATCTGCCCCCCTCAACGTCGCCTCCACCTGCCTACACTTATTAACCCCTAATCTGCCGACCGGACCGCGCCGCTATTATAATAAAGTTATTAACCCCTAATCCGCCTCACTCCCGCCTCAATAACCCTATAATGAATAGTATTAACCCCTAATCTGCCCTCCCTAACATCGCCGACACCTAACTTCAGACATTAACCCCTTATCTGCCGACTGAAGCTCACAGCTATTCTAATAAATGTATTAACCCCTAAAGCTAAGTCTAACCCTAACCCTAACACCCCCCTAAGTTAAATATAATTTTTATCTAACGAAATAAATTAACTCTTATTAAATAAATTATTACTATTTAAAGCTAAATACTTACCTGTAAAATAAACCCTAATATAGCTACAATATAAATTATAATTATATTATAGCTATTTTAGGATTAATATTTATTTTACAGGCAACTTTGTATTTATTTTAACCAGGTACAATAGCTATTAAATAGTTAAGAACTATTTAATAGCTAAAATAGTTAAAATAATTACAAAATTACCTGTAAAATAAATCCTAACCTAAGTTACAATTAAACCTAACACTACACTATCAATAAATTAATTAAATACAATACCTACAATTATCTACAATTAAACCTAACACTACACTATCAATACATTAATTAAATAAAATACCTACAATTATCTCCAATTAAACCTAACACTACACTATCAATAAATTAATTAAATAAAATACCTACAAATAAATACAATTAAATAAACTAACTAAAGTACAAAAAATAAAAAAGAACTAAGTTACAAAAAATAAAAAAATATTTACAAACATTAGAAAAATATTACAACAATTTTAAACTAATTACACCTACTCTAAGCCCCCTAATAAAATAACAAAGCCCCCCAAAATAAAAAAATGCCCTACCCTATTCTAAATTAAAAAAGTTCAAAGCTCTTTTACCTTACCAGCCCTGAAAAGGGCCATTTGCGGGGCATGCCCCAAAGAATTCAGCTCTTTTGCCTGTAAAAAATACATACAATACCCCTCCCCCCAACATTACAACCCACCACCCACATACCCCTAATCTAACCCAAACCCCCCTTAAATAAACCTAACACTAAGCCCCTGAAGATCTCCCTACCTTGTCTTCACCTCACCGGGTCCCGATCTTTCCAGAAGAGGGTCCGAAGTCTTGATCCAAGCCCAAGCGAGGGGCTGAAGAGTGACGTCCATCCTTGGGCTGAAGTCTGGATCCAAGCGGCGGCTGAAGAAATCCATAATCAGGCTGAAGTCGGAAGTCCATCATCGGGATGAAGTCTTCTATCAAGCCGCATCTTCAATCTTCTTTGTTCCGGAGCGGAGCGGAGCCATCTTCTTCCCAGCCAACGCGGATCCAACCTCTTCAAGCGACGCCTACTAGCCGAATGACGGTTCCTTTAAATGACGTCATCCAAGATGGCGTCCCTCGAATTCCGATTGGCTGATAGGATTCTATCAGCCAATCGGAATTAAGGTAGGAAAATTCTGATTGGCTGATGGAATCAGCCAATCAGAATCAAGTTCAATCCGATTGGCTGATCCGATCAGCCAATCAGATTGAGCTTGCATTCTAT
This sequence comes from Bombina bombina, assembly GCF_027579735.1. NCBI lineage: Eukaryota > Metazoa > Chordata > Amphibia > Anura > Bombinatoridae > Bombina > Bombina bombina. Next base: position 344,003,431 of record NC_069499.1, read on the forward strand.
TGGCTGTTCCGATCCGCCAATAGAATGCGAGCTCAATCTGATTGGCTGATTAGATCAGCCAATCGGATTGAACTTGATTCTGATTGGCTGATTCCATCAGCCAATCAGAATTTTCCTACCTTAATTCCGATTGGCTGATAGAATCCTATCAGCCAATCGGAATTCGAGGGACGCCATCTTGGATGACGTCATTTAAAGGAACCGTCATTCGGCTAGTAGGCGTCGCTTGAAGAGGTTGGATCCGCGTTGGCTGGGAAGAAGATGGCTCCGCTCCGCTCCGGAACAAAGAAGATTGAAGATGCGGCTTGATAGAAGACTTCATCCCGATGATGGACTTCCGACTTCAGCCTGATTATGGATTTCTTCAGCCGCCGCTTGGATCCAGACTTCAGTCTGAGGATGGACGTCACTCTTCAGCCCCCCGCTTGGGCTTGGATCAAGACTTTGGACCCTCTTCTGGACAGATCAAGACCCGGTGAGGTGAAGACAAGGTAGGGAGATCTTCAGGGGCTTAGTGTTAGGTTTATTTAAGGGGGGTTTGGGTTAGATTAGGGGTATGTGGGTGGTGGGTTGTAATGTTGGGGGGGTATTGTATTTTTTTTTTTTACAGGCAAAAGAGCTGAATTCTTTGGGGCATGTCCCGCAAATGGCCCTTTTCAGGGCTGGTAAGGTAAAAGAGCTTTGAACTTTTTTAATTTAGAATAGGGTAGGGCATTTTTTTATTTTGGGGGGCTTTGTTATTTTATTAGGGGGCTTAGAGTAGGTGTAATTAGTTTAAAATTGTTGTAATATTTTTCTAATGTTTGTAAATATTTTTTTATTTTTTGTAACTTAGTTCTTTTTTATTTTTGTACTTTAGTTAGTTTATTTAATTGTATTTATTTGTAGGTATTTTATTTAATTAATTTATTGATAGTGTAGTGTTAGGTTTAATTGTATTTATTTGTAGGTATTTTATTTAATTAATTTATTGATAGTGTAGTGTTAGGTTTAATTGTAGATAATTGTAGGTATTTTATTTAATTAATTTATTGATAGTGTAGTGTTAGGTTTAATTGTAGATAATTGTAGGTATTGTATTTAATTAATTTATTGATAGTGTAGTGTTAGGTTTAATTGTAACTTAGGTTAGGATTTATTTTACAGGTAATTTTGTAAATATTTTAACTATTTTAGCTATTAAATAGTTCTTAACTATTTAATAGCTATTGTACCTGGTTAAAATAAATACAAAGTTGCCTGTAAAATAAATATTAATCCTAAAATAGCTATTATATAATTATAATTTATATTGTAGCTATATTAGGGTTTATTTTACAGGTAAGTATTTAGCTTTAAATAGGAATAATTTATTTAATAAGAGTTAATTTGTTTCGTTAGATAAAAATTATATTTAACTTAGGGGGGTGTTAGTGTTAGGGTTAGACTTAGCTTTAGGGGTTAATCCATTTATTACAGTAGCGGCGAGATTCGGTCGGCAGATTAGGGGTTAATAATTGAAGTTAGGTGTCGGCGATGTTAGGGAGGACAGATTAGGGGTTAATACTATTTATTATAGGGTTATTGAGGCGGGAGTGAGGCGGATTAGGGGTTAATAACTTTATTATAGTAGCGGTGAGCTCCGATCGGCAGATTAGGGGTTAATTATTGTAGGTAGCTGGCGGCGACGTTGTGGGGGGCAGATTAGGGGTTAATAAATATAATATAGGGGTCGGCGGTGTTAGGGGCAGCAGATTAGGGGTACATAACTATAATGTATGTTGCGCCGGTATACGGAGCGGCAGATTAGGGGTTAATAATAAATGCAGGGGTCAGCGATAGCGGGGGCGGCAGATTAGGGGTTAATAAGTGTAAGGTTAGGGGTGTTTAGACTCGGGGTACATGTTAGAGTGTTAGGTGCAGACGTAGGAAGTGTTTCCCCATAGAAAACAATGAGGCTGCGTTTTTTGCAGGTGTTAGGTTTTTTTTCAGCTCAAACTGCCCCATTGTTTTCTATGGGGATATCGTGCACGAGCACGTTTTTGAAGCTGGCCGCGTCCGTAAGCACCGCTGGTATCTAGAGTTGCAGTGGCGTTAAATTATGCTCTACGCTCCCTTTTTGGAGCCTAACGCACTGAAAACCCAGCCATTCTGTGAACTCTAAATACCAGCGGTATTTAAAAGGTGCGGGGGGAAAAAAGCACGCGTAGCTAACGCACCCCTTTGGCCGCCAAACTCTAAATCTAGCCGTTAGTTTTTTATGATAAAGAAATAATTTTGTTACTACTTTTATAGGAATCTGAAATCAGTGTGTTTAACTCATGTTGGTAGCCTTTTTTTTTTTTTTAAAATGATCATATATGCCTTCTAACAAGGCAAAAAAATACAACAAACAATTGATCATGCTAGATTTCTCTCTATGTACAAATGCCAGGAATTCACGGGATGTCGAATCTTCTATATTGGAAATTTGCTATTTAAAGTGACGACACAACTCAAAATATAGTGCATGGTTTAAAAATGAAAACGTATGTAACTTTCTGGCAATGTCCCAAAAGGTTAAATAAAGGTCTGGAGGGAGCTTTAAATCGGCTTTTAATGGACAAACATTTTCTATATTCTGTGTAGATCAGTTACCGCCTTACTTGTTCTTCAAGGAAGCAAAAAAAGTTATACAAAAGGGAACAGAGCACATGTTCGTTAAATACCTTCTTTTTAGCTTATGCAGATAAAAGACATTTGCCATGAAAAATAAGTAATGAATTATCACCCATAATACATCTGTTACAGAAAAGTAGTTGTTTCCCAAACACACGCGGCTGCGCCTTCCTTCTCTCTCGTGCATTATTTTAATGGGAGTGGAGGAATAAAGGATCACAGCTGTGTGTGTCAAGCAGTAGATACCTCAAGCCTGCCCATAATTTAAAAGGATAAATAGATAGAAAGAAAGATAGACAGAGACAGATTACAAGTGATGTGCTAATCATTCTTATTGCTTGCGCACTAACTGTGCTCAAAGTTAAATTAAAAAGCCGACAGATTTGCACACGTATTACAAGATGAAAGTAAATAGCTAACAGGTGAACAGGTGCCCTCACTTCAGGACTTCGTATATCGCAAATGTCTTCTTCCCATATATATAGGGCGCACTATATAAAAAGCCAAAACTGCCCTAAACCAACATCGCTAAACCCGAAATGGGCAAGAAATACTTTACATTACAATGTTCTTAGAAGAAAATGTTCTTTTTATTTTAATATATTTATTTCTATATATTTTCATTAATATTTACATGATATTTTTTATTAAATAGTGTATATATTAGTGTAATAGTTTATTTAAATACATTTTGTATTGTGAACATTTGTTTTTAGCCCTTACAGTTTACACTAGGTCTCCAGTCGCGCTAAATCTTCTAGTGCCGTTTCTGTTTGCGCTTGAGCGCAACCTTTTACTTTCAGCTTGTAATATGCATGTTAGTTAGTGCACCACTTGTAATCTAGCCCATAGTGTTTTTGCAGATTGCTTGCAATCTATTGAACCTGCTTACTCTGCTTTTCATAGTGTAGTATTTTATTATTATTATATTATTTGGTATATTGGCAGGGGTTGATCCAACATTAAATAATCTTATGGGGAGAACTGTGAGATCCCTGACATAATAATGAGTACATAAATTAAAATATCTAGAGACCCCTGCTATAATTATGAGTTCTTAAATTAAAACTGACATAAAGTGTATTTTTATTGTCTACTGAATTTCAAACATAATTATTTTTTGTTGTTCAGACTGTAAAAAAAATGAGGCATGGTCACCCAATTCTGGCAGCTATGGGGTTAATAAAAACAGGCTAAGCAATAGTTTTACACAAGATCAAGGTGAAAATGAAGAATGGCTACAATAAACCTCTGCCAGTACATGGGTAGCCTGAATAGCTCTGGGGCATGTTTCCCTAGTTTGCACCGGGAGCTGCCTTTGAATCTCTGACCTCACCTGGCTGCCAGCTAACATGGAGGAGGGTTATGAAATGCAGGTATGGTGAGGAGCCCCTGCCAGCCTGGAGCAGTCCTGCTGGCCCTGCTCTAACATGCCTGGCTCGTGACACGGGGAGCAGCTCAGAATTTTTGTGCCCCGGGGCCTGTGTGTGATGGGCGGCTACTTTCAGAGCATCAGGGAGCTTTAAACACCAATCTCATGAGTCACATCTTACTCAGCGGTGACAGATCCCAGCCACAGGCAGCGCAGGACACTCCATTTAACTCCTGGTTGCTGGGAGGTTTGGAGAGCATTAAAGAGCCAAGCACTGGCATCCCATAGAGTAGCTAAAAGAGTTAACAGCCTAGTTATTCCCCAAAGCGTTCCTAATTAAACGTGGCTGGGCTTTGATGCAGCATTTTAAGGTTTGATAGGACATGAAAAGGATACTTGTCTTCTGATGAATCCATAATCATCTCTTTGATTTATTGAGAGATGAGTCCTTGATTTTAGGAGCCTGCTCCATCAATGAGAATATTAATCTTTCATTATACACTAACACACATAAATGACAGAAGAGTCCTGTAGGTAATACCATCTGCAACCTGACAGTTATATAGATATTCACACACTGCATAATGCCATTGGCAATAAATAAAACAAGAAACAGTGCAGACATAACAGAAACATTTACATATACTAAGAAATTAAACAAAGCACATGTTCATAAAATACCATAAAATTAGACTATAAAGTTAATGTAGCATATCCAAAAGGTAGTGTATACATGGAACAATCACTCAGCAGCAGTTAATATACAAAGGTAATTTTAACAGCCATGGGATGACAATAGATAGCGCTTCCTAAATATATAGCAAGCATAAAACGACACAAGGTTTAACCCTTTGGCTGTCAATGCTTCATACTGGCATTTAATTCCAAGCCCTGATTGGCTCATTGCTTTTGCTATTTTCAATAGCAAACATATATTACTTTCTTCGACTCCCTGCTGGTTTGCTCTAGCAATGAAAGGGTTAGCTTAAAGTCTCTTCTCAGAGCAGGGACAGGAAGATGTGTTCAGAGTGCAATCATTCAAGGCCATGGCAAATTCCTTAGGGGAAAGGAGCAGGTTCTATGCCAGTGCTGAGTACCCTGCATCATCCTGGCTTCACCAACACATGGAAAACATCTGGGAGCCAGGTGTGAGATCAGCATGTCTCTCATTGGTAGTTTTATATCTGCTGAGAGGAAACAAATGAACTAATTTGCAACTTTAAATTAAATAAATTGTCACAAACATGTTGGAAATTTACAGATTATTTTGATGTCTGGCTTGAATAATAGACATATATTCACTAAAAAAACAGGTGCCTCTCCTCTCAAATTCCAATGTTATTCTATAAAGAGTTTTCTCCCATATTTCTAAGGTTCCACATAATAACAGAGGAGATTCTGTCTGGAGAGGCTTTTTAACGAGTGTATCTAGTCATCTTCTAATACTTAAAGGGATACTGAACCCACATTTTTTTCTTTCATGATTCAGATAGAGTATGCAATTTTATGCAACTTTTTAATTTACTCCTACTTTCAATTTTTCTTCGTTCTCTTGGTATCTTTATTTTAAAAAGCAGGAATGTAAGCTTACGAGCCGGCCCATCTTTGGTTCAGCACCTAGGTTGTACTTGCTGATTGGTGGCTAAATGGTATTCACCAATCAGCAAGCGCTATCCAGAGTACTGAACTAAAAATGGTCCAGCTTGTAAGCTTACATTCCTGCTTTTTCAAATAAAGATAGCAAGAAAATGAAGAAAAAATGATAATAGAAGTAAATTAGAAAGTTGCTTAAAATTGCATGCTCTATCTGAATTGTGAAAGAAAAAATTTGGGTTCAGTATCCCTTTAAAGGAGTAGTAAATACATGAAACTGTCTTCCAGTTAAGCCTTTTTCAATAAATGTCAGAGATACACAAAAGGATTTACTAAGCTTTTTACAGATAAATACGAGAGTGAGAAAGTGTATTGTACTTGGTGCCTACAAAAATAAAGCTTTCTGAGATTTTTATCATTAATGTACCAGTTGTGGAACTAAAACGCTAAGGGGTCGATTTATCAAAGGCTTTGCAAGACTTTCGACCCACTAAGGCTGCAGGTTCTCACAAGAGAACCTGCACACCGTATTTAACAAGCAGCGGTCATCAGACCAGTGCTTCCCTAATTCCCGAAATTCAATCTCTGTGGTCTAGTCAGACCGGGGAGATTGACAGCTCCTGCCCGCGCATGATTGGCTGTGTGCAGGCAGGGGGCGGGATTGCATGCAAGCGCAAAATAGCACTTATGTGCAATGCTGATTTCTGCCAGGGGAATTCAGCCCACCAGAGGCGAGCTGTGGCGGACAGGGTCGCATATGTGCGGCCCTGTCCACCTCAGCTTGATAAATCGCCCCCTAAGGGGTCGAGCACAATCCTTTAGAAAAACCTATCAAATAATTTACCTACAAAAATCACTATAGCCTTTAATGGTGAGTTTCTGTTGAAAACCATTAGATTCCTTTTTGTTAAGTATTGTGATTATCCCAAAATGAGGAGAATATCTGACCCTGCAGAGGTGAAATCCCATGTGCTTGTAATTGATTCAGTGAAGCATTGATTTGTGCAAAATCTTCATACATCGCCACACACATTTATAAACTCTGAAATGAATGTCTGACAGTTGGGAATAAATAGGGAAGCATGCTCTACTACACAACACCCCACAGAGAGTTATGTACGCAATGCGTTCAAGTATAGAACCTGCCGTCAAATATTTCCCTTTCCATAGCCCCACTCCTCAGGTCTAAAACACTAACCACACAATGCAAACATAACTCATTTTTGACACTGCTTCACCAACACACTTAGACAACACACAAAGAAACATAAAACTGTCCCGGGGAGGGTCTACCGGCATCCGCAGGTATGTAAGGCGATAAATTATACATTGCACCATCCTGACCTCCTGAGAGACAAAATTCCAGAAAAGTCATTTATACATACACATAACCACCAAATAATTTACCCACACATTAGTATCTGCTTTGAGTGACAAGTAATTCAGCTGAAACCCATCATTATTTCTCTTAGTGCTAGCAATATTATTTTTTTATTTTTTTTAAAGACAAAATATATTCTAATATTATACATGGAATAACTGTTAACATTCAGCTAGATTACGAGTTTGGCATTATGAGTGAAAAAGCAGCGTTAAGGCCCATAACGCTGCTTTTTCCCTAATGCTGCTATTAAAAGTCTTGTCGGTATAGGTGTACTGCACACATTTTAGTCTGTCACGCAACGTCAGTACCGCACTTTTAAAAAAGTCCTTTTTCAATGGGACTCCCATAGCGACGGTATTACGAGTTTGCCTGGGAGGCCAAAAAGTGAGCGGTACACCCTATACTGACAAGATCCGTACAGCCATCTAAAGTCAGTAGTTATGAGGTTTACGTTACAAAGCTGTAGCATAAAACTCATAACTAAAGTGTTAAAAAGTACACTGACACCCATAAATTACCTATTAACTCCTAAACCGAGGCCCTCCCGCATCGCAAACACTATAATAAATTTATTAACCCCTAATCTGCCGCTACGGACATCACCGCCACTATTAAAATGTATTAACCCCTATTCCGCTGCTCCCTGACATTGTCGCCACTATAATAAACATATTAACCCCTAAACTGCCACCCTCCCGCATTGCAAACACTATTTAATTATTAACCCCTACTCTGCCGTCCTCCCACACCACCGCTATAATAAACCTATTAACCCCTAAACCGCAAGCCCCCCACAACTAAATATACTAAACCTAACGACCCCCTAACTTTATATTAAAATTACAATTTTCCTAACTTAAATTAAAACTTACCTATCAAATTAAATAAATTAATTTTAAACTAACAATTACACTAAGATAATTATTAAACTACAATTAAACTAACTACCAATTAAATTAAACTAAATTACACAGTAAAAAAATCCTAACACTACTACAAAAATTATCTAATTACAAAAAAAAGCTAAATTAGAAAAACAAACAATAAATTACGAAAAAAAAGAAACAAATTATCAAAAATAAAAAAGAATTACACCTAATCTAAGCGCCCTATCAAAATAAAAGGGCCTTTTGTCCAAAGATAACAGCTCTTTTACCTGTAAAAAAAAATACAAACACCCCCCAACAGTAAAACCCACCACCCCCACAACCAACCCCCCAAATAAAATAACTATCTAAAAAAACCTTAGCTCCCCATTGCTCTTAAAAGGGCATTTGTTTGGGCATTGCCCTTAAAAGGGCATTTAGCTCTTTTACATGCCCAGACCCTGAACTAAAAATAAAACCCACCCATAAAACCCTTAAAAAAAGCTAATATTAAACCCTGACAATCCACTTACAGTTCTTGAAGTCCCGCTTGAAGGATCCATCCAGACGGCAAAGTCATCATCCATGCGGCAAGAAGTCTTCATCCAGACGGCCTCTTCTATCTTCATCCATCCGACGAAGTCCTATCCAGGCAGCAAGAAGTTATCATCCAGACGGCATCTTCTATCTTCATCCATCCGGCGTGGAGCGGGTCTATCCTGAAGACATCCGGGGCGGAGCATCCTCTTCATAGGGTCGTCGTCGTAAACTGGAACTTCAATGCAAGTGACGCCATCCAAGATGGCGTCCCTTGCATTCCTATTGGCTGAAAGATTTCAATCAGACAATAGGATTAGAGCTACTAAAATCCTATTGACTGTTCCAATCAGCCAGTAGGATTGAGCTCTCATCCTATTGGCTGTTCCAATCAGCCAATAGGATGAGAGCTCAATCCTATTGGCTGATTGGAACAGACAATATGATTTTAGCATCTCTAATCCTATTGGCTGATTGGAACAGCCAATATGATTTTAGCATCTCTAATCCTATTGGCTGATTGGAACAGCCAATATGATTTTAGCAGCTTTAATCCTATTGGCTGATTGAAATCTTTCAGCCAATAGGAATGCAAGGGACGCCATCTTGGATGGCATCACTTGCATTGAAGTTCCAGTTTACGACGGCTACCGTATGAAGAGGATGCTCCACGCCAGATGTCTTCAGGATGGACCCACTCTGCGCCGGATGGATGAAAATAGAAGATGCTGTCTGGATGAAGACTTCTTGCCACCTTGATGAGGACTTCGCCGGATGGATGAAGATAGAAGAGGCAGCCTGGATGAAGACATCTTGCAGCATGGATGATGACTTCGCCGTTTGGATGGATCCTTCAAGTGGGACTTCAAGAACTGTAAGTGGATCGTCGGGGTTTAGTGTTAGGGTTTTTTAAGGTTTTTTTTTGGGTGGGTTTTATTTTTAGTTTAGGGTCTGGGTATGTAAAAGAGCTAAATGCCCTTTTAAGGGCAATGCCCATACAAATGCCCTTTTCAGGGCAATGGGGAGCATAGGTGTTTTTAGATAGTTATTTTATTTGGGGGGGTTGGATGTGGGGGTGGTGGGTTTTACTGTTGGGGGGGTGGTTGTATTTTTTTACAGGTAAAAGAGCTGTTTTCTTTGGGGCAATGCCCCACAAAAGGCCCTTTTAAGGGCCATTGGTAGTTTATTGTAGGCTAGGTTTTTTTTTATTTTGTGGGGGCTTTTTCATTTTGATAGGGCTATTTGATTAGGTGCAATTATTTTTTATTTTTGATAATTTGTTTTTTATTTTTGTAATTTAGTGTTTGTTTTTTATGCAATTTAGTTATTTTTATTTTTAGTAATTTTAGTGTTCATTTTTTTTGTAATGTTAGGTTTTAGTGTAAGGCAGGTTAGGTTTTATTCCACAGGTAAGTTTGTATTTATTTTAACTAGGTAGTTAATAAATAGTTAATAACTATTTACTAACTAGCCTATCTAGTTAAAATAAATACAAACTTACCTGTGAAATAAAAATAAAACATAAGCTAGCTACAATATAACTATTAGTTATATTATAGCTAGCTTAGGTTTTATTTCACAGGTAAGTATGTATTAAAGTGTCAGTAAACCTTAAAAATAATGTTATATAATTGTGCACATAGTGCAGAATTATATAACATTATATTAGCCAAACTTTGTAAAACATAATATACCCTTTTAATTTTTTTAAAAAACGGCTGTTTTACAGACCCGCTCTCTGTGCTCTTCTGAGCGGGTCTGTTTTTTTTCACACAGCACATCGGGCCAGCTGTATAGTCACAGCCCGGCCCGACCGCGCCATAACACTAAGTGCAGCTCGCTCCTGCTGTCAGACAGAGCAGGAGCGAGCTGCACTTAGTGTTATGGCGCAGTCGGGCCGGGCTGTGACTATACAGCTGGCCCGATGCGCTGTGTGAAACAGACCCGCTCAGAAGAGCACAGAGAGCGGGTCTGTAAAACAGCCGTTTTTTAAAAAAACTAAAAGAGTATATTATGTTTTACAAAGTTTGGCTAATATAATGTTATATAATTCTGCACTATGTGCAGAATTATATAACATTATTTTTGAGGTTTACTGTCCCTTTAAGTTTTAAAAAGGTATTATTTAGTTAATAATTGTAACTTTAGATTAGCTGTATTTTAATTATGTTAAAGTTAGGGGGTGTTAGGCTTAGGGTTACGTTTAGGGGTTAATGGATTTATTTAGTGGTAGTGATGTGGGAGGCCAGAGGTTTAGAGGTTAATAACTTTAGAATAGTGTCCGTCGACATCGGGAGTGGCAGATTAGGGTTAATAGTTTTATGTAGGTGGAGGCGATGGGGGCGACAGATTAGGGGTTAATAACTGTATGTAGGTGGTGGTGATGTTGGTGGCGGCAGATTAGGGTTTAATAACTGTATGTAGGTGGCGGTGATGTTGGGGGCAGCAGATTAGGGGTGTTTAGACTCGGGGTTTATGTTAGGGTGTTAGGTTTAAACATTAGTTTTATTTTCCCCATAGACATCAATGGGGCTGCGTTACGGAGCTTTTCATTCCGGGATCGCAGGTGTTAGGTTTTTTTTTTTGCCGGCTCTCCCCATTGATGTCTATGGGGAAATCGTGCACGAGCATGTCAAAGCAGCGATTGTTTTCGGTGCGGTATGGAGCTCAACGCAACCATTTCGCCCACACAAGCTTGCTTTTTTAGAACTCGTAATACCAGCGCTATAGGGAGATGAAATAACGCCGCTATATCCCTATAATCCCTATAGCTCTCAAAACTCGTAATCTAGCTGATTGTTAGCAGTCACTGACCAGGCCAGGAAAAAGGTCAACAAAATAAATTAATTCTGTCCTTTGTTGTTTCAGGAATTTACTTGCAACCAGTGGTCAATCCTTTTAGTATGAACATGGGGATTTAATAGTCCTACCAAATCTTGGTTGGAGATTTTGGGTATTAGGGTCATATATTTTCTGACACAAATAGGAAATTGATTTTGGCCTATGTAATTCCAAAGACCAAATTCTGACTCTACCTTAATGTCCTAGTGATCTCTAACACACTAAAGCTATTTACTTTTTACCACTGAACACTGAAATGTGGACAGTTGTACTGTTATAATTTGTATTAGGAAGGTAACAGTCAGCTGTACTTAAGTTTATTATAACTAACACTGCATGTATCATGTCTAACACTGGTGCCAGTAACATTAAGATCATAAGTTCAACACAGAGCTCCTGGATTTAGGAGATAATCAGGGCATCGGCTGAGGGTGCACACTCTTTCCCAATGTTCTTGGAGGATGAGGTTTGTAAGACCAGTTACATACACAGTACTTGTAGATAAATGGTAGATAGGGAGGGAATCCTCCATGTCAAGTTCTATACCCAGGAAAACTGCTTCCCTATCTGAAAGGTCCAGATTTGCTTTCATTGCATCTCATTCAAGTCCTTTCTATGATACTAGCCAGTTCAATATGATAGGTGGTTGGATTATTATTGGATTCTCAAAAATTCAGATGGTAGATGTGCAGTAGAATGATTGCTTGTTGTAATTCCAGGTTAAGGATTTAAAAGCGTGTTATTTTTCTACCAGTATTCCAGTAGCATTTCAGCCCTTTATTTTGACCCAGTCATTTGATTAAATTACATAAATATTCTATTGGTATTTGCTAATGAACCCAAAAATAGGGCTAACAGCATAAGTTCTAAGTGTCTTTAGTTAGCCCACTGGTAGAGGTGCTCAAATTAGACAGAGGAATATCTCTTCAGCTCCATTAATAAGGACTAGCTCAGTCACCTGCTCAAGAGGCTGTTCTCTAGGCCCTAACTTCTTTGAATTACTAGCAAGCAATCCTATCACAATTGGTAAAATGTAAGGATTGCCAATGGGTTCTCCAGTGTTATCTACAGCCTGGTTTCTCAACAGCCGGGCCGTGGCCCAGTACCGGGCCGTGATAGCCCTGCTGGTGGGCCCTGACCTGTCATGCCCCCACTGCACACTCTTACCCCACTGCAAACCAGGTGCAGACTGAGACCAATCAAGGCCCCAGGAACACTGTCTCACACTGACCAAAATGTATTAAATGGTATGCAAATGTACATGGTAGCCTTCCTGCCCTGCCCCCAACAGGCCCCTCATCCTACAGAGCCAGGACCCCCAACATTAAGGGCCAGAGAAAGGGCACCCCACACTCCATGGCCAGACCCCACACTCCATGGCCCTCACAGCGACAGACCCCTGCCAGGGCCCCCACTAAACCCACACTTATTTGCTTAGTTACTGATAGGGCAACTGAAAACTCCAGCTTAAGGAATGCACCAAGATCCATGGAGATACCATTTGTGGGCCCCCCTACTTGCTGGTCCCTCTGCCCAGGTCCTATTTGCCTGGCTGATCAACCCGCCCCTGCTGCTCACTATATATGTGTATATATATATATATATATATGTATATATAAATATGTATATATACTGTATATATAAACTACTGGGCCCCGGACATGTCTAGGTAAAATTTACCGGGCCTTGAGGTCACTTTGGTTGAGAACCACTGATCTACAGCACTTGATACATGAAAGTATACAAAAAACCAAGACAGTCAGCCAATTTCATGCCATCAGGGCTGCAGCTACTCCTTCCTCAAAACCTGTTTATACAATGATCTACCACTCACACCTTTTAATCCACATTACCAAGAATCTCATAATTACTATTGAGAATATGTTCATCCTATATAATAAAATGCCAGTTAGCTTTGTCCGACGCAGTCATGCACAGTAGAGACTGCACAAGACAAACATTCCTGGCGTGAGACAAACATACCTGGCCTTAAGGAGAAACCGCAGCAAGACAAACATACCTGGCGCGAGACAAACATACCTGGCCCGAGACAAACATACCTGGCACGATACAGCCAAAACGCGTAATACTGTGTCTCCTTCCTCTTTTGTTTTTATTGTTTCGATGTGACTGCGAATAAATTATGGACTTTTATATCTTGGTGCCCACCTGTCTTGTTTTTCCTGGGTAAGAAGATTATCATATCTGTTTTGGATATGTTATGATTTTGAATGTTGTGTGACACGTACAGAGAATAGATCTTTGGTTGTCTTTGACATAAATGTGGCACTTAATGGGACATACATTAAGTTCTAATGAGTTAATATTTTTTAATTGCACTATTGTTTGCATATAACGATGAGTGTAACCTCTATAGTGGTAATAAACACATAGGGCTAGATTACAAGTGGAGCGCAACCAATAGCAAAGGATGTGTTACCCTTAGTGTGACCCTATGCTAGGAATATGACACAATCTGGTACAGTTCTTAGTAGTGCATTGCCGCTCCTTAGCCTACTTGGGTATGCTTTTAAACAAAGGATTCTTAGGGAATTAAGTACATTTGACTACAGAAGTAAATATCTAAATCATGAAAGTTTGATAAAATTTTAATGTCACTTTAAATGGGGGACTCTGACTAACAAAGGAATGACAGATAAGATATTAGGTGCCAGATTACGAGTGAAGCGCAAACGTTTGTGCGCAAGCGATAAGGGGTTTATCTTGGGGATTTGAGCTTACCGCTGGTATTACAAGTTGAAAGTAAACACGATCGCTTGAGCGCAATTGCAATTTACGCTAGAACGATTATCGCAACTTCAGAGCTCTCGTTAACTGTTTTGCAAAACAAAAAAGTTACACAAAACACATCAAAAATACATTACAAAGAATAGCTGCACTTATAAAAATAACCTAATAAAAAAAATATTCAAAAAAAATATTTTACACAAACGTTTTTAAGAGCTCAGGTGTTAGAAAAAAAGGCAGGCAAAGGGCTTAAGCATAGAGATACATACACATGTCTAAAGATTTATATGTATCTATATATATATATATATATATGTCTATACATGTGTACATATGTATTTATAGGTGTATATATGTATTTACAAATATATATACACATATAAACACATAAATACACACACACACACACACATATATATATATATGTGTGTCTATACATGTGTACATATGTATTTATAGGTGTATATATGTATTTACAAATATATATACACATATAAACACATAAATACACACACACACAAACATATATATATATGTGTGTGTACATAAGTGCATCGTAGCCCTTTGCAGTACAAGGGATAGGAAAGCCAAAAATAAACATGCATGCTTCAGACAGAGCATGCAATTTTAAGCCATTTTTAAATTCACTTCTATTTTCAAATGTGCTTGGATCTATTGGTATCCCTTGTTGAAAAAGTCCACACATAACCTACACTAGTCAGAGCTAGCTGCTGATTGGTGCCTGCACACATTTGTTTCTTGTGATTGGCTAACTAGATGTGTTCAGCTAGCTGCCAGTAGTGCAGTGCCGTTCCTTCAGCAAAGAATAACAAGATAATTAAGCAAATTTGATAATAGAAGTAAATTGGAGAGTTATTTAAAAGTTTATATTCTATCAAAATAATGAAAGAAAATGTTGGGGTTTCCTGTCCCTTTAACCCTTTGAGTACTAAGCACTTTCCCACCTGGGTGCTAATTATTATTTTTTATTATTATTTTTTTTTGAATTTTTTTTTAAACTTTTTTTTATTTTTTTTACAGATAGGGGATTGTAGCTGCTTAGATGCCTGAGATACAGGCTTCTAAGCACACACAGAGAGAAATGCACTCACAGGAACGAAAAACCAGCTCAATACCATTGTTAGTCTGTTCTATGGCGATTTACCACCTGGGTGCAACTTCTTTTAGCCCAGCAATGCTTTTCACAGAGTAGAACTTTCCTGTAGTATATCAGTCTGATCCCGCCTATTACGGTCAGTCCAGCACCGAAATACCAGGCAATTCCTCTCTGAACAAGGAACAAAGCAACCCCAGACGATCGTTTCGGCCTTCATTGGGCCTCGTCAGTGAGGTGTAGCAGTATTCCTCTAAGCACACTGAGCAAGGAGTCTACGTCTGGTTTCCCCTTTTTCCCATAGGGAGACTAAATACACACAGAGAGAAATGCACTCACAGGAACGAACAACCAGCTCAATACCATTGTTAGCCTGTTCTATGGCGATTTCCCACCTGGGTGCAACTTCTTTTAGCCCAGCGATGCTTTTCACAGAGTAGAACTTTCCTGTAGTATATCAGTCTGATCCCGCCTATTACGGTCAGTCCAGCGCCGAAATACCAGGCAATTCCTCTCTGAACAAGGAACAAAGCAACCCCAGACGATCGTTTCGGCCTTCATTGGGCTCGTCAGTGAGGTGTAGCAGTATTCCTCTAAGCACACTGAGCAAGGAGTCCACGTCTGGTTTCCCCTTTTTCCCATAGGGAGACTAAATACACACAGAGAGAAATGCACTCACAGGAACGAACAACCAGCTCAATACCATTGTTAGCCTGTTCTATGGCGATTTACCACCTGGGTGCAACGTCTTCTAAGGCTTCTAAGCAGCATGCCCCCTCCTCCTACACTTAACATTGTTAAGTATAAATAAAGTTGCGCGGTGACGTCATCACATCATTGCAGGTGACGTCCCAGCGCATCACGTGAAGCCCCGGCGATGCCTGTCACTCTACAGGCACGATCACCGGGGTAGGAGCGGTTAGGAGCCCCCAGATTTCCCTCAAGGTGGGAGAGCGCTCATGACGGCTCTGAGCCGTCATTATTAGCACCAGAGTGAGAAACTCTATTGTCATTAGCACTCAAAGTAGATTAAGTAGATGAAAACATGAAAAATCATATGTATGCAATATTAACTTTTAATAAAGTAAATGTATTTACTGTAAATATTTGACATTCCAATGGTCTGCACATAGCAGTATATGTTCTAAGTATCTTTCAATAGATATTCCTATATATATATATATCTGTGTATATATATATATATATATATATATATATACACACACACACACACACACACCTTATAATCATATATATACACACATACACCTTATAATCATATATATATATATATATATATATATATATATATACACACACACACACCTTATAATCATGTATATATATATATATTGTACCAAAAAACATATGTAGAAATATTTATTTCTGAATAAATAAAGCATATTCTGTTATGTGAAGAACATTGGAATGTGAAATATTCATATTTTCATGTCAGGTTAGTGAACATGAGATTATACTATCAGATTTGCATGAGAATAGGGTGTTTTTTTCTCTCCATTGACTTCTATGGGGGAATACGTGAATGCACACGTGATATTCTAACTTCAGCTTTTTGCAATCGTCGGGTTAGCGAGCAAGGGAAAACTGTTTACTTATTTACTGTAATATGAGTGCAACGTGGCAAGTGCAAAAATATTACTTCTAGCGCAATTAACGCTGGAGCAGGAGCGTTAATTAGCGCTCCACTTGTAATCTAGCCCTAGGAAAATGGACACTGAACCCAAATTTTTTCTTTTATGATTCAGATAGAGCATGCAATTTTAAGCAACTTTCTAATTCCCTCCTATTATCAAATTTTCTTCATTCTCATGCTATCTTTATTTGAAAAGCAAGAATGTAAGTTTAGAAGCCGGCCCATTTTTGGTTCACAACCTGGGTTGTCCTTGCTGATTGGACAGCAGCAATAAACAAGTGCTGTCCAGGGTCTTAACCAAAAAATGGCTGGATCCTTAGCTTAGATGCCTTCTTTTTCAAATAAAGATAGCAAAAGAACAAAGAAAAATTCATAATAGGAGTAAATTAGAAAGTTGCTTAAAATTGCTCTATCTGAATCATGAAAGAAAAATATTGGGGTTAGTGTCCCTTAAGTAGCAAGAGAACCAAAAGAGAGCAGTGTCACAAAGTTCAATATCACACATGTGGATAGCAGTCCCGTAATTTTATACTTTTGTTATGAGATTGCTACCATAAATGTTCATTGCTTTCATAATAAAAAAATAATTTATGTGTCCATTTTCCCTTATTAGGATGTATAGACATGGGATAACTAAACTAAATCACTTTTAAATCAACACACTATTTTTATGATCAGAAACTGTGAAGTTGATGTTAAACATGCTTGAGAAATGTTTCTTTTTGTAATTACTAAACTAAATACAATGAACTCTGATACATGTTAATTAGTGCACTAGCACTACCTAGTGGGAGAATGCAGTAAGTTCCAAAACAGTTCCTTCACAACACAACAAGGCCACAAATCCAGTCACTGTCAGCCACACAGCGCTAAACATATATCATATTCCTGATCACCATGAGATCTGTCTGTGCTAATTTTTAATATAGTTTTATTGAAATAATTACTGCGTGCTACCTTTGCATTAGTTCTTCTTTGACTCTTCTGTACAACACCAATACAGGATCCCATTGTAAATTATTATATTAAAACAATTTAATAGATTTAAGGGGTTAAAGATGTTTGTTTGCCTCACAAAAAAAAATCTTATTAAAATTCCTTGCATGGGGTGCTTGGGTTAAGTGTATTTTCTATTTGTCTTAAATCAATTACACTGGCAATTTCATTTCACCCAGAACCAGACCAGCCAAGCGAAGCCACTGGAAATAATAAGCAGAAAGACAGGGTTATTTTTAATATAACAATGGCTTGTCTGTCTGTAGGAGCCAGGAATTCGGAGTTATGAATCACCTGTGTTTTTTGTTTCAACAGGGGCAGATGAAGGAGCGTAGAGGGGCTGCAGAAGGATCCCCTAACGGAAAGGTGCTACTCTTCAATTTATTATAGCTGCCAGCAACATATAAAGGAAAACCCATTAGCTACCATTAAAGGGATTAAAGAGACAGTCTAGTCAAAATTAAATGTTCATGATTCAGATAGGGCCTGCAATTTCAAACAAACTTCCAGTTTACTTTTATCATCAAATTTGCTTTGTTCTCTTGGTATTGTTTGTTGAAAGCTAAACCTAGGTAGTCTCATATGCTACTTTCTAAACCCTTGAAATCTGCCTCATCTCAGTGCATTTTGACAGTTTTTCACAACTAAACAGCGCTAGTTCATGTGTGTCATGTGGATAACATTGTGCTCACTCCCGTGGAGTTATTTATGAGTCAGCACTGATTGGCTAAATTGCACGTGTGTCAAAAGAACTGAGATATGGAGGCAGTTTGCAGAGACTTAGATACAATGTAATAACAAAGGTAACAAGTATATTAATATAACCATGTTGGTTATGCAAAACTGGGGAAAGGTAATAAAGGGATTACCTACTTTTTAAACAATAAAAATTCTAGAGTAGACTGCCCATTTAAAATAGTTAGCAACATCAATAGATACAATACAATATGTGATAAAAAATGAGTTTTCTGATTCTGTTTGTGTATGTATCTATCTATCTATCTATCTATCTATCTATCTATCTATCTATATATATATATATATATATATATATATATAATGTGTGTGTGTGTTTGTGTGTGCGTGTGTGTGTCAGCACTACCTAAAATATAAAAATCTGTTGTAGTTACTTTCCCATTAAAAATTAGGCAACGTTTCGGGTGCATTACCCTTATTTATGCTGTGTGTGTGTGTATGTATGTATGTATATGCATGTGTGTACATATATGTATGTATGTGCGTGCCCATGTATGTATGTGTGTGTGTGTATATGTGTGTGTATGTGTATATATAAATATATATGTGTGTGTATATATATATATATATATATATATATGTGTGTGTGTGTATGTATGTATGTGCGTGCCCATGTATGTATGAGTGTGTGTGTATATGTATATGTGTGTGTATGTGTATATATAAATATATATATGTGTGTGTGTGCATGTATGTATATATATATATATATATATATATGTGTGGGTGTATGTATGTATGTATGCATGCATGTATGTATATGTGTGTGTGTATGTATGTGTATGTAACATAGTAACATAGTAACATAGTAGATAAGGTTGAAAAAAGACTGAAGTCCATCGAGTTCAACCTATACAAATCTAAAATACTTACAAAAAGCTCCAGTTAAGCTTAAATAACCCCATTAAAATGTGACCCATTTAATACTAGCAATCATATCCATGAATTTTGTTTATATACAGAAATTTATCCAGACTATTTTTAAATGTATCTATGGCATTCACTACCTCCTTTGGTAATGAGTTCCACAATTTTATTGCTCTTACAGTGAAAAAACGTTTCCGTTGCAGGAGATTAAATCTCCTTTCCTCCAACCTTAAATTATGACCTCTTGTCAGAACCAATTTTCTTGGAATAAAAAGAGCTTCTGCCATCTCTGTATATGGGCCTTGAATATATTTATATAAAGTAATCATGTCACCTCTCAAGCGCCTTTTTTCTAAAGAGAACAGACCCAGTTTGGCTAGCCTCTCCTCATAGGTTAATTTCTCCAATCCCCTTATTAGCTTTGTGGCCCTTCTCTGAACTTTTTCTAGTTCTGCAATATCTTTTTTAGCAATCGGTCCCCAGAACTGCACTCCAAACTCAAGGTGAGGTCTTACCAGGGCTTTATATAATGACAGAATTATGCTTTCCTCCCTTGAATCAATGCCTCTTTTAATACATGCTAGTATCTTATTAGCCTTTGAAGCCGCTGCCCTGCATTGTGCACTCATCTTTAGCTTGTTATCTATTACTACTCCCAAATCCCTTTCCTCCTGTGTTTGGCTAAGTCTTGTCCCATTTAAAAAATACATAGCCTGCTTATTTTTACTTCCAAAATGTAGAACCTTACATTTTTCCGTATTAAATCTCATTTTCCATTCACTTGCCCATAGTTCTAATTTTAGCAAATCCCTTTGCAAAGAGAGTTCATCCTGCTCTGACCTAATGACCTTACTTAACTTAGTATCATCTGCAAAAATAGAGATGTCGCTATTTAATCCTTGCTCCAAGTCATTTATAAAAATATTAAAAAGAACAGGGCCCAGTACTGATCCCTGGGGGACGCCACTGATTACCTTTGTCCAATCTGAGTATGATCCATTTACTGCTACTCGTTGCTCCCTATCTTTTATCCAGTTATTTATCCATGAGCTAACATTTTCAGCTATTCCCAGTCCCTTAATTTTGTGCATTAATCTCTCATGTGGCACTGTATCAAATGCCTTTGCAAAATCTAAGTATATCACATCAACTGATTCCCCTTTATCTATATTTTTACTTACTTCCTCGTAGAATCTAATTAGATTAGTTTGACATGATCTATTTCTCCTAAAGCCATGCTGATTAGAACTCATAATCTTGTTTACACGAATATGCTCATCAATATAATCCCTTATAATCCCTTCAAATATCTTCCCCACTATTGATGTCAGACTTACTGGTCTATAGCTTCCTGGATCATCCCTGCTTCCCTTTTTGAAGAGTGGCACCACATCAGCTTTACGCCAATCCTAGGGTACCATGCCTGAGGATAATGAGTCTTGAAAAATTAAGAGTAAAGGTTTGTCTATAACAGTGCTAAATTCACTTAACACCCTTGGGTGTATTCCATCTGGGCCTGGAGTTTTATTTACCTTAATATTTTTTAGTTTTTTCCTGATATCCTCTAAACAAAACCCAGTTAGTGGTATGGACTGGCATGTTCTATTCTGTTCCAAAGTATCATTCAATGGTTCCTCTCTTGTGTATACTGAAGAAAAAAACTGGTTTAGTACCTCAGCCTTCTCCCTGTCATTATTTATCATGCTACCCTCCACACATTTTAATGTACCTATATTATCCTTCTTAGATTTTTTGCTATTTATGTACTTAAAGAACCTTTTAGGGTTAGACTTAGAATCCTTGGCAATTAATTTTTCATTTTCAATTTTGGCTAATTTGATTGCTTTTTTGCATGCTTTGTTACATTCCTTATAAATATTGTATGCCGAGTCTGTACTATTTTCTTTTAATAATTTAAATGCCCTACGTTTTTTCCTAATTTCTTTTAACACATTTTTATTTAGCCATAACGGCTTAGTTTTTTTATTTTTATTTTTATAACCATATGGTATGTATTGATATGTATATTTATTTAACAAATTTTTAAATATTATCCATTTATCCTCTGTATTTTTATTAGAAAATACATTGTCCCAATTTATATTATTTAATGATTTCCTTAAATCGTTGAATTTTGCTTTCTTGAAATTAAAAGTCTTAGTTAAGCCTTTAAAACACTGCATATGAAAAGAGATTTCAAATGTGACCATGTTATGATCACTGTTACCCAAATGTTCTTTAACTTCTATGTTTGATATTATATCTGTATTGTTTGATAGCACTAAATCCAATATAGCTTTACTTCTAGTTGGCTCCTCTATTAATTGTGACAAGAAGTTATCCCTGAGAACATTTAAAAATCTATCCCCCTTAGCTGAATTACTAGTTTCATTGGCCCAGTTTATATCAGGGTAGTTAAAATCTCCCATAATTACAGCACTGTTATTAGCAGCCTTACCTATTTGGATAAGTAGTTGAGTTTCCTCCAGGTCACTAATGTTGGGAGGCTTGTAGCATGTTCCTAGTAATATTTTTTTAGGATTTTTCCCCCCACTCTTTATTTCAACCCACAGGGTCTCTACATTGTCACTTGTATCATAAATATCTTCCCTTATTGTAGGTTTAAGGTCAGGTTTAATATACATGCAGATTCCTCCACCCCTTTTATTATTCCTGTCCCTCCTAAATAATGTATACCCCTCTAAGTTAACTGCCCAGTCATGTGAATCATCCCACCAAGTTTCAGTTATACTGATAACATCATAGTCCTCTTCTGCAACTAAGAGCGTCAGCTCCCCCATTTTACCTGTCATGCTTCTTGCATTTGTTGTCATACATTTAATTTTCATGTGCTTTCTGCTGCTACTTGGTGTACTTTCCTCTATACTTTCTAATGTGACATTTCTTAAGTCATCCCTTCCTTGAGATATTAAGGGAGTGACATATTCAGACACTGATCTCTCTGTTCTATTTTGTTCTAATTTACCCTCCCCCCCTTTGCCTAGTTTAAAAGGTTCTCTAAACGTGCTACCATCCTTTCCCCCAACACACCTGCACCCATGTCATTCAGGTGCAATCCATCCTTACTGTACAATTTATACCCTAGTGAAAAATCAGCCCAGTGTTCTAAAAAGTCAAACCCCTCATTTTTACACCATGTTTTTAGCCATGAATTAACAGACCTTAGCTCCTTCTGCCTTACTGAGTTAACACACGGCACTGGTAATATCTCAGAAAATATTACTTTGGAGGTCCTTGCTTTAAGCTTGCTACCTAACTCCCTGAAGTCATTTTTGTATGAGTGTGTGTGTGTATGTATGCATGTATCCATGTGTGTGTGTATGTGTATATATAAATATATGTGTGTGTGTATGTGTGCATGTATGTATATATATGTGTGTGTGTGTATGTATGTCTGTATGCATGTGTGTATGTCTATATGTGTGTGTGTATGTATGCATGTATGTGTGTGTGTGGGTATGTGAGTGTGTGGGTATGTGTGTATGTATGTGTGTGTGTATGTATGCATGTATGTATGTGAGTGTGTGGGTATGTGTGTATGTATGTATGTGTGTGTGTATGTATGTGTGTGTGTATGTATGACATGCATGTATGTATGTGTGTGGGTATGTGAGTGTGTGGGTATGTGTGTGTGTATGTTTGTATGTGTGTATGTGTGTATGTATGTATGTATGTATGTGTGTGTGGGTATGTGTGTATGTATGTGTGTGTGTGGGTATGTGTGTATGTATGTGTGTGTGGGTATGTGTGTATGTATGTGTGTGTGTGTGGGTATGTGTGTATGTATGTATGTGTGTGTGTATGTATGTGTGTGTGTATGTATGACATGCATGTATGTATGTGTGTGGGTATGTGAGTGTGTGGGTATGTGTGTGTGTATGTTTGTATGTGTGTGTGTGGGTATGTGTGTATGTATGTGTGTGTGGGTATGTGTGTATGTATGTGTGTGTGTGGGTATGTGTGTATGTATGTGTGTGTGGGTATGTGTGTATGTATGTGTGTGTGTGGGTATGTGTGTATGTATGTGTGTGTGTGGGTATGTGTGTATGTATGTGTGTGTGGGTATGTGTGTATGTATGTGTGTGTGGGTATGTGTGTATGTATGTGTGTGTGTGGGTATGTGTGTATGTATGTGTGTGTGTGGGTATGTGTGTATGTATGTGTGTGTGTGTGGGTATGTGTGTATATATGTGTGTGTTTGGGTATGTGCATATGTATGTATGTATGTGTGTGAACATTGTTTGTAAACTTACTAAACACATAAGTTTGTAGTCAGATTTCCATTTTATATGCACAGAAATCTCCTACAAGCTAAACAATTTATCCAAAATTTGATTTAATCTGTTTATCAGAATAAACAAAACACATGTAAAACTCTGTAAGTATGGCAGACATGAAACAGTGCAGTTTTCAGGGCTGATCTTTCAGACTGTATCTGGTTGACATGTCCCACTGCTCTACAATAGCCGGTGGTAATGGCAGTGACAGTGGATCTCCCATACTGCCTCAGAATCAGAACATTATAAGAGTTAACCAAGCCTATGATGCTACCAGTTGGGATGGGTTTTCCCAGGCTTGCAAGACTTGCATCTCTTATCTCCTTCTCCTCCTGTCTCTGCCCAGCTGTACTGGCAGAGCTCCCCTCCCACTGTCTCAGGCTCGTTCCCACCTGCAACTCTTCCCCCAGGGAGGTAAAGTCTCTGCTGAAGGAGAAGGTGGCAGGTCTCTGATAAGGAGAAATCCAAACAAGCAGCCATTGTTCACTTTGGTTCATAGAAGGAAAAATATTAATGAGAAAAGGATAGTCAGGCAGAAGAGCCTAGTTCCCCTGTCCTTGATATATTCATATCATGTTTATTTTTATTTATAAATACTATTTTTAGAAGGTTTAGGCCACCGTTTGTTACCCTATGAAAGGTCCACAGGCTAACAAAATCATCTTCACAAAAAGAACATAAAACAAGACTTTTTTTATTGATGCCTGTCAGTTTGAAATGTTAGTTATAGAATAAAAGGGCTATAATTAAGTGTTGCCAGATGGTTCTAAATTTAGGAATGCTTATAGGTCAAATTATCATTATTAATGAGACAAAAGACTGCACAAAATGTAATGTTCAATTTGATCATTTTCTATAGCACTTTTGCTTGCATACACCTGTGTTCAACCTCTGCAAATTGGTTAAGCACATTGGGAGTAAGATGAAAACATCTGGTGAGCCAATGACAAGAGGTATATGTGTGTAGCCACCAAGCAGCAGCTATTTCTCAGTAGTGCATTGCTGCTCCTAAGCAGACTGAGATATACTTTTCAACAAATGATAGCATGAGAACAAAGTAAATTTGATAACATAAGACATTTGAAATCTATGAAGGTTTAATTGTAAATGTTATGCCCCTTTAAGCTTTGCTTACTGCAACACAGAGGTGTTAAAAAGACATTGAACTAAAATATATTAATACTTTTTTTTTAAATGCTATTCATTTTTTTGCATTCAAATATTATATTAAACTATTTAAACTGAGATTGAAGCATGCTTGTGCACAACTTGTCGCTATGGAAATGATGACAACTTTACCAGTTTTACTACTGTAAAACTAACACACTTCCAACAACACATAAATAAAAAGTTGTTTTATTGAGGGCAGGAATGTCTTTTTTTCAAATAACTAAAACTTTAATACACTCTTTAGAGACAACAAAGCAAAAAAAAAAGAAAAAAATCAGACACATTTAAGGGTTTTAATATAGAGTAGAATTCTGGCCACTACCACCTTATTGAGGGAGAGTTATTTGATATGTTGCATTGTGTGTTAAATGGAAAACCACAAAGTATGTTGTGTTTTTACTCTGGAAAAGAGAGACAGCAGTTGACAATTTATAACAAACTTATGAACCAGCTAAGAATATTTAGTAATCGCCTACATATTTAATTAGAAGCCAACAGTGATGCTTGTATAATTACGTATGAGAAAATAATCCAAGCATAAACCTGACTCCCAGGAAACAGATAACTTTATAAAATAATGCATAATTAATCATTATTGCTGCCTAACATACAGCAACTAACACACAGTAAAGGTATAGAACCTTTTATTAGCTATTCTTAAATATTAGCAGCTTCCTAGCTGGACAGGTATAGGCAGCGGCGTCTCCAGGACTTAATTATTGGGAAGGCACATCCCAGAGACCAACCAGTGTTTTGTGGATGGGTCGGTGACAAGAGGGGCTGGACCAGGCAGTCTGTGGGCGGGATAGTGTTCTGTGGGTGGGGTCGGGCATTTCACAGGTATGGAGGTCCATGGGCAGGGCTGGGTGAAGCTGGGGGAATCCTATGGAGGGAGATGGTGGGAAAACCGAGTGGCAATTACAGTCGGGTGGGCAGAGAGGAGGACCAGCTATTATGTTGCGGGGCAGTGCACTCCCTTCATATGCTGCTGGGTAAAGGGTCACAGATGTATGGCAATGTGAAAATATGTATGCATAGGATCAGAAACGAACTACAATAATGTTAGATCTTCCAATGAGGATGATCAGTGGTTTGTCAAAGCAGATTATAAGGAAGAGCTTAATACAGTTTTTTTTATATGTATTTAGACATGTGCATTAATTTTTTAAATGAATGCTAAAATTAAGCAATTTTCTGATTATTGTGCATTTCTCAGAGAGGCTCCTTTAACAAATCAATGGAAAAAAATGCATGCAGTAAAACTTTTGCTGATTCATTGATTCACTTAAAATTACCACCCTATTTCCCTCCTCCCTCTTGCCTCAAAGCTTCTTGAAAAACTAGTATATGCACGCCTATCCCATTTCCTTACATCAAACTCCCTCCTTGACCCACTGCAATCTGGATTGCGTCCCCATCACTCCACAGAGACAGCAATTGTTAAGATTACCAACGACCTACTTACAGCAAAATCAAAAGGCCATTTTCTCTGCTTATCCTCCTTGATCTGTCCGCAGCCTTTGACACTGTTGACCACCCTCTTTTGCTCCAAACCCTCCAATCCTTCGGCATCTGTGACACAACCTCTCGTGGCTCTCTTCCTACCTGTCAAACCGTACCTTTAGTGTAGCCTTCTCTGGGGCCTCCTCTGCCCCGTCACCACTTTTTGTCAGAGTACCGCAAGGCTCTGTCCTCAGTCCCCTTCTCTTCTCACTCTACAGATAATTACTAGGTTCCCTAATAAAGTCCCACGGTTTCCAATATCATTTGTATGCCGACAACACCCAAATCTACTTCTCTGCACTAGACCTATCTCCTTCCTTGCTAACCCATGTCACTAACTGTCTTTCTCACATCTCTTCCTGGATGTTCTCTCACTATGTCAAGCTAAATCTCTCCAAAACTGAGCTCCTTATTTTCCCCCCTTCTTCCAAAATCTCCACCCCAATCTCTCTATAACTGTCGACAACTCTATCATCACCCCTACCCTGCATGCCCGATGTCTAAGGGTCCCACCTGCCGCCTAGCTCCTTTACAATCCATAATGAATGCCTCTGCCAGGCTCATCTTCCTTACACATCGACCTCCATCTGCTGCACCTTTCAGCCAATCCCTTAACTGACTTCCTCCTGCCTCTAGGATCAAACACTAAATTCTCACTCTGACATACAAAGCCCTCAACTGCACTGCTCCACCCTATATCTTAGACCTTGTCTCCAGATACTCTCCCTCCCGTCCCCTTCGCTCTGCTCATGACCTCCTACTCTCCTCCTCTCTTGTTACCTCCTCACACTCCCATTTACAGGACTTCTCCAGACTGGCTCCCATCTTGTGGAACTCTCTGCCTCGCTCCACAAGACTCTCCACTAGTTTTGAAAGCTTCAAGCGCTTCCTAAAGACTCTACTGTTCAGGGATGCATAAACCTACACTAACCTTTCTTTATACCAGTTCCTCTCCTCCATTGCTATCCCCTGAACCCCCTTAGCATGTAAGCCTAAGAGTCCAGCTGACTACAACAGTGCAACTCTTGGCAGGGCCCTCTACCCATTTGATCCATATAATTGTTTTGTTGCACTCCGCATTTGTTTATAGCACTGCGGAATCTGTTGGTACTCTACAAATAACCGATAATAATAATAATAATTAAAACTGTTACTCTAAAGGCGTGAAAGACTTTGTATTTACACTATTCAATAATGATCCAGCAATGTAGTTGTCAGGTGATCCATTTTTATGTCACCAATAAATATGTAAGCTTCAATTTCATTCTTGGCAAATACTGATTTAATAAAAAAACTAAATTTATGCTTACTTGATAAATTTCTTTCTTTCTTGACACAGTGAATCCACGGGATCATCAATTATTGTTGGGAATATAACTCCTGGCCACCAGGAGGAGGCAAAGGGCACCACAGTCACTTCCTACCCACAATCCCCCAGTCATTTGACCAAAGGAAAGGAGAGAAAGGAAGTAACACAAGGTGCAGACGTGCCTGAGGATTATATAAAAAAAACCTGTCTGAAAAATACAGGGCCAGCCGTGGACTTACCCACGGAATTATCAATTACTGTTGGGAATCAATACCAAAGCTAGAGGACACAGATGATTAGGGAGGGACAAGACAGGTAACCTAAACAGAAGGCACCACTGCTTGAAGAACCTTTCTCCCAAAGGAAGCCTCAGCTGAGGCAAAATATCAAACTTATAGAATTTAGAAAAAAGAAAGTGCAAAGAAAACTAAATCTCAGACTTGCAAATCTGTTCCACAGAGGCCTCATTCTTGAAGGCCCAAGAAGAAGACACCGTCCTGGTGGAATGCTGTGATTCTTTCAGGGGGCTGCTGTCCAGCAATCTCATATGCATAATACTTCTCAACCAGAAAGAAGAGAAGTAACAGTAGCTATCTGACCTTACTTTTTTATCCAGAAAAGCAAACAAACAATGCAGGAGACTGACAAAAGTCCTTTGTAGCCTCCAGACAGAATTTAAAAGCCCGCACAATGTCAAAAACGTTCATTATGAAAAGAAGGATTAGGACAGAAAAAAGGAACAACAAATACCTGAACAATACTTCTGTCCGCAACAACCTTAGAAAGAAAACCAAACTTGGTACGGAGAACTGCCTTATCTGCTTGAAAATGAGAAAAGGAGAATCACACTGCAAGGCTGAGAGTTCAGAAACCCTCAGAGCAAAAGAAATAACAATCAGAAACAAAACCTTCCAAGATAAAAACGTGATATCTATGGACTGCATAGGCTCAAACGGAGCCTGCAGTAAAACCTTAAGAACAAGATATAGGCTCTAAAGTGGAGCAACTGAATTAAATACAGGCCTGATTCTGACCAGGGCCTGACAAAAGGATTGTACATCCGGCATATCCGCCAGACGCTTCTGCAGCAGAAAGATAAAGCAGAAAACCCTTCTCAAAGTCAAAGATAAGATCCTTGGGATCCTGACCTTACTCCAAGAATATCCTTTGGACTCACACCAATAAATATATTTATGCCTATCTTATGATAAATTTTACTAGTAACAGTCTTAGAAGCCTGAATCCTGGTCTCAACGACCGACTCAGAAAACCATGCTTAGAAAGAAATAAGCATTCAATCTCCAATCAGTCAGCTTCAAAAAATGAGATTTGGATGATAGAAGGGACCTTGAACCTAGAGGTTCATCCTCAGAAACTGTCTCCCAGGCGGAATAGACAACATCTCCGCTACGTCTGCATACCTGCGAGGCCACACAGAGGCTATTAGAATCTCTGAGACGCTCTCCTGTTTGATAGAGCAATGACTCATGGAAAAAGAGCAAACAGAGGAAACAGGTATACCAGCCGGAAATTCCAAAGAACCGCCAGTCTATCAGAGCAGCCAGTGGATCCATTAACCTAGAAACATACCTTGAAAACTTGGCATTCTGCCGAGATTCCATCAAATCCAGTTCCAGCACACCCCATCTGAGGGTTAAACTGGAGAATACCTCTGGATGGAGCTCCCACTCCAGGGATGAAAAGTCTGAACAATCAGAAAAACCTCTTCCCAGTTGTCCACTCCTGGAATGAGGATGGCAGATAGACAGCAAATGTGAGCTTTCGCCCACTGAACAATCCAAAACACCTCCTACCGACTAGGGAAATCCAAGTTCCTCCCTGGTAGTTGATATAAACCATAGGAGTGATATAGTCTGGTCGAAACCGAGCTATCAGAGCATTGTAAATCGCTCCCAACTCCAAGATGTTAAAGAGGAGAGCAGACACATCCAAGACCATAATCCCTGTGCCTTAACAGAACCCAGACTGCTTACCAGCCCAGCAGTTTGGTGTCCATGGTCACATCAACCAGGGTCTAGAAGCACATGCCCTGAGACAGATATTCCTGAAAGAACACTAAGGAAGAGCCTTGCTGAATTACAACTATCCTCTGAGACAAATCCGAATGTTCTCTATTTAATGGAAAACAGCAAAAGAAATGATGTCCCTGGAAACCATCAGATCAATTACCTCCATACATCGAGTCACTGAAAAGTGAAGGAAAAACAATTGCAGCTAGATATCAACTCCCAACCTACTGGTTGCAAGATGGCTAAATTATCTACCGGACCACTAGAGCTTGCTGATGGCCGGACATTAGACTGCAGAGAAAGGAGAAGGAATAATTCCTTAATTATATGACCTCTGAGAGACATCGTCTCTGGATAAAGAATCTAATAAGGACCAAGTCAACCACACCTGGTGCTACCAGGTGAGCTCCCATCATGGTACTGACCAGGCCTGGCCCTACTTAACCTCCGAGATTCAGGAGGAAGTGGGATTCCATTAAATCACCCTAGTAGATGTAACAAGGGAACGCTTTCCCAGATTCATTCTAATCCATGGGAAAGGAAGATTGACAAGGTCTCAAAAAGAGAAATTGCTCAAAGGAAGGATGACACCTGAACCAAATATTTTCCTGATGATCCTGATCAAGGTTATGAACAGGCCCTTATGAACCAAAGAAGAAAAGATACTACTTCGAAGGACAAAACCTTGAGTTACTTGAAGTAAATACCCAAATCCCGTTCCCAGACTGTGACTGGAACTATCACTCTCAGAGAAGAAGGTCCTGAACCCAGTTCAAGTAATGCCTCTCCTCATACTTGGTCCGCAGATACTCTAGCAGGAGAAATCTGCCCTAGGGAGAAAATCTTAGGTAGGACTTCAAAAGATCTGACTGCCTGTAGAAAGATGAAAAGGAAAACTTTCCTGAGCTCTGACATGTTTTAAAAAAAACACTTTTCTCCAAAAAAGTCAGAGGGAAATTATGACTGTCCTTCTAAAAAGTAAACGCCAGAAGTACGGATATGGGGGAAACATAAAATATTGAACCTGCAAGAACTAAAAAAAACCTTGACTACAGGTAGCTACAGGTAGGCCTCTCGGCTGATTTGCAGCCACAAAACCTGGCAGGTTAGAACAGCAAGTCTAATAAGACCAGAAATGTTCTAAAAGAAACAATTAAACCTCCAGCTTCTATCCAAGGATCTGGAAAGGAGTTAATTGACCTCCACAGAGATCTAAGTTCTCAGAGCAATAGTAGAACACTTCCTACTAAAGACACCTTGCATTTCAATGTAGTCAATGAAAGAAAATCCATAAAGGACATGAGACAGGGAGAAAAATATCCCTAGTTTCTTTTATATATATGAAGCGCATGTACGCATGCGCGAAACGCGTCAGGTGTTAAGGCTTTGCTCTCACCTTATGTACTAGCACCTTGCTTCAATAAAAAACCTCTTTTGAACCAGCCGTGGATGATTTCTCAGCCGCCTTTTGTCCTCTTCTCTGGGGATTACCTATCACTATATATATATATATACACATGCATACATACACATATACACGTATATATATATATATACACACATACACAGATTTCTGTGAAAATCCCACAGCACGTCTAGGACACTTCCACGTAGGAAGGAAAAAACCTAGACTCAAAATTCACAAACTCCAAAGAGTTGACAACGACAGGGGATCGGTGTCATCCAAGTAGCTAAAACCTACTATAACCTATCACGAGGTGTTGAAGCATATATCTGAAGGATACCAGTTCAGCAACAGATGAAGGAATTATGCTGTCCAGATCTGAGAGTTCACCCTCAGAGACTACCGGTGAATCCTCCTCACTTTAGAAGAAGACAAACCTGCGTAGCAGCAGTGGAGCAGAAACCCTATTATCTGAGACTTTAAATGACCTCTTGCATTTTCCCTGTAGAAAAAGAAAACAGACCAATCCACAGATACCACAGAAGATACCTGAGCTTGCAAATTCTGTATGCAAATACACTCCTCCAGGAGATTGAAAGGAGCCGCATGGCACTGCATTTGACGTCATAGAAGCTTTGGACTTTTAAGGAGAAAGCTGTAGCATAGCCTGAACAGCATCATCCTGGGAGAGCTAATAAATATCAACGGGCAACACCCTATCTGTACATGTGATAAGTTAAACATGCAATAAGAAAATTAAAAAATATCTGTTATATAATTTGTCCCTAGTAACAAATCAGTTAGTACAAAAATAAAAATAATATTTTAATAACCCCTTATTCTTAAGGGAAAAAAACTGTACGGTCAGGGCATCTGTAAATGTCAGTGGAAAATACACACATATATATATATGAGGTGTGAAGCTAAAATCCCTATCAGATTGTCACTGACCCCTATTTCTATTCTGAAACCATCTATATTTTTGTGTGTTGTAAATCTTGGATCAAGCGTGAGGATTCCCTTTCCTGATAACATAGCATTTGAAACAAAAGGTTTAGCTTTTTGAAGCCCACAGCCCAGCAGGGGGTAACCAAGCCAGCATACATCATGGAATGTTTGGAGACAACATTCTGTACATAAGGTCAGATAAGCAAATACAATTCTGACTGTATAGTGATTAGCATTGACTTTTTAATTACCCCTAGAGTTAAGATTTTAACATATCTTAATTAATATATATTTTTTTAAAGCATAAAATATCTTAACCTCTGTATTTTAGAAGCATAGAAATGAATATATGTATATATATGTACATATATTCAGACAACATATTAAATATATGCCTCAAACTGTATTAAATATATATATATATATATATATATATGGGAGATATAATTCAAATTTGTAATAGATTAAATAACAATTATAATGATCCCATTTTTGAAATATAACATATTGTTGTTTTTCTATCTTCCAGATGGATCTAAAAGATGTTAATACAGAATTCAAACATGGGTTGACCTAAGTCATATCATATGGTTATGCACTAAATGTTTATGAAACTTTAAATACATCTCTTAAAATATAATAGGATGAATATATAGGAATTACTT
The DNA here is from genome assembly GCF_027579735.1 of Bombina bombina. Classification (NCBI taxonomy): domain Eukaryota; kingdom Metazoa; phylum Chordata; class Amphibia; order Anura; family Bombinatoridae; genus Bombina; species Bombina bombina. The sequence goes on from NC_069499.1 coordinate 344,036,124, forward strand.
TGATGTGATATGACTATAAAATATTGATGTTTGATATCAGGTTGTAGGTTTTCTGTTATGCTAGATGAGATATGGATGTGGACAGGAAAGATTTATTTATGCAAGGAGTTATGGTGGTTTAAATGGTCATTTTATAAAGATATATTAAATTGTAACAAAAATAGATGGTGGAACTATATTGCTGGTTGTCTGCTGCCCCCTAGGGGATTGAAATGGTATGACAGCCAAATGAATTTTCAATTAGGACACATACAGAGCCAGTGAGACGGAACAAGCATCCGAAGGGCCTCCCATATTGTTTCATCAATGATTAAGTTATATAAGCTGAATGCAACAGGAGAGGAGGCTGACTATTGCTGAAGGACTAGTAACTAAAATATTTGACTGCGTTTGGAAAACAGTTACTATAAGCAAATTGGGCTACCTTTTTCTTATCCATTGCAAATACACTTATTTTCATATGAGGTGGAACAAATTTTGAAGCTGAACTATCGATTTGAACATTTTGGATAAAGTATAAAAGGTTGCTAAATATAGGTAATATTTAAAAACAAACATTCATTGTTGCTGTAGTTAATACATTTAAAAAGCATATTTGTATTTTAAAACCTTGTATTTCATAGCCTGTGTATTTTAAAACTAATCCTTAGTGCTAAGTAATTTATCTTTGCAAATATATATATATATATATATATATATATATATATATATATATATATTAGAATTGTCTTAATTGTAGATAACTAAGAATTTATTTCAGCTTAGATAAATTGGCATAGGAGTTGGTTGTTTGCACAAATACTATATACAATTTCTGATGTTTTAAATTGGAATTAGATAGGATAAATTGTGGCTATAGAACTGATTGTACTGTTTGAAGGTTAGTGGCTCAGATTCTGGTATCTTATTGTAGTATTTTAATGAAATTCAATTGTGAATAAGGTTAACAAATAAGGTCATTTTTATGATCTTTGCATAGCATATTATAATAGAGTAAACGTGTATAGTTTTGATTCATATCTGGTTTCCTACAAATATAATTCAATGTGTCTATAAATTTTAACTAGTAAAAAGAATTCAGGAATTTACATTAATTTTATTGTCTTGGTATATGCATTTTTATTGGTGGTTAATTTTAAAGAATAATTATTAAATATATTGTATTATAACCCAGCCATATACTGACAGTACTGTCTCTTTAAGAGAAAGAAAATCTTGAATTACAGAATGTCTATATTTATAAAAACCTTACTAAATTTCTTTCTTTCTTGACACAGTGAATCCACGGGATCATCAATTATTGTTGGGAATATCACTCCTGGCCACCAGGAGGAGGCAAAGGGCACCACAGTCACTTCCTACCCACAATCCCCCAGTCATTTGACCAAAGGAAAGGAGAGAAAGGAAGTAACACAAGGTGCAGATGTGCCTGAGGATTATATAAAAAAAAGCTGTCTGAAAAATACAGGGCCAGCCGTGGACTTACCCACAGAATTATCAATTACTGTTGGGAATCAATACCCAAGCTAGAGGACACAGATGATTAGGGAGGGACAAGACAGGTAACCTAAACAGAAGGCACCACTGCTTGAAGAACCTTTCTCCCAAAGGAAGCCTCAGCTGAGGCAAAATATCAAACTTATAGAATTTAGAAAAAAGAAAGTGCAAAGAAAACTAAATCTCAGACTTGCAAATCTGTTCCACAGAGGCCTCATTCTTGAAGGCCCAAGAAGAAGACACCGTCCTGGTGGAATGCTGTGATTCTTTCAGGGGGCTGCTGTCCAGCAATCTCATATGCATAATACTTCTCAACCAGAAAGAAGAGAAGTAACAGTAGCTATCTGACCTTACTTTTTATCCAGAAAAGCAAACAAACAATGCAGGAGACTGACAAAAGTCCTTTGTAGCCTCCAGACAGAATTTAAAAGCCCGCACAATGTCAAAAACGTTCATTATGAAAAGAAGGATTAGGACAGAAAAAAGGAACAACAAATACCTGAACAATACTTCTGTCCGCAACAACCTTAGAAAGAAAACCAAACTTGGTACGGAGAACTGCCTTATCTGCTTGAAAAATGAGAAAAGGAGAATCACACTACAAAGCTGAGAGTTCAGAAACCCTCAGAGCAAAAGAAATAACAATCAGAAACAAAACCTTCCAAGATGAAAACGTGATATCTATGGACTGCATAGGCTCAAACGGAGCCTGCAGTAAAACCTTAAGAACAAGATATAGGCTCTAAAGTGGAGCAAATGAATTAAATACAGGCCTGATTCTGACCAGGGCCTGACAAAAGGATTGTACATCCGGCATATCCGTCAGACGCTTCTGCAGCAGAAAGATAAAGCAGAAAACCCTTCTCAAAGTCAAAGATAAGATCCTTGGGATCCTGACCTTACTCCAAGAATATCCTTTGGACTCACAGCAATAAATATATTTATGCCTATCTTATGATAAATTTTACTAGTAACAGTCTTAGAAGCCTGAATCCTGGTCTCAACGACCGACTCAGAAAACCTTGCTTAGAAAGAAATAAGCATTCAATCTCCAATCAGTCAGCTTCAAAAAATGAGATTTGGATGATAGAAGGGACCTTGAACCTAGAGGTTTATCCTCAGAAACTGTCTCCCAGGCGGAATAGACAACATCTCCGCTACGTCTGCATACCTGCGAGGCCACACAGAGGCTATTAGAATCTCTGAGACGCTCTCCTGTTTGATAGAGCAATGACTCATGGAAAAAGAGCAAACAGAGGAAACAGGTATGCCAGCCGGAAATTCCAAAGAACCGCCAGTCTATTAGAGCAGCCAGTAGATCCATTAACCTAGAAACATACCTTGAAAACTTGGCATTCTGCTGAGATTCCATCAAATCCAGTTCCAGCACACCCCATCTGAGGGTTAAACTGGAGAATACCTCTGGATGGAGCTCCCACTCCAGGGATGAAAAGTCTGAACAATCAGAAAAACCTCTTCCCAGTTGTCCACTCCTGGAATGAGGATGGCAGATAGACAGCAAATGTGAGCTTTCGCCCACTGAACAATCCAAAACACCTCCTACCGACTAGGGAAATCCAAGTTCCTCCCTGGTAGTTGATATAAACCATAGGGGTGATATAGTCTGGTCGAAACCGAGCTATCAGAGCATTGTAAATCGCTCCCAACTCCAAGATGTTAAAGAGGAGAGCAGACACATCCGAGACCATAATCCCTGTGCCTTAACAGAACCCAGACTGCTTACCAGCCCAGCAGTTTGGTATCCATGGTCACATCAACCAGGGTCTAGAAGCACATGCCCTGAGACAGATATTCCTGAAAGACCACTAAGGAAGAGCCTTGCTGAATTAGAACTATCCTCTGAGACAAATCCGAATGTTCTCTATTTAATGGAAAACAGCAAAAGAAATGATGTCCCTGGAAACCATCAGATCAATTACCTCCATACATCGAGTCACTGAAAAGTGAAGGAAAAACAACTGCAGCTAGATATCAACTCCCAACCTACTGGTTGCAAGATGGCTAAATTATCTACCGGACCACTAGAGCTTGCTGATGGCCGGACATTAGACTGCAGAGAAAGGAGAAGGAATAATTCCTTAATTATATGACCTCTGAGAGACATCGTCTCTGGATAAAGAATCTAATAAGGACCAAGTCAACCACACCTGGTGCTACCAGGTGAGCTCCCATCATGGTACTGACCAGGCCTGGCCCTACTTAACCTCCGAGATTCAGGAGGAAGTGGGATTCCATTAAATCACCCTAGTAGATGTAACAAGGGAACGCTTTCCCAGATTCATTCTAATCCATGGGAAAGGAAGATTGACAAGGTCTCAAAAAGAGAAATTGCTCAAAGGAAGGATGACACCTGAACCAAATATTTTCCTGATGATCCTGATCAAGGTTATGAACAGGCCCTTATGAACCAAAGAAGAAAAGATACTACTTCGAAGGACAAAACCTTGAGTTACTTGAAGTAAATACCCAAATCCCGTTCCCAGACTGTGACTGGAACTATCACTCTCAGAGAAGAAGGTCCTGAACCCAGTTCAAGTAATGCCTCTCCTCATACTTGGTCCGCAGATACTCTAGCAGGAGAAATCTGCCCTAGGGAGAAAATCTTAGGTAGGACTTCAAAAGAACTGACTGCCTGTAGAAAGATGAAAAGGAAAACTTTCTTGAGTTCTTACGCTCTGACATGTTTTAGAAAAAACACTTTTCTCCAAAAAAGTCAGAGGGAAATTATGACTGTCCTTCTAAAAAGTAAACGCCAGAAGTACGGATATGGGGGAAACATAAAATATTGAACCTGCAAGAACTAAAAAAACCTTGACTACAGGTAGCTACAGGTAGGCCTCTCGGCTGATTTGCAGCCACAAAACCTGGCAGGTTAGAACAGCAAGTCTAATAAGACCAGAAATGTTCTAAAAGAAACAATTAAACCTCCAGCTTCTATCCAAGGATCTGGAAAGGAGTTAGTTGACCTCCACAGAGATCTAAGTTCTCAGAGCAATAGTAGAACACTTCCTACTAAAGACACCTTGCATTTCAATGTAGTCAACGAAAGAAAATCCATAAAGGACATGAGACAGGGAGAAAAATATCCCTAGTTTCTTATATATATATATATATATACACATACATACATACATACACATATACACGTATATATATACACACATACACAGATTTCTGTGAAAATCCCACAGCACGTCTAGGACACTTCCACGTAGGAAGGAAAAAACCTAGACTCAAAATTCACAAACTCCAAAGAGTTGACAACGACAGGGGATCGGTGTCATCCAAGTAGCTAAAACCTACTATAACCTATCACGAGGTGTTGAAGCATATATCTGAAGGATACCACTTCAGCAACAGATGAAGGAATTATACTGTCCAGATCTGAGAGTTCACCCTCAGAGACTACCGGTGAATCCTCCTCACTTTAGAAGAAGACAAACCTGCGTAGCAGCAGTGGAGCAGAAACCCTATTATCTGAGACTTTAAATGTCCTCTTGCATTTTCCCTGTAGAAAAAGAAAACAGACCAATCCACAGATACCACAGAAGATACCTGAGCTTGCAAATTCTGTATGCAAATACACTCCTCCAGGAGATTGAAAGGAGCCGCATGGCACTGCATTTGACGTCATAGAAGCTTTGGACTTTTAAGGAGAAAGCTGTAGCATAGCCTGAACAGCATCATCCTGGGAGAGCTAATAAATATCAACGGGCAACACCCTATCTGTACATGTGATAAGTTAAACATGCAATAAGAAAATTAAAAAATATCTGTTATATAATTTGTCCCTAGTAACAAATCAGTTAGTACAAAAATAAAAATAATATTTTAATAACCCCTTATTCTTAAGGGAAAAAAACTGTACTGTCAGGGCATCTGTAAATGTCAGTGGAAAATACACATATATATATATATGAGGTGAGAAGCTAAAATCCCTATCAGATTGTCACTGACCCCTATTTCTATTCTGAAACATCTATATTTTTGTGTGTTGTAAATCTTGGATCAAGCGTGAGGATTCCCTTTCCTGATAACATAGCATTTGAAACAAAAGGTTTAGCTTTTTGAAGCCCACAGCCCTGCAGGGGGTAACCAAGCCAGCATACATCATGGAATGTTTGGAGACAACATTCTGTACATAAGGTCAGATAAGCAAATACAATTCTGACTGTATAGTGATTAGCATTGACTTTTTAATTACCCCTAGAGTTAAGATTTTAACATATCTTAATTAATATATATTTTTTTAAAGCATAAAATATCTTAACCTCTGTATTTTAGAAGCATAGAAATGAATATATGTATATATATATGTACATATATTCAGACAACATATTAAATATATGCCTCAGACTGTATTAAATATATATATATATATATGGGAGATATAATTCAAATTTGTAATAGATTAAATAACAATTATAATGATCCCATTTTTGAAATATAACATATTGTTGTTTTTCTATCTTCCAGATGGAGCTAAAAGATGTTAATACAGAATTCAAACATGGGTTGACCTAAGTCATATCATATGGTTATGCACTAAATGTTTATGAAACTTTAAATACATCTCTTAAAATATAATAGGATGAATATATAGGAATTACTTTGATGTGATATGACTATAAAATATTGATGTTTGATATCAGGTTGTAGGTTTTCTGTTATGCTAGATGAGATATGGATGTGGACAGGAAAGATTTATTTATGCAAGGAGTTATGGTGGTTTAAATGGTCATTTTATAAAGATATATTAAATTGTAACAAAAATAGATGATGGAACTATATTGCTGGTTGTCTGCTGCCCCCTAGGGGATTGAAATGGTATGACAGCCAAATGAATTTTCAATTAGGACACATACAGAGCCAGTGAGAAGGAACAAGCATCCCAAGGGCCTCCCATGTTGTTTCATCACTGATTAAGTTATATAAGCTGAATGCAACAGGAGAGGAGGCTGACTATTGCTGAAGGACTAGTAACTAAAATATTTGACTATAAGCAAATTGGGCTACCTTTTTCTTATCCATTGCAAATACACTTATTTTCATATGAGGTGGAACAAATTTTGAAGCTGAACTATCGATTTGAACATTTTGGATAAAGTATAAAAGGTTGCTAAATATAGATAATATTTAAAAACAAACATTCATTGTTGCTGTAGTTAATACATTTAAAGAGCATATTTGTATTTTGAAACCTTGTATTTCATAGCCTGTGTATTTTAAAACTAATCCTTAGTCTTTTAGTCCTTTAGTCTTTGCAAATATATATATATATATATATATATATATATATATATATATATATATATATATATATATATATATATATATATATATATATATTAGAATTGTCTTAATTGTAGATAACTAAGAATTTATTTCAGCTTAGATAAATTGGCATAGGAGTTGGTTGTTTGCACAAATACTATATACAATTTCTGATGTTTTAAATTGGAATTAGATAGGATAAATTGTGGCTATAGAACTGATTGTACTGTTTGAAGGTTAGTGGCTCAGATTCTGGTATCTTATTGTAGTATTTTAATTAAATTCAATTGTGAATAAGGTTAACAAATAAGGTCATTTTTATGATCTTTGCATAGCATATTATAATAGAGTAAACGTGTATAGTTTTGATTCATATCTGGTTTCCTACAAATATAATTCAATGTGTCTATAAATTTTAACTAGTAAAAAGAATTCAGGAATTTACATTAATTTTATTGTCTTGGTATATGCATTTTTATTGGTGGTTCATTTTAAAGAGTAATTATTAAATATATTGTGTTATAACCCAGCCATATACTGACAGTACTGTCTCTTTAAGAGAAAGAAAATCTTGAATTACAGAACATCTATATTTATAAAAACCTTACTAAATGTTCAAACAATCTGGGTATGCAAATACACTATCTAATACTGAATTTAGGGCAAGTGGTCTAAGATGCTGTTATGAGAGACTCCAAACAGAAACATTAATTCTAATCCAGAGTAATCAGGACGGACTTAAGGCTCTACTGTGGCTGTACTGTTTCCAGGCAATTCTGATTACCAAAAGCTGTACCGCTGATTCATCTCAGCCTAAAACCCCTGATACCAGCAGAAAAAGAGACTTTATGCTTACCTGATAAATTACTTTCTCTTGCGGTGTATCCAGTCCACGGATTCATCCTTTACTTGTGGGATATTCTCATTCCCTACAGGAAGTGGCAAAGAGAGCACACAGCAAAGCTGTCCATATAGGTCCCCCTCTAGCTCCACCCCCCAGTCATTCGACCAAAGGTTAGGAAGAAAAAGGAGAAACCATAGGGTGCAGTGGTGACTGCAGTTTAAACAAAAAATTTTTTACCTGACTTAAATGCCAGGGCGGGCCGTGGACTGGATACACCGCAAGAGAAAGTAATTTATCAGGTAAGCATAAATTCTGTTTTCTCTTGCAAGGTGTATCCAGTCCACGGATTCATCCTTTACTTGTGGGATACCAATACCAAAGCTTTAGGACACGGATGAAGGGAGGGAACAAGACAGGTACCTTAAACGGAAGGCACCACTGCTTGCAAAACCTTTCTCCCAAAAATAGCCTCCGAAGAAGCAAAAGTATCGAATTTGTAAAATTTGGCAAAAGTATGCAGTAAAGACCAAGTCGCTGCCTTACAAATCTGTTCAACAGAAGCCTCATTTTTGAAACCCATGTGGAAGCCACTGCTCTGGTAGAATGAGCACTAATTCTTTCAGGAGGCTGCTGGCCAGCAGTCTCATAGGCCAAACGGATTATGCTTTTCAGCCAAAAGGAAAGAGAGGTAGCAGTCGCTTTCTGACCTCTCCTCTTACCAGAATAGATAACAAACAAAGAAGATGTTTGTCTGAAATCCTTAGTTGCTTGTAAATAGAACTTTAAAGCACGAACTACATCAAGATTGTGTAATAGACATTCCTTTTTCGAAGATAGATTAGGACACAGAGAAGGAACACCTATTTCCTGGTTAATATTCTTGTTAGAAACAACTTTAGGAAGAAAACCAGGCTTGGTACGCAAAACTACCTTATCTGCGTGGAACACCAGGTAAGGTGAATCGCAAGTCGCTGCCTTACAAATCTGTTCAACAGAAGCCTCATTTTTGAAAGCCCATGTGGAAGCCACTGCTCTGGTAGAATGAGCAGTAATTCTTTCAGGAGGCTGCTGGCCAGCAGTCTCATAGGCCAAACGGATTATGCTTTTCAGCCAAAAGGAAAGAGAGGTAGCAGTCGCTTTCTGACCTCTCCTCTTACCAGAATAGATAACAAACAAAGAAGATGTTTGTCTGAAATCCTTAGTTGCTTGTAAATAGAACTTTAAAGCACGAACTACATCAAGATTGTGTAATAGACATTCCTTCTTCGAAGATGGATTAGGACACAGAGAAGGAACACCTATTTCCTGGTTAATATTCTTGTTAGAAACAACTTTAGGAAGAAAACCAGGCTTGGTACGCAAAACTACCTTATCTGCGTGGAACACCAGGTAAGGTGAATCACACTGTAAGGCAGATAATTCTGAAACTCTTCTAGCAGAAGAGATAGCTATCAAAAACAAAACTTTCCAAGATAACAACTTAATGTCTATGGAATGTAAAGGTTCAAACGGAACCCCTTGAAGAACTTAAAGAACTAGATTCAAACTCCATGGCGGAGCCACAGGTTTATACACAGGTTTGATTCTGACTAAAGCCTGAAGAAACGCTTGAACGTCTGGTACCTCTGCCAGACGCTTGTGTAACAGGATAGACAAAGCAGATATTTGTCCTTTTAAGGAACTAGCTGACAATCCTTTCTCCAATCCTTCTTGGAGAAAAGACAATATCCTGGGAATCCTAATCTTACTCCATGAGTAACCCTTGGATTCACACCAACAAAGATATTTCCGCCATATCTTATGGTAGATTTTCCTGGTGACAGGCTTTCTAGCCTGAATCAGAGTATCTATAACTGACTCAGAGAAACCACGCTTTGATAGAATTAAGCGTTCAATCTCCAAGTAGTCAGACATAGAGAAACTAAATTTGGATGCTTGAACGGACCCTGTATCAGAAGATCCTGCCTCATTGGCAATGTCCATGGTGGGACAGATGACATGTCCACTAGGTCTGCATACCAAGTCCTGCGTGGCCACGCAGGCGCTATCAGAATCACCGAAGCCTTCTCCTGCTTGATTCTGGCAACCAGACACGGGAGGAGAGGAAACTGTGGAAAAACATAAGCCAGATTGAAGGACCAAGGCGCTGCTAGAGCATCTATCAAAACCGCCTTGGGATCCCGGGACCTGGACCCGTAGAGAGGAAGTTTGGTGTTCTGACGGGACGCCATCAGATCCAACTCTGGAGTGCCCCAAAGCTGAGTCAGCTGGGCAAATGCCTCCGGGTGGAGTTCCCACTCCCCCGGGTGAAAAGTCTGACGACTTAGAAAATCCGCCTCCCAGTTGTCTACTCCTGGGATGTGAATTGCTGAGAGATGGCAGGAGTGATCCTCCGCCCACCTGATTATTTTGGTTACTTCCATCATTGCTAGGGAACTCTTTGTTCCCCCCTGATGATTGACGTAAGCTACAGTCGTGATGTTGTCCGACTGAAATCTGATGAATTTGGCCGCAGCTAGTTGAGGCCATGCCTGAAGAGCATTGAATATCGCCCTCAGTTCCAGAATGTTTATCGGGAGAAGAGTTTCTTCCTGAGACCATAAGCCCTGAGCTTTCAGGGAGTCCCAGACCACACCCCAGCCTAACAGACTGGCGTCGGTCGTTACAATGATCCACTCTGGTCTGCGGAAACATATTCCCTGAGACAGGTGATCCTGAGACAACCACCAGAGAAGAGAATCTCTGGTCTCCTGGTCCAACTGAATTTGAGACAAATCTGCATAATCCCCATTCCACTGTTTGAGCATGCATAGTTGCAGTGGTCTGAGGTGTATCCGAGCAAAAGGGACTATGTCCATTGCCGCTACCATTAGTCCGATTGTCTCCATGCACTGAGCTACAGATGGCCGAGGAATGGAATGAAGAGCTCGGCAAGTAGTTAACAGTTTTAACTTTCTGACTTCCGTCAGAAATATTTTCATTTCTACCAAGTCTATCATAGTTCCTAGGAATGGAACTCTTGTGAGGGGGGAGAGAGAACTCTTTTTTACGTTCACCTTCCACCCGTGAGACCTCAGAAAGGCCAATACAATCTCCGTGTGAGATTTGGTTCTTTGGAAAGTCGACGTCTGAATTAAGATGTTGTCTAAGTAAGGCGCCACTGCTATGCCCCGCGGTCTTAGAACTGCCAGGAGGGACCCTAGCACCTTTGTGATAATTCTGGGAGCAGTGGCCAACCCGAAAGGAAGAGCCACAAACTGATAATGCTTGTCCAGAAAAGCAAACCTGAGAAACTGGTGATGATCTTTGTGGATAGGAACATGCAGATACGCATCCTTTAGATCCACGGTAGTCATATATTGACCCTCCTGGATCATTGGTAAGATTTTCCAAATGGTCTCCATCTTGAATGATGGGACTCTGAGGAATTTGTTTAGAATTTTCAGATCCAGGATTGGTCTGAAAGTTCCTTCTTTTTTGGGAACCACAAACATGTTTGAGTAAAACCCCAGTCCTTGTTCTGCAATTGGAACTGGGTGGATCACTCCCATTGTAAGTAGATCTTCTACACAGCGTACAAAACGCCTCTTTCTTTGTCTGATCTGTAGACAGATGAGAAATGTGGAACCTTCCCCTTGGAGGAGAGTCCTTGAATTCTAGAAGGTATCCCTGGGCTACAATCTCTAATGCCCAAGGATCGTGTACATCTCTTGACCAGGCCTGAGCGAAGAGAGAGAGTCAGCCCCCTACTAGATCCGGTCCCAGATCGGGGGCTACCCCTTCATGCTGTCTTGGTGGCAGCTGCAGGCTTTTTGGCCTGTTTACCCTTATTCCAGCCCTGGTAAGGTTTCCAGGTTGCCTTGGGCTGTGAAGCGTTACCCTCTTGCTTTGCAACCGGAGAGGATGAAGCGGGGCCGTTCCTAAAATTGCGAAAGGAACGAAAATTAGCCTTGTTCTTTGTCTTAAAGGGCTTGTCCTGAGGGAGAGCATGGCCTTTTCCCCCAGTGATATCTGAAATAATCTCTTTCAATTCAGGCCCGAAGAGGGTCTTTCCTTTGAAAGGGATGTTCAAAAGCTTGGATTTAGATGACACATCGGCCGACCAGGACTTTAGCCATAGCGCCCTGCACGCCAAAATGGCGAAACCTGAATTTTTCGCCGCTAACTTAGCTATTTGGAAAGCGGCGTCAGTGATAAAAGAATTAGCTAGCTTTAGAGCCTTAATTCTATCCATAATTTCCTCATATGAGGTCTCCGTCTGGAGCGAGTCCTCCAGCGCCTCAAACAAGAAAGCAGCTGCAGTAGTTACAGGAATAATGCAGGCAATAGGTTGGAGAAGAAAACCTTGTTGAACAAAAATGTTCTTAAGTAAACCCTCTAACTTCTTATCCATAGGGTCTTTAAAAGCACAACTGTCTTCAATTGGTATGGTTGTGCGTTTAGCAAGTGTAGAAATAGTCCCCTCCACCTTAGGGACCGTCTGCCACGAGTCCCACACAGGGTCAGGTATGGGGAACATTTTCTTAAAAACAGGAGGGGGAGCAAAGGGAACACCTGGTCTATCCCACTCCCTAGTAACGATATCCACAATCCTCTTAGGGAGCGGAAACGTATCCGTGTAAACCGGGACCTCTAGGTACTTGTCCATTTTACACAATTTCTCTGGGATCACCAAAGGGTCGCAGTCATCCAGAGTAGCTAATACCTCCCTAAGCAAAAGGAGGTGTTCTAGTTTAAATTTAAAAGCCAATGTATCTGAATCTGTCTGAGGAGGAACCCTTCCTGAATCAGAGACTTCTCCCTCAGACATCAAATCCCTCGCTCCCACTTCAGAGCGTTGTGAGGGTATATCGGATACGGCTACCAAAGCATCAGAATGCTCATAATCTGTTCTTAAAACGGAGCTATCACGCTTTGTGGGTAACACGGGCAGTTTAGATAAGAAGGCTTTAAGAGAATTATGCATGACTTCCGCTAAGTCTTGTAATGTAAAAGTGTTTGTAATGTAAAAGTGTTAGATGCACTAGAGGTACTAGGCGTCGCTTGCGCGGGCGTAACTGGTTGTGACACTTGGGGAGAGGCAGACGGGCTACCCTCGTTACCTTCAGTCTGAGAATCATCTTGGGCCACATTTTTAAGTGCAACAATATGATCTTTAAAGTGTATAGACATATCAGTACAAGTGGGACACATTCTGAGAGGGGGTTCCACCATGGCTTCTAAACACATTGAACAAGGATTTTCCTTAGTGTCAGACATGTTTAATAGACTAGTAATATATACAAGCAGGCTTGGAAATCACTTTAATCCAATAAAAAACACAATTTGAAAAAAACGTTACTGTGCCTTTAAGAAATAAAAAGAGCACACAATTTTACAAAACAGTGAAAAATGCAGCAATTCTCCTGAAATTTTCACAGTATGTACCTAAAGCCTTAATAAGATTGCACCACAAGTTTCAAAACGATTAATCCCTTAATGCCCAAACCGGAGCAGCCTAAAGCCAACACCCGGTTAAAAACAGTACAGCACCTTGCCACAGCCTTGCTGTGGCCCTACCTGCCCTTAGGGATCAGATTTGGGGGAATATAGCTTCTATAAGGCCCTCAAACAGCAGCAGGACCCTCCATGTGAATCAGCATGAACTTCTCTGCAATTCTAACTGCGCATCTGAGGCGCGAAATTAGGCCCCTCCAACTCTACTCCGGAGTTGTGAGGCCTAGTAAATCACTCTAAAGTGACAAAAAAACAGCCATGTGGGAAATAACCCCAGAAAGAACCCCAAAAGGACTTTCAAAGTGTCTACAAACGATATTTTTCTTGAATAAACAATCGATTGCCCTTAATCAGTGTCAACCAGCATAATTAGCCCTGTTATGTAAGCATTCAATTCCTTACTAAGTCTGTGAACATAGCTTACCCTCCCCTCATGGGGATATTGTCAGTCTCTTCTAGCATTATCTCAGTCTTGTCTAGAAATAAATGACTGAACATACCTCATTGCAGATTACCCTGCAAACCGTTCCCCCCAACTGAAGTTTTCTGGTACTCCTCAGTCCTGTGTGGGAACAGCAGTGGATTTTAGTTACAACATGCTAAAATCATTTTCCTCTCAGCAGAAATCTTCATTACTTTTCTGCTAGAGAGTAAATAGTACAAACCGGTACCATTTAAAATAACAAACTTTTGATTGAAGATAATAAAAACTACAATTCTAACACCACATTCACTTTACCCTCCCGTAGAGAGACCCTAGTGCTTAGAGACGGCAAAGAGAATGACTGGGGGTGGAGCTAGAGGGGGAGCTATATGGACAGCTTTGCTGTGTGCTCTCTTTGCCACTTCCTGTAGGGAATGAGAATATCCCACAAGTAAAGGTTGAATCCGTGGACTGGATACACCTTGCAAGAGAAAAACACTTCGCTCCATTCTCAGTAAGAGAACGAGGTGGAGTCAGAAACTGCACTCGGCAAGAAAGGAAATGGCGGTGCTCTGTTTTGGAAGAAGGAGGAGGTGGGACCATGTGAACAGCATGGAGATGAAGAGCAGATGTTTTTACCTCGCGCCGCATCCTGCCATTTAAAAAAAAAAAAAAAAAGCTAAAGTCAGATCTGGGTGCCATTACAAAACACAATAGGTCACAAAATAAAGTGCCAAAATAATCCTCTTAATGTGTAACATAGTTAAATGCAGACTACCTTAGGATCCTTAACCCCATCAGTGCCAGCCTCCTAGACCCAGAAGACAAAAAGGCACTTACCTGCACATCTAGCTGTCCGGCAGGAGGACAGCTCACCCGGTTTGAGAGGATGCCACTACTCACATGGACCTGTGGAGAAAGAAAGATCTGAGTAAACTTACTCAGGTCCTCTGAATAGGGCAGCAAATCTGTTGAGAAAACGCATTGAGGATTGTACCTCACAAGTTCCCAACTGCCACTACTGCCCTACTAAAGAGACTGACATAGGGTACGGCTAGACCCTAGGAAAGTCAGAGCAAACCTACTCTGCTTTAAAATAATAAAAACTTGATTGAAGTAAACTTCTTTTCAGTCACTGAAAATGTACCTCCTCCTTGCAATGCAGGCAAAGAGAATGACTGGGGGATTGTGGGTAGGAAGTGAGATTTATCAGCTTTGCTGTGGTGCTCTTTGCCTCCTCCTGCTGGTCAGGAGTGATTGATGATTCCGTGGACTCACTGTGTCATTAGAAAGAAATATATATTTTTAAGAGAAAAAAAACTTTTTTTATGCAGATGCTGGCTTGGAGCAGTAGCACTAGCTATTCCATAAAGCTGCTGTCCATCTGCTCTGCTGCATAATGACGGAATATCTATACACTGAGAATAAACATGCTACACTATATAATGATGTGCGTGTCTATACACTGATGAGTATGCTGTACAGTATAATGATTTGAGTATCTATACACTGATGAGTATGCTGTACAGTATGATGATGCATCTATACAATGATAAGTATGCTCTACAGTATAATAATGTATCTATACACTGATGAGTATGCTGTGCAGTATAATGATGTGAGTATCTATACACTGATAAATTTGATGTGCAGAATAATGATGTATCAATACATTGATGAGTATGCTATACAGTATAATGATGTGAGTATCTATACACTGAGTATGCTGTACAGTATAATGATGCAAATATCAATACATTTATGAGATGCTGTACAGTATAATGATGTATCTATAAACTGATGAGTATGCTGTACAGTATAATAATGTGAGTATCTATACACCGATGAGTATGCTGTACAGTATAATGATGAGTATCTATACACTGATGAGTATGCTGTACAGTATAATGATAAGTATCTATACACTGATGAGTATGCTGTACAGTATAATGATGCGAGTATCTATACACTGATGAGTATGCTGTACAGTATAATTGTGTGAGTATCAATACATTGATGAGTATGCTGTGCAGTATAATGATGTGAGTATCTATACACCGAGTATGCTGTACAGTAAAATGATGTGAATATCAATACACTTATGAGATGTTGTACAGTATAATGATGTTAATATCTATACACTGATGAGTATACTGTACACACAGTATAATGATGTATCTATACACTGATGGGTATGCTGTACAGTATAATGATGTGAGTATCTATACACTGATGAGTATGTTGCATAGTATAATGATGTGAGTATCTATACACTGATGTGTATGCTGTACAGTATAATGATGAGAAGTATATATACAGTGATGAGTATGCTGTACAGTATACTGATGTAAGTATCTATACACTGATGAGTATGCTGTGCAGTATAATGATGTGAGTATCAATACATTGATGAGTATGCTGTGCAGTATAATGATGATGAGTATCTTTACACTGATGAGTATGCTGTACATTATAATGATGTGAGTATCTATACACCGATGAGTATGCTGTACAGTATAATGATGTGAGTATCTATACACTGATGAGTATGATGTACAGTATAATGATGTGAGTATCTATACACTGATGAGTATGCTGTACAGTGTAATGATGTGAGTATCTATACAATGATGACTATGCTGCACAGTATAATGATGTGAGTATCTATACACTGATGAGCTTGCTGTACAGTATAATGATGTGAGTATCTATACACTGATAAATATGCTGTACAATATAATGATGTGAGTATCTATACACTAATGAGAATGCTGTACAGTATAATGATGTATCTATACACTGATGAGTATGCTGTACAGTATAATAATGTGAGTATATATACACTGATGAGTATGCTGTACAGTATGATAAGTATCTATACACTGATGAGTATGCTGTACAGTATAATGATGTGTGTATCTATACACTGATGAGTATGCTGTGCAGTATAATGATGTGAGTATCTATACACTGATGAGTATGCTGTACAGCACAATTATGTGAGTATCTTTATACTGATGAGTATGCTGTACATTATAATTATGTGAGTATCTATACACCGATGAGTATGCTATACAGTATAATGATGTGAGTATCTATACACTGATGAGTATACTGTACAGTATAAAGGTGTACAGTATAATGATGTGAGTATCTATACAGTGAAGAGTATGCTGTGCAGTATAATGATGTGAGTATCTATTCACTGATGAGTATGCTGTACAGTATAATGATGTGAGTATCTATACAGTGAAGAGTATGCTGTGCAGTATAATGATGTGAGTATCTATTCACTGATGAGTATGCTGTACAGTATAATGATGTGAGTATCTATTCACTGATGAGTATGCTGTACAGTATAATGATGTGAGTATCTATACACTGATCAGTATGCTGTACAGTACAATGATGTATCTATATACACTGATGAGCGTGCTGTACAGTAGAATGATGTGAGTATCTATTCACTGATGAGTATGCTGTACAGTATAATGATGTGAGTATCTATACACTGATGAGTATGCTGTGCAGTATAATGATGTGAGTATCTATTCACTGATGAGTATGCTGTACAGTATAATGATGTGAGTATCTATACACTGATGAGTATGCTGTACATTATAATGATGTGAGTATCTATACACTGATGAGTATGCTGTACAGTATAATGATGTGAGTATCTATACACTGATGAGTATGCTGTACAGTATAATGATGTGAGTATCTATACACTGATGAGTATGCTGTACAGTATAATGATGTGAGTATCTATACACTGATGAGTATACTGTAAAGCCGGGGTGGGCAAGAGGTAGATCGTGGTCTACCAGTGGACCTCAAGTGAATTTTCAGGTGACTGCCTGGAAGATTTCAAAAGTCTGCATAATAAGAGAAAGATTTCTCACACATCTAGATTCTGAGTGAAGAGCCTCGCCACTGTAGATGTATGAGAAGCGTTTCTCTTATGCAGACTTTTGAAATCGGCTATGAGTTTATGACAGCGGTATGTGTACTTCAGCATGTGCGACGCGGCTGTAGCTGAACTCGCTGATCCAGCTTTGGTTACTGCCTGTACCAAACTCTCCTACTTTTTGTCTCAAGAGCGGTCAGTCCATAGTACAGACTCTTCATGCGCCAGGCTGAGATGCTGCTCGGTATCCCTGGGTTTGGCAGTTCCAGGTCCTGCTCTGTCTGATATTCCGCTGCTACTTTCTAGTTCTGTCCTCCGTAACTAGCCACCAGGCTCTGCTGGGTGAATGGTCTAGTGTTGCTTTTTTCCCCAGGGTCTGTTACTCCCCCTAAGGTTCTTTTACTTACTCTGTACCAGGCTTTGATGCTGCTCTCTGATACTTTCTCTGACACACTAATATTAGCTACTGTATACTTTGTGCTAGTTTCTGCAGCTTTCTGTCTCCAGAATTTGTTGTCACTAAATTGTGCAGGTCAGTGCTGTTGTTGCTATACCAGTCTCTCGTTGCTGTGTAAGGCGGTACAGAGCCTGCAGGTCCTGCCGCTGTCACTGTTTCAACTATTTGCAGTAGTTTTCAGCTAGTAGTGGACGGATGGAGAGAAGCCAACAGGACCTGTCCCCTAATCAACCTGACATGGCGTCCAGCCAGTAAAATTACTTTGTAGAATGAGTCTATCTATGATTGGCTGAGAATAGTTTATTGTCATCATTGTACCTGAGCTGTGGGTTTCTCATGTGTTCCAAGCTTGACTACTCCGCTAGCCCTAGACTTGAGCCATATTGATTGTGAGATTACTTATTCATACGCAGGCGTGGTACACAGATAAGGTTGCTTGATGGTCCCAGCGTGACGAAAAGAGAGAGCTCTCGCAGTAAGTAAAGAGCGTAGCTGTATTTATTATTGAAGAGTGCAGCTGATTGTTAAAGTTGTATTATTTAAGGCAAAAATAGAATTTTCAGCCAGCAGGTCCTATTTGAGGAAAAAATAAATTTTTCAGCCAGCGACTGGCGTTTTCTTTTTTTAGCTAGGTGACCACGTCACTTGGAATAAAATTAGAGGTAGCCTTTGCCTTACAAAAGTCTGCCCACCCCTGCTGTACAGTATAATGATGTGAGTATCTATACACTGATGGAAGATATACCCAGCGCCTGTGTAATCCTATATGCTCCGGCTGTCTTGACCTCTAGCTGTCAATAAGGAACTCTAAGAATATATGGATGTAGCCTGAGCGCCTCAACTAGAAATGGGCTAGGATGAGAATAGGTAGTACACGTGTATTTATTAATTAAAATAAATGTTGACAGTTAAAACAATAATTAAAACAAAATTTTAAAACAATAAATAATATGCAATATGCAAAGGTACCTATGTGGAATATTCAAATAGTACATTAACATGGATCCATGTTTATCAACATACAAAAAGACTTACAAAAAGACTGGTAAGATGTGACAGTAGACAATCTTGATAATAATATTCAAATAAAAGCTATATATACACTATATATATGGAAAAACATAATTTATGTAAGAACTTACCTGATAAATTAATTTCTTTCATATTAGCAAGAGTCCATGAGCTAGTGACGTATGGGATATACATTCCTACCAGGAGGGGCAAAGTTTCCCAAACCTTAAAATGCCTATAAATACACCCCTCACCACACCCACAATTCAGTTTAACGAATAGCCAAGAAGTGGGGTGATAAGAAAAGAGCGAAAGCATCAAAAAATTAAGGAATTGGAATAATTGTGCTTTATACAAAAAAATCATAACCACCACAAAAAAGGGTGGGCCTCATGGACTCTTGCTAATATGAAAGAAATGAATTTATAAGGTAAGTTCTTACATAAATTATGTTTTCTTTCATGTAATTAGCAAGAGTCCATGAGCTAGTGACGTATGGGATATAAATACCTAAGATGTGGAACTTCCACGCAAGAGTCACTAGAGAGGGAGGGATAAAATAAAGACAGCCAATTCCGCTGAAAAATTAATCCACTACCCAAATCAAAAGTTTCAATTTTAATAATGAAAAAAACTGAAATTATAAGCAGAAGAATCAAACTGAAACAGCTGCCTGAAGTACTATTCTACCAAAAACTGCTTCTAAAGAAGAGAAAACATCAAAATGGTAGAATTTAGTAAAAATATGCAAAGAAGACCAAGTCATTGCTTTGCAAATTTGATCAACAGAAGCTTCATTCTTAAAAAGCCCAGGAAGTAGAAACTGACCTAGTAGAATGAGCCGTAATCCTCTGAGAAGGGGAATAATCCGACTCCCAATAAGCATGATGAATCAAAAGCTTAACCAAGATGCCAAGGAAATGGCAGAAGCCTTCTGACCTTCCTAAAACCAGAAAAGATAACAAATAGACTAGAAGTCTGTCTGAAATCTGAGTAGCTTCAACATAATAAAAACTCTTACCATATCCTAAAGAATGTAAGAATCTTACCAAAGAATTCTTAGGATTAGGACACAAGGAAAAGACAATAATTCCTCCACTAATGTTGTTAGAATTCACAACTTAGGTGAAAATTGAGATGAGGACAGCAAAAAAACACCTTATCCTGATGAAAAATCAGAACAAGGAGATTCACAAGAAAGAACAGATAATTCAAAAATTGTTCTAGCTGAAGAGATGTCCAAAAAGAACAATACTTTCCATGAAAGTAATGAATATCCAAAGCAAGCATATGCTCAAAATAGAAGAGCCTGAAAAACTTTCAGAACCCAATTAAGACTCCAAGGAGGAGAAATTGGCTTAATGACAGGTTTGATATGAATCAAAACCTGAAAAAAATTATGAATATCAGGAAGTAACACTGCCTTATCCTGATGAAAAATCAGAAAAGGATATTCACAAAAAAGAGCAGATAACTCAAAAACTCTTCTAGTAGAAGAAATAACCAAAAGGAACAATACTTTTCCAAGAAAGTAATTTAACGTTCAGAAAATGCATAGTTTCAAACGGAGGAGCCTGTAAAGCCCTCAGCACCAAATTGAGACTCCAAAGAGGAGAGATTGAATTAATGACAGGCTTGATATGGACCAAAGCCTGTACAACACAATGAATATCAGGATGATTAGCAATCTTTCTGTGAAAAAAGAACAGAAAGAGTAGAGATTTGTCCTAACAAAGAATTGAAGACAAAACCTTATCCAAACCAACCTGAAAAAATAATAAAATTCTTTGAATTTTAAAAGAATGCCAAGAAAAGTAGGTCTTCCAGACTCAATAAAAATCTTTCTAGAGACAGATTTATGAGCCTGAAACATAGTATTAATCAATGAGTCAGAAAAACCTCTATGACTAAAAACCAAGCGTTCAATCTCCATCCCTTCAAATGTAATGATTTGAGATCCTGATGGAAAAAAAGGCCTTGAGAAAGAAAAGGTCTGGTTTAAACAGAGGTGTCCAACGTTGGCAACTGGCCATCCGAATGAGATTCGTATACCAAAACCTGAGAGGCCATGCTGGAGCTACCAGCATAACAAACAAATACTCCATAAGAATTTTGGAAGAAGAACTAGAGGTGGAAAGAAATAGGCAAAAAGATAATTCCAAAGAAATGTCAATGCATACACTACTTCCGCCTGAAGATTCCCGGACCTTAATAGGCCCCTGGGAAGTTCTTTATTCAGATGAAATGAAAATCATATCTGGGTAAGAGAGACCATTCTCCCGGAAGAAAAGCTTGATTAACAGAGATAATCCGCTTCCCAAATATCTATACCTGTTAAAAAAAAAAACCACAGAATTTAGATAGGAGCTGGATTTAGCCCAAGCTAATATCCGAGACACTTCTGTCACAGCCTAAGGACTGATAGTCCTACTCTGATGATTGACATACACCATAGTAGTGATATTGTTTGAAAAACATTAAACGTCTCTTCTTCAAAAAGAAACAAACTGAAAAAACTCTGAGAAAGCACGGAGTTCTAAAATATCAAATGGTAATCTCGCCTCCTGAGATTTCCAAACCCCTTGTGCTGACAGAGATCCTCAGACAGCCTCCCAACCAAAAAGACTCACATCTGTAGAGATCATGGTCCAGGTTGAAAGAAACGAAGAGACCTGTAGACTAAATGATGGTGATCTTAACCACCAAATCAAGAGAGATAAATATTAGGATTCGAAGATTAAAAATGCGAAATCCTAGAATCCCTGCACCATAATTCAGCATAAAAGACTGAAAAGGTTATTTCTATAGAGAATGAGCAAAGGGAATTAAATCCAATGCTGTGGCCATAAGACCTAAAACTTCTATGCATATATAGCAACTGAAGGAAATAATAGAGACTAAAGGTACAAACAAACGGAACAC
Source organism: Bombina bombina (assembly GCF_027579735.1). Taxonomy (NCBI): domain Eukaryota; kingdom Metazoa; phylum Chordata; class Amphibia; order Anura; family Bombinatoridae; genus Bombina; species Bombina bombina. The sequence goes on from NC_069499.1 coordinate 344,057,980, forward strand.
AATAAAATTGTCCCTTGTCTGATAGAGACAAAGACAGAGACATAAATATCTGGAAACCTAAAAAAGGTGACCCTTGTGTGAGGAATCAAGAGTTTTTGAAAAAAAGATCCTCTAACTAGGTCCTGAAGAGCAAAGTGAATCATATGAGATTCCGCATCCTCAGAAAAAAATCTGAATGAAAACAGAAAAATGAAAATATGCATTTATTGTATCTAATGAAAACAAATAATGCTATCACTGACCAAAAGGCAGAATAGTTTGAATAAAACTCCAAAACCCAGTTCCTAAAAATGGAACTGGAAGAAATACCCCAGAAGATTCCAGGTCTGAGCAGCGCTTGAACCCCATGGGTGCCCAGCCATGCTTCAAAAGTACCCAAAATATATAGGACCGAAACACACTTAAAGAAAGTGTTAGCCTTACTGGAATAAAATCAAAGAAATTTGGACCGAATAGAACCAAATAAATTTCAAAAAAGTCTTAACCTGCCCCTTGCCAGCCAAGCTTTAATACGGCACGTACATCGCAATATTAGGGAGCTGATTTCGAACTGAAAAATTTCCAATTATAAACATGTTACTTGGGAAAGAATTCAGGAATTCGTTCCTTAATAAGAACAACCAAACTAGTATAAGCTTAAAGTTTTAGTCTTAGAACTCAATCTTGAAGCCCAGAGTAACAGTTAAGAATTGAATCCAATTATAAAACAAATAATTGATTATCTTAGAACAAAAGAAATATGGATTTTTTAAAAATCACAAAATTCTTCTAGCTAAAATAGCTAAAGATATAGATTAACCCTCATTTGCGAAAATATTCAATAAAATGAAGACACAAATGAAATTATTAGCATGATAGTCCAGTTTAAAGGACCAGTCAATACAGTGGACTTGCATAATCAATAAATGCAAAACAACAAGACAAATGCAACAGCACCTAGTCTAGTAAATGTTGTCCCTTAACAATGCTAAAATAAATCATAATCTGATACTTGATCTTAAAGTAAACAGAAAAAATGAAGCAATTGCAATATCCAAATAAATCACAGGACCAAGAAAAGTACCCGAAACTAAATAATTTTCCATAAATAAGATACAACCATCTAAAGGAAAATAAATACTATTTTGCTATAGAAACAATAGCATAATTAGTAGGAGTAGAGATAGCCCCAATAAATTGGAGAACCCTCCAAATTGAATTTAACTGCTGGCAAAGAATATAGTTTAAAACCTTTGAAGAAGGAATAAAAGAAAATTCTCAGCCTATTCCATTCCCTAGTATGGGGAATTGGAAAGAAAACCTCTGAAAACACAGAAGAATAAATAGGCAGAAATAGTGTCAGCTAGTCTTAAAGAACTAGTTACCTTAATATCCAAAATAATCAACACCTTTTCAACAAGGAACAAATGTACTTTAATAATAGAAAAATAATAAAAAAGTAGATTTGTTAGTGTCAATATCTGATGAAGAAAATTCTGAAAGAAAAAAAACATCATCAGAGAAGGATAAATCAGTATGTTGTTGGTCATTTGAAACTTCAATAATTAAAAAAAGAAGTGAAAAAGACCTAAAACATTTTATTAGAAGGCATAAAGTCAGACAAAGCCTTTAAAATAGAATCAGAAAAAATATTTCTTATAAATCTTCTAAATATTTCTTGTACATAAGATGTAAGAATGGCAATATATAAAGCATAAATACTAATGGATTCTGCATGTAAAAGTATATCATAATAACTTATTACAAACCAAAGCTAAAGATAAACATTTATAACATTTAAAATAAATGAACTTAGCTTTGGTAGAACTGAAACTCAGTTAAGCGTTTTTCCAGAAGTGGCTTCTGATTCAGGGTCAATCTGAGACATCTTGCAATATGAAATAGAAAAAACAACATATAAAGCAAAATTGATCAAATTCCTTAAATGACAGTTTCAGGAATGGGAAAAAATGCCAATGAACAAGTTTCTAGCAACCAGAAGCAATAAACAATGAGACTTAAATATTGTGGAGACAACAATGACGCTCAAATTTTTTAGCGCCAAAAAAGCTGCCCACATTATTTGGCGCCTAAATGCTTTTGGCGCCAAAAATGACGCCACATCCGGTAACGCCGACATTTTTTGGCGCAAAAACGTCAAAAAAATGACGCAACTTCCGGCGACACGTATGACGCCGGAAATGACAAGAAAATTTTTGCGCCAAGAAAGTCCGCGCCAAGAATGACGCAATAAAATGAAGCATTTTCAGCCCCCGCGAGCCTAACAGCCCACAGGAAAAAAGTCAAATTTTAAGGTAAGAAAAAATTGATTTATTCATATGCATTATCCCAAATATGAAACTGACTGTCTGAAATAAGGAACATTGAACATCCTGAATCAAGGCAAATAAATGTTTAAACACATATATTTAGAACTTTATATAAAAGTGCCCAACCATAGCTTAGAGTGTCACAAAATAAGACTTACTTACCCCAGGACACTCATCTACATGTAGTAGAAAGCCAAACCAGTACTGAAAAGAGAATCAGTAGAGGAAATGGTATATATAAGAGTATATCGTCGATCTGAAAAGGGAGGTAAAGATGAATCTCTACGACCGATAACAGAGAACCTATGAAATAGACCCCGTAGAAGGAGATCATTGAATTCAAATAGGCAATACTCTCTTTACATCCCTCTGACATTCACTGCACACTGAGAGGAAAACCGGGCTCCTGCCTGCTGCGGAGCGCATATCAACGTAGAATCTAGCACAAACTTACTTCACCACCTCCATGGGAGGCAAAGTTTGTAAAACTGAATTGTGGGTGTGGTGAGGGGTGTATTTATAGGCATTTTAAGGTTTGGGAAACTTTGCCCCTCCTGGTAGGAATGTATATCCCATACGTCACTAGCTCATGGACTCTTGCTAATTACATGAAAGAAAAGTACCATTAAAGGAAGTACCACTAATGCAGTACTACACCACCTTGGTACACAAATGGGGCACTAAGCGCCCAGCAGGGTTTGGCCGTGGTGTAGTGAGAAGTCACAAATTGTTCCTATCAGTTGAGTGTAATTTGTAATCCCAGGTTCAGTGAAAATATGATGTAGAATTTGCAAGCGTATACTTAGGTAGAGTCCAATATAGTTATGTTATAGATAATCCCTCATTAGTGATGGTGTAGGAGAAATAAGGTAATGTGACTGAAAGCTCAAAAAATAGTGGAAAATAGTGAAAAAAAGGATAATTCTCCAATAAAGGATAAAAATACAAAAATGTAAAAAAAAATGTGATTTTTTTTTTTTTTTTAGCAGAAATTGCCAAAAGATGTCATTGATGAATAAAGATGAAAAAATGTGTTGACGTTAGGATAAATACATTTGTAGGTGCAATATAAGTCTAAGTGATGAAAGTCTTGAAAAAGGCCTGTGAGAGGCCAAAACGCGTTGACCAAGCATCTGGTAAGCCTTATTTCTACATCTATATCTACTTTGAGCATACTACACTATATTGATTACCTATCTTTTACAGATAAATCCAGCTAGGAGCAAATATTTCACAGATAAATCCAGCTAGGAGCAGAACATCCACTAAAATCTCTGGATTTCCACCTGTGGTCGCAGCACTAACCCTGGAGCACCCAGCTTCACTAATTTCGTAACACCAAACTGAACCTTGAGAATAATTTTTCATTAACTAACTTTCATCACTTAGACTTACATTGCACCTACGAATGTATTTATCCTAACTTCAACACATTTTTTCATCTTTTTTCATCAATGGCATCTTTTGGCAATTTCTGCTAAAAAAAAAACCCAAAAAAATTTCACATTTTTTTTCACATTTTTAGCCTTTGTTGAAGGATTATCCTTTTTTTTTTTCTTCACTACTTTGAACTATTTTTTGAGCTTTCAGTCACATCCCCTTTTTCCTTATTTCTCCTACACCATCACTAATGAGGGATTATCTATAACATAACTATATTGGACTCTACCTAAGTATACGCTTGCAAATTCTACATCATATTTTCACTGAACCTAGGATTACAAATTACACTCAACTGATAGGAACAATTTGTGACTTCTCACTACACCATGGCCAAGACCCAGCTGGGCGCTTAGTGTCCCATTTGTGTAACAAGGTGGTGTAGTACTGCTTTAGTGATACTTTTTCCATATATATAGCTTTTATTCGCATATTATTATCAAGATTGTCTACTGTCACATCTTACCAGTCTTTTTGTATGTTCATAAACATGAATCCATGTTAATGTACTATTTGAATATTCCACATAGGTACCTTTGCAAATTGCATGTTATTTATTGTTTTAAACTTTTGTTTTAATTATTGTTTTAACTGTCAACATTTATTGTCATTAATATATACACGTGTACTACCTATTCACATCCTAGTCCACTTCTAGTTGAGGCGCTCAGGCTACATCCATATATTCTTAGAGTATCTATACACTGATGAGTATGCTGTACAGTATAATGATTTGAGTATCTAAACACTGATCAGTATGCTGTACAGTATAATGATGATGAGTATATTTACACTGATGAGTATGCTATACATTATAATGATGTGAGTATCTATACACTGATGAGTATGCTGTACATTATAATGATGTGAGTATCTGTACACTGATGAGTATGCTGTACAGTATAATGATGTGAGTATCTATACACTGATAAGTATGCTGTATAATATAATGATAATGAGTATCTTTACACTGATGAGTATGCTATATATTATAATGATGTATCTATACACCGATGCGTATGCTGTACAGTACAATGATGTGAGTATCTTTACACTGATGAGTATGCTATACAGTATAATGATGTGAGTATCTATACACCAATGAGCATGCTATAGAGTATAATGATGTATCTATACACTGATGAGTATGCTGTACATTATAATGATGTGAGTATCTATACACTGATAAGCATGCTGTACAGTATAAAGATGTGAGTATCTTTACACAGATGAGTGTGCTATACATTATAATGATGTGAGTATCTATACACCGATGAGTATGCTGTACAGTATAATGATGTGAGTATCTATACACTGATGAGTATGCTGTACAGTATAATGATGTGAGTATCTATACACTGATGAGTATGATATACACTATAATGATGTGAGTATCTATACACTAATGAGTATGCTGTACAGTATTATGATGTGAGTATCTATACACTGATGAGTATGTTGTACAGTATAATAATGTGAGTATCTATACACTGATGAGCATGCTGTACAGTATAATGATGTGAGTATCTATACAGTGATGAGTATGATATACAGTATAATGATGTGAGTATCTATATACTGATGAGTATGCTGTACAGTATAATGATGTGAGTATCTATAAACTGATGAGTATGCTGTACAGTAAAATGATGTGAGTATCTATATAGTGATGAGTATGCTGTACAGTATAATGATGTGAGTATCTATACACTGATGAGTATGCTGTACAGTATAATGATGTGAGTATCTATACACTGATGAGTATGATATACAGTATAATGATGTGAGTATCTATGCACTGATGAGTATACTGTACAGCAGTGTTTCTCAACTGTGGTCCTCAAGTGCCTCAGGCCATGTTTTCATTTTAGTTAAACTTGAGCACAGGTTAAATAATCAGCTGATCAGTAACCATGGTTATTAACCTGCTCTCACCCATCAGCTGATTATTTAACCTGTGATCCAGCAATGCCCTTGTCAGGTGATCCATTTTTATGTCACCAATAAATATCTAAGCTTCAATTTCATTCTTGGCAAATACTGATTTCATAAAAAAACATAATTTATGTAAGGACTTACCTGATAAATTCATTTCTTTCATATTGGCAAGAGTCTATGAGCTAGTGACATATGGGATATACAATCCTACCAGGAGGGGCAAAGTTTCCCAAACCTCAAAATGCCTATAAATGCACCCCTCACCACACCCACAATTCAGTTTAACGAATAGCCAAGCTGTGGGGTGATAAAGAAAGGAGTAGAAAGCATCAACAAAGGAAATTTGGAAATAATTGTGCTTTATACAAAAAATCATAACCACCATAAAAAGGGTGGGCCTCATGGACTCTTGCCAATATGAAAGAAATTAATTTATCAGGTAAGTTCTTACATAAATTATGTTTTCTTTCATGTAATTGGCAAGAGTCCATGAGCTAGTGACATATGGGATATCAATACCCAAGATGTAAGGATCTCTCCAAAGAATTCTTAGGATTAGGACATAAAGAAGGGACAACAATTTCTCTACTAATGTTGTTAGAATTCACAACCTTAGGTAAAAATTGAAAAGAAGTCCGCAAAACTGCCTTATCCTGATAAAAAATCAGAAAAGGAGACTCACAAGAAAGAGCAGATAGCTCAGAAACTCTTCTAGCAGAAGAGATAGCCAAAAGGAACAACACTTTCCAGGAAAGTAGTTTAATGTCAAAAGAATGCATAGGCTCAAATGGAGGAGCCTGTAATGCTTTCAGAACTAAATTAAGACTCCAATGAGGAGAAATTGATTTAATGACAGGCTTAATACGAACTAAAGCCTGTACAAAACAGTGAATATCAGGAAGTATAGCAATCTTTCTGTGAAATAAGACAGAAAGAGCAGATATTTGTCCTTTCAAGGAACTTGCAGACAAACCCTTATCCAAACCATCCTGAAGGAACTGTAAAATTCTAGGAATTCTAAAAGAATGCCAGGAGAATTTATGAGAAGAACACCATGAAATGTAAGTCTTCCAAACTCTATAATAAATCTTTCTAGAGACAGATTTACGAGCTTGTAACAGAGTATTAATCACTGAGTCAGAGAAACCTCTATGACTTAGAACTAAACATTCAATTTCCATACCTTCAAATTTAATGATTTGAGATCCTGATGGAAAAACGGACCTTGAGATAGTAGGTCCAGCAGTAACGGAAGTGGCCAAGGCGGGCAACTGGACATTCGCACCAGATCCGCATACCAAAACCTGTGTGGCCATGCTGGAGCCACCAGCAACACAGAAGACTGTTCCATGATGATTTTGGAGATCACTCTTGGAAGGAGAACTAGAGGCGGGAAGATGTAAGCAGGATGATAACACCAAGGAAGTGTCAGTGCCTCCACTGCTTCCGCCTGAACATCCCTGGCCCTGGACAGGTATCTGGGAAGTTTCTTGTTTAGATGAGAGGCCATGAGATCTATCTCTGGAAGACCCCACATCTGAACAATCTGAGAAAACACATCTGGATAGAGAGACCACTCCCCTGGATGTAAAGTCTGGCGGCTGAGATAATCCACCTCCCAATTGTCTACACCTGGGATATGCACCGCAGAGATTAGACAGGAGCTGGATCCCGCCCAAGCAAGTATCCGAGATACTTCTTTCATAGCTTGGGGACTGTGAGTCCCACCCTGATGATTGACATAAGCCACGGTTGTGATATTGTCTGTCTGAAAACAAATGAATGGTTCTCTCTTTAGCAGAGGTCAAGACTGAAGAGACCTGAGAATTGCACAGAGTTCTAAAATATTTATTGGTAATCTCGCCTCTTGAGATTTCCAAACCCCTTGTGCTGTCAGAGCTCCCCAAACAGCTCCCCAACCTGAAAGACTCGCATCTGTTGAGATCACAGTCCAGGTTGGCCGAACAAACGAGGCCCCTTGAACCAAACGATGGTGATCTATCCACCATGTCAGAGAGTGTCGTACATTGGGATTCAAGGATATTAATTGTGATATCTTTGTATAATCCCTGCACCATTGATTCAGCATGCAAAGCTGTAGAGGTCTCATGTGAAAATGAGCAAAGGGGATCGCGTCCGATGCTGCAGTCATGAGACCTAAAACTTCCATGCACATAGCCACTGAAGGGAATGACTGAGACTGAAGGTGCCGGCATGCTGCGACCAATTTTAAACGTCTCTTGTCTGTTAGAGACAGAGTCATGGACACTGAATCTATCTGGAAACCTAAAAAGGTGACCCTTGACTGAGGAATCAAGAAACTTTTTGGTAAATTGATCCTCCAACCATGTTTCCGAAGAAACAACACTAGTTGATTCATGTGAGATTATGCAGTATGTAAAGACTGAGCTAGTACCAAGATATTGTCCAAATAAGGAAACACCGCAATACCCTGTTCTCTGATTACAGAGTAGGGCACCCAGAACCTTTGAAAAAATTCTTGGAGCTGTTGCTAGGCCAAATGGAAGAGCAACAAATTGGTAATGCTTGTCTAGAAAAGAGAATCTCAGAAACTGATAGTGTTCTGGATGAATCGGAATATGAAGGTATGCATCCTGCAAGTCTATTGTGAACATATAATGTCCTTGCTGAACAAAAGGCAGAATAGTCCTTATAGTCACCATCTTGAAAGTTGGTACTCTTACATAACGATTGAAAATTTTCAGATCCAGAACTGGTCTGAACAAATTTTCTTTCTTTGGTACAATGAGTAGGTTTGAATAAAACCCAAAACCTTGTTCCTGAGGAGGAACTGGCATTATTACCCCTGAAGACTCCAAGTCTGAAACACACTTCAGAAAATCCTGAGCTTTTACTGGATTTACAGGGATGTGTGAGAGAAAAAATCTTCTCACAGGAGGTCTTACTCTGAATCCTATTCGATACCCTTGAGAGACAATGCTCTGAATCCAATGATTTTGGACTGATTTTATCCAAAAATCCTTGAAAAACCTTAATCTGCCCCCTACCAGCTGAGCTGGAATGAGGGCCGCATCTTCATGCGGACTTAGGGGCAGACTTTGGTTTCCTAAATGGCTTGGATTTATTCCAATTTGAGGAAGGCTTCCAACTGGAAGCAGATTCCTTGGGAGGAGGATTGAGTTTTTGTTCCTTATTCTGACGAAAGGAACGAAAACGGTTAGAAGCCTTAGATTTACCCTTAGGTTTTTTTATCCTGAGGCAAAAAAACTCCTTTTCCTCCAGTGATAGTTGAAATAATAGAATCCAACTGAGAACCAAATAAATTATTACCTTGGAAAGAAAGAGATAGTAATCTAGATTTAGATGTCATATTAGCATTCCAAGATTTAAGCCACAAAGCTCTTCTAGCTAATACAGCTAAAGACATGGATCTAACATCAATTTTGATAATATCAAAAATGGCATCACAAATAAAATGATTAGCATGTTGCAGTAAGCGAATAATGCTAGATATGTCAAAATCCAATTCATGTTGCGCTAAATTTTCCAACCAGAAAGTTGATGCAGCCGCAACATCACCCAAAGAAATAGCAGGTCTAAGAAGATAACCTGAATATAAATAGGCCTTCCTTAGATAAGATTCAAGCTTCCTATCTAAAGGATCCTTAAAGGAAGTGCTATCTTCCATAGGAATAGTGGTACGTTTAGCAAGAGTAGAAATAGCCCCATCAACTTTGAGGATCTTTTCCCAAAACTCTATAGATTTTGCTGGTAAAGGATACAATCTCTTAAACATTGAAGAAGGAATAAAGGAAGTACCTGGCTTATTCCATTCCCTAGAAATCATATCAGAAATAGCCTCAGGAATGGGAAAAACTCCCGGGGAAACCACAGGAGGTTTAAAAACAGCATTTAAAGTTTATTAGACTGAACGTCAATAGCACTGGTTACCTCAATATCCAAAGTAATTAACACTTCTTTTAATAAAGAACGCATATACTCTATTTTAAATAAATAAGTAAATTTGTCAGTGTCAATATCTGAGGAAGGATCTTCTGTTTCAGATAGATCCTCATCAGAAGAGGATGAATTATTATGTTGTTGGTCATTTGAAATTTCATCAGCTAAATTAGAAGTTTTAAAAGACCTTTTACGTTTATTAGAAGGTGGAAATGCAGACAAAGCCTTCATAATAGAATCAGAAACAAATTCTTTAAAATTTACAGGTATATCATGCACATTAGAAGTTGAAGGAACTGCAACTGGCAATGTACTATTACTGATGGATACACTATCTGCATGTAAAAGTTTATCATGACAACTATTCCAAATGACATTCGGTGGAATAATTTCTACAATTTTACAACAAATGCACTTAGCTTTGCTAGAACCGATGTCAGGCAGCAATGTTCCAGCAGAAACTTCAGAGACAGGATCAGATTGGGACATCTTGCTCAATGTAAGAGAAAAAACAACATATAAAGCAAAATTATCTATTTCCTTAAATGACAGTTTTCAGGAATGGGAAAAAATGTAAAAGCATAGGCCTCTTGATAGAGAAGAAAGCAGGAGGCAAACATCAATGGGGTATTGAAATAATGAAAAAAATTTGGCGCCAAGTATGACGCACAACGTAACGTAAACATTTTGGCGCCAAAAATGACCGGAAATGACACACTTGCGTCACTAATGACGCAGCCTTGTGAAAGGTCTCGGCATCACGTATGACGAAGTTGCGTCATAAACGTATCTTTTCGTGCCAAAAATGACACAATAAAGTCTAGCATTTGACGCACCCGCAGGCCTAACACCCGCAATTGCAAAAAAGTAGTCAAATTGAAAAAAAGACTAAACCCCAGGTAAGAAATAAATTTCTTAAAGTGTTTACATTCCCAAATATGAAACTGACAGTCTGCAGAAGGAAATACATGAACCTGACTCATGGCAAATATAAGTACAATACATATATTTAGAACTTTATATAATTGAATAAAGTGCAAAACCATAGCTGAGAGTGTCTTAAGTAATAAAAACATACTTACCAAAAGACTCCCATCCACATATAGTAGATAGCCAAACCAGTACTAAAACAGTTATTAGTAGAGGTAATGGTAAATTGAGAGTATATCGTCGATCTGAAAAGGGAGGTAGGAGATGAATCTCTATGACCGATAACAGAGAACTAGGGTTGCACCGATACCATTCTTTTAAGACTGAGTACAAGTACCGATACTTGTTTTCAAATACTTGCCGATACCAATTACCGATACTTTTTTTTACTGTCATGTGACAGTTTACCAAGCACAATACAGACTAACTATTTAAGATTCCTTGTTTATAATTATGAAGGACTGTAACTAAAAAGACATTATGAAATAATAAAACAGTTTTATTTGTCACAAAGTTCACAGAACATGTTTATAAATAAAAATATTAAGATAAAATATATTAATAACAGCAATAAATAACAAATATAAAATTACAACCAACCAAAAGTGCAATACAGTAAAAAATAGAACAGTGCACTGTTTATTCATGGGGAACAACACTATGGGCTAGATTACATTTGACTGGCAAGCTTTACCAATGATCTCATTACATGTCCTACTCCATTAAAGTCTATGGAATTGGAAATGTGAACAGAGCATTGGTAAAGCTTACCAATCAAATGTTGTCTAAATCTAGTCCTATAATTGTAGGATGAGTGTTCATTGGAATTAACTTAATTTGTCCTATGAGTACTCTTCCTGCAATTATTTAATCTAAGGGTATGGATGTTCCTCAGAGTACAGTATGTTTTGAACATAATTGTGCAAGATGAGAACTAGCAGTAAAAAAGGCAATCAAGCAACAAGAATAGTTTTTCAAAACTTAGTGGCAGGTTCTTTTTAAGGAACAGAACAGAAGCATCTCTGCATGTTCAGCTATTAGTCTGTTTTTGCTATCAGTAAGGAGGTTCGACTCTAAGTTGAACAGTCTTTCACTTTCCACACTACTGCATGGGGCAGAAAGATATTTTTGGGCCATTTTAGCCAGTTCTAGAAATCTCAGTTTATTAACTGCCCAGTACTTCAGGGGTTTGTCTGAACGAGGTACAGTAATCCTACAATAATACAAATAACAACAATTTGTATTGGCAGAACAATAGTAATTTTTAGTTTAGTCTCCACTCCAGCTTAAAATGAAATGGGAACATGCAGTTTGAAAAAACATCACAAGATAGCATATGGGTAGGAAGTGGAGGTATCGGTTTAAGTATCGGTGCATTTAGACGAGTACAAGTACTCATGCAAATACTTGGTATCGGTACCGATACTAGTATCGGTATCGGTGCAACCCTTCAGAGAACCCATGAAATAGACCTCCATTAGGGAAATCATCATATTCAATAAGTGATACTCCCTTCACGTCCCTCTGACATTCGCTGTACTCTGAGAGGAATCGGGCTTCAACAATGCTGAAAAGCGCATATCAACGTAGAAATCTTAGCACAAACTTACTTCACCACCTCCATAGGAGGCAAAGTTTGTAAAACTGAACTGTGGGTGTGGTGAGGGGTGTATTTATAGGCATTTGAGGCTTGGGAAACTTTGCCCCTCCTGGTAGGATTGTATATCCCATATGTCACTAGCTCATGGACTCTTGCCAATTACATGAAAGAAATATATTTTTCAGAAAAAAAACTTTTTTATGCAGATGCTGGCTTGAAGCAGTAACACTAGCTATTCCATAAACTTTATTTAAAGGAACATAATACTTATATGTAGGGTTGCACCGATACCGATACTAGTATCGGTACCGATACCAAGTATTTGCATGAGTACTTGTACTCGTGCAAATGCACCGATACTTAAACCAATACATCCACTTCCTACCCATATGCTACCTTGTGGCGTTTTTTCAAACTGCATGTTCCCATTTACTTTTAAACTGGAGTGGAGACTAAACTAAAAATTGTTTACTACTGTTCTGCCAATACAAATTGCTGTTATTTGTATTATTGTAGTAGAGATCACTGTACCTCGCTCAGACAAACCCCTGAAGTACTGGGCAGTTAATAAACAAATTTCCAGCTCTGGCTAAAATGGCCCATGCAGTATGGTGGAAAGTGAAAGACTGTTCATCTTAGAGTCGAGCCTCCATACAAATGTCAGATTGATGTTATATAACAGCCCTACAACCCAATTGCATCACCCCTTTAAATTTAATATTTTATTGTAATATTTTTTATTTATAAAAATGTTCAGTACACTTTTGACAAATAAAACTGTTTTATTATTTCATAATGTCTTTTGAATTACAGTCCTTTATAATTATAAAGAAGGAATCTTAAATAATTAGTCTGTATTGTGCTTGGTAAACTGTCACATGACATAAAAAAATAGTATCGGTAATTGGTATCGGCGAGTATTTGAAAACAAGTATCGGTACTTGTAATCTGTCATAAAAAAAATGGTATCGGTGCAACCCTACTTATATGCTAAATCACTTGAAAGTGATGTAGCATAACTGTAAAAAGCTGACAGGAAAATATCACCTGAGCATCTCTATGTAAAAAATAAAGATATTTTACCTCACAATCTCCTCAGCTCAGCAGAGTAAGTTCTGTGTAAAAAGTTATAATTCAGCTGCTGCTCAGCTGCTGGTAAAAAAAAAGAAAGAAATGAACAGCAGCCAATCAGCATCAGCAATGCTGAGGTCATGAACACTATTACTGTGATCTCATAAGATTTCACTTAACTCTCATGAGATTTCATAGTAGAACACAAAAATACTCTGGCAAACCTACAGGCGCTTAGGTAAAAACGTATTACTTTATTTGAGACAGTGTACATTCAGCATAAAAAAGCCATAAAATCAAAGCTTCTTAGCAGAAAGCACTTAACTCTCATGAGATTTCATAGTAAACTTCCTTAAACTGAATAGGGAAATAAGATGAGTGTGCATGTAAGCTCACTCCCTTAGCTATCCTGGGACAGACATACTGATTTGCTGCTTAGAAGTCCTTTACAATGGGATATGGCTACTGAGGAATTTTTTAGGTAAAATTATTTTTTACATAGGGATGTTCAGGTGATATTTTCTAGTCAGCTTTTTACAGCTATGCTGCATCACTTTCAAGTGTTTCAACATTTGGGTATCATGGCCCTTTAAGTTTAAGCTGCTGTCCCTCTGCTCTGCTGCATATTGACAGAATATTTATACACTAAGAGTAAACATGCTGCACTATATAATTATGTGCATATCTATACACTGATGAGTATGCTGTACAGTACAATTATGTGAGTATCTATACACTGATGAGTGTGCTGTGCAGTATAATGATGTGAGTATCTATACACTGATGAGTATGCTGTGCAGTATAATGATGTGAGTATCTATACACTGATGAGTGTGCTGTGCAGTATAATGATGTGAGTATCTATACACTGATGAGTATGCTGTACAGTATAATGATGTGAGTACTAATACATGGATGAGTATGCTGTACAGTATAATGATGTGAGTATCAATACATTGAAGAGTTTGCTGTACAGTATAATGATGTGAGTATTAATACATGGATGAGTATGCTGTACAGTATACTTATGTGAGTATCAATACATTGATGGGTATGCTGTACAGTATAATGATGTGAGTATTAATACATTGATATATATGCTGCACAGTATAATGCAGTGAGTATTAATACATTGATGGGTATGCTGTACAGTATAATGATGTGAGTATTAATACATTGATAAATATGCTGTACAGTATAATGATGTGAGTATTAATACATTGATAAATATGCTGTACAGTATAATGATGTGAGTATCAATACATTGATGAGTATGCTGCATAGTATAATAATGATGAATATCCATGCTTATGTATAGACTGGCTGGTTTGTGTCCCCCCATAAATTGTGCCCTGGAGCTCCTGCACTTCACAGATGGTAGTTCCACCCTCTGGTGGGAAGAATAGCAGGGTGGAGCTCTCAACCAGTTGCCATCTTACAATAAGTGGGATGGTTGTGAGCTCTACTGTACATGGAACATTTTACACGTTTACTTGTGATATTTCAACGTGGCATGTTATATGACACCTGTCTTTGTGACACTTTTTTCATAGTGATACGATTCACTTGGTACATTCCATACGGCACACTTTGTATCACAACAATACCCACTTTCATTTTCTAATAAATGTAACTAAAACCTTGTTAAATAATGTGATGTTAGCATTTCATACTAAGGGGCATATCTATCAAGCTCCGTAGGAGCTTGAAGCCCCCTGTTTCTGGCGAGCCTTCAGACTCACCAGAAACACAAGTTATGGAGCAGCGGCCTGAAGACCGCTACTCCATAACCTGTCCACCTGCTCTGAGCAGGCGGAGAGACATCGCCACAATTCAACCCGATCGAGTACGATCAAGTTTATTGACACCCCCCGATTGGCCGTGAATCTGCAGGGGGTGTCGTTGTACCAGCAGCTCACAAGAGCTGCTGGTGCAATGCTAAATACGGAGAGCGTATTGCTCTCCGCATTCAGCGAGGTCTGTCGAACCTGATCTGCACTGTCGTATCAGGTCTGACAGACCTTTGTTAAATAGGCCTCTGAGTCCTTTGTAAGAAATTTATAGAATACTAAATACAAGTGACATATCTATAGAGGAAATAATAGCCAAGTACTCATAGGTGTATACCGCTTGGAAGTATTAAAGAGCCATTGAACACTAAGGGTCTGATGATCTAAACCTCGCCATTTCAGATGTGTTTTTTCTCACTGATCCTCGCAAGGTTTGCCCTGTTGGAATTATCATAAAAAAGAGCCAGTTCCTTGCAAGTGGTGAGATGGCTCCTATTAAAAGTAATGGAGCTTGCTGGAAAGGAAAATTGGCATCATGGAGTGACGTTAGCAGTGAGCAGGGCGGCACTTTAAAAACTAAATCCTGTAGCCACTATAAATCACATTGTGCTGCTTCTGTTTATAGCATCTTAAAACCACCTATATTTTCATATCCATGTATTTGTCTATTAGGGTTATAAATAATTTCAGATAAGTTTACCACCTTTTAGTTGGGGGACAAAAAACTGTGAGATATGTAGTGCGAAAATCTTTACACAATTACACTGGGATTAAAGACACAATTTCATATACGCCTATGTTCAGCCCATTTTCCAAAAACAACAATTGCGCTTTGTATTTTGTACTTTTCTGTGCGAATTTCTTGCTTTTCTTTTTTTTTACATCACGTGTACTTAAATTAGTATTTACGCTGTGCATAGTTAATACGATTAATTCCTGTGTAAATTACATAAATTTTACGTTTTTCATAAAATACGATTTTTAGGTGAAAGGTTCAATTATTAGTTTTGTATGATTAAAATCCAAATTTTATTGTGCAATTTTCAAATGAGAATGCAGTATACGCCCCTTAGTGCATTTTCTCATGGTAAGGAGATACTACTTTACAAAGGTGCACAATAAAATACATAGTTTAAAAATCATACAAAATGAAAAATGTATTTATTCACATAAAAATATGCAGGAAAACAATTGTGTTGTTAAGGAACATCAAAAATTGTAACAAAATTCTTCTTAAAAAAAAAAAAATCATATTTGATAAAAAATGTAAAATTTTATGTAAATTACACAGGAATAAATCCTATTAGATATCCACAGTGTAAATCGTAATTTAAGCACACTGGCTGTGCAAAAAAAGCATACGGCTAGATTACGAGTTTTGCATTATGAGTAAATAAAAGCTTCATAACTATGCTTTTTCACTACCGCTGGTAATACGAGACTTGCAGGTATACCTGTACTGCACACTTTTTTAACCGTCACTCAATATAACTACAGCAGCTTTCAAAAAGTCCTTTTTCAATGGGACTCCCATAGCGCCGGTATTACGAGTTTGCCTGTTCGGCCAAAAAGTGAGCGGTACAGTCCATAACTACAAGATCCATACCGTAAACTGAAAATCAGTAGTTATGGCTATTATGTTACAAAGCCGTAACATAAAACTCATAACTAAAGTGCTAAAAAGTACACTAACAACCATAAACTACCTATTAATAGTGATGTCGCAAATTGTTCGCCGGCGAATAGTTCCCGGCGAACATAGCTTGTTCACGTTCGCAGCGGCGGGCGAACATATGCAATGTTCGATCCGCCCCTATTCGTCATTGAGTAAACTTTGACCCTGTATCTCACAGTCTGCAGACACATTTCAGCCAATCAGCAGCAGACACTCCCTCCCAGACCCTCCCAGCTCCTGGACAGCAGCCATTTTAGATTCATTCGGAAGCTGAATTGTTAGTGAGAGGATGGACAGTGTAGCTGCTGCTGATTTCATAGGGAAATTGATAGCTAGGCTAGTGTATTCAGTGTCCACTACAGTCCTGAAGGACTCATCTGACCTCTGCTGTAAGGACAGCACCCCAAAAAGCCCTTTTTAGGGCTAGAACATCAGTCTTTTTTTTTTTTTTTGCCTGTGTAATTTTGACTGTGAAACATCAGTCTGCTAGTGTAATCTAAATGCAGTTGCCTGCCTGCAGTGCCACCACTCATATCTGTTGTAACAGTAGTGTAAATTTAAAAAAAAAAAACTTTTTTGACTGTGAAACATCAGTCTGCTAGTGTAAGCTAATTGCAGTTACCTGCCTGCCAGCGTGTGTGCCAGGCCCACTTGCCAACTAGTGCCACCACTCATATCTGTTGTAACAGTAGTGTAAATTTAAAAAAAAAAAAACTTTTTTGACTGTGAAACATCATTCTGCTAGTGTAATCTAATTGCAGTTGCCTGCCTGCCAGCGTGTGTGCCAGGCCCACTTGCTAAGTGCCACCACTCATATCTGTTGTAACAGTAGTGTAAATTTAAAAAAAAAAAAAACTTTTTTGACTGTGAAACATCAGTCTGCTAGTGTAATCTAATTGCAGTTGCCTGCCTGCCAGCGTGTGTGCCAGACCCACTTGCCAACTAGTGCCACCACTCATATCTGTTGTAACAGTAGTGTAAATTTAAAAAAAAAAAAACTTTTTTGACTGTGAAACATCAGTCTGCTAGTGTAATCTAATTTCAGTTGCCTGCCAGCATGTGTACCAGGCCCACCTGCCAACTAGTGCCACCACTCATATCTGTTGTAACAGTAGTGTAATTTTTTTAAAAAAAACTTTTTTGACTGTGAAACATCAGTCTGCTACTGTAATCTAATTGTAGTTGCCTGCCTGCCAGCGTGTGTGCCAGGCCCACTTGCCAACTAGTGCCACCACTCATATCTGTTGTAAAAGTAGTGTAAATTTAAAAAAAAAAAACTTTTTTGACTGTAAAACATCAGTCTGCTAGTGTAATCTAATTGCAGTTGCCTGCCTGCCAGCATGTGAGCCAGGCCCACTTGCCAACTAGTGGCACCACTCATATCTGTTGTAAAAGTAGTGTAAATTTTTAAAAAAAAAACTTTTTTGACTGTGAAACATCAGTCTGCTAGTGTAATCTAATTGCAGTTGCCTGCCTGCCTGCCTGCCAGCGTGTGTGCCAGGCTCACTTGCCAACTAGTGCCACCACTCATATCTGTTGTAACAGTAGTGTAAATTTTAAAAAAAAAAACTTTTTTGACTGTGAAACATCAGTCTGCTAGTGTAATCTAATTGCAGTTGCCTGCCTGCCAGCGTGTGTGCCAGGCCCACTTGCCAACTAGTGCCACCACTCATATCTGTTGTAACAGTAGTGTAATTTTTTTAAAAAAAAACTTTTTTGACTGTGAAACATCAGTCTGCTAGTGTAATCTAATTGCAGTTGCCTGCCTGCGTGCCAGGCCCACTTGCCAACTAGTGCCACCACTCATATCTGTTGTAACAGTAGTGTAAATTTAAAAAAAAAAAACTTTTTTGACTGTGAAACATCAGTCTGCTAGTGTAATCTAATTGTAGTTGCCTGCCTGTCAGCGTGTGTGCCAGGCCCACTTGCCAACTAGTGCCACCACTCATATCTGTTGTAACAGTAGTGTAGATTTTAAAAAAAAAACTTTTTTGACTGTGAAACATCAGTCAGTTTTTTTTTTTGCCTGTGTAATTTTGACTGTGAAACATCAGTCTGCTAGTGTAATCTAAATGCAGTTGCCTGCCTGCAGTGCCACCACTCATATCTGTTGTAACAGTAGTGTAAATTTAAAAAAAAAAAAACTTTTTTGACTGTGAAACATCAGTCTGCTAGTGTAATCTAATTGCAGTTGCCTGCCTGCCAGCGTGTGTGCCAGACCCACTTGCCAACTAGTGCCACCACTCATATCTGTTGTAACAGTAGTGTAAATTTAAAAAAAAAACTTTTTTGACTGTGAAACATCAGTCTGCTAGTGTAATCTAATTGCAGTTGCCTGCCTGCCAGCGTGTGTGCCAGGCCCACTTGCCATCTAGTGCCACCACTCATATCTGTTGTAACAGTAGTGTAAATTAAAAAAAAAACTTTTTTGACTGTGAAACATCAGTCTGCTAGTGTAATCTAATTGCAGTTGCCTGCCAGCGTGTGTACCAGGCCCACCTGCCAACTAGTGCCACCACTCATATCTGTTGTAACAGTAGTGCAATTTTTTTTTAAAAAACTTTTTTGACTGTGAAACATCAGTCTGCTACTGTAATCTAATTGTAGTTGCCTGCCTGCCAGCGTGTGTGCCAGGCCCACTTGCCAACTAGTGCCACCACTCATATCTGTTGTAACAGTAGTGTAATTTAAAAAAAAAAAAAAAACTTTTTTGACTGTGAAACATCAGTCTGCTAGTGTAATCTAATAGCAGTTGCCTGCCTGCCAGCGTGTGTGCAAGGCCCACTTGCCAACTAGTGCCACCACTCATATCTGTTGTAACAGTAGTGTAAATTTTTTTTAAAAAAACTTTTTTGACTGTAAAACATCAGTCTGCTAGTGTAATCTAATTGCAGTTGCCTGCCTGCCAGCATGTGAGCCAGGCCCACTTGCCAACTAGTGGCACCACTCATATCTGTTGTAAAAGTAGTGTAATTTTTTTTAAAAAAAACTTTTTTGACTGTGAAACATCAGTCTGCTAGTGTAATCTAATTGCAGTTGCCTGCCTGCCAGCATGTGAGCCAGGCCCACTTGCCAACTAGTGCCACCACTCATATCTGTTGTAACAGTAGTGTAATTTAAAAATAAAAAAAACTTTTTTGACTGTGAAACATCAGTCTGCTAGTGTAATCTAATAGCAGTTGCCTGCCTGCCAGCGTGTGTGCCAGGCCCACTTGCCAACTAGTGCCACCACTCATATCTGTTGTAAAAGTAGTGTAAATTTAAAAAAAAAAAACTTTTTTGACTGTAAAACATCAGTCTGCTAGTGTAATCTAATTGCAGTTGCCTGCCTGCCAGCATGTGAGCCAGGCCCACTTGCCAACTAGTGGCACCACTCATATCTGTTGTAAAAGTAGTGTAAATTTTTTAAAAAAAAACTTTTTTGACTGTGAAACATCAGTCTGCTAGTGTAATCTAATTGCAGTTGCCTGCCTGCCTGCCTGCCAGCGTGTGTGCCAGGCTCACTTGCCAACTAGTGCCACCACTCATATCTGTTGTAACAGTAGTGTAAATTTTAAAAAAAAAAAACTTTTTTGACTGTGAAACATCAGTCTGCTAGTGTAATCTAATTGCAGTTGCCTGCCTGCCAGCGTGTGTGCCAGGCCCACTTGCCAACTAGTGCCACCACTCATATCTGTTGTAACAGTAGTGTAATTTTTTTAAAAAAAAACTTTTTTGACTGTGAAACATCAGTCTGCTAGTGTAATCTAATTTCAGTTGCCTGCCTGCGTGCCAGGCCCACTTGCCAACTAGTGCCACCACTCATATCTGTTGTAACAGTAGTGTAAATTTAAAAAAAAAAAACTTTTTTGACTGTGAAACATCAGTCTGCTAGTGTAATCTAATTGTAGTTGCCTGCCTGTCAGCGTGTGTGCCAGGCCCACTTGCCAACTAGTGCCACCACTCATATCTGTTGTAACAGTAGTGTAGATTTTAAAAAAAAAACTTTTTTGACTGTGAAACATCAGTCAGTTTTTTTTTTTGCCTGTGTAATTTTGACTGTGAAACATCAGTCTGCTAGTGTAATCTAAATGCAGTTGCCTGCCTGCAGTGCCACCACTCATATCTGTTGTAACAGTAGTGTAAATTTAAAAAAAAAAAAACTTTTTTGACTGTGAAACATCAGTCTGCTAGTGTAATCTAATTGCAGTTGCCTGCCTGCCAGCGTGTGTGCCAGACCCACTTGCCAACTAGTGCCACCACTCATATCTGTTGTAACAGTAGTGTAAATTTAAAAAAAAAACTTTTTTGACTGTGAAACATCAGTCTGCTAGTGTAATCTAATTGCAGTTGCCTGCCTGCCAGCGTGTGTGCCAGGCCCACTTGCCATCTAGTGCCACCACTCATATCTGTTGTAACAGTAGTGTAAATTAAAAAAAAAACTTTTTTGACTGTGAAACATCAGTCTGCTAGTGTAATCTAATTGCAGTTGCCTGCCAGCGTGTGTACCAGGCCCACCTGCCAACTAGTGCCACCACTCATATCTGTTGTAACAGTAGTGCAATTTTTTTTTAAAAAACTTTTTTGACTGTGAAACATCAGTCTGCTACTGTAATCTAATTGTAGTTGCCTGCCTGCCAGCGTGTGTGCCAGGCCCACTTGCCAACTAGTGCCACCACTCATATCTGTTGTAACAGTAGTGTAATTTAAAAAAAAAAAAAAAACTTTTTTGACTGTGAAACATCAGTCTGCTAGTGTAATCTAATAGCAGTTGCCTGCCTGCCAGCGTGTGTGCAAGGCCCACTTGCCAACTAGTGCCACCACTCATATCTGTTGTAACAGTAGTGTAAATTTTTTTTAAAAAAACTTTTTTGACTGTAAAACATCAGTCTGCTAGTGTAATCTAATTGCAGTTGCCTGCCTGCCAGCATGTGAGCCAGGCCCACTTGCCAACTAGTGGCACCACTCATATCTGTTGTAAAAGTAGTGTAATTTTTTTAAAAAAAAACTTTTTTGACTGTGAAACATCAGTCTGCTAGTGTAATCTAATTGCAGTTGCCTGCCTGCCAGCATGTGAGCCAGGCCCACTTGCCAACTAGTGCCACCACTCATATCTGTTGTAACAGTAGTGTAATTTAAAAATAAAAAAAACTTTTTTGACTGTGAAACATCAGTCTGCTAGTGTAATCTAATAGCAGTTGCCTGCCTGCCAGCGTGTGTGCCAGGCCCACTTGCCAACTAGTGCCACCACTCATATCTGTTGTAACAGTAGTGTAAATTTTTAAAAAAAAAAACTTCTTTTTTGACTGTGAAACATCAGTCTGCTAGTGTAATCTAATTGCAGTTGCCTGCCTGCCAGCGTGTGTACCAGGCCCACTTGCCAACTAGTGCCACCACTCATATATGTTGTAACAGTAGTGTAAATTAAAAATAAAAACTTTTTTGACTGTTAAACATCAGTCTGCTAGTGTAATATAATTGCAGTTGCCTGCCTGCCAGCGTGTGTGCCAGGCCCACTTGCCAACTAGTGACACAACTCATATCTGTTGTAACAGTAGTGTAAATTTAAAAAAAAAAACTTTTTTGACTGTGACACATCAGTCTGCTAGTGTAATCTAATTGCAGTTGCTTGCCTGCCAGCGTGTGTGCCAGGCCCACTTGCCAACTAGTGCCACCACTCATATCTGTTGTAACAGTAGTGTAAATTTAAAAAAAAAAAACTTTTTTGACTGTAAAACATCAGTCTGCTAGTGTAATATAATTGCAGTTGCCTGCCTGCCAGCATGTGTGCCAGGCCCACTTGCCAACTAGTGCCACCACTCATATCTGTTGTAACAGTAGTGTAAATTTAAAAAAAAAACATTTTTGACTGTGAAACATCAGTCTGCTAGTGTAATCTAATTGCAGTTGCCTGCCTGCCTGCCAGCATGTGTGCCAGGCCCACTTGCCAACTAGTGCCACCACTCATATCTGTTGTAACAGTAGTGTAAATTTAAAAAAAAAACATTTTTGACTGTGAAACATCAGTCTGCTAGTGTAATCTAATTGCAGTTGCCTGCCTGCCAGCGTGTGTGCCAGGCCCACTTGCCAACTAGTGCCACCACTCATATCTGTTGTAACAGTAGTGTAATTTAAAAAAAACAAAACTTTTTTGACTGTAAAACATCAGTCTGCTAGTGTAATCTAATTGCAGTTGCCTGCCTGCCAGCATGTGAGCCAGGCCCACTTGCCAACTAGTGGCACCACTCATATCTGTTGTAAAAGTAGTGTAAATTTTTTTAAAAAAAACTTTTTTGACTGTGAAACATCAGTCTGCTAGTGTAATCTAATTGCATTTGCCTGCCTGCCAGCATGTGAGCCAGGCCCACTTGCCAACTAGTGCCACCACTCATATCTGTTGTAACAGTAGTGTAATTTAAAAAAAAAAAAAAAAACTTTTTTGACTGTGAAACATCAGTCTGCTAGTGTAATCTAATAGCAGTTGCCTGCCTGCCAGCGTGTGTGCCAGGCCCACTTGCCAACTAGTGCCACCACTCATATCTGTTGTAACAGTAGTGTAATTTTTTTTAAAAAAAAACTTTTTTGACTGTGAAACATCAGTCTGCTAGTGTAATCTAATTGCAGTTGCCTGCCTGTGTGCCAGGCCCACTTGCCAACTAGTGCCACCACTCATATCTGTTGTAACAGTAGTGTAAATTTTAAAAAAAAACATTTTTGACTGTGAAACATCAGTCTGCTAGTGTAATCTAATTGCAGTTGCCTGCCTGCCTGCCAGCATGTGTGCCAGGCCCACTTGCCAACTAGTGCCACCACTCATATCTGTTGTAACAGTAGTGTAAATTTTTTTTTAAAAAACTTTTTTGACTGTGAAACATCAGTCTGCTAGTGTAATCTAATTGCAGTTGCCTGCCTGCCAGCGTGTGTGCCAGGCCCACTTGCCAACTAGTGCCACCACTCATATCTGTTGTAACAGTAGTGTAATTTTTAAAAAAAAAAACTTTTTTGACTGTAAAACATCAGTCTGCTAGTGTAATCTAATTGCAGTTGCCTGCCTGCCAGCATGTGAGCCAGGCCCACTTGCCAACTAGTGGCACCACTCATATCTGTTGTAAAAGTAGTGTAAATTTTTTTAAAAAAAACTTTTTTGACTGTGAAACATCAGTCTGCTAGTGTAATCTAATTGCAGTTGCCTGCCTGCCAGCATGTGAGCCAGGCCCACTTGCCAACTAGTGCCACCACTCATATCTGTTGTAACAGTAGTGTAATTTAAAAAAAAAAAAAAAAACTTTTTTGACTGTGAAACATCAGTCTGCTAGTGTAATCTAATAGCAGTTGCCTGCCTGCCAGCGTGTGTGCCAGGCCCACTTGCCAACTAGTGCCACCACTCATATCTGTTGTAACAGTAGTGTAAATTTTTAAAAAAAAAACTTTTTTGACTGTAAAACATCAGTCTGCTAGTGTAATCTAATTGCAGTTGCCTGCCTGCCAGCATGTGAGCCAGGCCCACTTGCCAACTAGTGGCACCACTCATATCTGTTGTAACAGTAGTGTAAATTTAAAAAAAAAACATTTTTGACTGTGAAACATCAGTCTGCTAGTGTAATCTAATTGCAGTTGCCTGCCTGCCTGCCAGCATGTGTGCCAGGCCCACTTGCCAACTAGTGCCACCACTCATATCTGTTGTAACAGTAGTGTAAAAATTTTTTAAAAAAACTTTTTTGACTGTGAAACATCAGTCTGCTAGTGTAATCTAATTGCAGTTGCCTGCCTGCCAGCGTGTGTGCCAGGCCCACTTGCCAACTAGTGCCACCACTCATATCTGTTGTAACAGTAGTGTAATTTTTTAAAAAAAAAACTTTTTTGACTGTAAAACATCAGTCTGCTAGTGTAATCTAATTGCAGCTGCCTGCCTGCCAGCATGTGAGCCAGGCCCACTTGCCAACTAGTGGCACCACTCATATCTGTTGTAAAAGTAGTGTAAATTGTTTTTTAAAAAAACTTTTTTGACTGTGAAACATCAGTCTGCTAGTGTAATCTAATTGCAGTTGCCTGCCTGCCAGCATGTGAGCCAGGCCCACTTGCCAACTAGTGCCACCACTCATATCTGTTGTAACAGTAGTGTAATTTAAAAAAAAAAAAAAACTTTTTTGACTGTGAAACATCAGTCTGCTAGTGTAATCTAATAGCAGTTGCCTGCCTGCCAGCGTGTGTGCCAGGCCCACTTGCCAACTAGTGCCACCACTCATATCTGTTGTAACAGTAGTGTAAATTTTTTTAAAAAAAACTTTTTTGACTGTAAAACATCAGTCTGCTAGTGTAATCTAATTGCAGTTGCCTGCCTGCCAGCATGTGAGCCAGGCCCACTTGCCAACTAGTGGCACCACTCATATCTGTTGTAAAAGTAGTGTAAATTTTTTTAAAAAAAACTTTTTTGACTGTGAAACATCAGTCTGCTGGTGTAATCTAATTCCAGTTGCCTGCCTGCCTGCCAGCGTGTGTGCAAGGCTCACTTGCAAACTAGTGCCACCACTCATATCTGTTGTAACAGTAGTGTAAATTTAAAAAAAAAAAACTTTTTTGACTGTGAAACATCAGTCTGCTAGTGTAATCTAATTGCAGTTGCCTGCCTGCCAGCGTGTGTGCCAGGCCCACTTGCCAACTAGTGCCACCACTCATATCTGTTGTAACAGTAGTGTAATTTTTTAAAAAAAAAACTTTTTTGACTGTGAAACATCAGTCTGCTAGTGTAATCTAATTGCAGTTGCCTGCCTGCGTGCCAGGCCCACTTGCCAACTAGTGCCACCACTCATATCTGTTGTAACAGTAGTGTAAATTTAAAAAAAACAAAACTTTTTTGACTGTGAAACATCAGTCTGCTAGTGTAATCTAATTGTAGTTGCCTGCCTGCCAGCGTGTGTGCCAGGCCCACTTGCCAACTAGTGCCACCACTCATATCTGTTGTAACAGTAGTGTAAATTTTTTTAAAAAAAACTTTTTTGACTGTGAAACATCAGTCTGCTAGTGTAATCTAATTGCAGTTGCCTGCCTGCCAGCGTGTGTACCAGGCCCACTTGCCAATTAGTGCCACCACTCATATATGTTGTAACAGTAGTGTAAATTAAAAATAAAAACTTTTTTGACTGTGAAACATCAGTCTGCTAGTGTAATCTAATTGCAGTTGCCTGCCTGCCAGCGTGTGTGCCAGGCCCACTTGCCAACTAGTGACACAACTCATATCTGTTGTAACAGTAGTGTAAATTTAAAAAAAAAACTTTTTTGACTGTGACACATCAGTCTGCTAGTGTAATCTAATTGCAGTTGCTTGCCTGCCAGCGTGTGTGCCAGGCCCACTTGCCAACTAGTGCCACCACTCATATCTGTTGTAACAGTAGTGTAAATTTAAAAAAAAAACTTTTTTGACTGTAAAACATCAGTCTGCTAGTGTAATATAATTGCAGTTGCCTGCCTGCCAGCATGTGTGCCAGGCCCACTTGCCAACTAGTGCCACCACTCATATCTGTTGTAACAGTAGTGTAAATTTAAAAAAAAAACTTTTTTGACTGTGAAACATCAGTCTGCTAGTGTAATCTAATTGCAGTTGCCTGCCTGCCAGCATGTGTGCCAGGCCCACTTGCCAACTAGTGCCACCACTCATATCTGTTGTAACAGTAGTGTACATTTTTAAAAAAAAAACTTTTTTGACTGTGAAACATCAGTCTGCTAGTTTAATCTAATTGCAGTTGCCTGCCTGCCAGCGTGTGTGCCAGGCCCACTTGCCAACTAGTGCCACCACTCATATCTGTTGTAACAGTAGTGTAATTTTTTTTTAAAAAAAAAACTTTTTTGACTGTGAAACATCAGTCTGCTAGTGTAATCTAATTGCAGTTGCCTGCCTGCCAGCGTGTGTGCCAGGCCCACTTGCCAACTAGTGCCACCACTCATATCTGTTGTAACAGTAGTGTAAATTTTTTAAAGAAATTTTTTTTTTGGACTGTGAAACATCAGTCTGCTAGTGTAATCTAATTGTAGTTGCCTGCCTGCCTGCCAGCGTGTGTGCCAGGCCCACTTGCCAACTAGTGCCACCACTCATATCTGTTGTAACAGTAGTGTAAATTTAAAAAAAAAAAACTTTTTTGACTGTGAAACATCAGTCTGCTAGTGTAATCTAATTGCAGTTGCCTGCCTGCCAGCATGTGTGCCAGGCCCACTTGCCTACTAGTGCCACCACTCACATCTGTTGTAACAGTAGTGTAAATTAAAAAAAAAAACTTTTTTGACTGTGAAACATCAGTCTGCTAGTGTAATCTAATTGCAGTTGCCTGCCTGCCAGCGTGTGTGCCAGGCCCACTTGCCAACTAGTGCCACCACTCATATCTGTTGTAACAGTAGTGTAAATATTTTAAAAAAAAATATGACTGTGAAACATCAGTCTGCTAGTGTAATCTAATTGCAGTTGCCTGCCTGCCAGCGTGTGCCAGGCCCACTTGCCACCTCGTGCCACCACTCACATCTGTTGTAACAGTAGTGTAAATTTAAAAAAAAACTTTTTTGACTGTGACACATCAGTCTGCTAGTGTAATCTAATTGCAGTTGCTTGCCTGCCAGCGTGTGTGCCAGGCCCACTTGCCAACTAGTGCCACCACTCATATCTGTTGTAACAGTAGTGTAAATTTAAAAAAAAAACTTTTTTGACTGTAAAA
Source organism: Bombina bombina (assembly GCF_027579735.1). Taxonomy (NCBI): domain Eukaryota; kingdom Metazoa; phylum Chordata; class Amphibia; order Anura; family Bombinatoridae; genus Bombina; species Bombina bombina. Next base: position 344,085,354 of record NC_069499.1, read on the forward strand.
CATCAGTCTGCTAGTGTAATATAATTGCAGTTGCCAGCATGTGTGCCAGGCCCACTTGCCAACTAGTGCCACCACTCATATCTGTTGTAACAGTAGTGTAAATTTAAAAAAAAAACATTTTTGACTGTGAAACATCAGTCTGCTAGTGTAATCTAATTGCAGTTGCCTGCCTGCCAGCATGTGTGCCAGGCCCACTTGCCAACTAGTGCCACCACTCATATCTGTTGTAACAGTAGTGTAAATTTTTTAAAAAAAAACTTTTTTGACTGTGAAACATCAGTCTGCTAGTGTAATCTAATTGCAGTTGCCTGCCTGCCAGCGTGTGTGCCAGGCCCACTTGCCAACTAGTGCCACCACTCATATCTGTTGTAACAGTAGTGTAAATTTTTTAAAGAAAAATTTTTTTTTGGACTGTGAAACATCAGTCTGCTAGTGTAATCTAATTGTAGTTGCCTGCCTGCCTGCCAGCGTGTGTGCCAGGCCCACTTGCCAACTAGTGCCACCACTCATATCTGTTGTAACAGTAGTGTAAATTTAAAAAAAAAAACTTTTTTGACTGTGAAACATCAGTCTGCTAGTGTAATCTAATTGCAGTTGCCTGCCTGCCAGCATGTGTGCCAGGCCCACTTGCCTACTAGTGCCACCACTCATATCTGTTGTAACAGTAGTGTAAATTAAAAAAAAAAACTTTTTTGACTGTGAAACATCAGTCTGCTAGTGTAATCTAATTGCAGTTGCCTGCCTGCCAGCGTGTGTGCCAGGCCCACTTGCCAACTAGTGCCACCACTCATATCTGTTGTAACAGTAGTGTAAATTTTTTAAAGAAAATTTTTTTTTGGACTGTGAAACATCAGTCTGCTAGTGTAATCTAATTGTAGTTGCCTGCCTGCCTGCCAGCGTGTGTGCCAGGCCCACTTGCCAACTAGTGCCACCACTCATATCTGTTGTAACAGTAGTGTAAATTTTAAAAAAAAAACTTTTTTGACTGTGAAACATCAGTCTGCTAGTGTAATCTAATTGCAGTTGCCTGCCTGCCAGCATGTGTGCCAGGCCCACTTGCCTACTAGTGCCACCACTCATATCTGTTGTAACAGTAGTGTAAATTAAAAAAAAAAACTTTTTTGACTGTGAAACATCAGTCTGCTAGTGTAATCTAATTGCAGTTGCCTGCCTGCCAGCGTGTGTGCCAGGCCCACTTGCCAACTAGTGCCACCACTCATATCTGTTGTAACAGTAGTGTAAATATTTAAAAAAAAATTTGACTGTGAAACATCAGTCTGCTAGTGTAATCTAATTGCAGTTGCCTGCCTGCCAGCGTGTGCCAGGCCCACTTGCCACCTCGTGCCACCACTCATATCTGTTGTAACAGTAGTGTAAATTTAAAAAAAAACTTTTTTGACTGTGACACATCAGTCTGCTAGTGTAATCTAATTGCAGTTGCCTGCCTGCCAGCGTGTGTGCCAGGCCCACTTGCCAACTAGTGCCACCACTCATATCTGTTGTAACAGTAGTGTAAATTTAAAAAAAAAAACTTTTTTGACTGTAAAACATCAGTCTGCTAGTGTAATATAATTGCAGTTGCCTGCCTGCCTGCCAGCATGTGTGCCAGGCCCACTTGCCAACTAGTGCCACCACTCATATCTGTTGTAACAGTAGTGTAAATTTAAAAAAAAAACATTTTTGACTGTGAAACATCAGTCTGCTAGTGTAATCTAATTGCAGTTGCCTGCCTGCCAGCATGTGTGCCAGGCCCACTTGCCAACTAGTGCCACCACTCATATCTGTTGTAACAGTAGTGTAAATTTTTTTAAAAAAAACTTTTTTGACTGTGAAACATCAGTCTGCTAGTGTAATCTAATTGCAGTTGCCTGCCTGCCAGCGTGTGTGCCAGGCCCACTTGCCAACTAGTGCCACCACTCATATCTGTTGTAACAGTAGTGTAAATTTTTTAAAGAAAAATTTTTTTTGGACTGTGAAACATCAGTCTGCTAGTGTAATCTAATTGTAGTTGCCTGCCTGCCTGCCAGCGTGTGTGCCAGGCCCACTTGCCAACTAGTGCCACCACTCATATCTGTTGTAACAGTAGTGTAAATTTAAAAAAAAAAACTTTTTTGACTGTGAAACATCAGTCTGCTAGTGTAATCTAATTGCAGTTGCCTGCCTGCCAGCATGTGTGCCAGGCCCACTTGCCTACTAGTGCCACCACTCATATCTGTTGTAACAGTAGTGTAAATTAAAAAAAAAAACTTTTTTGACTGTGAAACATCAGTCTGCTAGTGTAATCTAATTGCAGTTGCCTGCCTGCCAGCGTGTGTGCCAGGCCCACTTGCCAACTAGTGCCACCACTCATATCTGTTGTAACAGTAGTGTAAATTTTTTAAAGAAAATTTTTTTTTGGACTGTGAAACATCAGTCTGCTAGTGTAATCTAATTGTAGTTGCCTGCCTGCCTGCCAGCGTGTGTGCCAGGCCCACTTGCCAACTAGTGCCACCACTCATATCTGTTGTAACAGTAGTGTAAATTTAAAAAAAAAAACTTTTTTGACTGTGAAACATCAGTCTGCTAGTGTAATCTAATTGCAGTTGCCTGCCTGCCAGCATGTGTGCCAGGCCCACTTGCCTACTAGTACCACCACTCATATCTGTTGTAACAGTAGTGTAAATTAAAAAAAAAAACTTTTTTGACTGTGAAACATCAGTCTGCTAGTGTAATCTAATTGCAGTTGCCTGCCTGCCAGCGTGTGTGCCAGGCCCACTTGCCAACTAGTGCCACCACTCATATCTGTTGTAACAGTAGTGTAAATATTTAAAAAAAAATTTGACTGTGAAACATCAGTCTGCTAGTGTAATCTAATTGCAGTTGCCTGCCTGCCAGCGTGTGCCAGGCCCACTTGCCACCTCGTGCCACCACTCATATCTGTTGTAACAGTAGTGTAAATTTAAAAAAAAACTTTTTTGACTGTGACACATCAGTCTGCTAGTGTAATCTAATTGCAGTTGCTTGCCTGCCAGCGTGTGTGCCAGGCCCACTTGCCAACTAGTGCCACCACTCATATCTGTTGTAACAGTAGTGTAAATTTAAAAAAAAAAACTTTTTTGACTGTAAAACATCAGTCTGCTAGTGTAATATAATTGCAGTTGCCTGCCTGCCTGCCAGCATGTGTGCCAGGCCCACTTGCCAACTAGTGCCACCACTCATATCTGTTGTAACAGTAGTGTAAATTTAAAAAAAAAACATTTTTGACTGTGAAACATCAGTCTGCTAGTGTAATCTAATTGCAGTTGCCTGCCTGCCAGCATGTGTGCCAGGCCCACTTGCCAACTAGTGCCACCACTCATATCTGTTGTAACAGTAGTGTAAATTTTTTTAAAAAAAACTTTTTTGACTGTGAAACATCAGTCTGCTAGTGTAATCTAATTGCAGTTGCCTGCCTGCCAGCGTGTGTGCCAGGCCCACTTGCCAACTAGTGCCACCACTCATATCTGTTGTAACAGTAGTGTAAATTTTTTAAAGAAAAATTTTTTTTGGACTGTGAAACATCAGTCTGCTAGTGTAATCTAATTGTAGTTGCCTGCCTGCCTGCCAGCGTGTGTGCCAGGCCCACTTGCCAACTAGTGCCACCACTCATATCTGTTGTAACAGTAGTGTAAATTTAAAAAAAAAAACTTTTTTGACTGTGAAACATCAGTCTGCTAGTGTAATCTAATTGCAGTTGCCTGCCTGCCAGCATGTGTGCCAGGCCCACTTGCCTACTAGTGCCACCACTCATATCTGTTGTAACAGTAGTGTAAATTAAAAAAAAAAACTTTTTTGACTGTGAAACATCAGTCTGCTAGTGTAATCTAATTGCAGTTGCCTGCCTGCCAGCGTGTGTGCCAGGCCCACTTGCCAACTAGTGCCACCACTCATATCTGTTGTAACAGTAGTGTAAATTTTTTAAAGAAAATTTTTTTTTGGACTGTGAAACATCAGTCTGCTAGTGTAATCTAATTGTAGTTGCCTGCCTGCCTGCCAGCGTGTGTGCCAGGCCCACTTGCCAACTAGTGCCACCACTCATATCTGTTGTAACAGTAGTGTAAATTTAAAAAAAAAAACTTTTTTGACTGTGAAACATCAGTCTGCTAGTGTAATCTAATTGCAGTTGCCTGCCTGCCAGCATGTGTGCCAGGCCCACTTGCCTACTAGTGCCACCACTCATATCTGTTGTAACAGTAGTGTAAATTAAAAAAAAAAACTTTTTTTACTGTGAAACATCAGTCTGCTAGTGTAATCTAATTGCAGTTGCCTGCCTGCCAGCGTGTGTGCCAGGCCCACTTGCCAACTAGTGCCACCACTCATATCTGTTGTAACAGTAGTGTAAATATTTAAAAAAAAATTTGACTGTGAAACATCAGTCTGCTAGTGTAATCTAATTGCAGTTGCCTGCCTGCCAGCGTGTGCCAGGCCCACTTGCCACCTCGTGCCACCACTCATATCTGTTGTAACAGTAGTGTAAATTTAAAAAAAAACTTTTTTGACTGTGACACATCAGTCTGCTAGTGTAATCTAATTGCAGTTGCTTGCCTGCCAGCGTGTGTGCCAGGCCCACTTGCCAACTAGTGCCACCACTCATATCTGTTGTAACAGTAGTGTAAATTTAAAAAAAAAAACTTTTTTGACTGTAAAACATCAGTCTGCTAGTGTAATATAATTGCAGTTGCCTGCCTGCCTGCCAGCATGTGTGCCAGGCCCACTTGCCAACTAGTGCCACCACTCATATCTGTTGTAACAGTAGTGTAAATTTAAAAAAAAAACATTTTTGACTGTGAAACATCAGTCTGCTAGTGTAATCTAATTGCAGTTGCCTGCCTGCCAGCATGTGTGCCAGGCCCACTTGCCAACTAGTGCCACCACTCATATCTGTTGTAACAGTAGTGTAAATTTTTTTAAAAAAAACTTTTTTGACTGTGAAACATCAGTCTGCTAGTGTAATCTAATTGCAGTTGCCTGCCTGCCAGCGTGTGTGCCAGGCCCACTTGCCAACTAGTGCCACCACTCATATCTGTTGTAACAGTAGTGTAAATTTTTTAAAGAAAAATTTTTTTTGGACTGTGAAACATCAGTCTGCTAGTGTAATCTAATTGTAGTTGCCTGCCTGCCTGCGTGTGTGCCAGGCCCACTTGCCAACTAGTGCCACCACTCATATCTGTTGTAACAGTAGTGTAAATTTAAAAAAAAAAACTTTTTTGACTGTGAAACATCAGTCTGCTAGTGTAATCTAATTGCAGTTGCCTGCCTGCCAGCATGTGTGCCAGGCCCACTTGCCTACTAGTGCCACCACTCATATCTGTTGTAACAGTAGTGTAAATTAAAAAAAAAAACTTTTTTGACTGTGAAACATCAGTCTGCTAGTGTAATCTAATTGCAGTTGCCTGCCTGCCAGCGTGTGTGCCAGGCCCACTTGCCAACTAGTGCCACCACTCATATCTGTTGTAACAGTAGTGTAAATATTTAAAAAAAAAAATTGACTGTGAAACATCAGTCTGCTAGTGTAATCTAATTGCAGTTGCCTGCCTGCCAGCGTGTGCCAGGCCCACTTGCCACCTCGTGCCACCACTCATATCTGTTGTAACAGTAGTGTAAATTTAAAAAAAAAATTTTTTTGACTGTGAAACATTAGTCTGATTGTGTAATCTAATTGCAGCTGCCTGCTTGCCAGCATCTGTGCCAGGCTCACAGCGTATACTGTGCCCACTTGCCCAGTGCCACCACTCATATCTTGTTTAATAGTAGTGTAAGTGTACATTTAAAAAAAAAAAAACTTTTTGGATTGTGAAACATCAGTCTGCTTTTTTGTGTCAGGCTCACAGCGTATACTGTGCCCACTTGCCCAGTGCCACCAATCATATCTTGTTTAATAGTAGTGTAAGTGTACATTTAAAAAAAAATGACAGGCAGAGGCAGGCCACTCCGCATGGGGCCGTCGTGGTTGTGGTGCTGTGATTCCCTTTGATCCTACAATAATGCCCAGTGTTCAGAGGCCACGTACCATGAACGCGAAAAGTTCTGAGGACCTAGTTGACTGGCTAACACAGGACACACAATCTTCTACAGCTTCCGCTCGGAACCTTGACGCACCATCCACCTCCAGCTTAGCTTCAGGCACCTCTCAAGTGATCACTCGCCCGCCTGCCGCCACCACCACCAACACTAGCACCACAGCCGCTTCACTTGATCTGTCAGAGGAGTTATTGACACATCAGTTGGAAGAAATGAGTGATGCGCAACCATCATTAACAGAGGATGTAGATAACAGTGATATGTCTCAGTAAGGCAGCATTACAGACATGGACGAACGGTGTGATGATGTTGTACCCACTGCTGCTTCCTTTGTTAATTTGTCAGATACAAGTGAAGCGGTTGATGATGATGCATCTGTGGATGTCACATGGGTGCCCGCTAGAAGAGAAGAAGAAGAGGGGGAAAGTTCAGATGGGGAGACAGAGAGGAGGAGGAGACGAGTTGGAAGCAGGGGGAGGTCATCGCAAGGAGCTAGTGGCACAGTCAGAGAGCGTGCATCGGCACCCAGGGTCAGCCAGACAGCACGCCAATCAACGCATGCTGTTGCCACCACCAGAATGCCGTCATCGCAGAGCTCAGCAGTGTGGCATTTTTTTTGTGTGTCTGCCTCTGACAACAGCGATGCCATTTGCAACCTGTGCCAAAAGAAATTGAGTAGTGGGAAGTCCAACATCCACCTAGGTACAACTGCTTTGCGAAGGCACATGATCTCACATCACAAACGCCGATGGGATGAACACATGAGTAGAAGCAGCACACAAACTCAAAGCCGCCATCCTCCTCCTGGTCCAGCATCTTCAGCCACATCAACCACTGCTGTCTTCCTTGCCCCCTCTCAACCATCCGCCACTCCGTCTCTCTTCCGTAGCAGTTCCTGCTCACAGTCAGGTGTCTGTCAAGGACATGTTTGAGCGTAAGAAGCCAATGTCCCAAAGTCACCCCCTTGCCCGGCGTCTGACAGCTGGCTTGTCTGAACTCTTAGCCCGCCAGCTTTTACCATACAAGCTGGTGGAGTCTGAGGCGTTCAAAAAATTTGTAGCTATTGGGACACCGCAGTGGAAGGTACCCGGCCGAAATTTCTTTGCACAAAAAGCAATCCCCAACCTGTACTCGATTGTATGAAAGGAAGTAATGGCATGTCTGGCACACAGTGTTGGGGCAAGGGTCCATCTGACCACTGATATCTGGTCTGCAAAGCATGGTCAGGGCAGGTATATCACCTACACTGCGCATTGGGTAAACCTGCTGACGGCTGCCAAGCATGGAATGCCTGGCTCTGCAGAGGAGTTGCTGCCACCTCCTCTAATCTTCCTACTCCATCCTCTTCCATAACCTCCTCGGCTGAGTCCTCTTCTGCTGCTGCGTCTTGCTCCACATCAACGGCACTCCCCCAGCTCCCCAGGTACTATTCCACATCCCGGATACGGCAGTGTCACGCCGTTTTGGGGTTGACTTGCCTGAAGGCAGAGAGTCACACCGGAACAGCACTCCTGTCCGCCCTGAATGCACAGGTGGATCAGTGGCTGACTCCGCACCAACTGGAGATCGGCAAAGTGGTTTCTGACAACGGAAGTAATTTGTTGGCGGCATTGAAATTGGGCAAGTTGACACATGTGCCGTGCATGGCACATGTATGTAATCTGATCGTACAACGCTGTGCATAAGTACCCAGGCTTACAGGACGTCCTGAAGCAGGCCAGGAAGGTGTGTGGCCATTTCAGGCATTCCTACACGGCCATGGCGAATTTTGCAGATATCCAGCGGCGAAACAACATGCCAGTGAGGCGCTTGATTTGCGACAGCCCGACACGTTGCAATTCAACACTCCTAATGTTCGACCGCCTACTCCAACAAGAAAAAGCCGTTAATGAGTATTTGTATGACCGGGGGTGCTAGGACAGCCTCTGCGGAGCTGGGGATTTTTTTGCCATGTTACTGGACGCTCATGCGCAATGCCTGTAGGCTCATGCGTCCTTTTGAGGAGGTGACAAACCTAGTCAGTCGCACCGAAGGCACCATCAGCGACATCATACCATTTGTTTTCTTCCTGGAGCGTGCCCTGCAAAGAGTGCTGGATCAGGCCGTAGATGAGCGTGAAGAGGAAGAGTTGTGGTCACCATCACCACCAGAAACAGCCTTATCAGCATCGCTTGCTGGACTAGCGGAACGCTGGAAGAGGATTGTGAGGAAGAGGAGTCCGAGGAGGAATGTGGCTTTGAGGAGGAGGAGGAAGACCAACCACAACAGGCATCCCAGGGTGCTCATTGTCACCTATCTTGTACCAGTGGTGTTGTACGTGGCTGGGGGGAAGAAGATACCTTCAGTGAGATCACTGAGGACGAGGAACGGGACATGAGTAGCTCGGCATCCAACCTTGTGCAAATGGGGTCTTTCATGCTGTCGTGCCTGTTGAGTGACCCTCGTATAAAAAAGCTGAAGGAGAAGGACCTGTACTGGGTGTCCACGCTACTAGACCCCCGGTATAAGCATAAAGTGCCTGAAATGTTACCAAATTCCCGCAAGTTGGAAAGGATGCAGCAGTTCCAAAATAAATTAAAAAGTATGCTTTACACAGCGTATAATGGTGATGTCACAGCACAACAGGAATCTAACAGGGGAAGAGGTGAAAGTAATCCTCCGACACCCACGACCACGCCGGCAAGGACAGGACGCTTTACAGACGTGTTGTTGATGTAGGACATGCAGAGCTTTTTAACTCCTATGCATCGCCACAGCCCTTCGGGGTCCACCCTCAGAGAACGACTCGACCGACAGGTAGCAGACTATCTCGCCTTAACTGCAGATCTCGACACTGAGGAGCGATGAACCCCTTGACTACTGGGTGTGCAGGCTTGACCTGTGGTCTGAGCTATCCCAATTTGCGATAGAACTTCAGGCCTGACCTGCTTCAAGTGTCCTGTCAGAAAGGACCTTCAGTGCAGCAGGAGGTATTGTCACTGAGAAGAGAAGTCGCCTAGGTCAAAAAAGTCTAGATTACATCACCTTTATTAAGATGAATGAGGGATGGATCCCGAAGTGACTGACATTGGGCGATACATTCGAGTAAAAAAGGCCTAATGAGATGATCTGCCTTGGGATATAAATGGTCCACAAGCTGCTGTATGTTATCTTCGAATGCCGGATGACTTGCGTGACTTATCCGCCACCAACTAGGGTTCAAGCCGCAATGTTTTAGGGCACTTTCTGCCAGGGAAACAAACATCAATTTTTCTGGCCGCTGCTACAGCAGCGGCTGCAACAATACCTAATTTTTCAGGCATGTGTACATGCCAAATTTTTCTGGCCTCTGGTGCTGCACTGTGGCTTCAAAAAACAAAACAAAAAAAAGCACGTAACAGGGATTAAAGTGATAGGAATAGTACTACTTAACACACCACTCCTATCTGGTGGCACATTAGATTGCACGCGCAGTGCCCCAATATTTGAAGTAGGAGGACCGACCAAGCATCTTTTTCAATCTCCAGGTTCCTAAAATCGATACCATATACACGTCCCGTGATAGGGGACATAACAGGAATTAAACTGATAAGAATAGTACTACTTAACACACCACTCATATCTGGTGGCACATTAGATTGCACGCGCAGTGCCCCAAATTTGAAGTAGGAGGACCGACCAAGCATATTTTTCCATCTCCCGGTTCCTAAAATCCATGCCATATACACGTCCCCTGATAGGGGACACCGCAGTGGAAGGTACCCGGCCGAAATTTCTTTGCACAAAAGGCAATCCCCAACCTGTACTTGATTGTGCAAAAGGAAGTAACCTTACCATGGGTCCCAGACCGCACGTCTTGTAATTCTCTGTCTGGGAAATTATCTATCTATCTATCTATCTATCTATCTATCTATTTATTTATCAAATCTATCTATCGTATCTAACAAATGTATCTATTGCATCTATTGATCTATCTATCTAATCTATGTATCTATCTACCTATCAAATCTATCTATCTCGTAGCCGGAACGACCAAGCATCTTTTTCCATCTCCCGGTTCCTAAAATCCATGCCATATACACGTCCCCTGATAGGGGACGTAACAGGGATTAAAATGATAAGAATAGTACTACTTAACACACCACTCTATCTGGTGGCACAGTAGATTGCACGCGCAGTGCCCCAAATTTGAAGTAGGAGGACTGACCAAGCATCTTTTTCCATCTCCCGGTTCCTAAAATCCATGCCATTTACACGTCCCCTGATAGGGGACACCGCAGTGGAAGGTACCCGGCCGAAATTTCTTTGCACAAAAGGCAATCCTCAACCTGTACTCGATTGTGCAAAAGGAAGTAACCTTACCATGGGTCACAGACCGCACGTCTTGTAATTCTCTGTCTGGGAAATTATCTATCTATCAAATCTATCTATCTATCAAATCTATCTATCTATCAAATCTATCTATCTATCTATCGTATCTATCAAATGTATCTATTGCATCTATTGATCTATCTATCTAATCTATGTATCTATCTATCTATCTATCAAATCTATCTATCTCGTGGCCGGACTGACCAAGCATCTTTTTCCATCTCCCGGTTCCTAAAATCCATGCCATATACACGTTCCCTGATAGGGGACATAAACAGGTATTAAACTGATAAGAATAGTACTAGTTAACACACCACTCATATCTGGTGGCACAGTAGATTGCATGCGCAGTGCCCCAAATTTGAAGTAGGAGGACCGACCAAGCATCTTTTTCCATCTCCCAGTTCCTAAAATCCATACCATATACACGTCCCCTGATAGGGGACGTAACAGGGATTAAACTGATAATAATAGTACTACTTAACACACCACTCATATCTGGTGGCACAGTAGATTGCATGCGGTGCTCTGACAAAATGCAGAAGGACATTTGGCAGTCGGACATTTGGCAGACGGACATTTGGCAGACGGACATTTGGCCGACAGGCAGAAAGCAAAAGAATTTTCCGATTTCGTCCGAGGGCAGATACGTTCCAGAGTGCTCTGTTGTAATCAGAGCCTCGGGCACCGCAACTGCCTCTGGGAACCTTACCATGGGTCACAGACCGCACGTCTTGTAATTCTCTGTCTGGGAAATTATCTATCTATCAAATCTATCTATTGATCTATCAAATCTATCTATCTATTGTATCTTTCAAATGTATCTATTGCATCTAATGATCTATCTATCTAATCTATGTATCTATCTATCTATCAAATCTATCTATCGCGTGGCAATGGGGAGTTTGCGGTTGTGCAAATGGACTGTTTGCGGTTGTTTGCGGTGCGTTAAACGGGGAGTTTGGTCTGTCACTGTGAAGCGGGCGTAACCCTTACACTACCCGATCGATACAACATCATACCTAATGTTTTAAAGCACGTTATTCCAAACAATTTAGGAATGTTAGGTGATTTATGCGCTTTATGGATTAAAACCAGACTCTGGGAGGTAGTTATCAAGCCGTCAACCTCAAATACTCTGGAATTCCGCAACGTATTTGTGGCGAGGCTGATTCGCCTTAGTTATCAAAGGCTAGAGACCGGCAAAAGTAGAATTTTGTGATGTAAGCTTCGATCCGCCGGACTCAGTCCGACACAGATCGACGTCACTCCAGATGTTCCGCACACAAGTGCGGCACAATCTGACTACTTTTGCTAGTTATCAAAAAACTAGCAGGTACGCTCAGCACTTTTCCGGCCCAGCGTACCTGGTTTTCAATCCGCCGCCCTGGACGCGGCGGATCCCATAGGAATCAATGGGAGTCTGACCATAGCGAAAGTGCATGTTCGCTGCTGCCCGACATCCCATTGATTTCTATGGGAGATGTCTACACCTAACACCCTAAACATGTACCCCGAGTCTAAACACCCCTAATCTGCCCCCCCCCTACACCGCCGCAACTAAATAAAGTTATTACCCCCTAAACCGCCGCTCCCGGAGCCCACCACAAGCTACTCTATACATATTAACCCCTAAACCGCCGCTCCCTGACCCTGCCGCAATTATAATAAATGTATTAACCCCTAAACCGCCGCTCCCGGACACCGCCGCAACCTACATTATACCTATTAACTCCTATCCTGCCCCCCCTATACTGCCGCCGTCTATAATAAAGTTATTAACCCCTATCCTGCCGATCCCGCACCTCGCCGCAACTAAATAAATAGTTTAACCCCTAAACCGCCGCTCCCGGACCCCGCCGCAACCTATATTAAACTTATTAACCCCTAATCTGCCCCCCCTACACCGTCACCACCTATAATACATTTATTAACCCCTATCCTGCCCCCCTACACCGCCGCCACTGTAATAAATGTATTAACCCCTAAACCTAAGTCTAACCCTAACACCCCCTAACTTAAATATTAATTAAATTAATCTAAATAATATTTCTATTATTAACTAAATAAATCCTATTTAAAACTAAATATTTACCTTTAAAATAAACCCTAATATAGCTACAATATAAATAATAATTATATTGTAGCTATCTTAGGATTTATTTTTATTTTACAGGCATCTTTCAATTTATTTTAACTAGGTACAATAGCTATTAAATAGTTATTAACTATTTAATAGCTTACCTAGCTAAAATAAACTGAAATTTACCTGTAAAATAAATCCTAACCTAAGTTACAATTACACCTAACACTACACTACACTTTAATAAATTATTTCTATTTAAAACTAAATACTTACCTGTAAAATAAACCCTAAGATAGCTACAATGTAATTAATAATTACATTGTAGCTATTTTAGGATTTATATTTATTTTACAGGTAACTTTGTATTTATTTTAGCTAGTTAGAATAGTTATTAAATAGTTATTAACTATTTAATAACTACCTAAAGAAATACAAAATTACCTGTAAAATAAATCCTAACCTAAGTTACAATTAAACCTAGCACTACACTATCATTACATTAATTAAATAAATTAACTACAAATAACTACAATTAAATACAATTACATAAACTAACTAAAGTACAAAAAATAAAAAAAGCTAAGTTACAAAAAATAAAAAAAATAAGTTACAATCATTTAAAAAATATTACAACAATTTTAAGCTAATTACACCTAATCTAAGCCCCCTAATAAAATAACAAAGCCCCCCAAAATAAAAAAAATTCCCTACCCTATTCTACATTAAAAAAGTTCAAAGCTTTTTTACCTTACCAGCCCTTAAAAGGGCCTTTTGTGGGGCATGCCCCAAAGAAAACTGCTCTTTTGCCTGTAAAAGAAAAATACAACCCCCCCCCAACATTAAAACCCACCACCCACATACCCCTAATCTAACCCAAACCCCCCTTAAAATAACCTAACACTAATCCCCTGAAGATCATCCTACCTTGAGTCGTCTTCACTCAGCCGAGCCACCGATGGAACCGAAGAGGAGATCTGGAGCGGCAGAAGTGATCCTCCAAGGGGCGCTGAAGAAGTCTTCCATCCGATGAAGTGATCCTCCAGGCGGCGCTGAAGAAGTCTTCCATCCGGGCGATGTCATCTTCCAATTGAACTTCAATCTGATTGGCTGATTCAATCAGCCAATCAGATTTTTCCTACCTGAATTCCGATTGGCTGATAGAATCCTATCAGCCAATCGGAATTGAAGGGACGCCATCTTGGATGACGTCCCTTAAAGGAGCCTTCATTCGTCGGTAGTCCGTCAGGAAATAAGGATGTTCCGCGTTGGCGGGTTGAAGATGGATCCTGAAGAACGAAGATTGAAGACCCCGCTTGGAAGATGACATCGCCCGGATAGAAGACTTCTTCAGCGCCGCTTGGAAGATGACATCGCCCGGATGGAAGACTTCTTCAGCGCCGCCTGGAGGATCACTTCATCGTATGGAAGACTTCTTCAGCGCCCCTTGGAGGATCACTTCTGCCGCTCCGGATCTCCTCTTCGGTTCCATCGGTGGCTCGGCTGAGTGAAGACGACTCAAGGTAGGATGATCTTCAGGGGATTAGTGTTAGGTTATTTTAAGGGGGGTTTGGGTTAGATTAGGGGTATGTGGGTGGTGGGTTTTAATGTTGGGGGGGTTGTATTTTTCTTTTACAGGCAAAAGAGCAGTTTTCTTTGGGGCATGCCCCACAAAAGGCCCTTTTAAGGGCTGGTAAGGTAAAAGAGCTTTGAACTTTTTTAATGTAGAATAGGGTAGGGAATTTTTTTATTTTGGGGGGCTTTGTTATTTTATTAGGGGGCTTAGATTAGGTGTAATTAGCTTAAAATTGTTGTAATATTTTTTAAATGTTTGTAACTTATTTTTTTTATTTTTTGTAACTTAGCTTTTTTTATTTTTTGTACTTTAGTTAGTTTATGTAATTGTATTTAATTGTAGTTATTTGTAGTTAATTTATTTAATTAATGTAATGATAGTGTAGTGTTAGGTTTAATTGTAACTTAGGTTAGTTTTTATTTTACAGGTAAATTTCTCTTTATTTTAGCTAGGTAGCTATTAAATAGTTAATAACTATTTAATAGCTATTGTACCTAGTTAAAATAAATTGAAAGTTGCCTGTAAAATAAAAATAAATCCTAAGATAGCTACAATATAATTATTATTTATATTGTAGCTATATTAGGGTTTATTTTATAGGTAAGTATTTAGTTTTAAATAGGATTAATTTAGTTAATAATAGAAATATTATTTAGATTAATTTAATTAATATTTAAGTTAGGGGGGATGTTAGGGTTAGTGTTAGACTTAGGTTTAGGGGTTAATAAATTTATTACAGTGGCGGCGGTGTAGGGGGGGGCAGGATAGGGGTTAATAAATGTATTATAGGTTGGCGACGGTGTAGGGGGGCATATTAGGGGTTAATAAGTTTAATATAGGTTGCGGCAGGGTCCGGGAGCGGCGGTTTAGGGGTTAAATTATTTATTTAGTTGCGGCGAGGTGCGGGATCAGCAGGATAGGGGTTAATAACTTTATTATAGAGGGCGGCGGTATAGGGGGGGCAGGATAGGGGTTACTAGGTATAATGTAGGTTGCGGCGGTGTCCAGGAGCGGCGGTTTAGGGGTTAATACATTTATAAGAGTTGCGGCAGTGTCCGGGAGCGGCGGTTTAGGGGTTAATACATTTATAAGAGTTGCGGCGGGGTCTAGGAACGGCGGTTTAGGTGTTAATAACTTTATTGAGTTGCGGGGGGCTCCGGGGGCGCCGGTATAGGGGGTAGAACAGTGTAGTTAGTGTGGGTGCTTAGTGACAGCTTATCAATAAAGCTGTAAAAAAGCCGAAGAGCAGCGAGATCGGATGATTGATAACTATCACAGTCCGCTGCTCATCGTCCCGTACTTGGTGCGCGGCTTTTTGACAGATTTATTGATAACTTAGGCAAATTTTTTCAGGTCCGCGGCGGCGATGGTAGGCGAGCTTAGGCGGGCGTATTGGGCCGGCGAAGGCAGGAAAGTTGACACGTTGATAACTACCCCCCTCTGCATCAACTATGTAATTTTCCGTGGGAGTTTTGCCATGGATCCCCCTCCGGCATGCCACAGTCCAGGTGTTAGTACCCTTGAAACAACTTTTCCATCACTATTGTGGCCAGAAAGAGTCCCTGTGTGTTTTAAAATTCGCCTGCCTATTAAAGTCAATGGCGGTTCGCCCGGTTCGCCTGTTCGTGAACACTTGCGGAAGTTCGCGTTCTCCGTTCATGAATGGAAAATTTTAAGTTCGCGACATCACTACCTATTAACCCCTAAACTGAGGCCCTCCCGCATCGCAAACACTAAAATTTAATTATTAACCCCTAATCTGCCGCTCCGGACATCGCCGCCACTATAATAAACATATTACCCCCAAACCGCCGTACTCCCGCATCGCAAACACTATTTAAATATTATTAACCCCTAATCTGCTGTCCCTAACATTGCCGCAAACCTACATTACTGTTATTAAGCCCTAATCTGCTGCCCCCAAAATCGCTGCCACTATACTAAAGTTATTAACCCCTAAACCTAACCCTAAGTCTAACCCTAACCCTAACACCCACTAACTTTAACATAATTTAAATTATTCAAAATAAAAATTACAATTTAATACATATTCCTATTTAAAACTAAATAAATACTTACCTGTAAAATAAAACCTAAGCTAGCTACAATATAAATAATAGTTATATTGTATCTAGCTTATGTTTTATTTTTATTTCACAGGTAAGTTTGTATTTATTTTAACTAGGTAGATTAGTTATTAAATAGTTATTAACTATTTACTATCTAGCTAAAATAAATACAAACTTACCTGTGAAATAAAACCTAACGTGTCTTACACTAAAATTAAATAAATTAAATTTCAATTTTTTTTAATCTAAATTACAAAAAATAATAAACACTAAATTACACAAAATAAAAAAGAAATGATCAAATATCTAAACTAATTACACCTAATCTAATAGCCCTATCAAAATAAAAAATCCCCCCCAAAATGAAAAAAAAACCTAGCCTACACTAAACTGTCAATGGCCCTTAAAAGGGCCTTTTGCGAGGCATTGCCCCAAATAAATCAGCTCTTTTACCTGCAATAAAAAACAACAACCCCCCAACAATAAAACTCACCACCCACACAACCAACTCCCACAAATAAAAACCTACCTAAAAAACCTAAGCTCCCCATTGCCCTGAAAAGGGCATTTGTATGGACAAGATCTCACAACCCTTGCTGATCCATAGTGGTATGTAGCTTTTATAGAAGAAACTATAAAATAAATAAATCTGAGCTCATAAGGCTGCAAGAGGTTTTTTAATAATAAAAAAAGGGGTGGAAGATACTAGAAACTGCTGTATGGGTTGTGGATAAGAAAATAGTTGGATCAGTAATTGTATGATTTAAGGGTAGAGAATAAAAGACTAATATGAACAAATAAGACAGAACTCTGCACTATATATGTCCCAGTAAGCATATTATCTGTGTGCTCTACCTTGACTGAACCCATATTATTAGACAACAGGGAAACTGCACCATAAGCCGTCCGTGGTGTAAGCACATAACATTTCACACATTATGTTCAGACCAGAGCGTGATATTGGTTACAGAGATACAGACCAGTATTAGGCAGGTTAATTACCCTGTTTGGTACTCATATGTGGATTAAATTGCTAATAAGAGCTTGGATTGTCTAAATATGTAATAGATATAGTGAAATGGTATTGGTCTAAATGGGATGTTTACGACATAGTGGACCCCTTAATTTAAACAACATTAAGGTAGCTGCATTCCCACTGTATAACTGAATACTACAAAACATGAGAGACATCTCAAAGAAACTACACAAATAACATGAATATCACCAACATCAATGAAACTGTAAAGAAGTAAATGAGTATGAATAGCAGGAAATTTAGGAATAGTTCCCTGGCTGTAGGTATGAGTCCTGGTCGCCAGAAGTAACTGTACTGTTTCATCCTATGCCCAACGGTTTGTGAAGGCAGGCATGTGGGTAGCAAATCCAGAAAAGTTCACTTTCAACATATGAAAAGTTCCGCTGGTAAAGTCCTACAGCTGACAGAGAATCATCTGGGCACTTTGGAGCCCTATTCGTTGGTAAGTTCACAGTGGTGTAGGGCAGATAGATGATAGAGTGATGCAGGTTAACACCTAACTGAAACCCCCTTTCGACCGGCCGCATCTCCAGTGGGTCCGGTTTCGGCTTAGCATCGCCGGGTAAAGTATCAGGGCGTAGGCGTGTACGAAACATGGCATTTGGCAATGAGGAGCAAGATGTAATCTCTGCAGCATCTCCGGGAAAAGTAGCTAAGCGGCCATCTCCATCTGGGTACTGAAGGTAATCGCTGTTGTAAATTTCCGTTATCTCGTTCTGTATAGTGCTTAGGTTAGAGTCAATGCTAGGACTCACAGAATCACCATTGTCAGGACTCTCTACTTTCAAAGCCGCCATGAGGGAGATGTGATGTCCATCCAACTTGCGTAAGAGCAATTGCAGTAAGGCTGTTATTGCGGGTTCCATCGCGGGGAAGCGTAGTCTAGACCGTTTGTAAAAAATAGTGGACAGTGATTTTCACTCCTTCTCAGCATGTAAACCTCTCTGTATTCTGATGCAACTGTTCTACCCGGCTTAGTATGAGGCCGGGGGGGGGGGGGGAGAGATGATAAAATCGTGAGTTGGGCCGCAGCCAGAGGTCTCAGTTGAGTAGGATCATCTGCGGTACAGAAATAGTATTAAAAGTAGGATCCTTAGATAGCAAACCTCTTCTCCGGGAGAGATATAACAAGTATATTGGAGGTATAATTCTGAAAGTTAAGAATAAATGTCCAAATGTTCAAAATCATATCGGAGCTACTAAGAGGCACTTCTGAACATGGCTGCGGCTAAGACACGCCCCCCGTCTTAATTAATTTTGACAGTAAACAGGAAATATCTAGTAGTATTCCTATTTTGCAATTTAGCAAGGCAAATCAGTCAAATTTGTTTTTGGTTTTTTTCATTTACATTTGTTAGCATTAGCTAATTTATAATTATTATCTCCATTATTTTCACTAAAAGTTCCTGAACTCTACACCCTGGGAGGAAGAACCTGGTCATCAATCAAAATCAACATCCTATCAAATCAGGATATATTCTTTTGTCAATTCACGTGAACAGTGAGTGCCAGTGATATTGTCATTGTCACTCACAATAAGCATATGCCAATTTACATATGTGTTTGGTACCAAGGGAGGTGGGGTAGTGTGGAAGCTGAGGAACGTTGAAGAGATAAAATGTTTTAAAAAAGAAAAATGTCTAAAGTATAATATGTTTTTGCTCTAAAGGATGGTGTACTGTAACAGTGTCTCCCCTTTGATTTATTCCCAATTATCCATTTTACCTGCTGGAGTGTATTAAACTGGTTACAGATAGCTCATTTACCTTTATCTTTGTATTTCAAATAGCTGTTTTGCCTGTTGTATCCTCAGTTATACTGAAAATGTAAATACTTAAGTATTGACTATAGGAAAGTTATGTTAACATAGCCAGCAGATAAATTACACTCCCAGTGAGAGCGGGGAGGAGAGATAAGTTATAAAATATTAATTTTCAATTGTTCTCTCTAAGTATTGGGGTTTGGAAAGCAGATAGAGATAAGATAAGGACACATTTGTGGGTACAGAACGTGATAAAACAGGGAGATCTGATTTCCCTGCAAGCTCAGTGAATTGCAATGGGTTGTGGTCGTAAAAAACAAAACAAGATATTTTATATAAAAATAAAAATACAGGGAGTGCAGAATTATTAGGCAAATGAGTATTTTGACCACATCATCCTCTTTATGCATG
The DNA here is from genome assembly GCF_027579735.1 of Bombina bombina. Classification (NCBI taxonomy): domain Eukaryota; kingdom Metazoa; phylum Chordata; class Amphibia; order Anura; family Bombinatoridae; genus Bombina; species Bombina bombina. The sequence goes on from NC_069499.1 coordinate 344,104,680, forward strand.
TTGTCTTGCTCCAAGCTGTATAGGCTCGAAAGCCTACTACCAATTAAGCATATTAGGTGATGTGCATCTCTGTAATGAGAAGGGGTGTGGTCTAATGACATCAACACCCTATATCAGGTGTGCATAATTATTAGGCAACTTCCTTTCCTTTGGCAAAATGGGTCAAAAGAAGGACTTGACAGGCTCAGAAAAGTCAAAAATAGTGAGATATCTTGCAGAGGGATGCAGCACTCTTAAAATTGCAAAGCTGGCAAGAAAGGGTATACAAGAAGAAAATCTAATGACATGGCCTCCTTGTTCACCTGATCTGACCCCCATTGAGAACCTGTGGTCCATCATCAAATGTGAGATTTACAAGGAGGGAAAACAGTACACCTCTCTGAACAGTGTCTGGGAGGCTGTGGTTGCTGCTGCACGCAATGTTGATGGTGAACAGATCAAAACACTGACAGAATCCATGGATGGCAGGCTTTTGAGTGTCCTTGCAAAGAAAGGTGGCTATATTGGTCACTGATTTGTTTTTGTTTTGTTTTTGAATGTCAGAAATGTATATTTGTGAATGTTGAGATGTTATATTGGTTTCACTGGTAAAAATAAATAATTGAAATGGGTATATATTTGTTTTTTGTTAGGTTGCCTAATAATTATGCACAGTAATAGTCACCTGCACACACAGATATCCCCCTAAAATAGCTATAACTAAAAACAAACTAAAAACTACTTCCAAAACTATTCAGCTTTGATATTAATGAGTTTTTTGGGTTCATTGAGAACATGGTTGTTGTTCAATAATAAAATTAATCCTCAAAAATACAACTCGCCTAATAATTCTGCACTCCCTGTAAAGGAGTAATTTCTGCTGGTATAACCAGTCATTGGAAACACCCTAAGGAGAAAACAATTTTACAGTATTTTATCCCTTTAGATAATGCTAATAATTTAACATATGCAAACTATAAAACTGTAATGGCCATGTTTGCTAAATCACAACATATTATTGCAATTCACCTAAGGCAGTCATTGTGGCATGACGTACTGGGAGTCAAAGAGAAGTGGGGTCAGTAATGCACAATGCATGCATTGTATGGCGATATATATTTAAGATGATATTATAAATGTAAGTTTAATAACTACTATACTGGGGTAGATTCACTAAGGCCCCTCAAATACCTCATCTCACCAATCTGTATGTTATACTATGGGCACACTCACTGAGCAATGAAGGGGTCTGTCTGCATAGCAAATATGATGCCTCTTAGAGATTCAATACTAAAAATATGTTTAGAAAAGTTGTGAAATAATCATAAGATTGTTACATTCAATAGTGTCACAGGCAAAGAGGTTTAGAACCACTGGGGCATGGTACAGTAATGTAATCTGTGACCAGTAGTGAGAAATCACATGCTAAATTATGTCTGCAAAGCTAATTCTAAATGAGAAAGTCAAATCATAGTTATTCCAGCTGCTATTGATGTGATCGTTTGTAAAGAATGGTAAAACTACGCATTTCCCTCTACCTGAAAGCAACTTTCTAGATAGCACATAATAGAGACTGTAAGAAAATAAATTATATTTCTTGGCCTTTAATCATTCATATATGTAGAGTTTATCAGTATCAGCCATCTGATCATGTCAAATGTCAGCCAACTATACTACAACATTATGACCATTTGAAAGACACATTGTAAACACTACAGTGCGTTTTTTGTGTGTTTTTTTTTAATGGAAGCGAAAAATTTGCAAGGATTTTAATTTTTGCACTTTTTGGGTTGCATTCGTATTACAAGTTCCCAAAAAAATATTTTGCGCTAGCGTTAACCCGAATAGCACAAAAAACCTCACTTAACTTTTCGCGTGCATGTATTCCTCCATAGAGATCAATGGAGAAAAAAAAAGTGGGGAAAAACCTAAAACCCGAGATCGAGCAAACTCCATCGGCTTTTTGCATTCCCCATAGAACACCCACTGTGCAAACAACATAGCATATTCACATTAGCAAATGTGAAATATTTACAGTAAATACATAGTTAAAATCTTTAATAAATATGAATAGTGCTTAAATATGTTTTATCATGTTTTTATCTGCTTAATGACAAAGGGCTATAATGCACTTATATATATACAGTATATATTTATATATGTGTACATAAATAATGTTTTTATATGTGTATATATGACTGTAAATACATATATAAATACTGTATATAAACACACACACACACACATATATATATATATATATATATATATATATATACACACACATACATACAAATACATATTTTGCAATGTATATAATTGTGTCTCAATGTTACAGCCCTTTTTGCCTGCCTTTTTTTTTCTAACACCAGAGTTTTCTTTTCTTTGAACACTTATAACGTTTTTGTGCAACATTTTTTAAAAAATAATTTTTATTAGACAGTGTTAATATGAGTGTAACTGTACTTTGCAATTTATTTTTTAACTGTTTTGTGCAACGTTTCTGAAAACATTTAACCACAGCTCTGAGATCGCTGAAAGGATTGAAGTGTAAAGATTTCACTCTACTTGTAATATCAGCAAAATGAAAATGGCTCGCAAAAACACGATTGCGCTAGCGCAAAACTGCTTGCGTCTCACTTGTAATCTAGCCCTAAACATCTGATCACATGTAACCTGAGTTAAATAGCAGCCCTCCATGGTAAGAAACAAGATAAATTATTGTTTAACTAGTGTGTTGTTCTTATAGATAAATATTATAGCTCTAAATAACACTTTTAAATCTAAATATGTGTCTTTAAGATGTAACCCTGACATTGACCAACTAACTGCGTTTGACCAAAGCAGTCTAACAGCACCACCTAGTGTTACTATGATAAATTACACCTTCATTGGGCTTAAAATTTACTGAGAGGAAACATTCCTCCAGTGAGTATAGTAATTCACAGATCTACACATTTGTCTATAGAAGACCTCCCCTATCAATGTTTCCACTAGAGCAGAGTATTTGGGGTAGGATATGCACACTTTTGTGTCCAATGTTTTGAACAAAAGGTCCCCTCATGTCAGTGCAGTGCTATTGTAGGTAGATTTTATTAATAGCAGGGATACAAGGGTACAGCATGAAAGAAGAAGAAGAAACATCATGTAATGATGAAGTCTAAAAAGACCAAAACATCTGTTTACCTGTGATTTATCTTGCTGTGCCCATCTATCCTATGCTTAAAAGCAGACTATATTATCACTACACTTGGGGGTCGATCCGATAAAAATCGTCGCCCGCAAAAGCTGGCGACGCCAATATTTGCGCGGGTTTGGTATCCTATATACGGTGTAACCTAGAAGTTATGCGCGTATATTTCTGCTGTCGCCCGTAGTTTTTTGGGCCATAGGCAGGTATACCAAACCCGCGCAGTTTGGTATCCAATATACAGCGTAAGGACTTACGTGGCAAATGGAGAAATCTTACTCCATTTTCACCTTGCCACAAAAAGCAGCCGTAAGAAGCCTTACGCTGACTATTGGAGCCCCGTAACTCCCTAAACTGGCTGCTAAAATAAACCTAACACCTAACGCATGCGCAATGTCTATCTCCCTGTCAACCGCGATCTGCTAAAATAAACCTAACACCTAACGCATGCGCAATGTCTATCTCCCTGTCAACCGCGATCCCCCGCCGCAATCCATAATAAAGTATTTAACCCCTAAACCGTCGCCATCTACATAAACTAACCCCATGCTGTGAGCCCCTAAAACCGCCACCATCTAACTGATCTATCCCCTAATGTGAACCCCTTACACCGCCGCCATCTATATAAAAATTATTAACCCCTAATTTAATCTACCTACCCCGCCGCCAGCTATATTATCTATATTAACCCTAAGTATATTATAGTTAATATAGGCCTAGATTTGGAGTTTGGCGTTAGCCGTGAAAACCAGCGTTAGAGGCTCCTAACGCTGGTTTTAGGCTACCTCCGGTATTTGGAGTCACTCAAAATAGGGTCTAACGCTCACTTTTCAGCCGCGACTTTTCCATACCGCAGATCCCCTTAGGTCAATTGCGTATCCTATCTTTTCAATGGGATCTTTCTAACTCCGGTATTTAGAGTCGTGTCTGAAGTGAGCGTTAGACATCTAACGACAAAACTCCAGCCGCAGGAAAAAAGTCAGTAGTTAAGAGCTTTCTGGGCTAACGCCGGTTTATAAAGCTCTTAATTACTGTACTCTAAAGTACACTAACACCCATAAACTACCTATGTACCCCTAAACCGAGGTCCCCCCACATCGCCGCAACTCGATTAAATTTTTTTAACCCCTAATCTGCCGACCGCCACCTACGTTATACTTATGTACCCCTAATCTGCTGCCCCTAACACCGCCGACCCCTGTATTATATTTATTAACCCCTAACCTGCCCCCCACAACGTCGCCTCCACCTAAATACACTTATTAACCCCTAATCTGCCGACCGCAAAGCGCCGCCACCTACGTTATCCTTATGTACCCCTAATCTGCTTCCCCTAACACCGCCGACCCCTATATTATATTTATTAACCCCTAATCTGCCCCCCACAACGTCGCCTCCACCTGCCTACACTTATTACCCTAATCTGCCGACCGGAGCTCACCGCTATTCTAATAAATGTATTAACCCCTAAAGCTAAGTCTAACCCTAACACTAACACCCCCCTAAGTTAAATATAATTTTAATCTAACAAAATTAATTAACTCTTATTAAATAAATTATTCCTATTTAAAGATAAATACTTACCTGTAAAATAAATCCTAATATAGCTACAATATAAATTATAATTATATTATAGCTATTTTAGGATTTATATTTATTTTACAGGTAACTTTGTATTTATTTTAACCAGGTACAATAGCTATTAAATAGTTAAGAACTATTTAATAGCTAAAATAGTTAAAATAATTACAAAATTACCTGTAAAATAAATCCTAACCTAAGTTACAATTAAACCTAACACTACACTATCAATAAATTAATTAAATAAACTACCTACAATTACCTACAATTAACCTAACACTACACTATCAATAAATTAATTAAATACAATTCCTACAAATAAATACAATTAAATAAACTAACTAAAGTACAAAAAATAAAAAAGAACTAAGTTACAAAAAATAAAAAAATATTTACAAACATAAGAAAAATATTACAACAATTTTAAACTAATTACACCTACTCTAAGCCCCCTAATAAAATAACAAAGCCCCCCAAAATAAAAAAAATGCCCTACCCTATTCTAAATTACTAAAGTTCAAAGCTCTTTTACCTTACCAGCCCTGAACAGGGCCCTTTGCGGGGCATGCCCCAAAGAATTCAGCTCTTTTGCCTGTAAAAAAAAAACATACAATACCCCCCCCCAACATTACAACCCACATACCCCTAATCTAACCCAAACCCCCCTTAAATAAACCTAACACTAAGCCCCTGAAGATCTTCCTACCTTATCTTCCTACCTGATCGGAACAGCCAATAGAATGCAAGCTCAATCTGATTGGCTGATTGGATCAGCCAATCAAATTGAACTTGATTCTGATTGGCTGATTCCATCAGCCAATCAGAATATTCCTACCTTAATTCCGATTGGCTGATAGAATCCTATCAGCCAATCGGAATTCGAGGGACGCCATCTTGGATGACGTCCCTTAAAGGAACCGTCATTCGGCTAGTAGGCGTCGGGAGAAGAGGATGTTCCGCGTCGGAGGTCTGCAAGATGGATCCGGAAGAAAGAAGATTGAAGATGCCGTTGATAGAAGACTTCATCCGGATCATGGACCTCTTCAGCTCCCGCTTGGATGAAGACTTCAGCCGGATCATGGACCTCTTCAGCTCCCGCTTGGATGAAGACTTCAGCCGGATCATGGACCTCTTCAGCCCCCCGCTTGGGCTTGGATCAGGACATCGGAGGAGCTCTTCAGGACGGATCGGTGAACCTGGTATGGTGAAGATAAGGTAGGAAGATCTTCAGGGGCTTAGTGTTAGGTTTATTTAAGGGGGGTTTGGGTTAGATTAGGGGTATGTGGGTGGTGGGTTGTAATGTTGGGGGGGGTATTGTATGTTTTTTATTTTACAGGCAAAAGAGCTGAATTCTTTGGGGCATGCCCGCAAAGGGCCCTGTTCAGGGCTGGTAAGGTAAAAGAGCTTTGAACTGTAGTAATTTAGAATAGGGTAGGGCATTTTTTATTTTGGGGGTCTTTGATATTTTATTAGGGGGCTTAGAGTAGGTGTAATTAGTTTAAAATTGTTGTAATATTTTTCTTATGTTTGTAAATATTTTTTTATTTTTTGTAACTTAGTTCTTTTTTATTTTTTGTACTTTAGTTAGTTTATTTCATTGTAGTTATTTGTAGGAGTTGTATTTAATGTATTTATTGATAGTGTAGTGTTAGGTTAATTGTAGGTAATTGTAGGTATTGTATTTAATTAATTTAATGATAGTATAGTGTTAGGTTTAATTGTAACTTAGGTTAGGATTTATTTTACAGGTAATTTTGTAATTATTTTAACTAGGTAGCTATTAAATAGTTCTTAACTATTTAATAGCTATTGTACCTGGTTAAAATAATTACAAAGTTGCCTGTCAAATAAATATTAATCCTAAAATAGCTATAATATAATTATAATTTATATTGTAGCTATATTAGGATTTATTTTACAGGTAAGTATTTAGCTTTAAATAGGAATAATTTATTTAATAAGAGATAATTAATTTCGTTAGATGTAAATTATATTTAACTTAGGGGGGTGTTAGTGTTAGGGTTAGACTTAGCTTTAGGGGTTAATACATTTATTAGAATAGCGGTGAGCTCCAGTCGGCAGATTAGGGGTTAATAATTGAAGTTAGGTGTCGGCGATGTTAGGGAGGGCGGATTAGGGGTTAATACTATTTATTATAGGGTTAGTGAGGGGGATTAGGGGTCAATAACTTTATTATAGTAGCGCTCAGGTCCGGTCAGCAGATTAGGGGTTAATAAGTGTAGGCAGGTGGAGGCGACGTTGTTAAGAACTATTTAATAGCTAAAATAGTTAAAATAATTACAAAATTACCTGTAAAATAAATCCTAACCTAAGTTACAATTAAACCTAACACTACACTATCAATAAATTAATTAAATAAACTACCTACAATTACCTACACTTAACCTAACACTACACTATCAATAAATTAATTAAATACAATTCCTACAAATAAATACAATTAAATAAACTAGCTAAAGTACAAAAAATAAAAAAGAACTAAGTTACAAAAAATAAAAAAATATTTACAAACATAAGAAAAATATTACAACAATTTTAAACTAATTACACCTACTCTAAGCCCCCTAATAAAATAACAAAGCCCCCCAAAATAAAAAAATGCCCTACCCTATTCTAAATTACTAAAGTTCAAAGCTCTTTTACCTTACCAGCCCTGAACGGGGCCCTTTGCGGGGCATGCCCCAAAGAATTCAGCTCTTTTGCCTGTAAAAAAAAACATACAATACCCCCCCCCCAACATTACAACCCACCACCCACATACCCCTAATCTAACCCAAACCCCCCTTAAATAAACCTAACACTAAGCCCCTGAAGATCTTCCTACCTTATCTTCACCATACCAGGTTCACCGATCCGTCCTGAAGAGCTCCTCCGATGTCCTGATCCAAGCCCAAGCGGGGGGCTGAAGAGGTCCATGATCCGGCTGAAGTCTTCATCCAAGCGGGAGCTGAAGAGGTCCATGATCCGGCTGAAGTCTTCATCCAAGAGGGAGCTGAAGAGGTCCATGATCCGGATGAAGTCTTCTATCAACGGCATCTTCAATCTTCTTTCTTCCGGATCCATCTTGCAGACCTCCGACGCGGAACATCCTCTTCTCCCGACGCCTACTAGCCGAATGACGGTTCCTTTAAGGGACGTCATCCAAGATGGCGTCCCTCGAATTCCGATTGGCTGATAGGATTCTATCAGCCAATCGGAATTAAGGTAGGAATATTCTGATTGGCTAATGGAATCAGCCAATCAGAATCAAGTTCAATCCGATTGGCTGATCCAATCAGCCAATCAGATTGAGCTTGCATTCTATTGGCTGATCGGAACAGCCAATAGAATGCGAGCTCAATCTGATTGGCTGATTGGATCAGCCAATGGAATTGAACTTGATTCTGATTGGCTGATTCCATCAGCCAATCAGAATATTCCTACCTTAATTCCGATTGGCTGATAGAATCCTATCAGCCAATCGGAATTCGAGGGACGCCATCTTGGATGACGTCCCTTAAAGGAACTGTCATTCGGCTAGTAGGCGTCGGGAGAAGAGGATGTTCCGCGTCGGAGGTCTGCAAGATGGATCCGGAAGAAAGAAGATTGAAGATGCCGTTGATAGAAGACTTCATCCGGATCATGGACCTCTTCAGCTCCCGCTTGGATGAAGACTTCAGCCGGATCATGGACCTCTTCAGCTCCCGCTTGGATGAAGACTTCAGCCGGATCATGGACCTCTTCAGTCCCCCGCTTGGGCTTGGATCAGGACATCGGAGGAGCTCTTCAGGACGGATCGGTGAACCTGGTATGGTGAAGATAAGGTAGGAAGATCTTCAGGGGCTTAGTGTTAGGTTTATTTAAGGGGGGTTTGGGTTAGATTAGGGGTATGTGGGTGGTGGGTTGTAATGTTGGGGGGGGTATTGTATGTTTTTTATTTTACAGGCAAAAGAGCTGAATTCTTTGGGGCATGCCCCGCAAAGGGCCCTGTTCAGGGCTGGTAAGGTAAAAGAGCTTTGAACTGTAGTAATTTAGAATAGGGTAGGGCATTTTTTATTTTGGGGGTCTTTGTTATTTTATTAGGGGGCTTAGAGTAGGTGTAATTAGTTTAAAATTGTTGTAATATTTTTCTTATGTTTGTAAATATTTTTTTATTTTTTGTAACTTAGTTCTTTTTTATTTTTTGTACTTTAGTTAGTTTATTTCATTGTAGTTATTTGTAGGAATTGTATTTAATTTATTTATTGATAGTGTAGTGTTAGGTTAATTGTAGGTAATTGTAGGTATTGTATTTAATTAATTTAATGATAGTATAGTGTTAGGTTTAATTGTAACTTAGGTTAGGATTTATTTTACAGGTAATTTTGTAATTATTTTAACTAGGTAGCTATTAAATAGTTCTTAACCGGCCAATCAGATTCAAGTTCAATCCGATTGGCTGAACCAATCAGCCAATCGGATTGAACTTGAATCTGATTGGCTGATTCAATCAGCCAATCAGATTTTTCTACCTTAATTCCGATTGGCTGATAGAATCCTATCAGCCAATCGGAATTCGGCGGACGCCATCTTGGATGACGTCATTTAAAGGAACCTCATTCGTCGGGAAGTCGTCGTGCCAGAAGGATGCTCCGCGGCGGAGGAGCGAACTAAGAAGATTGAAGATGCCGATTTGCTTGAAGACATCGCCGATGGAAGAAGACTCTCTGCCGCTTGCTTCAAGACATCGCCCGGATGGATGAAGACTTCACTGCCGCTTGCTGGAACACATCGCCTGGATCGGATGAGGAGTTCTGCCCGGGTGGGTGAAGACAAGGTAGGGAGATCTTCAGGGGGGGTAGTGTTAGGTTTATTTAAGGGGGGTTTGGGTTAGATTAGGGGTATGTGGGTGGTGGGTTGTAATGTTGGGGGGTGGTATTGTGTTTTTTTTTGCAGGCAAAAGAGCAGTTTTCTTTGGGGCATGCCCCCACAAAAGGCCCTTTTAAGGGCTGGTAAGGTAAAAGAGCTTTGAACTTTTTTTAATTTAGAATAGGGTAGGGCATTTTTTTTATTTTGGGGGTTTATTATTTTATTAGGGGGCTTAGAATAGGTGTAATTAGCTTAAAAATCTTGCAATCTTTTTTTTTATTTTTTGTAATTTAGTGGGGTTTTTTTTTGTAATTTAGTTTAGTTTATTTAATTGTATTTTTAGATAGATATTTGTAGTTTATTTAATTTATTGATAGTGTAGGTGTATTTGTAACTTAGGTTAGGATTTATTTTACAGGTAATTGGGTAATTATTTTAACTAGGTAGCTATTAAATAGGTAATAACTATTTAATAGCTATTATACCTAGTTAAAATAATTAACAATTTACCTGTAAAATAAATATAAACCCTAACATAGCTATAATGTAATTATTAATTATATTGTAGCTATCTTAGGGTTTATTTTATAGGTAAGTATTTAGATTTAAATAGGAATATTTTAATTAATAATATTAATATTAGATTTATTTTAATAAGAGTTTAGTTAGGATGTTAGAGTTAGATAGGGTTATTATACTTAATATATATATAATATAATAACAATATTAACTATATGAACCCTAATATAATTAGGGTTAATATAGTTAATATATATAATATAATAACTATATTAACTATATTAACCCTAATATAATTAGGGTTAATATAGTTAATATAGCTGGCGGCGGTGTAGGGGGATTAGATTAGGGGTTAATACATTTATTATAGGTGGCCGCGGTGTAGGGGGATGTAGATTGTAGGCAAAAGAGCAGTTTACTTTGTGACAAAGCCCCGCCAAAAGCCCTTTTAAGGGCTGGCAAAAGAGCTGTTACTTTGGGGCAATGCCACGCAAAAAGCCCTTTTCAGGGCTATTTGTAGGGTTAGACTTAGATGGCGGCGGGGTAGGGGGATTAGATTAGGGGTTAATAATTTTAAAATAGATAGCGGCGGGGAAGGGGCTCACTTTAGGGGGTAGGTAAGGTAGATGGCGGCGGTGTTAGGGGCTCACTTTAGGGGGTTATAGATTTAATATAGCTGGCGGCGGTTTAGGGGTTAATAACTTTATTAAGTAGCGGCGGGCTCCGGGAGCGGCGGTTTAGGGGTTAATACATATTTTATTGTTAGGCTAGTGAGGGGGGATAGCGGATAGAGGGTTAGACGTGTCGGGCTATGTTAGGGAGGCGTGTTAGACTTGTCGGGCTATGTTAGGGAGGCGTGTTAGACAGTGCGGGTGATTTAGACTTTAGTCAGGTTTTGTAGGCGCCGGCAGTTTCTAACGTGCCGCAAGTCACTGGCGACGCCAGAAATTTGTACTTGCGCAGATTTCTGGACATCGCTGGTTTGTCAGACTTACGGCACGTTAGCATCCGACGGCGACATATATGGGATAGCTCGAGTTGCGAGCTGAAACTGCGGGCGACGCAGGTTCCCTCGCTTGCGCCGCAAACTACGATCTATATCGGATCGCGCCCTTGTATTTGAAGTTTGTGTTTAAAACAGACATCAGAATGCATCATGCAGTTCATTTGCATACCCTTACCCAGAATTCCCATGCTCCTGTGGAAATACTGACAACTGTGGTTTTCTGTGGAAATATGCAGATGTGCTATGCAATTAACTACTTTAAACCTTTATGAGGAGATACTCATAATATTTAGTACAAAACAAAATATAATATTTTTAATTTAAAATTGGATTCAATAATTACAAAAAACTTATGATTGTAAGATCTTCTGTGCTTAAAGGGACAGTCAAGTCCAAAAAAACTTTCATATTTCAAATAGGGCATGTAATTTTAAACAACTTTCCAATTTACTTTTATCACCAATTTTGCTTTGTTCTCTTGGTATTCTTAGTTAAAACTAAAACTTTAATTTTAGCACTAATTGGCTAAAATTAAAGGGACACTGTACTAAAAAATTTTCTTTTGTGATTCAGATAGAGCATGCATTTTAAAGCAACTTTCTAATTTACTCCTATTATCAAATTTTCTTCATTCTCTTGGTATGTTTATTTGAAAAGCAAGAATGTAAGTTTAGATGCCGGCCCATTTTTGGTGAACAACCTGGGTTGTCCTTGCTGATTGGTCAGCACCAGTAAACAAGTGCTGTCCATGGTACTGAAGCAAACATTTGCTGGCTCCTTAGCTGAGATGCCTTCTTTTTCAAATAGAGATAGCAAGAGAACGAATTAAAATTGATAATAGAAGTAAATTAGAAAGTTGCTTAAAATTGCATGCTCTATCTGAATCATGAAAGAAAAAATTTGGGTTCAGTGTCCCTTTAAAGTCAATAGATAATAAATACAATGTCATGTGATCAGGGGGCTGTCAGAAGATGCTTAGATACAAGTTAATCACAGAGGTAAACAGAATATTAATATAACTGTGTTGGTTATGCAAAATGGGGGAATGGGTAATAAAGGGATTATCTATCTTTTAAAAAAACAAAAATTCTGGTGTTGACTGTCCCTTTAAGAAGAGTTTAAAAACGGCACATTATTATTATTATTATTATTATTATTAATATATAAAAGGGATTTGAAACCCCAAATTTTCTTTCATGATTCAGATAAGAGTATGCAATTTAATTTATTTTTCCATTATCATTTTTTCTTTGTTCTTTTGGTATAATTTGTTGAAAAGCAGGGATGTAAGCTCAGGAGCCTGCCCATTTCTGGAGCACTATAAGGCAGCAGTTTTGCAAGAATGTTATCCATTTGCAAGAGCACTAGAGGCCAGCACTATTTCCTGCCATGTAGTGATCCAGATGTCTACCTAGGTATCTCTTCAACAAAGAATATGATGGGAACAAAGTAAATTTTATAGCAAATAAAGGGGTCTCACAATACATGTCACTTATGCATAGGGCTGCAACAGACTGTGAATTAATAGCAGTTTGACAAAAGATACAGAAGATAGAAAGGTGTAAAAAAAATCCACTCTAGAGGTTTCATGGGTTAATGAGACAGAAGGTGCAGTTGTAGTAACTGAGTGAATATAAACTTATGGAAGTTTCTATTTACTAAGGTAAGTTTTCAAAAGGTATTTAATAGTCTAAGGGAGCATTGTAGAAATATCCACAGAACAGGTGCAGCACAAGAGAGATCTTTGGTATTGTGAGGAGGTAATAGTGTAGTGGTACAAATGTAAGTCATTGGTACACCACAGAGAACAGTCTGATGAGTAATTGGAGCTCAGGGTAGAGATAAGGCTATAAAATAATCACTATGAAAAAAAAGTATTGTAAGCTCTATTTTAGCAACTTGATCAAACTCACATCCCTATTATTTACAGAAAGTTTGTTTTTTTGTAGCTCACTTAATACTAAAGGCTCCTTGCAGCTGACCAGCTTCAGGGAGTTTCCCAGCTGCCATATCACTGGTACTTAAATTAAAGGGACATAATACTCATATGCTAAATCACTTGAAACTGATGCAGTATAACTGTAAAAAGCTGACAGGAAAATATCACCTGAGCATCTTTATGTAAAAAAGGAAGATATTTTACCTCACAATCTCCTCAGCTCAGCAGAGTAAGTTCTGTGTAAAAAGTTATACTCAGCTGCTCCCAGCTGCAGGTAAAAAAAAAAAAATGAAGAAATGAACAGCAGCCAATCAGCATCAGCAGTGCTGAGGTCATGAACTCTTTTACTGTGATCTCATGAGATTTGACTTAACTCTCATGAGATTTCATAGTAAGCTGAATAGGGAAATAATATGAGAGTGCACGAGGCTCATCCCCTAAGCTGTCCCAGGACAGACACACTAAAATGCTGCTTAGAAATCCTTTACAATGGGAGGTGGCTACAGAGGAACTTTTGAGGTAAAATATCTTTCTTTTTTACATAGAGATGCCCAGGAGATATTTTCTAGTCAGCTTTTTACAGCTATACTGCATCACTTTCAAGTGTTTAAACATTTGGGTATTATGGCCCTTTAACAATGTTGTAGCCCTGCACTTTTCCCAACAAAATAAAGTTAAAATGCAACCCTAAATACACACTTAGAGTTCTCTGAAGGGATGCGTTAGGCTCCAAAAAGGGAGTGTAGAGCATAATTTACTGCCACTGCAACTCTAAATACCAGCGTTGCTTACGGACACGGCCAGCTTCAAAAACGTGCTCGTGCACGATATCCCCATAGGAAACAATGGGGCAGTTTGAGCTGAAAAAAAACTAACACCTGCAAAAAAGCAGCGTTCAGCTCCTAACGCAGCCCCATTGTTTCCTATGGGGAAACACTTCCTAAGTCTGCACCTAACACCCTAACATGTACCCCGAGTCTAAACACCCCTAACCTTACACTTATTAAACCCTAATCTGCCGCCCCCGCTATCGCTGACCCCTGCATATTATTATTAACCCCTAATCTGCCGCTCTGTACACCGCTGCAACCTACATTATAGCTATGTACCCCTAATCTGCTGCCCCTAACATCGCGACCCCTATATTATAATTATTAACCCCTAATCTGCCCTCCCTAACATCGCCGACACCTAACTTCAAGTATTAACCCCTAATCTGCCGACCGGACCTCGCCGCTACTCTAATAAATGTATTAACCCCTAAAGCTAAGTCTAACCCTAACACTAACACCCCCCTAAGTTAAATTTAATTTAAATCTAACAAAATTAAATAAATCTTATTAAATAAATTAATCCTATTTAAAGCTAAATACTTACCTGTAAAATAAAACCCTAATATAGCTACAATATAAATAATAAATATATTGTAGCTATTTTAGCATTTATATTTATTTTACAGGCAACTTTGTATTTATTTTAACTAGGTACAATAGCTATTAAATAGTTAATAACTATTTAATAGCTACCTAGTTAAAATAATTACAAAATTACCTGTAAAATAAATCATAACCTAAGTTACAATTAAACCTAACACTACACTATCAATAAATTAATTAACTAAACTACCTACAATTATCTACAATTAAATCAACTAAACTAAATTACAAAAAATAAACAAAGATTACAAGAATTTTAAACTAATTACACCTACTCTAAGCCCCCTAAAAAAAATAAAGCCCCCCAAAATAAAAAATGCCCTACCCTATTCTAAAATAAAAAGTTAACAGCTCTTTTACCTTACCAGCCCTTAAAAGGGCCTTTTGCGGGGCATGCCCCAAAGAAAACAGCTCTTTTGCATTTAAAAAAAACATACAATACCCCCCCCAACATTACAACCCACCACCCACATACCCCTAATCTAACCCAAACCCCCCTTAACATGTTCATCCAGGCGGCATGGACCATCTTGAAGCAGCCAACGCGGATCCATCCTCTTCTTCCAGCGACTCCCGACGAATGAAGGTTCCTTTAAGTGACGTTATCCAAGATGGCGTCCCTCGAATTCCGATTGGCTGATAGGATTCTATCAGCCAATCGGAATTAAGGTAGGAAAAATCTGATTGGCTGATTGAATCAGCCAATCAGATTCAAGTTCAATCCGATTGGCTGATTGAATCAGCCAATCAGATTGAGCTTGCATTTATTTCGTTAGATTTAAATTATATTTAACTTAGGGGGGTGTTAGTGTTAGGGTTAGACTTAGCTTTAGGGGTTAATACATTTATTAGAGTAGCGGCGAGGTCCGGTCGGCAGATTAGGGGTTAATAAGTGTAGGTAAAGTAGTGGCGACGTTGGGGGGGGCAGATTAGGGGTTAATAAATATTATGTAGGTGTTGGCGATGTTAGGGGCAGCAGAATAGGGGTACATAGGGATAATGTAGGTTGCGGGGGGTGCGGTCGGCAGATTAGGGGTTAAAAAATGTATTAGAGTGGCAGCGATAAGGGGGGACCTCGGTTTAGGGGTACATAGGTAGTTTATGGGTGTTAGTGTACTTTAGAGCACAGTAGTTAAGAGCTTTATGAACCGGCGTTAGCCCAGAAACCTCTTAACTCCTGACTTTTTTCTGCGGCTGGAGTTTTGTCGTTAGAGTTCTAACGCTCACTTTAGCCAAGACTCTAAATACCAGCGTTAGGCAGATCCCATTGAAAAGATAGGATACACAATTGACGTAAGGGGATCTGCGGTATGGAAAAGTCGCGGCTGGAAAGTGAGCGTTAGACCCTTTCCTGACTGACTCTATATACCAGCGGGCGGCCAAAACCAGCGTTAGGACCCCTTAACGCTGGTTTTGACGGCTAACGCAGAACTCTAAATCTAGGCGTAAGAGTCTTGTCTTAACAATCCTATGCACCAAACTTACAAAACCCAATATGCAAAGCAATAGTATACCAGAATATTAGAAAGACTGTGGAACTGCCACACTGGAATCTGTTACTGCCATAACAGAACAATAGAATTAGACATTAAGACCCATAACAATGTACTGTATTACAAGCATCATAGACTGAGCATGTAAAAGAAAAACTCCATTATTACTACAAAGAGTTGCAAAAATACCATATCATAATCTGCAACAAAACAAAAAAGCTCCATAGACTCAGAATTATATCTCAAGAAGGTGATTGCCAGTCATAATATTCAAAACTAAACTGTAAAGTTAACCACTTAAAATACCATCAACCACAGAATACAGTGTTGTTTATAAAGGACTGGGCATTTATACCTCCAAATGCCCATAAGCAAAACAGACCTCTGCAGTGACATGGAAGACTCCTTTCAGGAAATACATCTTAAAGGGACTCCCTAAATTGTCTCCCATTTAGGGCGCCATGTACTAAACATCGAAGTTACCTTTCGTGGGTATTTTTGCGTCAAAATTTGCACGCGGATCAAAAACCTTATGTACAAAGCCGTAATCAATCCACTTTTTTCATCTGCAATCGTACTTTTCCGCAACTACTGGATCCAAACCCTTTTTAACATACTAAACCATCAATCGTCATAAAATCTGCAATTAACAAAAACTATCAATGTTACAACCAATCTGTTCGCTCAAACAGACTGACGCCAGGTTGAGTAGTATAAATAAGCAGATAGACAAATCAGAATCAATTATTTGTTTGTCAGCAGTGAATGAAGATGGAGACACTTTTGCATTTATTTATCTTTCGACTTATTCAACTATGTGGAAGAAGAGCTATACAGGCACCTGTTGAAAATAATGAATTTTGAAGGTGAGGTCGAAGAAGGAGAGTTCCAAGAGTTTTCCTCCCAATCTTTTCTGATTGTGAGGTTATCCAGAGATTCCGTTTGGACAGAGAAGCTATAATGGACCTTTACAATGAAATAGCAGAATACCTTGAGCCAATGACGGCGTGTTCACAAGCCATACCTGGACTTTTAAAACTGTTGGCAGCATTACACTTTTTTGCCACGGGTTCTTTCCAGGCTGTGTCTAGCTTCATAATTGGCATAAGCCAGTCTGCATTTTTTAGGCACCTGACAAAAGTTATCAACGCATTGATGATGGTCTTTCCACGGTATGTGTGCCTTCCATCGACTCCTGAAGTGTGGCAATCTGTGAAGTCCAACTTTTATAGAATGTCCGGAATGCCCAATGTACTTGGAGCCATCGATTGCACACATGTTGCAGTAAAACTGGCACGTGAACCTGAAGAAGTTTACCATAATAGAAAACAGTACCATTCTTTCAGCATTCAGATGGTGTGTGACCATAACATAAAAATAATTTGTGTCCGTTCCAACTTCCCTGGGTCCTGCCATAATTCCTATATTTCCGTCAGGCTGGTATATATAGGAAGTTTGAGGATGGAGAGATGCCCGAAGGATGGCTTCTAGATAATTATTAATAATAATGTTATTATCGTCAATAAATACTGATCAATTCATATACTATAGTATGCAATTATATAAAACTGTCCAATTTAATTCAGATATCAAATATGGTTTGTTCTTTAAATATCTTTTAATGAAGATTAAAAATAGGTAGACTCTAGAGCGGTCAGGAGTGTGTCATTTTTACCCAATGGCATCAAGGATTTGCTAATTTTTTTGTAGCTTTGTTTCTATTATGTCGCAAAAAAAGTGCGGCCACAGAGTATCAATATGCGTGCACATTCCAGAGTTATTATAAAGCTATTTTTGTTTTACAATCAAAGATAACAAGAGAACCTATTTAAACTGATGATAATTTTTTTTTTTTGGGAAATGCATGCTCAATCTGTATTAGATAAGTGTATTTTTAAGCGCACTGTGCCTTTAATTATGTATCAAAACTGGATAGTAAGATCTTAAAGTCTATTATTTAAAATTTTTACATTTTTCAATTATATGAAAACTAAAAATGTTAATTTCTTTTCTTTTCTTTAAACAGGGGATGTTGGTTATTTTAGTAGAGAATGGTTATTCACATCTTACAATAATCCTCGAAGAAGATGCAAGGTTAAATTCCATGAGGCACATAGATCCACCAGAGGAATCATTGAGAGGGCTTTTGGACTGATAAAAATGCACTATCATTGTCTTGACCACTCAGGTGGTGTGATGCAGTGGCCAAAATAATTCTGGTCTGCTGTATACTGCATAACATTGCAATTGACAGAGGATGTGAAATTGAAGATGATGCTAATGACATATCAATTGAGGACTTCCCAGAGGTGATCTGCAATGATGCACCTAGACAGGCCATTACTGCAAAGAATTTTGTTGCAGAAAATTATTTTAACGACTGAATAAAAATTGTCTATGAACATCTATTATATTTTTTAATTTTAATTGCTACTAATGGATATAAAAATTGTACCGAAACAGTTCTGTTCACATGTTGTATATTTATATATATTATTATCTTTCAATTTCATTTTGTTATTGTTAATAAAAAGTATTTTTTTCTCTATCTTACAATGTATCAATATTTTTTGTTACCATTATAGATTGGATAGAAATATAAATCTCTGGTTTTGTCAAAGGTTTAAATATTTTAAATTTTAAAATGTGAGCAATGCTAATATTGAAGGGACATTAAACAAAAAAAAAATGTCATGATTCAGATAGAAAACAAAATTTTAAAGAACATTCAAATTTAGTTGTGTTATCTAATTTGCCTCATTCTCTTGTTATCCTTTGCTATCTAGATAGATATCTAGATAGGCTCATGAATTGCTGTTTGGTGGCAGCACATAGATGCCTCTTGCGATTTTCTCACTTACGTGCATTGGTATTTATTTAAAAAAAAAAAAAAAAGGATATCTAAAGAAAGAAGATAATTAGATAATAGAAGTTAAACTTGAATGTTGTTTAAAATTGTATTCTTTATTTGAATCATGAAAGAAAATATTTGGTTTAATGTCCCTTTAAGCTCAGTTATACAGACAAAATAATGAGTCCCATCACCATTATTAAAAATGTTCTTGTATACGAATAAGAGAAATTAAAAATACGAAATATACACATCACAACATTCCTTGTTTAGTAGTCCTGGGGGATAATATGTTTATATTAACAGTAGTATTTTAAATAAATAAATAAAAAAAAATCTTAGATGTATCCTAGTGGATATTTTTATATAAACATTTTTTTTTATTTTTTTTTTAATTTATTATTTTTATTGTTAACAAAAGTTTCCAAGCAATACAAATATAATGACATATGACATTAATGAAAAGCCTGTATAGAGAATCAATTCCTTACTTCAACCTGGATCTTTAAGTCTTATATTCAATTGTCCAGATATGTCATTTATTTACCAGGTCAAATATCATGCGTGCATGGCAACATTATAGCGTTAATATCTTCTTTGTGGATACATGGAAACTAAAAAGGAATACAAACAAATAATAAACAAACTTGAACAAACAAAAACAAAAATATAGGGCATCCTATGGTTTAAAATTGGCATCCCTCCTTTCTTTTTCTTTTTTTTCCTTTCCTTTTTTTTTTTTTTTAAGACAGACTCTCCAACAGTAGGGTTGACTAGTTGCAAGCCTTGTGGTGAGCTGGCATCAACTAGTCCAGATCTGTTCTTATTCCCTCCTAAATGTATTATATGAAAGGGATATATTACGCGTGTAGCGTAGCTGAATCTAGGAAGGACTCATCCCATATAAACCTAGCATTTAGGAAGAAATCTAGCTTGTTGCGATAAAGGTATCCATATTGTTCTAGTGAGAATTGTTCCTCTACCTCCTCTATCCACATCCCTCTGGTAAGTGTGATAGATTTTTTCCAGTGACGCGCTATCAATCTTCTTGCGCTATTAAGGCCTATTTGTAAGTTTAATCATTTTAGCTGGCACGTTATCTTGGGCAAATTGTTAATTAGGGCTAGGCTAGGGGTCAATGTAAATTCGGTTGATATAAGCTGCTTGTAATGTAATTCTATTGTTAACCACAGAGGGCGCAATTTATCGCAACTCCACCACATATGTAGCAGCTTACCATGTTCACCACACCCTCGCCAGCAAGAACTGGACGTATTTGGATATATGCTATGCAGTCTTATTGGAGTCAAGTACCACCGGAGGAGGATTTTAAAATTTATTTCCAATATCTTTGGGGATGTAGAGGATTTTTTAACTGACCTGAAGATCTTTTCCCACGTGTTCTGTTCTATGTTTTCTGTTAGTTCAGTATTCCATTTTGAAGTGTAAGGTGGAGGGATAGCATGGAGGGAGTGGATGAGGATCTTACGCAATGTCGAGAGTAACAATTTATTTTTAATGCAACATATATACAATTTATATTACCCATTACTACTGATAAAATATTACAATTTCCACTAAATAAAATGTAATACTATATTACAAATTTAAAAACTATTTTACTGATTTGAATATACAAATACATTTAACAAATGTATTTATGAACTAATTTCCTATATATAATTTACATTATCTTGGGCATATGTGAACCAAAAATGACTCCAAATTAAAAATACATACTGGCTCAAAAATGAGATTATCACAAATTTTAAGTTTGTATAAACAAATGGAATTAGATCAATCTAATATAAATTTCTTAAGCTTGTGTCATTATTCTATATCAATATATGAAATTGTAGAAATAAAATAACGCAAGATTTACAAGATTTATAGATGTGACATACCCATTTACATAGTTGTTATATGACCAAGAAGGATGAAGAGAGTCAAACCTTTCACATCAGCTGAAATGATAATTGTAGTTTATATGATGGACAGTTATTTTCCAAAACACTTAGGGGGCGTCCGTGGAGTAACCCAAGATGACAGGGACAAAACTATATACTAAATGATACGTAGAATGTATCGTGTTTCTAACATTAAAAGAACCAGCCGTCAATGCCTGAGACGATATAGTGATGTTAGACGCAGAGAACCAGAATATTACGATTCCATTAGGAGCCTTCTAAAGACATGTCAGTTTAATAATTACAAAGTACCTTAATTTTTATTATTCAATTGATCATCACATTACCAATTTATTTGTTAATTTTCATTATAAAAGCAACAGTCTACTCCAAAAATGTTATTATTTAAAATGTTAGATATTGCCTTTAATAGCTATTCCACAGCTTTGCAAAACCAAAATTTGATATAAATATACTTCTTAATGTTTAAAAATATTAATTTGTGACTGTTTCTAGGCCACTACAGACAAACTCTTACAATATTCTTTTGTACTAGCTTATTAAAACAAGAGACAGCTATTCAATGCAGGCTATATAGATAACATTATGCTCTCTCCGGTGTAGCTGTGCTTAGCTTTACAATTACAGTGTTAAAGCCCAGAAAAAGAATTAGAAATTGCTTCAATTTTGATCAGGAGCCTGTCAACACAGGCTCATAGAAACAATCAATTCACAGTGCTATTCAATGTTTTCTATATTATTATGTTGGCCATTCCAAAATAGAGTAACATGTATATTAAAGCTATATATATTTGTGAATTTTGGAGTCTGCATGAACCTTTAGTACCAACAATCAAGAAATAAATTCTAACTATTTTTTATTATTAACTATATAACCAAAAAACTACTCTACTAACTATTCTTTAATAACATAACAAATAACATGAAAACTAACTTTAGTCTAAATTATAAAATAATAATTAAATGGACATGAAACCCAAAATTTTAGTTTCATGATTTACACAGAGAATATAATTTTAAACAATTTTACAATGTACTTATATTATTTTGATTCCTTCTCTTGTTATCCTTTGCTGAAAGGTTTATGTAGGAAAGCTCAGGAGCAGCAAAGAACCTAGGTTCTAGCTGCTGATTGTTTGATGCATATATTTACAGATTGTCATTGGCTAGCCCATGTGTTCAGTTAGAAACCAATAGTGTATTGCTGCTCCTTCAACAAATGATAACAAGAAAATGAAAGAATTTGTATACTAGAAGTAAATTAGAAATGTGTTTAAAATAGTATGTTCTACCTAAATAATGAAAGAAAAAAAAATAGAGTTGCATGGCTCTTTAACAAAATATAACATAAAAGTAACTATATACATTCATTTTATTTTTTCTATCTATATACACTACTTCAGATAAGAAACAAAGAATTTGTGGTGCCCCTCCTCCACGTTATGTGAGGCCTATTTTAAATTTGACACCTCGCAGTGAGGCTAGCTCTCCGCCCTTGCCTGTGTCTTTGTTTGACAGTGAATTGTCTCCACAGCCACAAGGTGTCAGACGCTAACAATAGTTCATAAACCTCAAGGTACAAAATGAAACCAGCAATACATTTATTAAGGTATTTATATTATTACCATAATCCTCATTTGTATAATTTTATTATTGTAGAAACTGAAAAATTGGTTCAAATAGCCAAGAAAAGGAGGTTCAGGAGAATAAAGGATTTATCTTCTCCTGAAGGTATTAATATAATTACTACAATGGAATGTATATTTTAAAATAGAAAGTGTTAATTTTTGTAATTATATAATTGTTCATAGGTAGTGAAAAAGAGGAAAATAATGTCCAAAATGAAATTTCATTAACTTTGCCATCGATGCAACTAGGTAAATGTATGGTTTGTCTATGTTCATTTTATAATGAAAAATGCTTTATAATGAAAAATGCTTGTCTTTCTTTCTATCTATTTATATATTTATATAACAGATAAAAGTACAGAAATATATACTCCAAATGAATCTGAAAACTATGCTGCCATAGAAGTTGCAAATGTTTCAAGATATACACAGACAATTACGACTTCAACACCTCCATCCTCTTGTCATATTGGTAATAATTTTTAGATTATTGCATTTCCAACACTCTTTCTAAAAATATCTCAAAACATATATAATATTAAATTATTTCTATTTTTTAAAGATGCTGGTGTGCAAGTTGGATCCCAAGTACAGTCATCTGTTCAAGAACAAATCATAAATATTATGGATTTTCTAAAGAATTTAAATGCACAGGTTCAAAAGCTATACAACACATATGTTATATGGAGTTTTGTTATACAGGTAGCCCTCAGTTTACGCCGGGGTTAGGTTCCAGAAGCAATGGTTGTAAATCGAAACCGTTGTAAATTGAAACCCAGTTTATAATGTAAGTCAAAGGGAAGTGAGGGAGATAGGTTCCAGGCCCCTCTCAAAATTGTCATAAGTAACACCTAATACATTATTTTTAAAGTTTTGAAATGAAGACTTTAAATGCTAAACAGCTTTATAAACCTAATAAAATAATCACACAACACAGAATATATAACTAAACTAAGTTAAATGAACAAAAACATTTGCTAAACAGCATTCTAAACCTAATAAAATAATCACACAACACAGACTTCACTTGCATTTTTCTGCAAACAGTTCTTTCTATGCATTCCAATCTGGACTGATTTATAGACAGGAAGATCTTGTTCCTTTGAAATCTGCTTGATAGCTCAGGTCTGGCTAAACTGATTAATTTCAGCTTGCTTGGCTTTGCTGCAACACAAGTGGACATCTCCACCTACTGGCTATTTTAATAAATGCACTGCTTCTCAATGCTTTTCAATAGCAGTCACATGACTTGAAAAAAAGGTTGTTATTCTGAAACGGTGTAAATTGAACCGTTGTAAAATGAGGGCCATCTGTATTTATATATAAAAAAATAAGTTGACATTGACAATTTTATGTCATGAACACTATCATGACACTTGTATATTTAATTTTTTTGGGATACACACAAATTAAGAATTGACAATATTTTCAAATTTTATTTCAAATACTATTTTTCAAAATAAAAGAGAAAAACATTTTTGGGTATGAAGATTATCATGTCATATTCACCTTTTTTTGGTATTGTGCATTTAATTTATTTATGATGATGTTATAAATAAATATTTAAAGGGACAGTCAAGTCCCAAAAAAACTTTCATGATTCAGATAGGGCATGCAAATTTAAACAACTTTCCAATTTACTTTTATCACCAATTTTGCTTTGTTCACTCATTTTGATAGTTTTTCACCACTAGAGGTCATTAGGTCACGTGTTTCATACAAATAACATTGAGGTCATACTTGTTAATTTACCATGGAGACAGCTCTGATTGGCTAAAATGCAAGTCTGTCAAAAGAACTAAAATAAGGGGGCAGTCTGCTGAGGCTTAGATACAAGGTAATTACAGAGGTAAAACGTGTATAATTATAACTGTGTTGGTTATGCAAAACTAGGGAATTGGTAATTAAGGGATTATCTATCTTTTATAAGAACAAAAATTCTGGTGTTGGCGGTCCCTTTAAGAAGCATTTTATTGATTTGTCTCTTATTAATGAATATGTTAATGATTCAGAAAGATTTTGAAAGATAAAATATAAATCAAAATATAGATCTTTAATATCATTCAGAATAACTTACAATAAATTAAAGAAAAAAAGACACAAACAAGAAACGTTATATATACCATTCACATAACTAAGCCTATGCAAACTACTAAAACCTTTGGCGCTTTGGATCAGGAGAATCTCTGGCCTGCTGTCTATCTCTCATAATTTCTATCAGAGACTGCATAGTATTTTGAGCAATATGCATATTATTTTCAGCTATTGTCAATGCCCTGTTAATTTGTTGGTTTCTTTCTGTCTCCATTTGTCTTTGCCACTCAAATATTTCCCTGTCTAGTTCTAATCTTTGTTGGTTGTAATTGTCCCATCTTTGAAAATGTGCAGAGAGAACGTCTTGAACCTGCCTACTGTCAGCCCTATATCTACGTGCAAGATTAATCATCTCATTTAGAGCTGGATCTTCAAATGGTGCAGACTGTTGAGGTTCAGGTTGAGGAGGTGCATGTTCTATATGTTCAGTGTCCTGCTCTTCTGCTTAATGCACAGCAAGATTCCGATTTCCTCATCAGAGGAGTTATCTAGTGGCTCATGAATCTCTAAATCCTGATCTTGTGCCATTTGGGATAGATCTGGAGTCTCACTTTCCAGCTCTGTAGATCTACACTCCTGACTATGATCAGTAATTGGAACCAGATTTATAATACCCTCTCTTGATGATTCATCCTCCTCCTGCATATCTGAAAAAAATATCCCCTCCTGGGGATACTTGTGTTATTTTCAAGGTGTATCACAATAAATTACCTTAATTTTTTGGTGACGAAAGATGTAGATATTGTAAAATTAACTCACGTAAGAAAGATAAGTTTCTCATTTATAACCATGAAAATTACTAACAGTGCAGAGAATGTGATTAAAGGGACAGTCAACACCAGGAATTGTGTTTAAAAATATAGATAATGGGGGCGTGTCCTAGCAGCCGCCATGACCAGTCGCAAAAAGAGAAGATCCTCACAAACTTGAGAAAACTAGTTATATACCGTTATATATATCTACTTCTCCCTACTACAACAGCATATCCTGGTA
The DNA here is from genome assembly GCF_027579735.1 of Bombina bombina. Lineage (NCBI taxonomy): Eukaryota > Metazoa > Chordata > Amphibia > Anura > Bombinatoridae > Bombina > Bombina bombina. The sequence continues at coordinate 344,130,165 of NC_069499.1, forward strand.
GAGGAAACTCAGCTGAATTGTTTGCTACCAAGTGACACCATTATTCCTATCAACATAGTAATCCTCAAGAGGAGCATTTCAAGTATGGCGGCCTAGAAAGAAGGAACATATACAACACCACTCCCCCGGTTTTCCGGGGTCAGCAGGTCTAAGCTGCTTGGAGTCTGAGTTCACACTGGGGGCTATTTAGAAAGCGACTTGCACCGCAGCTATCATTTGTGGAGAAGATTAGAGGGTATCTCGGAACACATCATGGAGGCTCTAGCAGCCGTGGATGCCTGGGAGCGCACTTTATGTACCGCGATCTCACAAAGTTATGACCAGCTGCAGAAGGACCTTTGCTCACTACTCTTAGCTGCTGCGGCCCAGCGTGCCACTCCCTCTCCGGGGTCCTCTGAGCACTACCTTTTGTCAGATGAGAGTTTTCCTAACCCGGAGCCACCGGTGAAGACTGGATGTCTTTCCACTCACTGCTTCAAGGCCTGTGGGGGTGCTGCGTCACAGCGCCCTACTCCTGGCCCTACTGACATAGAGAGTAAGGTGGCTGGTCTGTCTAATACAATGGAGACATTGACCGTTACTAAAAATAAATCAGATAAACACCAGGACTGTGGATGTCAAGATGATCTGGTAACCTTCATTTCCAAACGTAACGGGTCTGGACTGCTGGTTCTGGGGAAATCTACCTTCATTCTACAGCTTGAGGACTCTATTGCCCTGAGAGAGCCTAATTATGAAGATGATCCTTCACAACATGCCTGCTTCAGTGCTACGACAAGCTTGTTTTCTCAGCTGGACATTATCCTTACCTACATCAGGCTGGGTGTCGGATAAAACTAATAATGGACACGGAGTTCCAGCCATCCAGCTCGAGGCAAGATAGACTCTAGTAACTATTACTAGCTTACTTTGGATTGAGAGTTCCGAATTAATATACTTAATGTTCCTCTGTTATAATGTAGCTCCACATTACCCTATATATCCCTCAAAAGTTACCATATACAATTTTAATGTATAACATTAAGCTATAGATAGTGTGGTTTTATGTTCACTTTGTTTTTTGCTTTATTATATGTCTCATTGAGGTTGACTGTAGATCTATGCAACTCACCCCATTCTCCATCAAAACTTAGGCATACAGCTATACACATATCAATTTTGCTTGGATCCTACATAACATATTTCCCTAAATTGTTGTAGCAATTATGTTAGTGTTAAGGGAACTTCATATATATCGCTAGCTATTCCTATCCTTAGATGAGAAAGTTTAGGACAAGTGCTATGATTTATGACTTAGAGACTGCCAAATGTGGGATCACGAATTTTAGCATTACTGTTCTTAGATTGAAATAACTTGGCAATCCTCCCGCACTGCCAGCGGCCGGGGTAGTGTGGAATGCTGAGAAATTTGTATTAATTTGATTCAGTGGTGCATTAGCTTCAGGTAAATATTAATACGGTCCCTTTGTGGTTTTATGTTTAGTTCACTAAGTATATAGCCTACAGCTATTATTACAGATTTAGCATAGTATGAGCCTGTATATTAGGAAATATAACTAGCCTTCACAGCTCCTTTATTCTTATAGAAGTCCCTGAAACCTAACCATGTTTAAGCATTTTTCTTAGTTTCAACCCCATACTATTGACAGCTTTGGCACTTGCCTTATATCAGCTTTGAATGGCCCTTATAAACATAAATATCTAGTTTAAACCTGCTGTGAGGAAGATACAATATTTATAAGGTCTCCTTGTGGTTTTATGTTTGGATCACTGAGTATATAGCTAGCTGCTGTTATTACAGATCTAGTATAGTATGCGCCTGCATGTTGGGAAATATAACTAGCTACCACAATTCCTTTATTCCTATGGAAATTCCTGTAACCTAACCATGTTTAAGCATTTTTCTTAGTTTCAACTCCATACTATTGACAATTTTAGCACTTGCACTATACCAGCTTTGAATAGCCCCTATAAATCTGTAAACCTAATTTTTACCTGCTGCGAGGAAGATACAGAGACCAGATATCACAGACTCCTGAGCACTTTGTTCCCTATATTCTCCATAAGCTGTTTAGCCTGCTATACTTTTTTATTTTATTTTTTCAGGTCCAAGAGTGACCGTGTTGAACATTAGAGCACCTCCCTAAGTCTTTCAATCTACATGGGTCCATAAGTGACCTGTTGAAACAATGGAGGTGCAACCCTCCTTTATATAAATGTAAAATGAGGTTTAATTTATCCAGTTTGGTAATAACCTATTGAATTGAGATGTCCTGACCTTCTATACTTTGCTAGCTTTGTAGTATCTTATTTTAATTTTTTTCAGGTCTAAGTGGCATGGCTAAACCAATTTAAGATGTGTCTAATGTATTGCCTACTGAACTCTTTATTTTTGTTATTTTTATGTACAACCTCAATAAAAATTACTTTAAAAAAATATATATAGATAATACATTATCACCCATTCTCCAGTTTTGCATAACCAACACAGTTATAAAAATACACTTTTTACCTCTGTGATTAACTTGTATCTAAGCATCTTATGACAGGCCTATGATCTATTGACTTTTATTTTAGACAATTGGTGCAGTGTCTGCTACAAGATGGGCTTAATCACAATGTTATCTATATGGCAGACATGAACTAGCTCTCCCCTGTTGTGAAAATAAAATAAAATAAAAAAATATGGGACAAGAGGTGGCCTTAAAGGGCTTTGAAATAATCATATGAGCCTTCCTAGGTTTAACTTTCAAATAGGAATACCAAGAGAACAAAGCACATTTGTTGATAAAAGTACATTTTAAACTTTTTAAAAATGACATGCCCTATTTGACTTTACTGTCCCTTCAAATAACTAAAATTAAAACATCAATATTACTTCCATCTTCCAGAAGAAACAAAAACACATTTTAATTATATGGATGGATAGTCAATCTTTAAATAAAATAAAAATTATTCAATACTCTTTAGTTATATTATAGCAACATATTTACCATCAAAAAGTTGTGCTGTATCTGTGACCATAGATCTAAAAAGACGTCCAACATCTGCTGTTAAAAAAACCCCACACATTATAATTTAGATTTTTCCTTTTAAAACATTTAGAAGCAATATAAATAATATAACAATAAATACCTGTGTGCTTCTTCCAACTGCTGTATCTGGTGTACTGTTCCGTACATCTTGTACGGTATCAGCAGATGATAAACTATGGCTGGTATTGGATGTAGACCGTATATATTGCCCATGTTGTTGAGTTTGTCTGATCTGTAAGCTTTCCATTTGATGGGATGTTGATGCCCATGGTTCAGACTCTATGGAGGTAAAAGGACAGTTAACCATGGCTGATGTGGACTACTGAGCAGACAAACCTATAAAATAAATATTATAATTAACACAAGCTTTTCATTCATCACTATAAAAAAAACAGACACAAAATAAAAAATATATTTTTTGTTTTTGTTTGGATAAAGCCAGCATTATGGATAACAAGGACCTTTTTTAACACATGAGCTAGCATTTCACTGGGGTCTGTATGTAGCATTAGTGAGAACCTGTAACACTGTACTGGTGGATGTGTTCAGCATTAATGAGAACAATGATATTATTGTGGAACACATGAACTAGCATTTTAATGTGGGATGTCTCCTTCCCTGCTCATTGTCAGGGGCTGTGTCAGGTCCGGATGCGTGCGGCACTGACGTCATCGCTGCACGATCCTCTGTCAGATGCCGGTCCGGATTCCTGTGGCGCAAATCCTGCGCCTATGTAAGTTTCACAGAAAGGATCAATCACTGCCCAAGTGTAGGTGTTACTTTGTGTGCTCCTGGGTGTGATAGATTGTTTCTGCTATTTTGCCTTGTTGTTTATGAACCCTGCCTGTCTGACTACTCTGCCTGTTAAACCCCTAAATTACTTGATTAATATACTGCTGCTGAACTCTGCTTGTCTGACTACTCTGCCTGATTAACCACTTAATTGCTGGACTGATATACTGCTGCTGAACTCTGCTTGTCTGACTTCCCTGCTTGATTAACCCCTATTGTTCTGGATTGCCTCTCTCTTTAGCCAAACCCTGCCTGACCATTCTAGTGGTTCACCCTTGGATTGCTTTACCGTTGCCAAACCCTGCCTTCTTAAACATTCTAGTGGTTTATCCTTGGACTGCTCTACCGTTCCCAATCCCTGCCTTCCTGACCATACTAGTGGTTTACCCTTGGACTGCTTTACCATTGCTGCTGAAGACTATCCTGCCTGTGGTGAGTGTTGCTTACCTTATCTTGCAAACTTTCTCTGCTCTGGGATATTCCCTATCATTCCGGCTCGACGCCGGGATAAGAAGACTACTGGCCGAGTTTGGTCTGATAGTGGAGTATCCCACAAGCATTACATTATACTTGGGCCATGGAGCCAGATAAGGTGGCATGAGCAGTTTATCTTCAGGGACAGATTTTGGGAACCCATACCACACAGTTGCAGAATATAGATTCCAAGTTAGAGGCTATTACTGCTCAACTCTCCTTACTAGTTGCAGCGAGGGATGCCGCTCCTGTTACTACACCACCAGCCCCTACTCCTAGTACTGTGACTTCTTCCTCTGCTTCTGGAAGTACACCCCGGATGCCCTTGCCTGATAATTATGAAGGTACCACTGATTTCAGGGGCTTTCTAAACCAATGAAGGCTGCACTTCCGCAAAGATCCTCACACCTTTGAGTCTCACCAATCAAGGGTCACCTTTATCATTTCCTTGCTAAAGGACAAGGCCTAGCCTGGGTCTCTCCCCTTTTGGAACAGAACGCTACACTCCTGTATGATGTTGATGAGTTCATTTCTGCTATATCTTCTGTGTTTGGGACTTCTGGTCGTACCTCTGCTGCGGAATATTCTCTCCTGGATCTCCACCAGGGCAATAAAACTGTGGCACAATTTGCCATCGAGTTCCGCACCTTGGCACTTGAAACCACTTGGGATGGCAGTGCTCTCAAGGCAGCCTTTAGGAGGGGTCTCCATGAATGCATCATAGATTAACTCACTTATCATGATATTCCTTCTTCTTTGGATGACTTTATAGTGTTTTGTATCAATCTGGATTCTCGTTTTCAGGAAAGACCAGCCGAGAGAGACAGAACAAGGATGGTCCTTCCCTCCCGTCCTCCTATTCGCCCAGTTTCATCAGCATCCGCTACCCCTTCAGCAGCTCCAGTTACCTCAGTAGAGGAACCCATGGATCTCTCCTCCTTCAAACCTTCGGAGTCTGAAAGGCAGAGCAGAAGGAGACTGAGACTATGTTTTTATTGTGGATCTAACACCCACTAACTAAAGGACTGTGACATTCGGCCGGGAAATGCCAATGCTTAGGGGATAACACTGGAGTACATCTAAGCATGATCTCAAATAAATCCCCTCACTCCTCTCGGATCCTGTTACCCTTACCTTCCTTCAGAATACTGTCCACACTCAAGCCTTCATTGATTCAGGGGCAGCTGGAAACTTCCTGGATCACCGTTTTATGATTCAAGCTGGTTTGCCTCATCTGCAGAAAAGACATTGTCTCAAAATAACTACCCTGAATGGCACCCCCCTTGGTTCGGGCGTGATCCATTTTGAGTCAGCACCCCTGACCCCGATTGTGGGAGTCCTCCACACTGAACAGCTGCAGTTTGAGGTCATTCATTCCCCAGCACAGCCTGTCATCCTAGGTCTTCCTTGGCTTTGGGTACACAATCCACAGTTCAACTGGGCTGGGGGACAACTGGCCTCCTCGGGAAACCTCCTGTTTCCACTCCTGCCTTGCTAAAGTCATTCAGATAATAAAATTGAGTGGGCGCTATGAGCTAATGTACCTAACACACCTAATCAAGCACAAAAATATACAGAGCAATATTTTGTGAAAATAATAATTTTTACTCAGTGAAACAAATATCTTACAATTTAATAAGAAGTAAAATTATATATTACAAGGAATACCACCCTGATGGGAAAAAAAGAGAGGATTGCACAAAAAAATAAAAAAGTAAAAAGGTCATAAAAAATCGTTAAAAACAATATTTGGCAGATGGATCTTGCGCTCTGTTCATAGGATTATGTTTGCAAATGATATCTTGCCAGTTATACTTTAGCATATATTATCACTTATCAGAGCCAATATGATAGAAATGTACTAAGAATGTCACAAGTATTACCGTCACTCTGCAACTTGAAAACGATCTTGAAAAAGCCCATATACACGGGTGAAACGCGTAGAAGTAAGAAGTTGCTCATCTGCTAAGAACTCACTAGGTACCTAGTATTTTACCCGCACGTATATTACGCTAAGAGCGGGTGTTCGCAAAATTATCTCCTCTGCCTGTGCCGGGATACAGCTTGTTACACACATGCAGGGAGCAGTGTGTCTTTCCTTTCGGAGGCTAGCAGCTGGGATCCAGCCGGTTACTTACACGCAAGGAGCGGCGTGTTCTTTCCTCAGAAGCTAGGAGCCGGGATCCAGCAGGTCACATACACGCAAGGAGTGGCGTGTCTTTTCCTCCAGGGGTCAACCAAACAAAAATCAGACCGGCATCAGTGGCAAATTGATCATAGCTGCTGCAACACTGTGTGAGTTACAGTTAGATTTTTTGATCACAAGGTGAGAAGCGGATACATAGTATCGGAACAACGAGACTTTCTGTTTGCTGCTAATACGGACAATGATACATGAATAGATTTACCGAAAGCTCTTTTGTGTTAAAGTTGCAGAGTGACGGTAATACTTGTGACATTCTTAGTACATTTCTATCGTATTGGCTCTGATAAGTGATAATATATGCTAAAGTATTACTGGCAAGATATCATTTGCAAACATAATCCTATGAACAGAGCGCAAGATCCATCTGCCAAATATTGTTTTTAACGATTTTTTATGACCTTTTTACTTTTTTATTTTTTTGCGCAATCCTCTCTTTTTTTCCCATCAGGGTGGTATTCCTTGTAATATATCATTTTACTTCTTATTAAATTGTATTTTTTATGTCTGCTGTACTGTGCCTTTAACCAGGGAGACGTCCCTTGTAAGATATTTGTTTCACCGAGTAAAAATTATTATTTTCACAAAATATTGCTCTGTATATTTTTGTCCTTGATTAGGTGTGTTAGGTACCTTAGCTCATAGCGCCCTCTCAATTTTATTATCTGTTTGGTCTTATTTACTATCTTAGGGAGATAGTTGGAGAGTGGCTTAGATAGTCTTTCAGATTATAGCGCTGTATATTTTGTATATTTTTGCTAAAGTCATTCCTCAGCCCCGTATCCCAATAGCTTGTATACAGACTCCTCCAAACCTTCCCTGAGTATATGCGGACTTCGCAGACGTGTTTGAGAAGAAAGCAGCTGACATGCTGCCACCTCACCGTCCTTATGACTGTAAGATCAACCTCTTTTCCCGGAGCCCCACTTTCTAAAGGGAGGACTTATCCACTCTCCAAAGCTGAAACCAAATCCATGGAGGAGTACATCCAAGAGAACCTAGCTAAAGGTTTCATTCACCCTTCCTCCTCTCCTGCTGGAGCAGGCTTCTTTTTTGTCAGTAAGAAGGATGGTGGGCTCAGACCCTGCATCGACTACAGGGCCTCGAACAACATAACTATCAAGAATCGCTATCCCATTCCTTTGATCACCGAACTGTATGACTCACTCCAGGATTCTCGCTTCTTCACCAAGCTGGACTTACGTGGGGCATACAATCTGATTCGTATCTTCCCACGCCACAAATGGAAAACCGCCTTCAACACAAGATCTGGGCATTACGAATACCTTGTAATGCCCTTTGGGTTGTGAAACGCCCCTGCAGTCTTCCAGGCATTTGTCAATAATGTCTTCTGTGACCTCCTCAATTGCACTGTCATCGTCTATCTGGATGACATCCTTGTTTTCTCTTCCACTTTGGTGGAGAATCATAAACACGTGAGACAGGTACTTCAACGTCTCAGAGACCATTCTTTGGTAGCCAAGCTAGAAAAATGTGAGTTTGATCAAGTTCAGATCAAATTCCTTGGTTATGTCATCTCGGAGGGTTTTGCCATGGATTCTGCTAAACTCACCGCAGTTCTAGAATGGCCTCAACCTACTTCATTAAAGGAATTACAGAGGTTCTTGGGGTTCTCCAATTATTACCGCAAGTTTATAAATAATTTTTCTCAAACAGTCGCTCCACTCACTGAATTAACAAAACGGAACAAAGACTGTAAACATTTGCCTCCTGAAGCCATTAATGCCTTCTCTCGTCTGAAAAAGGCTTTCTGTTCTGCTCCTGTGCTCCGCCATCCTGATCCTGACCTACAGTTCACTTTAGAGGTTATGCCTCCGAGATAGGGGCTCGAGCAGTTCTAACCCAAAGGGATCCTTTGACTTCCAAGTCACACCCTGTAGCCTTTTTCTCTAAACGCTTCACTCCTGCAGAGAGGAATTACGATGTGGGTAATTGTTAACTCTTAGCCATTAAGATGACTTTGTCTGAATGGCGTCATTGGTTAGAGGGCACCACTAATCCCATTCAGATTCTCACTGACCACAAGAATCTGACTTACCTAGAGACTGCTCATCGACTCAATTCTCGACAGGCTAGGTGGGCCTTGTTCTTTTCCTGTTTTAACTTTGTGATCTCTTATCTTCCTGGGACCAAGAACAAGAAGGCGGATGCCCTTTCCTGTCAGTTCCCTCACTCAAGTGATTCCTCTGAAGCTCCTATTGAACACATCATACCTCCCTCCTTTGTGGTTGCTCAACTAAATACCACCCTTCTGCAAAGACTGCAACGTCCCTAGTCTAGTAAACATCTTGGAGCTCCTGTGGCCTCCGATATCTTCTTTGTGCCTCTGAACCTACGCACCCTTGTGCTATCCTGAGTTCATGATAGTAAACTCTCAGGACATCCTGGTTTGACTAGGACTTTTAAGCGTCTTTCCCAACATGTATGGTGGCCTTCTATGAAGTCTGATGCTCAAGATTATGTGAAAGCCTGCACAACTTGTGCTGCCAACAAAACTCCCCAATCCTTGCCTGCTGGCTTGCTCCAACCATTCTCAAAACAACCATGGACACACATAACTATGGACTTCATTGTGGACCTCCCACCTTCTGACCACCATACAGCTATCTGGGTTGTGGTGGATCGGTTCTCCAGACTGGCTCATTTTGTACCCTTAACGAAACTGCCATTGGCCCAGGAATTATCGTCTCTTTTTCTCTTGCATGTGGTACGACTTCATGGCATTCCTGTGAATATTGTTTTCGACAGAGGTCCACAATTCATCTCTACCTTTTGAATAGCCTTTTGCAAGTTGATTGGAACCACTGTTTCCTTGTCTTCTGGCTAACACCCTCAAACCAATGGACTGAGAGAGTAAACCAGGATCTCAAAGCCTATCTTAGAGCCTTAGTCAATTCTCTCAATGCCAATTGGTCTGACTTACTGCCCTAAGCCAAGCTGGCAAGAAACAATCATTGGCACTCTTCTCTACAATGTTCTCCATTTCAAGCTGCTGCAGGGTATCAATCCTTGTGTCTTCCCTCTATCTGCTCAGTCCACTGGGGTTCCTGCTGCAGACCGTCATGTTGCTGAACTCACCACTCATTAGCGACATATTCGCTCACAGCTATATTCAGCTGTCTCTAGAGACAAGAAGTTTGCTGATCATCATAGAGCTTCTGTACGTGCCATCTTGGTAGGTGAATGTGTTTGGGTCTCTACTCGACATATTCATCTACGTCAACCCTGTCACAAATTTGGGCCTAGGCTTATCGGTCCTTACAAAATCCTGAAGAGACTATCTCCTGTTGCCTACAAAGTGGCCTTGCCCAAAACCCTACGTATACACCCAGTCTTCCACATCTCTCTACTTAAGCCTTACATCAGGAATAGATATACCCAACTCAGAGCTCCTCCTCCTCTGCTCCTGGTCCATGGCGACCCTGAAAATGAAGTTGATAAGATCATGGACTCCAGATACAGGCACAAACAACTGCAGTATCTTTTACATTGGAAGTGTTATTCTGTGATGGATCATTCCTGGGTTCCTGCCCATTAAGTACATGCTCCGTCTTAGGTCTCCAGATTCCATGTTGCTCATCCTTTGAAGCTGACTCTGGTTCCCAGAGGGAACCCTTGAGAGAGGGGCTATGTCACGCTGCGCCGCTCTAGCCGTTGCTAGGGGCACAGCGTCTCCTTCCCTGCTTGTTGTCAGGGGCTGTGTCGGGTCCGGATGCGTGTGGCGCTGACAACATCGCCGCACACTCCTTTGTCAGATGCCGGTCCGGATTCCTGTGGTGCGAATCCTGTGCCTATGTACATTTCACAGAAACGATCTATCACTGCCCAAGTATAGGTGTTACTTTGTGTGCTCCTGGGTGTGATAGATCGTTTCTGCTATTTTGCCTTATTGTTGATGAACCCTCCCTGTCTGACTACTCTGCCTGTTAAACCCCTAAATTACTGGATTGATATACTGCTGCTGAACTCTGCTTGTCTGACGTCTCTGCTTGATTAACCCCTATTGTTCTGGATTGCCTCTCTGTTGCCAAACCCTGCCTGCCTGACCATTCTAGTGGTTTACCCTTGGATTGCTTTACCATTGCCAAATCCTGCCTTCCTAACCATTCTAGTGGTGTATCCTTGGACTGCTCTACCGTTCCCAATCCCTGCCTTCCTGACCATTGTAGTGGTTTACCCTTGGACTGCTTTACCATTGCCGCTGAAGACTATCTTGCCTGTGGTGAGTGCTGCTTACCTTATCTTGCAAACTTTCTCTGCTCTGGGATATTCCCTATCATTCCGGCTTGACGCCGGGATAAGAAGACTATTGGCCGAGTTCAGTCTGATAGTGGAGTATCCCATGAGCATTACACTAACATTGTAGAGGTGTATGTATGTATCAATATTTAAAAAAGAACATTATAATGACTCACATAAACTAGCATTGTACATGTGGATGTGTAACATATGCCTGCCTGATATCACTGTCCCTTTAAGACTGCCTTCACTGCTACTGACATTCATACTGTGTGGGCAGTATCTGCATTCAACTTACCTGCCAAATTAAAAGGATACTAAACCCACATTTTTTCTTTACTGATTCAGATAGAGCATGCAATTAAAAGCAACTTTCTAATTTACTCATATTATCAATTTTTCTTCATTCTCATGCTATCTTTATTTGAAAAAGAAGGAATGTAAGCTTAAGAGCCATTTTTGTTTCAGTACTTAGGTAGAGCTTGCTGATTGGTGACTAAATGTAGCAAACCAATCGACAAGCTCTACCCAGGTGCGGAACTAAAAATGGGCCGGCTAATGTGCTTACATTCTTGCAATTTCAAAAAAGATAGCAAGAGAACAAAGAAAAATTGATAATAGGAGTAAATAAGAAAGTTGCTTAAAATTGCATGCTCTATTTGAATCATGAAAGAAAAAAATTGGATTTAGTGGGGTTTAGTGTCCCTTTAACTAATCATTCATGCACCTGATTCCCTCAGCCTCCTTTTAAATCATCTCAGGCCCAATGTGCATAGCATTAGAATTGAAGTTTTGTTCCAGAAACAACAGAGGTATGCGACTATTTCCATTATGGATTTTACCAGCATATACAAACTACAGCCTTTCCTTCAAGCTATGCTTAAAATCATCTAATCGCAAGTATCCATATTATTCCTTTTGTTTCCTGGACTCTGTTACTTAACAATCTCTGAACTATTTCTAAATTACAACAATGCATTGGTTATAATCTCTCAAATTGCTACAACAGCATCATACTCAAAACTTTACTACTTTTCTCTGCTACAAGTTATCATAGTTGATATATCCTCCTGCAAGCATGTTAATCTATTCAGAACGCTGCATCTATGTGTTCAGTTAAACAGTTCTCCTGTGATTTTCCAATATATGCACAATTAGTATTTAATGCCGTAAAAGTGCAATTTGTTTATCAACTGTGTCAACCTGCAGTGTCTTTGCATCCATGAGTTACAACCTTTTACCAGTTTATTCTGAAGCCTGAACATCTTACATTGCTATATTTATCTCATGAATGCTGCAGCTACTCCTATTAACCATTAGTCACAGTATCAATTTAGGTTTCCATTGAAGTCACAATATATTATATTCATATGCTTTATTCTCTATGATTTCTACAATAACTTCTTGCAACTATGAACCACAGAATATCATCTATCCACATCCAGGATATTCTTTCCCTGGTCAGGGGTTGGTGTCTCCAATTCCCTACCACTGCCCCGAGGGTCTGTGTCCTGAGCGCATATACACCGGAACCTGATTAGATGTATGTAGCATTAGGGATAAAAAGTACATTATTAAGTCGCACAAAAATTAGCACTTGGATGGATGGATGTATGGATGTAGCATTATTGAGAAAAGGACATTAATGTGGCACACATGAGCTAGCATTGTACAGGTAGATCTATGTAGCAGTATAAAGAAAAAAAAGACTTTATTATGGCACACATGATGTTGCATTGTACAGGTGAATGTAGGTATCATTACTGGCAGATGCACGTATTATCAGTGAGAAATAGAACATTGGGTTGGCAAACATGAACTAGCATTGTACCGGAAAATAAATATCGCATTCATTAGAAAATGTACATTAAAATGGATCAAACTGAATATCATTAGTTAAATGGTTGTATGTAGCATTTCTGACAGCAAATGACATTAGTAGGCCAAACATGAAATCAAGTAAAGAAACGTATGTAGCATTACTGATAAAAAAAGGACATGAGTATGGCGCACATTAACTACCACCTTCATTGCTACAGCTATTATGACGCACAAGCATCTGATTTTGCCACATGGGAAGTTCCATAGCATCATAGTCTGTCAAATCGGCGACATAAGGTGGGCCGCCGCCTGTACCATGTGCAGAATGCTTTTCTTTTGCAATTTTGGTTTTGTTTGACGCTTTATATAATTGAAACTTTTTTTTGCACGATTCAATAGCTTTCTTTGCTGGTTCTTGAGCACTCATAGCATCACTAATTTTTTGCCAAATAATTTTTTTCCTGGAACCGGGGGTTTGCTTGATGCGACTTCCGTATATAGCTTCATAATAATCCAGTATGAGATCAACAAGTACCACATTCTGTGAGAAGTTTTGGGTTCCAAGTCTTCCTGGAACTACCAGAATCTCCAGTGGAAGCCATATGAGCTTGCTTCTCACAGTAAAAAACAAAAGGAATAAAAAAGTTTTTAAAGATTTCTGGGAAATACACATTTTTATTCATGTGAGCAGCTTATCTTGCCACTTGTATGACGAATATTACACCTATCTGGTCACGTTGGTTAAGAAATTGACCAATAGACCGTAGACTGCTTTGTAACTTTGTTCTTTCACGCCGAGCAAAGCTTCAAAGTTATCATTGATCCGATTGTCTTCGAAACAGATTAGACACAATATTTTACGGGTTGATTTTTAGTACATTCATGTAATCGAAGGAAAGGAAATTATCTGGTAAGTCATAATTTCAAAGGATGAGTCCACAGCTGCATTCATTACTTGTGGGAAAATTATACCCAAGCTACAGAGGACACTGAATGCTAACAGGAGGGTACAAACAAGAGGCGTCCCAACCTGAGGGCACCACAGCCTGCAAGAAAACCAAACTCCCTAAGGCCTCCTTGATAGAAGCAAAAAATAAAAAGAATAAGAATGTTAGGAGAACCAAGTAGCTGCCCAACAACCAAAACCATAGGATCTCTTGTCAGAGACCCAAAAGGATGTCACTGCACTCGAACTGAGCAATAAACCTCTGAAGAGGCTTGTATCCCACTATCTCCTAGAGCCAGCGAAAAACACTCCTCCACTAACAAGGAGGAAGTTAATAAGCTTCCAAAACCTTGCACTCCCCAGATATGAATAACATAAAGAAAAAACTGACTCTGATGAAGTTTGACAGGACCTCAAGGAAAAATTCCCCCCCCCCAAAAAGGAAGAACCTCTTCCCATTTGGACAATGGATATGATAATCTTAGGGAGAAAAGACTTGGATAGCCTTATTAACGGGAAGACCACAAAAAAGTACGTATTGCAAATGCAACACAGGAACCTATGACAGTGCCCTACCAAAAACAACTGAATACCTGAAAGATCAATCAATCTCTGGAATTGGAGCACAAACGGGTAGCAAAAACTAGTTGCGAAAGAACATACCAGAAAAAGGAACCACAGCTGGTATCCATCTACAACCTCCGCATGCCAGGCAGATAAGCCGACCAACAGGCTATCTTGGCAGGCTGCCCCTTTGAACAAGAACTAGCTAGATAAGCCCTTCACCAGCTCATTCTAGAGGGGAGGAAGAAAACTCAAAGATCCAGAAGAGAGACCGGACAAGCTAACTCCTCTCAACAAAAAGAGAGGGAATCCTCCACGCCTAAAATAAGTGATGAGGAACCAGGTATGAGCTGAAAGGACAGAAACCCTTCAGAAAAAAAACCTCTCGGCTAGGTCCAAGCGATCCTCCAGAAGAAAAGATCCCAAGACGCAAAGAGACCCTGACCCGGAAGATCAATGCAACAAGGGAACTCTCATGCCAGCGAAGCCTCTAAACCGTGAATATGAACCCACGGACAAAAATGGAGCAACAGTCTCACAGATGCCCACTCCAGATAGGATCGAGCCATCCTCGCAAGAGAGTGACATGGCCGAAAAGAAAAAGGTTAAAATAGACCTCCTCAGAATTAAGAAAACTGCAACAGCAGGATTCACACTCCAAGCCTACAGCTTGCTAGGCCGGGATAATCCCTTCAGCCACATAGTCCTGCGGACCTAAACTGAGAAACTCGATCTGCTTTCTCCAGATACACATTTGAAAACTTCTGGAAAGTCAGATCAAATGGATGATCGTAAGGAACATCCGTTCCGGAAGAGCACGCTCAGAGAATGGATTGCTGTCAAGAGCCGTAGTGGGCCTCTGCCTACCACCAAATTCGAGACCCTCCCGTCTACGCAGGAGGAACTCACTAACTCAGAAATAATCCACTCAGCAAGAGGTCCCGACTGGCATGTACCCAGAAGACCAGACCTGAGAGCCAAATGCTCGACTGAAAAAAAAACCCAAGGGTGATTGGAAGGAAAATCCTGATTCACATACCCCAGAACACTCTTTCCCTGCTGACAGGGAAGAGACCAAGACAAAACTGCCCCGGGAGAACCAGGATAAAAATCCACAACACCGGGAGATCTGGACCGAACACTGGTGAACAAGTCCCCAAACGGTAATCCACAAATACTCTAGACAGTCAACAACCCAAGCCATGTCGAAGACTCGGCCTGGGCTGAATTCCCACAGTGCCAAATAAGGTCTGAAGGTGAATTGGAGGACAGAACCAGATGAAGTAAATTTAACTTCGTAAGCTCTAAAGTAAAGAGCCTTCCTGTCTGAGACCAAACCGCATACAAAGGATCCAACCTGGTGACCTCTGAGGATGGAACTGGCAGGAAGCAAATCCCTAAAGGTCTACTAGAAGACGCTGGAAAAAACAAAAATGCCAAGACCCGGGAGCCACCCCAACACCTAGTAATAGGCTACTGCCACATTAAACCCCAGATCCCAAAACTGAGGACCAAAGCGAGGTTACGGAAGAAAAACGGTCCCTAAGAAATGGACCTGCTTAAACAAGAATTATTTAAATTATTTAAATGAACATCCAGCATCAGTCGCTGGATTCGATCACCAACCTTCGAGGTGCAAAGTCACAGAGAAAACTACCAGAGTACACTGCACTGCTTTTAGACAGGAAAGATAACCTCCTTCCTAAATCCAGGTAGAAAAACCTGTGTATTCTCTCTGAACAAAGAGATCAAATAAGCTCTGCTTAAATATCATCAGACCCAGAAGGGTGAGAAAACCCCTCCCCTAATTGGGCCATTCACCAACAGTGTATGACACTGCGAAGAGTACCGGGACAAGACTCCAAAAGTCCCCTAGTCCAGAAAAATTTAAATCAAAAGCTCAAATCCGGCCTCTAGGACCCCTGGACCCATATGATCCAGCATCAAGTGCCCATCTAGAAGAACTTAAGACAGGTCCTACCTATCCTTCGGTATAGAAGGGCCTGCTCTGCCTGGACCAGAATAACTAGAAAAAGCTTCTTCTCTATATTAGAAGGGAAGAACAGACTGAACTATTACCTAAAACGGGTCCTGCCCATCATTAAGGGTACGACAAGTCTGTCATAAAAAAACTTAAGTTCCAGCCTTGCTAGGAACTGAAAATAAACAAATAGAGAAAACAAGCTCTAAGGTTTAAACTTTCATATCTATAAGATCGAGGGAAACATCACCCCAACCAGAGATCTAGAAGCTTCCATCAGAAGACATCCATCTCGACCATCAAAGTAGATATAACCAGAAACATCCAATTGATGAAACTCCAAAAGAGAGTATCCAGAAGAACTCCGAGCTCTTAAACCAAAAACTATCCGAAACGGATTAGAAAAGAAAATGGTTAAACGCACCAAAAATTCAAAAGGGTGTGCAAAACTAACAGGTCCTGCCTGTGTATGACACAAACCCCCCATAGAGCTCGGGACTGGGATTCTATAACTATATACATAGAGACGATAAAGGAGAAGATCCAACCCTCTCCACTCATCTAATCAAGAACATTATCTTATATAGAGGACTGAGATCCACCTGATGGATCAGGACTGGAACCTCTAAAATCGCCAAAGTCTCTGTCAGGAGTAAACATAGGCGTGCCACTAAGTCTAAAAGCCAAATCCTCCTCAGTTGGAGGAATCAATTCAGGCGAATCCAACCCCGGAGGTTCTACCTCTGAATCCTCAGAGGGAACCGCACTCCCAGATGACAGATCTGGCACAATCGTCCTTTTACACGACGGCCCATGTGTAGGGAAGCATGGATTAACCCTTTGCTTCGTAGGCGGAAGAGGCAAACTCGCTAAAGCCTTAGAGATGGCCATGCGAAAACGTGCAGTAACCTCTGTTGGAAAAAAGTCTCCCTCAGACAAAGGAGTAATGGCACTTAGGGGAACTGCATGTGTAGGATAAGATTCTAGGGTACGTACCTCACAGGATGAGGAATCATCAGAGGTAGACGGCTCAGTGGTCTCCATCATCTCAACATTTTTAGAAGAGAACACCCTATTGCGGCATACGGAACATAATTGAGCAGGCTGGTCTACCCGGTCCTCCTCACAACATACGCAGGTATAAAAACAGAATTTATGCTTACCTGATAAATTACTTTCTCCAACGGTGTGTCCGGTCCACGGCGTCATCCATAACTTGTGGGAATATTCTCTTCCCCAACAGGAAATGGCAAAGAGCACAGCAAAAGCTGTCCATATAGCCCCTCCCAGGCTCCGCCCCCCCAGTCATTCGACCGACGGTTAGGAGAAAAAAGGAGAAACTATAGGGTGCTGTGGTGACTGTATTGTATAGAGAAAGAAATTTTTCAAACCTGATTAAAAAACCAGGGCGGGCCGTGGACCGGACACACCGTTGGAGAAAGTAATTTATCAGGTAAGCATAAATTCTGTTTTCTCCAACATTGGTGTGTCCGGTCCACGGCGTCATCCATAACTTGTGGGAACCAATACCAAAGCTTTAGGACACGGATGAAGGGAGGGAGCAAATCAGGTTACCTAAACAGAAGGCACCACGGCTTGCAAAACCTTTCTCCCAAAAATAGCCTCCGAAGAAGCATAAGTATCAAATTTGTAGAATTTGGCAAAAGTGTGCAGAGAAGACCAAGTCGCTGCCTAACATATCTGATCAACAGAAGCCTCGTTCTTGAAGGCCCATGTGGAAGCCACAGCCCTAGTAGAGTGAGCTGTGATTCGTTCAGGAGGCTGCCGTCCGGCAGTCTCATAAGCCAATCGGATGATGCTTTTCAGCCAGAAAAAAAGAGAGGTAGCAGTAGCTTTTTGTCCTCTCCTCTTACCAGAATAAACGACAAACACAGAAGAAGTTTGTCTGAAATCCTTTGTTGCTTCTAAATAGAACTTTAAAGCACGGACTACATCTAAATTGTGTAACAAACGTTCCTTCTTTGAAACTGGATTCGGACACAAAGAAGGAACAACTATTTCCTGGTTAATATTCTTGTTGGAAACAACTTTTGGAAGAAAACCAGGCTTGGTACGCAAAACAACCTTATCTGAATGGAACACCAGATAGGGTGGAGCACACTGCAAAGCAGATAATTCAGAGACTCTTCTAGCAGAAGAAATAGCAACCAAAAACAGAACTTTCCGAGATAGTAACTTGATATCTATGGAATGTAAGGGTTCAAACGGAACCCCTTGAAGAACTGAAAGAACTAAATTTAGACTCCAGGGAGGAGTCAAGGGTCTGTAAACAGGCTTGATTCTGACCAAAGCCTGTACAAAAGCTTGTACATCTGGCACAGCTGCCAGTCGTTTGTGTAACAAGACAGATAAAGCAGAAATCTGTCCTTTTAAAGAACTCACTGACAACCCCTTATCCAAACCTTCTTGGAGAAAGGAGAGGATCTTAGGAATTTTAATCTTACTCCAGGAGAATCCCTTGGATTCACACCAACAGATATATCTTTTCCATATTTTATGGTAAATCTTTCTAGTCACAGGTTTTCTGGCTTGGACTAGAGTATCTATCACTGAATCTGAAAACCCACTCTTGGATAAAATCAAACGTTCAATTTCCAAGCAGTCAACTGCAGAGAAACTAGATTTGGATGTTCGAATGGACCTTGTACTAGAAGATCCTGTCTCAAAGGTAGCTTCCATGGTGGAGCCGATGACATATTCACCAGGTCTGCATACCAAGTCCTGTGCGGCCACGCAGGAGCTATCAGAATCACTGATGCCTTCTCCTGTTTGATCCTGGCTACAAGCCTGGGAAGGAGAGGGAACGGTGGAAAAGCATAAGCTAGGTTGAACGACCAAGGCGCCACTAATGCATCCACTAGAGTCGCCTTGGGATCCCTGGATCTGGACCCGTAGCAAGGGACCTTGAAGTTCTGACGGGACGCCATCAGGTCCATGTATGGAATGCCCCATAATTGAGTCAACTGGGCAAACACCTCCGGGTGGAGCTCCCACTCCCCCGGATGGAAAGTCTGACGACTCAGATAATCCGCCTCCCAGTTGTCTACTCCTGGGATGTGGATTGCAGATAGGTGGCAGGAGTGATCCTCCGCCTATTCGATGATTTTGGATACCTCTCTCATCGCCAAGGAACTCCTTGTTCCCCCCTGTTAGTTGATGTAAGCTACAGTCGTCATGTTGTCTGACTGGAATCTTATGAATCCGGCCTTCGCTAGTTGAGGCCAAGCCCGGAGAGCATTGAATATCGCTCTCAGTTCCAGGATGTTTATCGGGAGAAGAGACTCTTCCCGAGACCATAGACCCTGAGCTTTCAGGGAATCCCAGACCGCGCCCCAGCCTAATAGACTGGCGTCGGTCGTGACAATGACCCACTTTGGTCTGCGGAAACTCATTCCCTGAGACAGGTGTTCCTGGGACAACCACCAACGGAGTGAGTCTCTGGTCATCTGGTCTACTTGAAACTTTGGAGACAAGTCTGTATAGTCCCCATTCCACTGCTTGAGCATGCACAGTTGTAATGGTCTTAGATGAATTCGAGCAAAAGGAACTATGTCCATTACTGCAACCATCAACCCTACTACTTCCATGCACTGAGCTATGGAAGGCTGCAGAATAGAGAGAAGAACTTGACAGGCGTTTAGAAGCTTTGACTTTCTGACCTCTGTCAAGAAGATCTTCATTTCTAAAGAATCTATTATTGTTCCCAAAAAGGGAACTCTTGTCGCCGGAGACAGGGAACTCTTTTCTACGTTCACCTTCCACCCGTGAGATCTGAGAAAGGCTAGAACAATGTCTGTATGAGCCTTTGCTTTGGAAAGAGACGACGCTTGAATTAGAATGTCATCCAGATAAGGTGCCACTGCAATACCCCTTGGTCTTAGAACCGCTAGAAGGGACCCGAGCACCTTTGTGAAAATTCTGGGAGCAGTGGCTAGCCCGAATGGGAGAGCCACGAACTTATAATGTTTGTCCAGAAAGGCGAACCTTAGGAACTGATGATGATCTTTGTGGATAGGAATATGTAGATACGCATCCTTTAAATCCACGGTAGTCATATATTGACCCTCCTGGATTGTAGGTAAAATTGTTCGAATGGTTTCCATTTTGAATGATGGAACTCTGAGAAATTTGTTTAGAATTTTTAAATCCAAAATTGGTCTGAAAGTTCCCTCTTTTTTGGGAACTACAAACAGATTTGAGTAAAACCCCTGACCTTGTTCCACAGTTGGAACTGGGTGTATCACTCCCATCTTTAACAGGTCTTCTACACAATGTAAGAATGCCTGTCTCTTTATTTGGTTTGAAGATAAGTGAGACATGTGGAACCTTCCCCTTGGGGGTAGTTCCTTGAATTCTAGAAGATAACCCTGAGAGAGTATTTCTAGTGCCCAGGGATCCTGAACATCTCTTGCCCAAGCCTTAGCAAAGAGAGAGAGTCTGCCCCCTACTAGATCCGGTCCCGGATCGGGGGCTACCCCTTCATGCTGTGTTGGTAGCAGCAGCAGGCTTCTTGGCCTGTTTACCCTTGTTCCAGCCTTGCATTGGTTTCCAAGCTGGTTTAGTCTGAGAAGCGTTACCCTCTTGTCTAGAGGCTGCAGAGTTGGAAGCCGGTCCGTTCCTGAAATTGCGAAAGGAACGAAAATTGGACTTATTCTTAGCCTTGAAAGGTCTATCTTGTGGGAGGGCATGGCCCTTTCCCCCAGTGATGTCTGAAATAATCTCTTTCAATTCTGGCCCAAAAAGGGTCTTACCCTTGAAAGGGATATTAAGCAATTTTGTCTTGGAAGATACATCCGCCGACCAAGACTTTAGCCAGAGCGCTCTGCACGCCACAATTGCAAACCCTGAATTTTTCGCCGCTAATCTCGCTAACTGCAAAGCAGCGTCTAAAATAAAGGAATTAGCTAACTTAAGTGCGTGAATTCTGCCCATGACTTCCTCATATGGAGTCTCCCTACTGAGCGACTTTTCCAGTTCCTCGAACCAGAACCACGCCGCTGTAGTGACAGGAATAATGCACGAAATAGGTTGAAGAAGGTAACCTTGCTGTACAAAAATCTTTTTAAGCAAACCCTCCAATTTTTTATCCATAGGATCTTTGAAAGCACAATTGTCCTCAATGGGAATGGTCGTGCGTTTGGCTAGTGTAGAAACCGCCCCCTCGACCTTAGGGACTGTTTGCCATATGTCCTTCCTGGGGTCGACCATAGGGAACAATTTCTTAAATATAGGAGGAGGGACAAAAGGTATGCCTGGCTTCTCCCACTCCTTATTCACTATGTCCGCCACCCGTTTAGGTATCGGAAAGGCATCAGGGTGCACCGGGACCTCTAAGAACTTGTCCATCTTGCACAATTTTTCTGGGATGACCAGATTGTCACAATCATCCAGAGTAGATAGCACCTCCTTAAGTAATGCGCGGAGATGCTCTAATTTAAATTTAAATGTTACAACATCAGGTTCTACCTGCTGAGAAATTCTTCCTGTATCAGAAATTTCTCCATCTGACAAACCCTCCCTCACTGCCACTTCAGACTGGTGTGAGGGTATGACAGAAAAATTATCATCAGCGCCCTCCTGCTCTACAGTGTTTAAAACAGAGCAATCGCGCTTTCTCTGAAATGCTGGCATTTTGGATAAAATATTAGCTATGGAGTTATCCATTACTGCCGTCAATTGTTGCATAGTAACAAGCATTGGCACGCTAGAAGTACTAGGGGTCGCCTGCGCGGGCATAACTGGTATGGACACAGAAGGAGAGGATGTAGAACTATCTCTACTTCCTTCATCTGAGGAATCATCCTGGGCAACCTTACTATTTGTGACAGTACTGTCCTTACTGTGTTTGGACGCTATGGCACAATTATCACATATATTTGAAGGGGGAACCACATTGGCTTCCATACATACAGAACATGATCTATCTGAAGGTACAGACATGTTAAACAGGCTTAAACTGGTTAATAAAGCACAAAAACCGTTTTAAAACAAAGCCGTTACTGTCTCTTTAAATGTTAAACAGGGCACACTTTATTACTGAATATGTGAAAAACTATGAAGGAATTATCCAATCTTTACCAAATTTTCACCACAGTGTCTTAATGCATTCAAAGTATTGCACCCCAATTTTCAAGCTGTTAACCCTTAAAATGTGGAAACCGGAGCCGTTTGCAATTTTAACCCCACTACAGTCCCAGCCATAGCCTTTGTTGCGACTTCACCTATTCCAGGGGGGTATACGATACCAATTCAAGCCTTCTAGGAACGTTTTCAGTGGATACCAGACCCTCACACATGCAGCTGCATGCACTGTACTCAAAAGTAACTGCGCAATAATGGCGCGCAAATGAGGCTCTGCCTACTATAGTGAAAGGCCCTTCCTGACTGGGAAGGTGTCTTAACTAGTGCCTGGCGATAAAAACGTTCCCCAAACAATAAAAGAGTGAAAATTTCTTCAAACTTTAAAAAACAACTTAAATAAACAATCGATTTAGCCCTTAAGAGTGTCCACCAGTTAATAGCCCATAATAAGCCCTTTATTCTTTCTAAGTCTAAGAAAATGGCTTACCGATCCCCATGAGGGAAAATGACAGCCTTCCAGCATTACACAGTCTTGTTAGAAAAATGGCTAGTCATACCTTGAGCAGAAAAGTCTGCAAACTGTTCCCCCCAACTGAAGTTCTCTCAGCTCAACAGTCCTGCGTGGGAACAGCAATTGATTTTAGTTACTGCTGCTAAAATCATACTCCTCTTTTAAACAGAACTCTTCATCTCTTTCTGTTTCAGAGTAAATAGTACATACCAGCACTATTTTAAAATAAACTTTTGATAGAAGAATAAAAAACTACAACTAAACACCACATACTCTTCACCATCTCCGTGGAGATGCTACTTGTTCAGAGCGGCAAAGAGAATGACTGGGGGGGGCGGAGCCTGGGAGGGGCTATATGGACAGCTTTTGCTGTGCTCTTTGCCATTTCCTGTTGGGGAAGAGAATATTCCCACAAGTTATGGATGACGCCGTGGACCGGACACACCAATGTTGGAGAAAATCTGTATCCGAGGAATCCTCTAGAATATCAGACACCTCCATAATTTCAATTAAAAGTTTGAGACGAAAAAACAAGCTGGCACCTACACCCCCAATGGCTGGGACACTCACCACCTCCTATGATCCAAACAGGTAGAGAAGTAACTCTTCTCTGCAGCCACTGGGTCAGGAAACGGAAATGGAAACAAAGACGTGATTACACCCAGTCACATGGTGCCTCATGCAGGACCGCCCCTGCTAGGAAAAGCACATCAGCTAATAAAACTACAAAGTTCTGTAACCTGTATGTTCCATATCAGCCTAAGAGCCTAAAATGTTTCCTTAAACATATGCAGTCAAAATCACATAACAAACATGATTAAAGGGACCCCACTGTTCAACAATTCCCCTCAGGAGATATTAACCCTTGATTCCATAAAGATAAAGGAGTCCCACTGAGACCCTGTTTTCTATCGTTAACATGTATGTATAAAATGAAACTATCTTACCGGAATCCAATCCGTGGAACAGCAGCACAGTTCTTCAAGTTTGACAGATAATAGCAGCACCTCTGACATGGACTTGAGTGAAGAAAGCAAGCAGCGAAACTCGTTAACTCTGATTGCTTATATTGCTTATGCTGTTAATCTGAGTCTGGATGGTTTCGCAGAAAAACTGCATCTCTAGACTCTAACTTTCATCAATGCTCTCACTGAGAGGCTACTTAAAACTCCAGTTCCATCCCAAAGGGCAGGTACCCCTCATAAGGAACTACTCTGAAAAAACTTCCGACCTTTCTCTGCCAACCTCCTGTGATGAAAGGCAAAGAATGACTGGGGGAAGAGGGAAGTGGGGGAGGTATTTATGCCTTTGGCTGGGGTGTCTTTGCTTCCTCCTGGTGGCCAGGTTCTGTATTCCCACAAGTAATGAACGCAGCTGTGGACTCTCCCTGTATTTAGAAGAAAATTTACATTTATTAATGAAAATTAATGTAAATGTTTAATGAATATTCAGTATTCTTTTAGTTTAAAACAAAACGAATACTGAATAGCACAGGCAACAAATATTCTAGGAAACTTTCCCTGAACATTCGTTCCAACTGAATTTTTCACCAGTGCACTGTCCTAGGTGATGGTTTTAAGGGGGAAAAAAGTCCCAATTCACAAATAGTTGGTACAGTATTGAAAATGCAAAAAACAAACAAAAAGAGTCATTTGAAAATTAAATTCACCTTGTACTATATTGGGACAGTCGACTGTTTATCACTGTGTTACATCACCTTTTCTTTTAATAAGACTTATTAAGCGTTTGGGCACTGAAGACACTAGTTAGTTGAGTTTAGCAAGCAGAATTTTCCCCCATTTATCTATTATGCATGTCTTCAACTGTGCAACTGTGCGGGTCTTCATTTCTTTATTTTGCGCTTCATAATGTGCCACAAAGACTTAATCAAGGAAAGGTCAGGACTGCAGGCAGGCCATGCTAGCATCCGCACTCTCTGATTACTCAACTATGCGATTGTAGTCCGATGCAGGGACATTCCTTGAAAAGATGACGTCTGGATGGCAGCATATGTTGCTTCAAAATGTATACATATCTTTCTATATTAATGGTGCCCTCACACATGTGCAAGCTACTCATGCCATTGGCATGAACACACCCCCATACCATGACAGACGCTGGCTTTTGGAGCTGATGCTGATAACAGCTTGGATGGTCCTTTTCCTCTTGGGCCCAGATAACACGACAACTGTTTCTTTTCCACAAGCTGTTTGAAATGTTGGTTCATCAGACCACAAAACACGATTTCACTGTGCTACTGTCCATCTCAGATGAGACCGAGTCCAGAGAAGTCGGCGGTGCTTCTGGACAGTGTTGATGTATGGCTTCTGCTTTGCATAGTAAAGCCTTAACTTGCATCTGTGGATTCAGAGGTAAATGGTGTTGAATGACAAAGGTTTACCAAAGTATTCCCGAGCCCATGTCAGGATATCCATTACAGACTCATGACAGTTTTTGAGACAGTGACATCTGAGGGATCGGATATCACGCACATTCAGAAGTGGTTTTCGGCCTTGTACTTTACGCACTGTGATTTGGCCGGATTCCTTGAATCTTTTAATAAAATTGTTCACAAAGTAAAACATCAAATAAAGTGTTAATAATGTGTTTTCAATATAGTATAGGGTGAATTGAATTTTCAAATGACTTTCATATTCCATACTGCCCCAACTTTTTTCGGAATTGGGGTTGTATATATGAAGGAACATATGAATTGATGGCAAAAATGCCAAGTTCTTCTCTGAAATTCCCGGTAGTGAAGAGGTTAAGACTTAACATAGAAAATGTTTGAGTATAATTTCCCTTTAAGGAAGCAAATAGGCAGCTATTTGACCTGTCCACTACAGAAATCAACAAGAGGACCCCACACCAAAGTAGTCAAATTAAATACCGTGTATTCTACATGCTTCCAAAAACACACAAACTTTGGGAACCCATGAAGGCATATTATATCTTGAAATGGCACCATAACTGAAAATATATTTGGTTGTGTAGAAAATATCTCGAAACTCTGGTTAGAAAGCACAACCAGTTTTATTCAAGACACAACAGACCTCTTAAACAAGCTCACTAACATAGGTCTGCCTCAAGAAAGTACCAGCTTGGCAACAATGTATGTGCAAGCACTGTATACCAATATCCCTTACCAAAATAGTCTAATAAACTAGCATAATCTACCCCACAAAGAGCCAAATTACAAGTGGCACGCTATTTAGCAATTTCACTCATTATTAAATTATTTCATATTTAACATTCCAACGATCTTCACATACAGTAAAATGTTATTTTTATTTTAAATAAATATTTCTATGTCTATATCTATATATACAGTACCTATACTTATATCAATGTTCTCCACTGAAAATGTTGCCAGCCAGGTTGCATTATAAAGTAGCCAGATGGGGGAGGGGTAATACTTTCTAATATGATAACATTTTCTGCTATCCAAAGCACACATTTTGTGCATAATTTAACATAAATATATTTAATGCTAATTTGAGCAATAAACATTGAAGCATTTTAGTATTAGCTGATTTTATCTAACTTTTGGCAAAAATTTTAGCCGGGTTGTATACAGAACACTATATATCTTTTCATATAAATATATAGGTATATATATATATATATTTAAAAATAAAAAGTAATTTTTATTACAATGTGAAGAACATTGGAATGTAAAATATGAGCAATACGCTTTGAGTTGTGTGTTTTAAGTCTAACGCAGTGTTAAGTTAGCGTACATGAAGAATTAGTTAAGGTGCATTATGTAAATATGAAATATAAAATAATAATAATTATTAATAATGTAGTTACTGTAAAATATACAAATATATTATATACATTATTTACAATATTTAAGTACATCTATAATAAATATTTACATTAAAGGGACATGAAACCCAAAATTTTTCTTTTATGATTTAAAAACAGAATTTATGCTTACCTGATAAATTACTTTCTCCAACGGTGTGTCCGGTCCACGGCGTCATCCTTACTTGTGGGATATTCTCTTCCCCTACAGGAAATGGCAAAGAGTCCCAGCAAAGCTGGTCACATGATCCCTCCTAGGCTCCGCCCACCCCAGTCATTCGACCGATGGACAGGAGGAAATATATATAGGAGAAATCATATGATACCGTGGTGACTGTAGTTAGAGAAAAAAATTCATCAGACCTGATTAAAAAAACCAGGGCGGGCCGTGGACCGGACACACCGTTGGAGAAAGTAATTTATCAGGTAAGCATAAATTCTGTTTTCTCCAACATTGGTGTGTCCGGTCCACGGCGTCATCCTTACTTGTGGGAACCAATACCAAAGCTTTAGGACACGGATGAAGGGAGGGAGCAAATCAGGTCACCTAAGCGGAAGGCACCACAGCTTGCAAAATCTTTCTCCCAAAAATAGCCTCCGAAGAAGCAAAAGTATCAAATTTGTAAAATTTGGCAAAAGTGTGCAGTGAAGACCAAGTCGCTGCCTTACATATCTGGTCAACAGAAGCCTCGTTCTTGAAGGCCCATGTGGAAGCCACAGCCCTAGTGGAGTGAGCTGTGATTCTTTCAGGAGGCTGCCGTCCGGCAGTCTCATAAGCCAAACGGATAATGCTTTTAAGCCAAAAGGAAAGAGAGGTAGAAGTCGCTTTTTGACCTCTCCTTTTACCAGAATAAACAACAAACAAGGATGATGTTTGTCTGAAATCTTTAGTAGCCTCTAAATATAATTTTAGAGCACGGACAACGTCCAAATTGTGTAACAAACGCTCCTTCTTTGAAACTGGATTCGGACACAAAGAAGGTACAACTATCTCCTGGTTAATATTTTTGTTAGAAACAACTTTAGGAAGAAAACCAGGCTTAGTACGCAAAACCACCTTATCTGCATGGAACACCAGATAAGGAGGAGAACACTGCAGAGCAGATAACTCTGAAACTCTTCTAGCAGAAGAGATTGCAACCAAAAACAAAACTTTCCAAGATAGTAACTTAATATCTACGGAATGTAAGGGTTCAAACGGAACCCCTTGAAGAACTGAAAGAACTAGATTTAAACTCCAGGGAGGAGTCAAAGGTCTGTAAACAGGCTTGATCCTAACCAGAGCCTGAACAAATGCTTGAACATCTGGCATAGCTGCCAGTCGTTTCTGTAGTAAGACAGATAAAGCAGAAATCTGTCCCTTTAGAGAACTTGCAGATAATCCTTTCTCCAAACCTTCTTGTAGAAAGGATAGAATCTTAGGAATTTTTATCTTGTTCCATGGCAATCCTTTGGATTCACACCAACAGATATATTTTTTCCATATTTTATGGTAAATTTTTCTAGTTACAGGCTTTCTAGCCTGAATCAGAGTATCTATTACAGAATCTGAAAACCCACGCTTTGATAAAATCAAGCGTTCAATCTCCAAGCCGTCAGTTGGAGGGAAACCAGATTTGGATGTTCGAATGGACCCTGAACAAGAAGGTCCTGTCTCAAAGGTAGCTTCCATGGTGGAGCCGATGACATATTCACCAGGTCTGCATACCAAGTCCTGCGTGGCCACGCAGGAGCTATCAAGATCACCGAGGCCCTCTCCTGATTGATCCTGGCTACCAGCCTGGGAATGAGAGGAAACGGTGGGAATACATAAGCTAGGTTGAAGGTCCAAGGTGCTACTAGTGCATCTACTAGAGTCGCCTTGGGATCCCTGGATCTGGACCCGTAGCAAGGAACCTTGAAGTTCTGACGAGACGCCATCAGATCCATGTCTGGAATGCCCCATAATTGAGTTATTTGGGCAAAGATTTCCGGATGGAGTTCCCACTCCCCCGGATGGAATGTCTGACGACTCAGAAAATCCGCTTCCCAATTTTCCACTCCTGGGATGTGGATCGCAGACAAGTGGCAGGAGTGATCCTCCGCCCATTGAATTATCTTGGTCACTTCTTTCATCGCCAGGGAACTCCTTGTTCCCCCCTGATGATTGATATATGCAACAGTCGTCATGTTGTCTGATTGAAACCTTATGAATTTGGCCTTTGCTAGTTGAGGCCAAGCTTTGAGAGCATTGAATATCGCTCTCAGTTCCAGAATGTTTATCGGGAGAAGAGACTCTTCCCGAGACCATAAACCCTGAGCTTTCAGGGATTCCCAGACCGCGCCCCAGCCCACTAGACTGGCGTCGGTCGTGACAATGACCCACTCTGGTCTGCGGAAGCTCATTCCCTGTGACAGATTGTCCAGGGTCAGCCACCAACGGAGTGAATCTCTGGTCTTTTGATCTACTTGAATCATCGGAGACAAGTCTGTATAATCCCCATTCCACTGTTTGAGCATGCACAGTTGTAATGGTCTTAGATGAATTCGTGCAAAAGGAACTATGTCCATTGTTGCAACCATCAAACCTATTACCTCCATGCACTGCGCTATGGAAGGACGAGGAACAGAGTGAAGTACTTGACAAGAGCTTAGAAGTTTTGATTTTCTGACCTCTGTCAGAAAAATCCTCATTTCTAAGGAATCTATTATTGTTCCCAAGAAGGGAACTCTTGTTGACGGGGACAGAGAACTTTTTTCTTTGTTCACCTTCCATCCGTGAGATCTGAGAAAGGCTAGGACGATGTCCGTATGAGCCTTTGCTTTTGACAGGGACGACGCTTGAATTAGGATGTCGTCCAAGTAAGGTACTACTGCAATGCCCCTTGGTCTTAGAACCGCTAGAAGGGACCCTAGTACCTTTGTGAAAATTCTCGGAGCAGTGGCTAATCCGAATGGAAGTGCCACAAACTGGTAATGCTTGTCCAGAAAAGCGAACCTTAGGAACTGATGATGTTCCTTGTGGATAGGAATATGTAGGTACTCATCCTTTAAATCCATGGTGGTCATAAATTGACTTTCCTGAATGGTGGGAAGGATCGTTCGAATGGTTTCCATTTTGAGCGATGGAACCCTGAGAAATTTGTTTAGGATCTTCAGATCCAAAATTGGTCTGAATGTTCCCTCTTTTTTGGGAACTACGAACAGATTTGAGTAAAATCCCATTCCTTGTTCTTTTATTGGAACTGGATGTATCACTCCCATCTTTAACAGGTCTTCTACGCAATGTAAGAATGCCTGTCTCTTTATTTGGTTTGAGGATAATTGAGACCTGTGGAACCTTCCCCTTGGGGGTAGTTCCTTGAATTCCAGAAGATAACCTTGAGAAACTATTTCTAGCGCCCAAGGATCCTGAACATCTCTTGCCCAAGCCTGAGCAAAGAGAGAGAGTCTGCCCCCTACTAGATCCGGTTCCGGATCGGGGGCTATCCCTTCATGCTGTTTTGGTAGCAGTGGTAGGCTTCTTGGCCTGCTTACCCTTGTTCCAGCCTTGCATTGGTTTCCAGGCTGGTTTGGGTTGTGAAGTATTACCCTCTTGCTTAGAGGATGCAGAATTAGAGGTTGGTCCGTTTCTGCGAAAGGGACGAAAATTAGGCTTATTTTTAGCCTTAAAAGACCTATCCTGTGGGAGGGCGTGGCCCTTTCCTCCAGTGATGTCTGAAATAATCTCTTTCAAATCTGGTCCAAATAATGTTTTACCTTTGAAAGGAATGTTAAGCAATTTTGTCTTGGATGACACATCCGCTGACCAAGACTTTAGCCAAAGCGCTCTGCGCGCCACTATAGCAAACCCTGAATTTTTCGCCGCTAATCTAGCTAATTGCAAAGCGGCATCTAAAACAAAAGAGTTAGCCAATTTAAGTGCTTGAACTCTGTCCATAACCTCCTCATACGAAGATTCTCTACTGAGCGACTTTTCTAGTTCCTCGAACCAGAAGCACGCTGCCGTAGTGACAGGAACAATGCATGAAATTGGTTGTAGAAGGAACCCTTGCTGTACAAAAATCTTTTTAAGCAAACCCTCTAATTTTTTATCCATAGGATCTTTAAAAGCACAACTGTCTTCGATAGGAATAGTAGTGCGTTTGTTTAGAGTAGAAACCGCCCCCTCGACCTTGGGGACTGTCTGCCATAAGTCCTTTCTGGGGTCGACTATAGGCAATAATTTCTTAAATATAGGGGGGGGGGGACAAAAGGTATGCCGGGCCTTTCCCACTCTTTATTTACTATGTCCGCCACCCGCTTGGGTATAGGAAAAGCGTCGGGGGGCACCGGAACCTCTAGGAACTTGTCCATCTTACATAATTTCTCTGGAATGACCAAATTGTCACAATCATCCAGAGTAGATAACACCTCCTTAAGCAGTGCGCGGAGATGTTCTAATTTAAATTTAAATGTCACAACATCAGTTTCAGCTTGATGAGAAATTTTTCCTGAATCTGAGATTTCTCCATCAGACAAAACCTCCCTCATGGCCCCTTGAGATTGGTGTGAGGGTATGTCAGAACAAATATCATCAGCGCCCTCCTGCTCTTCAGTGTTTAAAACAGAGCAATCGCGCTTTCTCTGATAAGTAGGCATTTTGGATAAAAGATTTGCTATGGAGTTATCCATTACAGCCGTTAATTGTTGCATGGTAATAAGTATTGGCGCACTAGATGTACTAGGGGCCTCCTGTGTGGGCAAAACTGGTGTAGACACATTAGGGGATGATGTAGTATCATGTTTACTCCCCTCATTTGAGGAATCATCTTGGGCAATATCATCATCTGTGGCATTACTGTCCTTACTTTGTTTGGACACTATGGCACACTTATCACATAAATTTAAATGGGGAGACACATTGGCTTTCATACATATAGAACATAGCTTATCTGATGGTACAGACATGTTAAACAGGTTTAAACTTGTCAACCAAGCACAAAAAACGTTTTAAAATAAAACCGTTACTGTTTCTTTAAATTTCAAACTGAAAACACTTTATTACTGAATATGTGAAAAAGTATGAAGGAATTGTTCAAAAATTACCAAAATTTCACCACAGTGTCTTAAGCATTAAAAGTATTGCACACCAAATTTCAGAGCTTTAACCCTTAAAATAACGGAACCGGAGCCGTTTTTACATTTAACCCCTATACAGTCCCAGCTATATGCTTTGCTGAGACCCAACCAAGCCCAGAGGGGAATACGATACCAAATGACGCCTTCTATAAGCTTTTTCAGTGATTCTTAGCTCCTCACACATGCATCTGCATGCCTTGCTCTCCAAAAACAACTGCGCATTAATGGCGCGAAAATGAGGCTCTGTCTATAACTAGAAAAGGCCCCCATCTGAAAAAGGTGTCCAACACAGTGCCTGCCGTTTTTCTAAACGTTCCCCAAGATTATAATAACAATTATAAGTTAGAATCTGCATAATATGCCTAGTAAAGCAATCGTTTTAGCCCAGAAAAATGTCTACCAGTTTTTAAGCCCTTTTTGAAGCCCTTTATTCTTTTATGTTTAACTAAGAAAATGGCTTACCGGTCCCCATGAGGGGAAATGACAGCCTTCCAGCATTACATGGTCTTGTTAGAAATATGGCTAGTCATACCTTAAGCAGAAAGGTCTGCTAACTGTTTCCCCCAACTGAAGTTACTTCATCTCAACAGTCCTGTGTGGAAACAGCAATCGATTTTAGTTACTGTCTGCTAAAATCATCTTCCTCTTACAAACAGAAATCTTCATCCTTTTTCTGTTTCAGAGTAAATAGTACATACCAGCACTATTTTAAAATAACAAACACTTGATAGAAGAATAAAAACTACATTTAAACACCAAAAAACTCTTAACCATCTCCGTGGAGATGTTGCCTGTGCAACGGCAAAGAGAATGACTGGGGTGGGCGGAGCCTAGGAGGGATCATGTGACCAGCTTTGCTGGGACTCTTTGCCATTTCCTGTTGGGGAAGAGAATATCCCACAAGTAAGGATGACGCTGTGGACCGGACACACCAATGTTGGAGAAAAGAGCAGGCAATTTTAAACAACTTTCTGATGCATTTATATTATCTAATTTGCTTCATTCTCTTGATATATTTTGTTTAAAAGCATATCTAGATAGGCTCAGTAGCTGCTGATTGGTGGCTGCACATAAATGCCCTGTGTGATTAACTTACCCATGTGTACTGTTATTTCTTCAACAAGGGATATCTAAAGAATAAAGTAAATTAGATAATAGAAGTAAATTGGAATGTTATTTAAAAGTGTATTCTCTATCTGAATCATAAAAGAAAAATTTTGTGTTTCATGTCCCTTTAATTATTAATATTTTTCAATACTTTATATTTAATAAACACAAAACACACCTTAAGGGACAGTCAAGCCAAAAAAAACTGTCATGATTTAAATAGGGAATGTAATTTTAAACAACTTTCCAACTTACTTTTCTCACCAATTTTGCTTTGTTGTCTTGGTATTCTTAGTTGAAAGCTAATTCTAGGAGGTTCATATGCTAATTTCTTAGACCTTGAAGACTGCCTCTAATCTGAATGCATTTTGACCACTAGAGGGCATTAGTTCATGTGTTTCATATAGATAACATTGAGCTCATGCACGTGAAGTTACCCTGGAGTGAGTACTGATTGGCTAAAATGCAAGTCTGTCAAAATAAATTAATTAAGGGGGCAGTTTGCAGAGGCGAATCAGGTCCGCCAGACCTCGCTGAATACGGCGAGCAATACGCTCGCCGTATTCAGCATTGCTGCTTCATAACTGCTGTTTCTGGCGAGCCTGCAGGCTCGCCAGAAACACGGGGCATCAAGCTCCATTCGGAGCTTGATACATATGCCCCTTAGATACAAGGTAATCACAGAGGTAAAACGTGTATTTCTATAACAGTGTTGGTTATGCAAAACTGGGGAATGGGTAATAAAGGGATTATCTTTCTTTTTAAACAACAAAAATTCTGGTGTTGACTGTACTTTTAATATAACTCATGTCGGGTTAGCGCACATTAAGAATTAGTGTACTCCTGTCGAATTTGAGCACACAAGTCCGACAGGAATACACTAATTCTTCAAGTGCACTAAACCGATATGAGTTATATTAAGGTGTGTTATGTATTTATTAAATATAAAATATTGAAAATAATAATTATGTAAATAATTATTATAGATGTACGTAAATATATATAGAATATATATGTATAGTTTACAGTAACTATAATTTTTTTTAATAATTATTCTTAATATTTTTATCAACAGTTTATATTTAATATTTACAAACGCGCTTTAAGATAACTAAATCTTTATGTTGGTTAACCCGACACCGTGTTAGACGGTGCAAACAGAAGTTCATTATACATATTTTACATGCCAACATTCTACTCAAAGAAAAAAAATGTACTTTTGATTTATAAATATATATTTCTATATCTACTCTATCTGATAATGTTAATGTAAAAAATATATATATACCCATATATCTATATGAATAGACAAAAAGGTATAGGTATATAGATAGATTTAAAATTAAAAAATTCTGAATGTTAAGAACATTGGAATGTTTAATGTTTACAGTAAATACACAGTAAAACACATTAATACATATTATTGAATTCTTATTTATACACATATATATATATTAAAGCTCTTTGCAGTCTAATACATGGCTATATGCCATATACCTTTGAACCGATAACAAAATGTTATTAATATTTATATGAATAATTTTTATGAGATAGTGTTTATATAAGTGTAACAGATTATTTTCTTGTTTTTATGTTATGTGTGGTGCAACTTTTTTTTATCCTTAACCTTTATGGTGTGTGTTAAATTCGATTGTGCTTGAGTGAATGCATTTACTTTCAGCTTGTAATACACCCGTGATATTTCAATATTGCTCGCTCATTAACATTAGCAAACTGCTTGTAATCTAGCTCATAGTAGCTAAATTAAGGTGGATAATTAACATCTGTTGGCCATGCGTCTCCTTGTTATAGCAAACCCTAGTGCAACATTCCAACATACATTTTGCTGTCGACTGACAGTTTTTTCAAGGACCATTTATACAAATTTTACGTCATTTACTTTTCTTCTTTGCAGGTATCGGACATTGTGTTTTTGGAAGAAATACTTTGATTTCATACTCAGTATATGCTTATACACATATGGGGAATATATCAATTAATATAACAATAACAAAGTAACATAGTAGATGAGGTTGAAAGAAGACAGAAGTCCATTGAGTTCAACCTATACAGATCCTACCTGATTTACAATAAAAATTTCAATTGAGTTTAATTTAATCCCATTAAAAAGGTGACCTATTTACATTGCTGGAGATTAGATCTCCTTTCCTCCAGTCTTAAATTGTGACCTCTTGTCACAAACAATTTTCTTGGAATAAACAGAGCTTCTGCCATCTCTGTATATAGACCTTGAATATATTTATATAAAGTAATCATATCCCCTGTCAAGTGCCTTTTTTCTAGAGAAAACAGACCCAGTTTCGCTAACCTCTCCTCATAGTTTAAATTATCCATTCTCCTTATTAGTTTTGTGGCCCTTCACTTAACTTTTTTTTAACTCTGCAATGTCTCTTTTTCTACACGCCATACTCAAGATGAGGTCTTATCAGGAATTTATATACCGACAGAATTATGTTTTTACTCCTTGCATCAATGACTCTTTTAGCATCTGCTAGTACTTTATTAGCCTTAGAAGCCCTGCATTGAGCATTTTTAGGCTTTTAATCTATAAATACGCCCAAAACCCTTTCCTCCTCCTCTGTTTTGTTTAGTCTAGTCCATTTTAAATAATAGGTTGCCTGCTTATTTGTACTTCCAAAATGTAGAACCTTTAATTTTCCAGTATTAAAACTAATTTTTCATTTACCAGCCCATTCTTCCAATTTTTGTAAAACCCCTTGCAAAGCAATTCCATCTTGCACTGACCCTATCCCCTTACACAACTTTGCATCATCTGCAAAAATAGAGATGTTGCTATTTAATCCTTGCTCCAAGTCATTATTAAAAACAACAGAGTCCAGTACTGATCCCTGGGGAACTCCTTTGATTACATTTGTCCAATCTGAGTACGATCCATTTACTACTACACCATGCTCCCTGTCTTTTATCCAATTATTTATCCATGAGTTAACATTTTCAGCTTCATGTGGAATCCTGAAGAAATGGGAACATAGGTGGGCACTAGGTAAATCTCTTAAGGGATCCCTTTCCTTTCATTATCATATTTTACTCACACCTCCAGAACCTACTAAGCATAATCAATACATGGCTTGGGAGACAGATCTACATGCAGTTACAGAGACTTCTGAATGGTTTGGGGAGTTGGTAGCAGCTAAGAAACTGTTACATTCTGCAACATTGTGGGAGCTCTATTATAAAATTACAGTGCGCTGGCATTTAGTCCCTACCACTCTATACAGATTTTACAAATCCTCACCCCTCTGTTGGAGAGAGTGTGGTAAATCAGGCACGTATTTACATATTTGGTGGGAGTGTCCCAAGATTCGAGTTCTATGAAGGGAAGTCTTTAAAATCCTATATGACCTACATATCTATGTACAGGCTAGCACTGCCTTGGGTCTCCTCCATCATGGTGCATCTGCATTAAATAAGTCAGACAGATCCTTTATGGTTTATCTATTGATGGCCACGAAACTCGCAATAGCCAGAGACTGGAAACAGGTCTCTCCTCCCACCGTTTCCAAAATCATAGCCATTATGGATTACATTAGAGAAATGGAACATTACGCATTCAGAATGACGAACAAACTAGACCTTTCCCACAATATATGGTAGGCCTGGGTCTCCTATAAACCAGTATAAGCACTGTTGCCCATCAAAACTATACCTTTTTTTTCTTCTTCTTCTTTCCCTCTTCTCCTTATTTCTTGTCCCCCCTGGCTCTTCCACCATCTGCCAGAAATGGTGTAATGCCAGGATATGCTCTAGACACAGTTGTCAATTAAATTCTATGTTACAAGAAGTATGCTTTCATAATTCACCTTCATAATAGAATACTGTACTTTCTACATTTATTTATGTACTATTTCAAATATGATACTATGTGTATTCTAATATACTTGTATCACTTCTGTGGTTATCATATTCAATGTTTTTTTTCTCCTTTTTTGGCACACATACAGCCATTACATTAACCACTCTTATGTGGCCCTGTATCAAAAGCCTTTGCAAAAACCAAGTATATCACATCAACTGATTCCCCTTGATCTATATTTTACTTCCTTCCTCATACAATCTAATTAGATTTGTTTTACATGATCTATTTCTCATAAAACCATGCTGATTTGAATTTATAATCTTGTTAACATGAATATACAATATAATCCCTTATTATCCCTTCAAATATCTTGCCCACTACCAATGTCAGACTAACTGGTCTATAGCTTCCTGGATCAGCCCTGCTTCCCTTTTTTTAAAAGTGGCACCACATCAGCTTTATGCCAGTCCTCAGGTAGTATTCCTGAGGATAATGAGTATTGAAAAATTAAGAGTAGAGGTTTGGCTATAACAGTGCTAAGTTCCCTTAAAACCCTTGAGTGTATTCTATCTGGACCTGGAGTTTTATTACCTTAAAGGGACAGTTCACCCAAAAACTTTCTCCCCTTTAAATTATTCCCAATAATCCTTTTTACCTGCTAGAGTGTATTAAATTGGTTGCAAGTAGCTCCTTTACTCATATTTCAGCATTTGAAATAGCTGATTTAGCTTGTGGTTTCCTAACCTATACTGAAAGTTTTGATACTGGCGTATACGCTATTGACAAGCCTAAGTAAACACAGGCAGCAGAAGAGATTACACCCTCAGTGGAGGCATGATAGTTAAGTAATAAAATTATAATTTTCCATTGTTCTCTCTATGTATTGAGCTTTGGTGTTCCAGACAAATATAAGATAAGGAAGCAAGTCTGTGTACATAAAAGTGATAACATAATGAGATCTGATATTACCTGAAGCTCAACCCATTGTAATAGGCTGTGGTTTCAAAGCACAAAACCAGCTACTTCAGATACACAAATAAACCCGAAAATGCAATTTCTCAAATATGTTATACTCTGCAGTTGGTATAACAAGTCATTTAAAATACATTTATGGAAAAACAATTTTACAGTGTACTGTCCCTTTAATATTAGCCAGTTATTGGTATGGGATTGTATGTTCTAGTTTGTTTCATTTGTATCTCCTATTGACTCCTCTTTTGTGTATTCTGAAGAAAAGAACTGGTTTAGCACCTCAGCCTTCTCCCTGTCACTGTTAATTATCTTATCCTTCTCACATTTTATTGTACCTATATTTTTTTGCCATTTATGTACTTAAAAAACCTTTTATGATTTGACTTAGAATTCTATGCAATTAATCTTTAATTTTTGAATTTAGGATAATTTGATTGCTTCTTTGCATGCTTTGTTACATTCATTATATATTTGGAATATTGAGTCTGTACTTTCTATCTTTCATAATTTAAATGCCCTGCATTTTTTCCCTAATTTCTCGGAACACATTTTTTCTTTAGCCACATTGGCTTTCATTTATTTATTTTGCTTTATCAAGTGGTAGGTATTGATGTGTATATTTCTTTAACAAAGTCTTAAATGGTATCCATTTATTCTCTGTGTTTTTATTTGAGAATACTTTGTCCCAATTTATGCCATTTAACAATTTCCATAAATCATTAAATTTTGTTTTCTTAAAATAAAAAAGTCTTGGTAAAACCACTGCTTATGGAAAGTGACTTCAAATGTGTCCATGTTATGATCACTGATACCCAAATATTCTTTGACTTTTGTGTTTGATATAATTTCTGTATTTATTTATTTTTTAAATTATTTTTGTATTAGGAATTACATGGTAATACAGTACAAGTACACAAAACCTTTAAGCATTAAATTCTAAATGACAGCAGTAATGGTACAGTAAGATTTTCAGGCATACATAAGTCCATTGGTATGAAATATTCTCCCAAGACCTAAGTAGTACCGTAGGGATTTCCAATTTTTGTCAATGATAATAGTTTACTTAAAGTGACATGAAACCCAAAAATGTTCTTTCATGATTCAGATAGAGAATACAATTTCAAACAACTTTCTAATTTACTTCTATTATCTAATTTGTTTCATTCTCTTGGTATCATTTGTTGAAGGAGCAGCAATGCACTGATGGTTTCTAACTGAACACATGGGTGAGTTAATAACAATCGGTATATATTTGCAGCCACCAATCAGCAGTGAGAACCTAGGTTCTTTGCTGCTCCTGATCTTTCTTAGATAAACCTTTCAGCAAAGGATAACAAGAGAAGGATGAAAATTAAATAATAGAAGTGAATTGGAAAGTTGTTTAAAATTGTATACTCTATCTCATTAGTGAAAGAAAAGTTGGGGACAAATTACAAAAGAGGGGGGGGGGAGAAAGATGATCCCCCCTCCCATCTCCTCTGCCCCACAAGCCACAAGGAAACAAAGTAGGGTGTCTGACATCAGCCCCCAATCAGTATTTCCTCTAGACTAGTGTGTTGCAGATTATTATAACAGTCAAATTCAGGGATGCCCCAGTGTCCTCTAAGGGAGGCTTCCAAGATTAGTTTGTGGTGTAGGAAAGGTCTTAGGACTTGTTGTAATGGGGGGGACGAGGGTGATAATAAAGCTTTGCCATTTTTTAAGAAATATTTGCAGTCTACAGTTGACGTCCAGTTTGGTGTCTAATTGTTCAATAAAAAGTTGTTTAAGTAATATCTGTTTAAACTGGGCTATGGAGGGTGGTATTTTAGAGATCCGTAGGGCCAGGATACATTGACGAGCCAGGATAGTGCAGAGTGTAAGCATGTGTAAGAAATGAAAAGGGAAACAATTCTGAAACCTAAAATAAAAAAAATTGGTCCCCGATGGATCTGCACACAACAATGAGGTCAGGTTTATCACCACCTACAACCAGGGCAGTAAAGATCCAATACATCCTCAAAAAGCATTGGGGGTTTTAAAAGCAGATCCCATTCTAGGTGGGACATTACAGGAGAAATCCCTAGTGACGTTTAGGAAAAACAGAGATCTTAAAAATATGTTGGCACCTACAAAATTACGTTGCACAAACAGGAATACTACATCCACCACCACATGGTTGGAACAGAAGCCAGGCACATATACTGTAGGTGTGAGGTTAGTAGATGTGGGATGTGTAGTTTCATTGAAAAAGGCAGCTCTTTTTACAATTTTGACAAATCTAAGGCCTTTAATATGAAAAAACATAATTTATGTAAGAACTTACCTGATAAATTCATTTCTTTCATATTAGCAAGAGTCCATGAGCTAGTGACGTATGGGATATACATTCCTACCAGGAGGGGCAAAGTTTCCCAAACCTCAAAATGCCTATAAATACACCCCTCACCACACCCACAAATCAGTTTAACGAATAGCCAAGAAGTGGGGTGATAAGAAAAAAGTGCGAAAGCATAAAAAATAAGGAATTGGAATAATTGTGCTTTATACAAAAAAATCATAACCACCACAAAAAGGGTGGGCCTCATGGACTCTTGCTAATATGAAAGAAATGAATTTATCAGGTAAGTTCTTACATAAATTATGTTTTCTTTCATGTAATTAGCAAGAGTCCATGAGCTAGTGACGTATGGGATAATGAATACCCAAGATGTGGATCTTCCACGCAAGAGTCACTAGAGAGGGAGGGATAAAATAAAGACAACCAATTCCGCTGAAAAATAATCCACACCCCAAACAAAGTTTAAATCTTATAATGAAAAAAACTGAAATTATAAGCAGAAGAATCAAACTGAAACAGCTGCCTAAAGTACTTTTCTACCAAAGACTGCTTCAGAAGAAGAAAACACATCAAAATGGTAGAATTTAGTAAAAGTATGCAAAGAAGACCAAGTTGCTGCTTTGCAAATCTGATCAACCGAAGCTTCATTCCTAAATGGCCAGGAAGTAGAGACTGACCTAGTCGAATGAGCTGTAATCCTTTGAGGCGGAGTTCTACCCGACTCAACATAAGCATGATGAATCAAAGACTTTAACCAAGATGCCAAAGAAATGGCAGAGGCCTTCTGACCTTTCCTAGAACCAGAAAAGATAACAAATAGACAAGAAGTCTTTCGGAAATCTTTAGTAGCTTCAACATAATATTTCAAAGCTCTAACTACATCCAAAGAAACGATCTTTCCTTAAAGTTCTTAGGATTAGGACACAATGAAGGAACCACAATTTCTCTACTAATGTTGTTAGAATTCACAACCTTAGGTAAAAATTTAAATGAAGTTCGCAAAACCGCCTTATCCTGATGAAAAATCAGAAAAGGAGACTCACAAGAAAGAGCAGATAATTCAGAAACTCTTCTAGCAGAAGAGATGGCCAAAAGAAACAAAACTTTCCAAGAAAGTAATTTAATATCCAGCGAATGCATAGGTTCAAACGGAGGAGCTTGAAGAGCCCCCAGAACCAAATTCAAACTCCAAGGAGGAGAAATTGACTTAATGACAGGTTTTATACGAACCAAAGCCTGTACAAAACAATGAATATCAGGAAGATTAGCAATCTTTCTGTGAAAAAGAACAGAAAGAGCAGAGATTTGTCCTTTCAAGAAACTTGCAGACAAACCTTTATCCAAACCATCCTGAAGAAACTGTAAAATTCTAGGAATTCTAAAAGAATGCCAAGAAAAATGATGAGAAGAACACCAAGAAATGTAAGTCTTCCAGACTCGATAATATATCTTCCTAGACACAGATTTACGAGCCTGTAACATAGTATTAATTACAGAGTCAGAGAAACCTCTATGACTGAGAATCAAGCATTTAATCTCCATACCTTCAAATTTAAGGATTTGAGATCCTGATGGAAAAAAGGACCTTGCGATAGAAGGTCTGGTCTTAACGGAAGAGTCCACGGTTGGCAAGTAGCCATCAGAACAAGATCCGCATACCAAAACCTGTGAGGCCATGCTGGAGCCACCAGTAGAACAAACGAACGCTCCTTTAGAATCTTGGAAATCCCTCTTGGAAGAAGAACTAGAGGCGGAAAGATATAGGCAGGATTATAATTCCAGGGAAGCGACAACGCATACACTGCCTCCGCCTGAGGATCCCTGGATCTGGACAGATACCTGGGAAGCTTCTTGTTTAGATGAGAAGCCATCAGATCTATTTCTGGAAGTCCCGTCCCCAGATTTGAACAATCTGAAGAAATACTTCTGGGTGAAGAGACCATTCGCCCGGATGTAATGTTTGGCGACTGAGATAATCCGCTTCCCAATTGTCTATACCTGGGATGTGAACTGCAGAAATTAGACAGGAGCTGGATTCCGCCCATAGAAGTATTCGAGATACTTCTTTCATAGCCAGAGGACTGTGAGTCCCTCCCTGATGATTGACATATGCCACGGTTGTGACATTGTCCGTCTGAAAACAAATGAACGACTCTCTCTTTAGAAGAGGTTATGACTGAAGAGCTCTGAAAATCGCACGGAGTTCCAAAATGTTGATTGGCAATCTCGCCTCCTGAGATTCCCAAACCCCCTGCGCTGTCAGAGACCCCCATACAGCTCCCCAACCTGTCAGACTTGCATCTGTGGAGATCACAGTCCAGGTCGGAAGAACAAAAGAAGCCCCCTGAACTAAACGATGGTGGTCTGTCCACCACGTCAGAGAGTGTCGTACATTCGGTTTTAAAGATATTAATTGTGATATCTTTGTATAATCCCTGCACCACTGGTTCAGCATACAGAGCTGAAGAGGTCGCATGTGAAAACGAGCAAAGGGGATCGCGTCCGATGCAGCAGTCATAAGACCTAGAATTTCCATGCATAAGGCTACCGAAGGGAATGATTGAGACTGAAGGTTTTGACAAGCTGAAACCAATTTCAGACGTCTCTTGTCCGTCAACGACAGAGTCATGGACACTGAATCTATCTGGAAACCTAAAAAGGTTACCCTTGTCTGAGGAATCAATGAACTCTTTGTTAAATTGATCCTCCAACCATGTTCTCGAAGAAACGATACAAGTTGATTCGTATGAGATTCTGCTAAATGTGAAGACTGAGCAAGTACCAAGATATCGTCCAAACAAGGAAATACCACAATACCCTGTTCTCTGATTACAGATAGTAGGGCACCGAGAACCTTTGTAAAAATCCTTGGAGCTGTTGCTAGGCCAAACGGCAGAGCCACAAACTGGTAATGCTTGTCTAGAAAAGAGAATCTCAGAAACTGATAGTGATCTGGATGAATCGGAATATGCAGATATGCATCTTGTAAATCTATTGTGGATATATAATGCCCTTGCTGAACAAAAGGCAGAATAGTCCTTATAGTAACCATTTTGAATGTTGGTATTCTTACATAACGATTCAATATTTTTAAATCCAGAACTGGTCTGAAGGAATCCTCCTTCTTTGGTACAATGAATAGATTTGAGTAAAACCCCAGACCCTGTTCCAGAACTGGAACTGGCACAATTACTCCAGCCAACTCTAGATCGGAAACACATTTCAGAAATGCTTGAGCCTTCACTGGATTTATTGGAACACGAGAAAGAAAAAATCTTCTTGCAGGAGGCCTTATCTTGAAGCCTATTCTGTACCCTTGTGAAACAATGTTCTGAATCCAAAGATTGTGAATCGAATTGATCCAAATTTCTTTGAAAAATCGTAATCTGCCCCCTACCAGCTGGTCTGGAATGAGGGCCGCACCTTCATGTGGACTTGGGAGCTGGCTTTGGCTTTCTAAAAGGCTTGGATTTATTCCAGACTGGAGATGGTTTCCAAACTGATACCGTTCCTGTAGGGGAAGGATCAGGCTTTTGTTCCTTATTGTGACGAATAGGAACGAAAACGATTAGAAGCCCTATATTTACCTTTAGATTTTTTATCCTGTGGTAAAAAAGTTCCTTTCCCCCCAGTAACAGTTGAAATAATAGAATCCAACTGTGAACCAAACAATTTATTACCTTGGAAAGAAAGGGAAAGCAAAGTTGACTTAGAAGACATATCAGCATTCCAAGTTTTAAGCCATAAAGCTCTTCTAGCTAAAATAGCTAAAGACATATACCTGACATCAACCCTAATGATATCAAAGATGGCATCACAAATAAAGTTATTAGCATGTTGAAGAAGATTAACAATGCTATGAGTATTATGATCTGTTACTTGTTGTGCTAAAGCCTCCAACCAGAAAGTTGAAGCTGCAGCAACATCCGCCAAAGATATAGCAGGCCTAAGAAGATTACCTGAACATAAGTAAGCTTTTCTTAGAAAGGATTCAATTTTCCTATCTAAAGGATCCTTAAAGGAAGTACTATCTGCCGTAGGAATAGTAGTACGTTTAGCAAGAATAGAGATAGCCCCATCAACCTTAGGGATTTTGTCCCAAAACTCTAATCTGTCAGATGGCACAGGATATAATTTCTTAAACCGTTTAGAAGGAGTAAATGAATTACCCAGATTATTCCATTCCCTGGAAATTACTTCAGAAATAGCATCAGGGACGGGAAAAACCTCCGGAATAACTACAGGAGGTTTAAAAACCGTATTTAAACGTTTAGATTTAGTATCAAGAGGACCAGATTCCTCTATTTCTAATGCAATTAAGACTTCTTTAAGTAAAGAACGAATAAATTCCATTTTAAATAAATATGAAGATTTATCAGTATCAATCTCTGAAACAGAATCCTCTGAACCAGAAAAATCATTATCAGAAACAGAATCAGAATGATGATGTTCATTTAAAAATTAATCTGGAAAATGAGAA
Source organism: Bombina bombina (assembly GCF_027579735.1). Lineage (NCBI taxonomy): Eukaryota > Metazoa > Chordata > Amphibia > Anura > Bombinatoridae > Bombina > Bombina bombina. Next base: position 344,174,481 of record NC_069499.1, read on the forward strand.
GTTTTAAAAGACCTTTTACGTTTACTGGAAGGAGGAATAACAGACATAGCCTTCCTAATAGATTTAGAAACAAAATCTCTTATGTTAACAGGAACACCCTGAGTATTATATGTTGATGGAACAGCAACAGGTAATGGAACATTACTAAAGGAAATATTATCTGCATTAGCAAGTTTGTCATGACATTCATCACAAACAACAGCCGGAGGAACAGTTACCACAAGTTTACAACAAATACACTTAACTTTGGTAGATCCAGCATCAGGCAGCGATTTTCCAGAAGTAGCTTCTGATTCAGGGTCAATCTGAGACATCTTGCAATATGTAACAGAAAAAACAACATATAAAGCAAAATTGATCAAATTCCTTAAATGACAGTTTCAGGAATGGGAAAAAATGCCAATGAACAAGCTTCTAGCAACCAGAAGCAAATAAACAATGAGACTTAAATAATGTGGAGACAAAAATGACGCCCATATCACATCCGGTGACGCCGACATTTTTGGCGCAAAAACGTCAAAAAAATGACGCAACTTCCGGCGACAAGTATGACGCCGGAAATGACAAAGAAAATTTTTGCGCCAAAAAAGTCCGCGCCAAGAATGACGCAATAAAATGAAGCATTTTCAGCCCCCGCGAGCCTAACATCCCACAGGAAAAAAAGTCTAATTTTAAGGTAAGAAAAATTGATTATTCATATGCATTATCCCAAATAATGAAACTGACTGTCTGAAATAAGGAATATCGAACATCCTGAATCAAGGCAAATAAATGTTTAAACACATATATTTAGAACTTTATATAAAAGTGCCCAACCATAGCTTAGAGTGTCACAAAAATAAGACTTACTTACCCCAGGACACTCATCTACATGTAGTAGAAAGCCAAACCAGTACTGAAACGAGAATCAGTAGAGGTAATGGTATATATAAGAGTATATCGTCGATCTGAAAAGGGAGTTAAGAGATGAATCTCTACGACCGATAACAGAGAACCTATGAAATAGACCCCGTAGAAGGAGATCATTGAATTCAAATAGGCAATACTCTCTTCACATCCCTCTGACATTCACTGCACACTGAGAGGAAAGCCGCGCTCCAGCCTGCTGCGAAGCGCATATCAACGAAGAATCTAGCACAAACTTACTTCACCACCTCCACGGGAGGCAAAGTTTGTAAAAACTGATTTGTGGGTGTGGTGAGGGGTGTATTTATAGGCATTTTGAGGTTTGGGAAACTTTGCCCCTCCTGGTAGGAAACAGAATTTATGCTTACCTGATAAATTACTTTCTCCAACGGTGTGTCCGGTCCACGACGTCATCCTTACTTGTGGGAATATCTCTTCCCCAACAGGAAATGGCAAAGAGTCCCAGCAAAGCTGGCCATATAGTCCCTCCTAGGCTCCGCCCACCCCAGTCATTCGACCGACGGACAGGAGGAAAAATATAGGAGAAATCATATGGTACCGTGGTGACTGTAGTTAGAGAAAATAATTCATCAGACCTGATTAAAAAACCAGGGCGGGCCGTGGACCGGACACACCGTTGGAGAAAGTAATTTATCAGGTAAGCATAAATTCTGTTTTCTCCAACATTGGTGTGTCCGGTCCACGGCGTCATCCTTACTTGTGGGAACCAATACCAAAGCTTTAGGACACGGATGAAGGGAGGGAGCAAATCAGGTTACCTAAACGGAAGGCACCACGGCTTGCAAAACCTTTCTCCCAAAAATAGCCTCCGAAGAAGCAAAAGTATCAAATTTGTAAAATTTGGCAAAAGTGTGCAGTGAAGACCAAGTCGCCGCCTTACATATCTGGTCAACAGAAGCCTCGTTCTTGAAGGCCCATGTGGAAGCCACAGCCCTAGTGGAGTGAGCTGTGATTCTTTCAGGAGGCTGCCGTCCGGCAGTCTCATAAGCCAATTGGATGATGCTTTTAAGCCAAAAGGAAAGAGAGGTAGAAGTCGCTTTTTGACCTCTCCTTTTACCAGAATAGACAACAAACAAAGAAGATGTTTGTCTGAAATCTTTTGTAGCCTCTAAATAGAATTTTAGAGCACGGACTACGTCCAAATTGTGTAACAAACGTTCCTTCTTTGAAACTGGATTCGGACATAAAGAAGGTACAACTATCTCCTGGTTAATATTCTTGTTAGAAACAACCTTTGGAAGAAAACCAGGCTTAGTACGCAAAACCACCTTATCTGCATGGAACACCAGATAGGGCGGAGAACACTGCAGAGCAGATAACTCTGAAACTCTTCTAGCAGAAGAAATAGCAACCAAAAACAAAACTTTCCAAGATAGTAACTTAATATCTATGGAATGTAAAGGTTCAAACGGAACCCCTTGAAGAACTGAAAGAACTAGATTTAGACTCCAGGGAGGAGTCAAAGGTCTGTAAACAGGCTTGATCCTAACCAGAGCCTGAACAAATGCTTGAACATCTGGCACAGCTGCCAGTCTTTTGTGTAGTAAGACAGATAAAGCAGAGATCTGTCCCTTTAGAGAACTTGCAGATAATCATTTCTCCAAACCATCTTGTAGAAAGGAGAGAATCTTAGGAATCTTTATCTTATGCCATGGGAATCCTTTGGATTCACACCAACAGATATATCTTTTCCATATTTTATGGTAAATCTTTCTAGTTACCGGTTTTCTGGCCTGAACCAGAGTATCTATCACAGAATCTGAAAACCCACGCTTTGATAGAATCAAGCGTTCAATCTCCAAGCCGTCAGCTGGAGGGAGACCAGATTTGGATGTTCGAATGGACCCTGAACAAGAAGGTCCTGTCTCAAAGGTAGCTTCCATGGTGGAACCGATGACATATTCACCAGGTCTGCATACCAAGTCCTGCGTGGCCACGCAGGAGCTATCAAGATCACCGAGGCCCTCTACTGTTTGATCCTGGCTACCAGCCTGGGAATGAGAGGAAACGGTGGAAATACATAAGCTAGGTTGAAGGTCCAAGGTGCTACTAGTGCATCTACTAGAGTCACCTTGGGATCCCTGGATCTGGACCCGTAGCAAGGAACCTTGAAGTTCTGACGAGACGCCATCAGATCCATGTCTGGAATGCCCCATAATTGAGTTAGTTGGGCAAAGATCTCCGGGTGGAGTTCCCACTCCCCCGGATGGAATGTCTGACGACTCAGATAATCTGCTTCCCAGTTTTCCACACCTGGGATGTGGATCGCAGATAGGTGGCAGGAGTGATCCTCCGCCCATTGAATTATTTTGGTCACTTCTTTCATCGCCAGGGAACTCCTTGTTCCCCCCTGATGATTGATATACGCAACGGTCGTCATGTTGTCTGATTGGAATCTTATGAATCTGGCCTTTGCAAGCTGAGGCCAAGCCCTGAGAGCATTGAAGATCGCTCTTAGTTCCAGAATGTTTATCGGGAGAAGAGACTCTTCCCGAGACCATAGTCCCTGAGCTTTCAGGGATTCCCAGACCGCGCCCCAGCCCACTAGACTGGCGTCGGTCGTGACAATGACCCACTCTGGTCTGCGGAAGCTCCCTGGGATAGATGGTCCAGGGTCAGACACCAACGGAGTGAATCTCTGGTCTTCTGATCTACTTGAATCATTGGAGACAAGTCTGTATAGTCCCCATTCCACTGTTTGATTATGCACAGTTGTAATGGTCTTAGATGAATTCGTGCAAAAGGAACTATGTCCATTGCTGCAACCATCAACCCTACTACTTCCATGCACTGCGCTATGGAAAGACGTGGAACAGAATGAAGAACTTGACAAGTGCTTAGAAGTTTTGACTTTCTGACCTCTGTCAGAAAAATCCTCATTTCTAAGGAATCTATTATTGTTCCCAAGAAGGGAACTCTTGTTGACGGAGACAGAGAACTTTTTTCTATGTTCACCTTCCATCCGTGTGATCTGAGAAAGGCCAGAACGATGTCTGTATGAGCCTTTGCTTTTGACAGGGACGACGCTTGTATTAGAATGTCGTCCAAGTAAGGTACTACTGCAATGCCCCTCGGTCTTAGAACCGCTAGAAGGGACCCTAGTACCTTTGTGAAAATCCTTGGAGCAGTGGCTAACCCAAATGGGAGGGCCATAAACTGGTAATGTTTGTCCAGAAAGGCGAACCTTAGGAACTGATGATGTTCTTTGTGGATAGGAATATGTAGGTACGCATCCTTTAGATCCACGGTAGTCATAAATTGACCTTCCTGGATAGTGGGTAGAATCGTTCGAATGGTTTCCATCTTGAACGATGGTACCCTGAGAAATTTGTTTAGGATCTTCAAATCCAAAATTAGTCTGAAAGTTCCCTCTTTTTTGGGAACTACGAACAGATTTGAATAAAATCCCATTCCTTGTTCCTTTATTGGAACTGGGTGTATCACTCCCATCTTTAACAGGTCTTCTACACAATGTAAGAACGCCTGTCTCTTTATTTGGTTTAAGGATAAGTGAGACATGTGGAACCTTCCCCTTGGGGGTAGTTCCCTGAATTCCAGAAGATAACCCTGAGAAACTATTTCTAGTGCCCAGGGATCCTGAACATCTCTTGCCCAAGCCTGAGCAAAGAGCGAGAGTCTGCCCCCTACTAGATCCGGTCCCGGATCGGGGGCTACTCCTTCATTCTGTTTTGTTAGCAGCAGCAGGCTTCTTGGCCTGCTTACCCTTGTTCCAGCCTTGCATCGGTTTCCAGGCTGGTTTGGGTTGTGAGGCATTACCCTCTTGCTTAGAGGATGCAGAATTAGAGGCCGGTCCGTTCCTGAAATTGCGAAAGGAACGAAAATTAGACTTATTCTTGGCCTTGAAAGGCCTATCTTGTGGGAGGGCGTGGCCCTTTCCCCCAGTGATGTCTGAGATAATCTCTTTCAATTCTGGTCCAAATAGAGTTTTACCTTTGAAAGGGATGTTAAGCAATTTTGTCTTGGATGACACATACGCTGACCAAGACTTTAGCCAAAGCACTCTGCGCGCCACGATTGCAAACCCTGAATTTTTCGCCGCTAATCTAGCTAATTGCAAAGCGGCATCTAAAATAAAAGAGTTAGCCAACTTAAGTGCGTGAACTCTGTCCATAACCTCCTCATATGGAGTCTCTCTACTGAGCGACTTTTCTAGTTCCTCGAACCAGAACCACGCTGCTGTAGTGACAGGAACAATGCACGAAATGGGTTGTAGAAGGTAACCTTGCTGTACAAAAATCTTTTTAAGCAAACCCTCCAATTTTTTATCCATAGGATCTTTGAAAGCACAACTATCCTCGATAGGAATAGTAGTGCGCTTGTTTAGAGTAGAAACTGCCCCCTCGACCTTAGGGACTGTCTGCCATAAGTCCTTTCTGGGGTCGACCATAGGAAATAATTTCTTAAATATAGGGGGGGGAACAAAAGGTATGCCGGGCTTTTCCCACTCCTTATTCACTATGTCCGCCACCGGCTTGGGTATAGGAAAAGCGTCGGGGTGCACCGGAACCTCTAGGAACTTGTCCATCTTGCATAATTTCTCTGGAATGACCAAGTTGTCACAATCATCCAGAGTAGATAACACCTCCTTAAGCAGTGCGCGGAGATGTTCTAATTTAAATTTAAATGTCACAACATCAGGTTCAGCTTGTTGAGAAATTTTTCCTGAATCTGAAATTTCCCTATCTGACAAAACCTCCCTCATGGCCCCTTCAGATTGGTGTGAGGGTATGACAGAACAATTATCATCAGCGCCCTCCTGCTCTTCAGTGTTTAAAACAGAGCAATCGCGCTTTCTCTGATATGTAGGCATTTTGGATAAAATATTTGCTATGGAGTTATCCATTACAGCCGTCAATTGTTGCATGGTAATAAGCATTGGCGCGCTAGATGTACTAGGGGCCTCCTGCGTGGGCAAAACTGGTGTAGACACAGTAGGAGATGATGTAGTATCATGTTTACTCCCCTCATCTGAGGAATCATCTTGGGCAATTTCATTATCTGTGGCAGTACTGTCCTTACTTTGTTTGGACGCTATGGCACAATTATCACACAAATTTAAAAGGGGAGACACATTGGCTTTCATACATATAGAACATAGCTTATCCGAAGGCACAGACATGTTAAACAGGCTTAAACTTGTCAATAAAGCACAAGAAACGTTTTAAAACAAAACCGTTACTGTCTCTTTAAATTTTAAACAGAAAACACTTTATTACTGAATATGTGAAAAAGTATGAAGGAATTGTTCAAATTACCAAAATTTCACCACAGTGTCTTAAAGCATTAAGAGTATTGCACACCAATTTTCAGAGCTTTAACCCTTAAAATAACGGAACCGGAGCCGTTTACAAATTTAACCCCTATACAGTCCCAGCTATAGCCTTTGCTGTGACCTAACCAAGCCCAGAGGGGAATACGATACCAAGTGACGCCTTCTAGAAACTTTTCCAGCTACTTTCAGATCCTCACACATGCATCTGCATGTCTTGCTCTCAAAAAACAACTGCGCAGTAATGGCGCGAAAATGAGGCTCAGCCTACAACTGGGAAGGCCCTCCCTGACTGGAAAAGGTGTCTAACATAGTGCCTGCCATTAAAAAACGTTCCCCAAGTTTATAAATGTGAATCATCAGCATAAACATGTATAAAATGCCCAAATAAAGCAATCGATTTAGCCCATAAAAGTGTCTACCAGTTTTATAGCCCATATTAAGCCCTTTATTCTGTTTGCTTGACTAAGAAAATGGCTTACCGGTCCCCATGAGGGGAAATGACAGCCTTCCAGCATTACATGGTCTTGTTAGAAATATGGCTAGTCATACCTTAAGCAGAAAAGTCTGCTAACTGTTTCCCCCAACTGAAGTTACTTCATCTCAACAGTCCTATGTGGAAACAGCAATCGATTTTAGTTACTGTCTGCTAAAATCATCTTCCTCACACAAACAGAAATCTTCATCCTTTTCTGTTTCGGAGTAAATAGTACATACCAGCACTATTTTAAAATAACAAACACTTGATAGAAGAATAAAAAACTACATTTAAACACCAAAAAACTCTTAACCATCTCCGTGGAGATGTTGCCTGTGCAACGGCAAAGAGAATGACTGGGGTGGGCGGAGCCTAGGAGGGACTATATGGCCAGCTTTGCTGGGACTCTTTGCCATTTCCTGTTGGGGAAGAGATATTCCCACAAGTAAGGATGACGCCGTGGACCGGACACACCAATGTTGGAGAAATGTATATCCCATACGTCACTAGCTCATGGACTCTTGCTAATTGCATGAAAGAAACAAATGTAATCGTGGAACTAGTTATGCTGTCTACCTCCTTAGCTGCAGTTGCAACCTTATCTACATTTGTAGAACTAAGAAGAATGTACAAACTAGGCTGAGTGAACATGTTAAAATTAAGCTGGCCTAACGACCCATAGTGTCTCTGAACATTTTAGAATACGGCACAAACAGAACCCTATGAGCCTTAAGATACAAATCATAGATTGGATTCCACCGAACAGATTTCCAAATAGATTACTAACCTTGAGACGCAGGAAGTCATATTGGATTTACCTACTTGACTCCATGCATTCTCAAGGTTTGAACATTGAACTAGATCTACAGGCATTTATGTAGAAATAGGATAGTAATTGATTGTTCTTTATCCTCATTATGTTCTTTTAATGTATTTATTTTAGAATATACAGGTATACCCCACTCATACAGCAGGTTAGGGACCGGAGCCTCGCTGTAAAGTGAAAAGCGCCTTAAAGTGAAACAAGGCAGTTTTAGCTTTCTTTTCACTTGCCAATGCGTTTAAATACTTGAAAACATGTTTGAACTAACATATATTAGGGGGTGCAATAGTGCTACGTTTAGTTTAACACTAGCACAGCACAGTATTCAATAAATACTGTACCTATAAAATAGGGACTATTACCGTGGTACAATTTTTCAGACTATAGCACTAAGACACAGATTGCACTGTAATGCTGTTAAACAGAGTGAACTACGCATAACAAAATGGTGCCAGTCACCTATCTCGCAATCTCACGATGATTACAGTACTGTTTCAAAATCCATGGAGGTTGAATTTCAGCTCCACAAAGCGCTTTATAAGTGAAGCGCTGTAAAGTGAGGTATACCTGTACCTATCTATCTTTTAGAGTATCATATTGTGAACTTTTTTGTAGTGGATCTTAGTAGATATGTTTCTCTTTTTTGACACGTATATATTTTCTAAAGTGTTGCCATTATGCGGGTATTAGTTACAAATTATAAATGCTAGCAGTAGGAGTTTCAGCTGTGTCAGATCCTGCATTTGGTATACGCTTATGTTTATCCTATCACTCAGCAGTACCAGTAATACATTTGTTTTAAATGTTATATTGTTGATTTTTTTTAAATGTGACATTGCATTATTTTTTACCAATGTATTATTATAATTGTAATAATGTATTATTTATTTTGTATGTATGTCCACTCAGCATGTTCCGTGCTTACGTGTTTCATCATGCTATTGGTCATCCTCAGTGCTTAGAAGTGCATTGGCTCATTTAAAAAGCCGGTTTGAGCCTCTCCATTACATACCACTATCTCTTGTTGTTTTCAGCTATCCTTGGCGTTTTAACTCCAGACTTGGTTTCTATCGACCGAGGTGGTAGGAGCGCTGGGGAGATTTTATACAGACTGTACCGGAGGGATCGTTTTTATCTATACATGCTGTTTATTTTAAACGCTAGTAAGTTGCCATTTTGCTGTGTGAACTTACTCTGCATTAAATAATCTTCACTTGAGTCGGGATGCTCCTGTTTTTATTTCTTTGCAGTTTCTTTTCTCATCGGGTGCCATTTGAAAATACACAACCTCCATCACGGGCAGCAGACGACACGGACGATAACAATGGTGATTCCAAGGGGCTCCCTGGGCTATCATTTGGGACGCTTTCTGTCACGAATTCATCTCTATCCATCAGGGATAACCTGCTTTTTCAGAAATTTGACTTAACTTGCCCTGACCACTATGGCGCCGATATCGGTATTGTGTTTTTTGTAAGCATGTGATGCATGTTACTATATTGTCTGTCCCATGTAAAGAGGTAAACCGTCTTTAGGTCAAAGATGATATTAAGTTTAAAAGTAGTTTTAATCCAGTGTTATAGCCGGCGCCAGAAATGATTAAAGGGACAGTATACTGTAAAATAGTTTTTCCCTTAATGTGTTTACAATTGCTATTTTTACCAACTGCAGAGTAAAAAATGTATGAAAATTAGCTTTTTAAGGTTTATTTGTGTATATTAAAGCTCTGATTTTGTGCTTTGAAGCCACAGCCTAATAAAATGGGTTGAGCTTGTAGGTATAATCAGTTCTCATTACTGTATCACATTGTGTACATATACATGTTTCTTTATCTTATATCTGTCCATAAAACAATCACCAGTACTTGGAGAGAACAATGGAAAATCAACATTGTATTATCTTATCTCTGCTATAACCCACTGGGAGTGTAATTTCTTCTGCTGGCTGTGTTTACAAAGCCTATCTATAGCTTGGACATGCGGCCACAGACTTTTAGAATAGGTGGGGATACCACATGCTAAATCAACTATTTCAAATGCCAATATAAGGGTAAAGGAGCTACTTTTAAACAATGTAATACACTCCATCAGATAAAGTGGATCATTGGGAACAAATTAAAGGGGAGAAAAATTTTTAGTCAACTGTCCCTTTAACGTAGGGACACTCAAATGAGTAATGACCAAGTATGGGCTTAGGTAGGTAAAATTTAATGCATCTATTCAGACACGCGGGGTTCCAATGTGCCAGGCGTGCTGGGGTGATGTAATCTCCATTGAGTATCCTAGTCTGCATCTCCCTGAGGGAGGATGCTAGACTAGCTGCTTTAGTCTTTACCAGACTATCTTCAATATCATTGATTGAGATAGGGAGGGATGAGTTTGGGGGAGGGGGACCATCTACCAAAGAATTTGAGGGCTAGCCACCATGTTTTAAGAATGTCCCTGTACATTATGCTATTTTATAGTTAGGCAATATCATGTGGTGCTGTTACTGCTTTTTCTAGAGTGAAACAGCACTGTGAAATGTGCAGTCTGAAGTTGCCAGTCGAGAACTAAACGGGTCAGCACTGCCCAATTGTATAATTTTAAGTTTGGGAGTGCCAGGCCCCCTTTAAGATATGGTTGCTACAATTTGTTAGTGGCTATATGTGTCTTCCCACCTTTCCAGATAAAGGACTGGATTGCTTTATTCATATGGGATGAGTCTGATTTGGTAAGGAGGAATGTTAACATTAGGAGCGGGTATAAAATTTTGGGCAGAACTGACATTTTCACTAGATTGATGCGTTCAGAGAGGCCAAGGGGGAGCTTCATCCATGCCCTTAATTGTGCCTGTATTCGACTAATTGTTTTGTGATATTAAGTTCATAAATTTTGTGTGGATTACGATGCAAATCCATACCCAGATATGTCAGAGTGCTGGGATGTACAACAAAAGGGAAAGGGGATTTATCATATTTATGACCTGTTAACCATAGTATCTCCGACTTGTCCATATTTATTTTGTACCCAGAGAAATCTCAAATATAGTTAATGGGTCTATGATTTTTGGGATATATCGAGGGGTTAGTGATAAAGAGGAGTATATAATCAGTGTACAAAGCCAGATGTATAGTAGAGTCATTGATGGGCATTCCTGGATAGATCTGTCTCATTTTAAGGGCTAGCGGTTCCAAGGCCAAATCAAACAATAAGGGAGATAACGGACATCCCTGACGGGTGCCCCTTTGGAGCTTGAAGGTAGGGGAGAGAAGACCATTAACCATAATATTTGCGGTCGGGGAAGAGTAGATCTTGCAGAAGAAGTCAAGGAAAGGGCCCCCAAATCGAATTTATGGAATAAATGTGGCCATTCGACTCTGTTGAAGGCCTTCTCTGCATCCCTGATCCCTCTTAGGTTGTGACTCCTTAGTCTTCATCCAATAGTAATCAATGGTATGGAGGACTTTACGTAGGTTGACCACCGAAGATCTGCCAAATACAAACCCGGTTTGGTCAGGATGCAATAGGGAAGGGAGGATTTTCTTTAGTCTATTAGCTATAATTTTCATTAGTATTTTGTAGTCAGTATTTAAAAGGGAGATGGGGAGTATGATTCTGGGAGGGTATGGTCTTTCCCTGGTTTGGGAATTAGAGTGTTATGGGCCGACACAAAGGAGTTTGAGGGGGTCCCGTCTTCGAGGAAAAGGGTGTTATATACCTTAGACAGAATGGGGAATATCTGAGGGGAAAGGAGTCTATAAAATTCTGTGGGGAGTGCATCCGGACCTGGGTTTTTCCCCAAGGACAGGGATTTGATAGTGAATTGAATCTCTTCAGTAGACACAAGGGCATTCAGGGTATCTGTTTGAATCTCCATGAGCTGTGGTAATGTGAGGGATTGCCAGGAATTGTGTTGTGAGTCCAATTGGTTTGGCTGTTGCTTAGAGTATAGATGGGAGTAGTAATCTGCTAAACAATGTGCTAGCTCTGAGGGGGATTTGTAGATATTGCCTCCATATTTAAGTGCTGTTATGTCTTTTTTTGTGGACTGTGTTTTTACCAAAGTGGCCAAGAGCCTACCCGATTTGTTGCCAAAGCGATACAAACATAATTTATGCTTACCTGATAAATTTATTTCTCTTGTAGTGTATCCAGTCCACAGATCATCCATTACTTGTGGGATATTCTCCTTCCCAACAGGAAGTTGCAAGAGGATCACCCACAGCAGAGCTGCTATATAGCTCCTCCCCTCACTACCATATCCAGTCATTCGACCGAAACAAGCCAAGAAAGGAGAAACCATAGGGTGCAGTGGTGACTGTAGTTTAATTAAAATTTAGACCTGCCTTAAAAGGACAGGGCGGGCCGTGGACTGGATACACTACAAGAGAAATAAATTTATCAGGTAAGCATAAATTATGTTTTCTCTTGTTAAGTGTATCCAGTCCACGGATCATCCATTACTTGTGGGATACCAATACCAAAGCTAAAGTACACGGATGATGGGAGGGACAATGGGAGGGACAAGGCAGGAACTTAAACGGAAGGGACCCAAAAACAGCCTCCGAAGAAGCAAAAGTATCAAATTTGTAAAATTTTGAAAAGGTGTGAAGCGAAGACCAAGTCGCAGCCTTGCAAATCTGTTCAACAGAGGCCTCATTTTTAAAGGCCCAGGTGGAAGCCACAGCTCTAGTAGAATGAGCTGTAATCCTTTCAGGGGGCTGCTGTCCAGCAGTCTCATAGGCTAAGCGTATTATGCTCCGAAGCCAAAAGGAGAGAGAGGTTGCCGAAGCTTTTTGACCTCTCCTTTGTCCAGTGTAAACGACAAACAGGGCAGATGTTTGACGAAAATCTTTAGTAGCCTGTAAGTAAAACTTCAAGGCACGGACTATGTCCAGATTATGCAAAAGATGTTCCTTCTTTGAAGAAGGATTAGGACACAATGATGGAACAACAATCTCTTGATTGATATTCCTGTTAGAAACCACCTTAGGTAAAAACCCAGGTTTGGTACGCAGAACTACCTTGTCTGAATGAAAAATCAGATAAGGAGAATCACATTGTAAGGCAGATAACTCAGAGACTCTACGGGCCGAGGAAATAGCCATCAAAAACAGAACTTTCCAAGATAAAAGTTTAATATCAATGGAATGAAGGGGTTCAAACAGAACTCCCTGAAGAACTTTAAGAACCAAGTTTAAGCTCCACGGGGGAGCAACAGTTTTAAACACAGGCTTAATCCTAACCAAAGCCTGACAAAATGCCTGACAAAAGAATAGACAGAGCAGAGATCTGTCCCTTTAAAGAACTAGCTGATAAGCCTTTGTCCAAACCCTCTTGGAGAAAGGACAATATCCTAGGAATCCTAACCTTACTCCATGAGTAACTCTTGGATTCACACCAATAAAGATATTTACGCCATATCTTATGGTAAATTTTCCTGGTGACAGGCTTTCGTGCCTGTATTAAGGTATCAATGACTGACTCGGAGAAGCCACGCCTTGATAGAGTCACGCGTTCAATCTCCATGCAGTCAGTCTCAGAGAAATTAGATTTGGATGACTGAAAGGACCTTGTATTAGGAGGTCCTGTCTCAGAGGCAGAGACCATGGTGGAAGAGATGACATGTCCACTAGGTCTGCATACCAGGTCCTGCGTGGCCACACAGGCGCTATCAGAATCACCGATGCTCTCTCCTGTTTGATTTTGGCAATCAGTCGAGGGAGCAGAGGAAACGGTGGAAACACATAAGCCAGGTTGAAGAACCAAGGAGCTGCTAGAGCATCTATCAGCGTCGCTCCCGGGTCCCTGGACCTGGATCCGTAACAAGGAAGCTTGGCGTTCTGGCGAGACGCCATGAGATCCAGTTCTGGTTTGCCCCAACAATGGACCAGTTGAGCAAACATCTCCGGATGGAGTTCCCACTCCCCCGGATGAAAAGTCTGGCGACTTAGAAAATCCGCCTCCCAGTTCTCTACGCCTGGGATGTGGATCGCTGACAGGTGGCAAGAGTGAGACTCTGCCCAGCGAATTATTATTTGAGACTTCTAACATCGGTAGGGAACTCCTGGTTCCCCCTTGATGGTTGATGTAGGCCACAGTCGTGATGTTGTCCGACTGAAATCTGATGAACCTCAGGGTTGCTAACTGAGGCCAAGCTAGAAGAGCATTGAATATTGCTCTTAACTCCAGAATATGTATTGGGAGGAGTTTCTCCTCCTGAGTCCACGATCCCTGAGCCTTCAGGGAGTTCCAGACTGCACCCCAGCCTAGAAGGCTGGCATCTGTTGTTACAATCGTCCAATCTGGCCTGCGGAAGGTCATACCCTTGGACAGATGGACCTGAGATAGCCACCAGAGAAGAGAATCTCTGGTCTCTTGATCCAGATTTAGTAGAGGGGACAAATCTGAATAATCCCCATTCCACTGACTTAGCATGCATAATTGCAGCGGTCTGAGATGCAGGCGCGCAAATGGCACTATGTCCATTGCCGCTACCATTAAGCCGATTACTTCCATGCACTGGTCCACTGACCGGCGTGGAATGGAATGAAGGACATGGCAAGCATTTAGAAGTTTTGATAACCTGGACTCCGTCAGGTAAATTTTCATCTCTACAGAATCTATAAGAGTCCCTAGGAAGGAGACTCTTGTGAGTGGGGATAGAGAACTCTTTTCCACGTTCACTTTCCACCCATGCGACCTTAGAAATGCCAGAACTATCTCTGTATGAGACTTGGCAATATGAAAGCTTGACGCCTGTATCAGGATGTCGTCTAGATAAGGGGCCACCGCTATGCCTCGCGGTCTTAGAACCGCCAGAAGTGAGCCCAGAACCTTTGTAAAAATTCTCGGGGCTTTGGCCAACCCGAAGGGAAGAGCCACAAATTGGTAATGCCTGTCTAGAAAGGCAAACCTTAGGAACCGATAATGATCTTTGTGAATCGGTATGTGAAGGTAGGCATCCTTTAAGTCCACTGTGGTCATGTACTGACCCTCTTGGATCATGGGTAGGATGGTCCGAATAGTTTCCATTTTGAATGATGGAACTCTGAGGAATTTGTTTAAGATCTTTAGATCTAAGATTGGTCTGAAGGTTCCCTCTTTCTTGGGAACCACAAACAGAATTGAATAAAACCCCTGTCCTTGTTCCGTCCGCGGAACTGGATGGATCACTCCCATTACTAGGAGGTCTTGCACACAGCTTAAGAATGCCTCTTTCTTTATCTGGTTTGCTGATAACCTTGAAAGATGAAATCTCCCTTGTGGAGGAGAAGCTTTGAAGTCCAGAAGATATCCCTGAGATATGATCTCCAACGCCCAGGGATTCTGGACATCTCTTGCCCACGCCTGGGCGAAGAGAGAAAGTCTGCCCCCCACTAGATCCGTTTCCGGATAGGGGGCCGTTCCTTCATGCTGTCTTGGGGGCAGCAGCAGGCTTTCTGGCCTGCTTGCCCTTGTTCCAGGACTGGTTAGGTTTCCAGGCCTGTCTGGAATGAGCAACAGTTCCCTCTTGTTTGGAAGCGGAGGAAGTTGATGCTGCTCCTGCCTTGAAATATCGAAAGGCACGAAAATTAGACTGTTTGGCCTTTGATTTGGCCCTGTCCTAAGGAAGGGTATGACCCTTGCCTCCAGTAATGTCAGCAATAATTTCCTTCAAGCCAGGCCCGAATAAGGTCTGCCCCTTGAAAGGAATGTTGAGTAATTTAGACATTGAAGTCACGTCAGCTGACCAGGATTTAAGCCATAGCGCCCTACGCGCCTGGATGGCGAATCCGGAATTCTTAGCCGTTAGTTTAGTCAAATGAACAATGGCATCAGAAACAAAGGAGTTAGCTAGCTTAAGCGTTCTAAGCTTGTCAATAATTTCATTCAATGGAGCGATATTTCAGGGCCTCAAACCAGAATGCCGCCGCAGCAGTGACAGGCGCAATGCATGCAAGGGGCTGTAGAATAAAACCTTGTTGAATAAACATTTTCTTAAGGTAACCCTCCAATTTTTTATCCATTGGATCTGAAAAAGCACAACTGTCCTCAACCGGGATAGAGGTACGCTTTGTAAAAGTAGAAACTGCTCCCTCCACCTTAGGGACCGTCTGCCATAAGTCCCGTGTAGTGGCGTCTATTGGAAACATTTTTCTAAATATAGGAGGTGGGGAAAAGGGCACACCGGGCCTATCCCACTCCTTGCTAATAATTTCTGTAAGCCTTTTAGGTATAGGAAAAACATCAGTACACACCGGCACCGCATAGTATCTATCCAGTCTACACAATTTCTCTGTGATTGCAACTGTGTTACAGTCATTCAGAGCAGCTAATACCTCCCCAAGCAATACACGGAGGTTCTCAAGCTTAAATTTAAAATTAGAAATCTCTGAATCAGGTTTCCCCAAATCAGAGATGTCACCCACAGACTGAAGCTCTCCGTCCTCATGTTCTGCATACTGTGACGCAGTATCAGACATGGCTCTTACAGCATTTGCCTGCTCTGTATCTCTCCTAACCCCAGAGCTATCGCGCTTGCCTCTTAATTCAGGCAATCTAGATAATACCTCTGACAGGGTATTATTCATGATTGCAGCCATGTCCTGCAAAGTAATTGCTATGGTCGTTCCTGATGTAGTTGGCGCCATATTAGCGTGCGTCTCCTGAGCAGGAGGCGAAGGGTCTGACACGTGGGGAGAGTTAGTCGGCATAACTTCCCCCTCGACAGAACCCTCTGGTGATAATTCTTTTATAGATAAAGACTGATCTTTACTGCTTAAGGTGAAATCAATACATTTAGTACACATTCTCCTATGGGGCTCCACCATGGCTTTCAAACATAATGAACAAGTAGGTTCCTCTATGTCAGACATGTTTAAACAGACTAGCAATGAGACTAGCAAGCTTGGAAAACACTTTAAAACAAATTTACAAGCAATATAAAACAACGTTACTGCGCCTTTAAGAAACACCAATTTTTTCCAAATTTGAAATAACAGTGAAAAAAGCAGTTACACTAACGAAATTTTTACAGTGTATGTAATAAGTTAGCAGAGCATTGCACCCACTTGCAAATGGATGATTAACCCCTTAATACCAAAAACGGAATAACAAATGACATAAACGTTTTAACAGTCACAACAACTGCCACAGCTCTACTGTGGCTTTTTACCTCCCTCAATACGACTTTTGAAGCCTTTTGAGCTCTTCAGAGAAGTCCTGGATCATGCAGGAAGAAGCTGGATGTCTGTGTCTGTAAAAAATAGGCCCCTCCCACTCATATTACAACAGTGAGAAGCCTCAGGGAACTGTTTCTAGGCAAAATTCAAGCCAGCCATGTGGAGAAAACTAGGCCCCAATAAGTTTTATCACCAAACATATATAAAAAACGATTAAACATGCCAGCAAACGTTTTAAAATACACTTTTATAAGAGTATGTATCTCTATTAATAAGCCTGATACCAGTCGCTATCACTGCATTTAAGGCTTTACTTACATTACTTCGGTATCAGCAGCATTTTCTAGCAAATTCCATCCCTAGAAAAATATTAACTGCACATACCTTATTGCAAGAAAACCTGCACGCCATTCCCCCTCTGAAGTAACCTCACTCCTCAGAATATGTGAGAACAGCAAAAGATCTTAGTTACTTCTGCTAAGATCATAGAAAACGCAGGCAGATTCTTCTTCTAAATACTGCCTGAGATAAACAGTACACTCCGGTACCATTTAAAAATAAACTTTTGATTGAAGAAATAAACTAAGTATAAAACACCACAGTCCTCTTACGACCTCCATCTTTGTTGAGAGTTGCAAGAGAATGACTGGATATGGTAGTGAGGGGAGGAGCTATATAGCAGCTCTGCTGTGGGTGATCCTCTTGCAACTTCCTGTTGGGAAGGAGAATATCCCACAAGTAATGGATAATCCGTGGACTGGATACACTTAACAAGAGAAATTTACTCGCTGATTTTAGTAAGCCATCAGCAGTATTTTGTCTAACAAAAGCCTCTAGTTCAGTTTTAGCCAATATAAAATTTATCATAGGTAGTACAAGAGTTAGAAGTGTAGCAGTCTAGATAGGCTTGGCACAATGTATTTTGTACGGCGTTATGTCTATATTGAGTTTTTCTTTTACGGTCCGCTAGGTATGAAATTATGTGACCAGTAAGCACAGCTTTAACTGCCTCCCAAAATAGTTGTGTATTAGATAGGTGCATTGAGTTATCTGTATAATAATCATTCCATGTGTGGATAAGTGATTTCTGAAAAGGTTCAGAGGTAAGAAGATATGAGGTGGAAGGGTAGGGAGTTTCTAGTGGGGCGCCTAGAAGCGTGGCCAATAGTTATTTCTACCGGAGCATGGTCAGAGACCACTAAATTATGTATTGTTTCAGAGGTAACTTGCGAAATTAGAGAACCCGTGGTCAGAAAGATCAATTCGAAATAAGGAAGAGTTGGCTTTAGAGAGACAGGTGTAATCTCTGTCCTGCGGGTGCCTTCTTTGCCAAATGTCACACACGGCCATGGTGTCAGAGAGCAACTGAAAGACCCTTTTCTCAAATCTTCCTTTATAGTTTTGTCTCTTTTCTGTTATATCTTGTAACCAGGTTCTGATCATTTCTGTATTTATATCTGTTTTTGATAGCACTAAATCCAATATAGTTTTATTCCTAGTTGGCACCTCTATTAATTGTGACATGAAGTTACTTTTGAGAACATTTAAAAATCTATCTCCCTTAGTTGTATTGCTAGTTTCACTGGCCCAGCTTATTTCACAGTAATTAACATAATTAAAGTTCTGTTTGCATTAGCAGCTGAGTTTCCTACATGTCACTAATATTGAGGGGTTTGTAGCATGTTCCTAGTAATATATTTATTTTTAGGATTTTCCCCCACTCTTTATTTCAACCCACATTGTCTATACATTATCACCTGTGTCATTAAAAATATCTTCCCTTATTGTAGGTTTACGGTCAGGTTTAATATACATGTAAATTCCTTCTCCCCTTTTATTACTACTGTGTCCCCTAAATAAATTATAACTTTCTAAAATAACTGCCCAGTCATGTGAATCATTCCACCAGGTTTCAGTTATACTGATAATATCATAATAATTCTGCAACTAATAGCTCCAGCTCCCCCATTTTACCCATCATGCTTCTTGCATTTGCTGTCATACATTTAATTCCCATGTGCTTTCTGCTGCTACTTGTTGCACTTTCCTCCAAACTTTGTAATGTGACATTTCCTATGTGCAAACTTCTTTCAAGTTTACTTGGTTCTCTTTGTTGAAGAAGCAACAACTACCGGGAGCTAAGTGAACATATCTGGTGAGCCAATGAAAAGAGGCTTATATGTGCAGCCACCAATCCGTAGCTAGCTCCCAGTAGTGCATTGCTGCTCCTGAGCCTACCTATGTGTACTTTTCAACAAAGGATACCAAGAGAATAAAACAAATGAAATAATAGAAGTAAAACTGAAAGTTGTTTAAAATTGTATGCTCCAGAAATTAAACAAAATAAATTAAATTGCATTCTCTATCTGAACCATGAAAGCTTAATTTTGATTTTACTATCTCTTTAATTTTGACACTTATCTATCCTTCCTACTGAGGATAATTAGAGACAGATATAAATCAGGCAACTACTTTATTGAAACTAAAGTACTTTATAGAAACTAAACCTTTACACTTATTTTTTCAATATTTAAACTAATATAATTGTAAAAAATACACCTACATATTATTCTATGGCTAATTTTTGCTTTGAATACATCACTATTTCTAGCATATATTTACTGTTTAGCATCACTTTAATATGCATTCTAATAAAGAGTGGATCTGCAGTTCCAGGCTTTACACACTTAGCTAAGTGCAATCCTGAGCCATCTAAATTACGGGAGAAACACAAAGGTTTTATTTCCGTATCTCAGGTGGGCCATTGGTGTAAGTAGTCCCAGGTATAAAAAACATTTCTTAATAAGCATGTCTTGTTTATTCAAATCCTAAGGGAGTAATGTCCCTGGGGCTCATTTAATTAGATCTGTAGCTGTGGAAACTAAGTGTACTTATTACTTCTCTTGGGAGCTTTGAATGGACACGCTGGGATCGAAAGATTTCTTATATACAAGAAACCATTGGTTGGTGCATCCCTGTGACATTTTTCCCTGTTGCCTTTTGTTTTGCAGCGCTATTTTTGGGACCCATATGAAAGAAAAGAGGATACAGTAATCATTTGGGATTCTAATTTCAGAAAAAGTGGTTAGTCAGTTTAACCATGAACTCAGAAAGTTCAACCTGCAACAGAAGTTCCAGAAGGAAAGTGGTAACTGGTTTGTGCACAAGCAAAAAAAAAAAAAAAAAAGTCAGATACCTTAGGAAATGTTAGCACTTTTTATTGTAATCTGAAAGGAATCTTTACAAAGTAGACAACTCTGTAAGGCTTGGGGAACTGTCAAATTACTAGAAGAAATATGCAGCCGCAGAAAGTAGCTTAAACAATATTTGTGTTTATCTTTTCAAGAATATGTATATTGCCAGTAAAGTCATGCTGCTGGATGCTTTATCAATTACTTCAGGGGAGGCACATGGTGTTGGTCCTACAAGCACTGCACCCTCAACACCAGTGTCGGTAGATTTTTATTTTTGTTGATCTGTATGGTTGACACTTGGGAATCCAGCAGCTATTTTATGGTCATCAAAGAACAATGAACACAGAAAGCAGGTAATAATTCACTTTCATTGCAAAATAACTGCATAGTTTATTATACAGTAGAATATAAACAATACCACACCAAAAAAGAGAAGGCCAATCTTACTGAATAGCAACATTATATTTTGAAATTATTGGGGGGGAAAAACAACCAAAAAAAAAATGTAAGTTGTACCCAAGATTTAATCAAAATAAAGAGGGAAAATATAACTAATGAAGAAATGTCTGGATGCTGAACACCTTATCTATGAACAAGGGGTGCAAAATACCTAAAGAATACAAGAAATCAGATCATCAATATAGGCTTTACATTTTTATTTTTAGATTGTAAAGACAGAGATTTATCAAAAGATTATTACAGCCTCACGCTTTAAGCTTTTTTCATTGTAAATGTTCTAATTATATTTGTATGATGGCAGGTGTTGCTTTATATAGTACTGTTAAGGAAAAATATTTTTTTAATTCTGTATATATTTCTCATGTGTTAGAATGACATGACATTTTTAAACAGTTACATTTCTTTTGTCAGTTCAGCTATTTTTCTGTTATGCATACAAAATAGAACTTTTCAGCTACAGTAACACCCAAAGTTTGTATGGACAATATAAGAAAAGACCACAAGGTGCTTACTGTGAAGATTCTTAGAAACACAGAACATGGCCTATAAAAGAGACACTGTTCTTATCTGATGCTGCGCGCCACACTCTGTATTACTGTAAAATGACCTGTTGTCATTTTGTTTAATTGTACAATTATAACCTTATTAATTTGGAACAGCTGTCTGATGTTAATTTTTTCCTTCAACAATTTGGTGCCGAAACCCGGGAGTTTGAAAGCGATTGTGGACGGAGCCAGGACCGGAATTTTGAGGACAGGAGACCACAGGGCGCCAAAAAGGTGAGAACCTTTGTTTCTCAATTTGCTCTCCTATCCTCTGATTACTAAACCCTCTGTCCTGTCGTGAGTACAAACTCCCAAGAACCTGAGACAGTTGTATTTTGTGTTTTAACATCTTTTGTTATGAATGTGTGAGTGTAAGAAGTCCTTTATGGCGTGTGAATGTACTGCTCCAAGACGCCCCTCTGCGGAGAAAGCAAGTGGGAGCAGTAGTGTGTTAAGTAAGAGGATCCTAGAGACAAATGTTTTCTATTTTCTGTGTTTGTTAAGTAAGCGGTTACTAAAATGCTCTGCACAGCAAAGGGACAACAGAAGGTTAAGTGTGGGTAGGTGCAGAATTAGCTTGCACGCTCCTATACTGAAGGGTGCATCCCTGAGCTGTAGCAGACTTGTCTCTAATGATATACAAAACTGTTGATGTAAGTCCCCTAGCATGATTTGATTTTGATGATATAAGAGGCCAAGTACTTTTAGGATTCGTCTCCCTACTGTTTATTATTTGGGTTTGATGGAAAATTTGGAGGGATCAGAAGCGGGGATTTTTAGTATGGGATTTATAGTGTGGGATTTTTAGTATGGGATTTATAGTGTGGGATTTTTAGTGTGGGACTTTCCCTGACAGCCACAGTACTGCTAAGAATCGAGAGAGAAGGGTAAGAGTCCCCTCCATCATAACAGCATTATGGGGAAACGATTTTTAGCAAGGGTGACATGAGGTCATCCTTAAGCAATGGACGTCCAAAATTTCCTCAATAGCTCACAGGAGGAAATGTATAAAGAATATAGTATGTGGGTCAGCTGGCATCTGCCTGAATGGTGCAAGCTGACTAAGGGAATGGATGTTGGGTTTCGAAAGGGGGAACCTTTGAATTATTCCACTAGCAAAATCTCTATAAAAATAACTGTAGAATCCTATCAGAAACAACCCAATGTATTTTTTTTTACTGTAGAAGACAAAGTATGTTTAGAATCCAGTTTCTCTGATGTGCTGCAGCTGCTGTACTGGGTGGGGGCTTCCAACCCCCCTCCCTCTAGCACACAGCAGAACAATTTTTTTGTTGTTTTTTTTTAACCCTTTTTTTTCCTAGACTTTATGTGCTGCTAGAAACTTTTTGTTCAACTGAATTAAATGTAAGATTATGTATGTTTTGCACACACACATATGCAAGTCTTCCATTAAAAGACATAAGAGTGTATGCTATGCTTGGGGGCATTTAGGGGTTTTACATTCCTACTTGATATTTATATGGGTTAACTGGAGTTTTAAAAGGCTAGCACTAAGGTGACTTGCATAAGTGACACTGCAATAGCCATACATTGTCCCTTTGTACATTATGGTCCTAGTGATATCTTTGCAGTAGAATTAATATAAATTACAATATACACAAGATTCTAGTAGTGAATCTTTAAGAGGTCTGAATTGATAGTTACTTTATTGGTAATTTCACTTTTACTACCCTCAAGTATTTTCACTACTGATAGACCACTAGTACTTACCCCCCTGAAAGTTATTTGGTCGCTAATGGTAGCCCTTGCATTTATAAGGTTAGATATTTGGTTGTGGGTCTGATTGTATGTGGGCACTGGCAATTGGATGTCTATTGCCATTTGTGACTGTATGCCAAGGCCTTGTGGACTATGTGCCCTAGTCCTAGGGTTTGTGTGCATTTTTTGTAGAGTGTGTAGAATCTGTGTGCCAGTTTGTCAGTGAGTGTATTTGATAGTAAATACATGCTTGTGAGAGTGTGAATATTTATGTCACAGTGTGTATATGTATATCTATGTGCTGTATATGTGTGTATATATGTATAGATGTGTATACTGTGTATATATATATATATATATATATATATATATATATATATATATATGTGTATATGTGTGTGTGTGTGTGTATATATATATATATATATATATATATATATATATATATCTGTATGTGAAACCCAAAATGTTTTTCTAGGTAGGTTTGGGAGGAGGAATGCATTACTGGAAGCTAGCTGTTGATTGTAGGCTGCACATAGATGGACCTTTTCTTTGGTTCACCTGATGTGTTCAGCTGACTCCCAGTGGTGCCTTGCTGATCCTTTAATAAAGAATACCAAGTGAATAATTATATTTTGCTAATAGACGTGAAATGGAAAATTGTTCTAAATAATAAAAGGAAATTGTTGGGTTTTAGTATTGCTGGGGAAAATAATTTGTGCCCCAGTTTTGACTGTAGTATCTTATGTGCCCCATACCACCTCGTGGCAAGATGTATATGCCCCAAGGGGAGGTAACCTTGAAGACCAAGGTATGGGAAAAATGCTCACTGCCACATTGGTGTCCGGACTGAATAAAGAAATCCATGATAAATTGGTTTCTCAATTGGTTTCTGCCCATTCTGATTGGCGAGATAAATCAGTCCCAACACTAATGAGCTTAGCGAGCTCAATACAAAGAAACATAGAATTATAGAAAGAGAAAGCACTAAGGGTAATGCCAGTGTGTGCCCCTGGGAAACCCCAATAGAAACAGTTTAAGGGATAAATGAGGGGGAACCCAGAAAAGGTAAATGTTATAACTGTGGGAGAACATTTGATGGACTGGGCTTCCAGTGCTACCAATCATGCCTGAGAGCAGAGGGGGTGATGCCTTTGTTCGCCTGACCCTCTCTGACATGTCATACCATTTTGTGGAGTGTTTGGTGGACACTGGAGCAGACCGCAGCGTTCTCAAAAGAGCTATAGCTGTTATGAAATTAAAGGCACATCAGCGAGCAATAGATCCTATCACTATGGGTAATAATAGGGTAGATGAAGCAGCCAAGAAGCCAGCTCTCATGATACTCCTACAGTCCTCTGAAACTGTGGAGAATTTGACAATGGATGTTTTAAAAACCCTCCAAAACCAAACAGGTACCCTAACTCAGTGCAAGTGGAAAAACTCTGGTTGCAAACTGGAAAATGAGGTTTGGAAACATGGGGATGGTAGATTATGTGCACCTACAGTGCTATATCCTGTTTAAGCCAGTTTATCTCATCTCCCTTCCCATGTTTCCAAAGGGGGAATGATTGCAAGAATGATTGCAAGTGTTAATAAATTTTGGTTTGCACCAGGTTTCTCACAATTTGTAACTGAATGGTGCAAGAAATGCATGATTTGTGCTAAATACACTCCAGGTAAATTGACAAAGGTGGAGATGAAACATCTTGTAAAACCTGCAAATAGACTATATTCAGCTGCCCAAATGTGGTGTGTATGAGTATGTTTTGGTGTGTGTAGACATGTTTTCCTCTTGCGTGGAGGCCTGGCTGGTTGCCAAGGCAACAGCAGGTGTAACAGAAAAAAAAGCTGATAACTGAAATTGTGTGCAGATATGGTTTACCTGAAACAGTAGAATCTGATCAAGGGACTCATTTTACTGGGCAAGTGTTTGCAGAAATTATGAAAGGGTTGCAGATGAATCGTCTGTAAAGTAGAGAGAGCCAATGGTGTTTTAAAAAATAAAATAGCTAAGATCTGTGAGCAGACAAAACTTACTTGGGTGCAAGCCTTAACTTTAGCCCTCTTTGCAGTAAGACACACCCCAAAGGCAAAGCATGGCCTTTCGCCATTTGAAATTTTGTTTGGTAGACCACTAATAGGTCTTTTCTTTTCACAAGAATTACATGGGCAGTATGCTTCTCTAACTGATTATGTTGTTCAGCTGCATGAGCAACTGACTAATTTGTATGGAAAAGTTTTCTCTTCATTACCAGAACAAATAACTGGAACTCACAACCTGCACCCTGGAGACTGGGTGGTGATAAGAAGATACACGAGGAGACACTTAGAGCCCTGGTTTGACAGCCCATACCAGGTGTTACTGACAACACCCAACTCAGTCAAAGTGGAATGGAAACCAAATTGGATACACGCCTCTCACTGTAAGAAAGTGAACTTCCAGGCCGGTGATAAAAACCTGTGTCAAAAAGGTGAGACCACTGGGGACAAAGAGGGTTAACTAACTGCCAAGATGCATATACTGTCCTGTTTTTTTCTGTGTCCTTTTCTTTGTGTTTTATACCTCTATACACCAGTGAAGGGTGACAAACGGACAAATTCCATCTGGCTTTTACACCAACAAACCACCAAGCAACTGAATGCCACAGACTGTTGGATATGCTCTCATGTTCCTGCCAATCATTAAGGAATCCCTTTAATAGGTGTACCAATATCAATGAATTATTTAAATGTGACAGATTACAGCTATAATGTTCAAATAGATATAGATCACTCTGTTCATAATGTTATCTCAGATCAAGGTACATACTTAGAACTTGCTGATATAGTTTCTACACCTACAATGTGTCTAGGGCCAATGTATGTTAATTACATAGCCAACATGAAAGGTTGTATATTTAGTTTGCCCAAGGTATATGTGGGGGAAACAGATTGTAGAAATGCTACTTTAACATTTAATATGGAACGAAGCCCCATGTGATACAGTAACTGCTGATTCTAATAGTTTATGTTTTTGTTCAACATTAAAAGCTTTGTGTACCCCTAGATGTGCCTATCTTGAACAGACAGACAATGATGAATGGAGCTGTCAAAATCAGTTATATAAAAATATGAGATGGTTTCAACTATGGCTGGGAAAGATGGTAAGATTATTCCAATGGTCCTTAAACACGGTATAAATGAGAATTATTCTCATATGCAGATAAAGCCTGGATGTGGTTCCCTGCCTGGACAGGTTGCGGAATTGAGCTAGCAAATAGAATTAACAAATATGCTAGTATTATGGATGGGATTATTAATGAGACTACAAGTAAAAGAATTACAACAAAGATCTAGAGATATAGCTAAGGAAGGATGGGATAGATTGGAACCTGGTTTAAAAATATGCTTACAAATCTTTTAAAACCCATAGTGGTAGTGATAGGAGTAATTCTAATGTGCCTAATTGTTTGGAAATTGTTAATGATTTGTGTTTCTCGTTGCAGCAAAAAGATGAAGATACCGATTGTTTAGGGTGATGATACAACAGCCACAGAGATGACTGACTGATAACCTAGTTCAGCTATCTGCCTCCCCTGCAGACCCTCCAGTCATTTTAGGAGACAGATGGAAGATCTCATCTCTGCGAGGGGGTCCCACAATTGCACCTCATCAGCTTTGGGCCTACTACAGGATTTGGACCTAGGCCTGTGAAGGGATGCAGTTCTGGCTGCTGTTGTTATCTGTTTAGATAGAGATTGCATATTTTGTGTTTGCGTGTTACCAATAAAGATGTGTGAGGTTGTTAGTTAGTCAAATGAGAAACACAAAGTAATAATGGCGTGATAATAAACGCAAGGTAATAGATAAATATATGTGATAATAAAATTATCAAAAGGGTGAGAAATGTTAAGGAAAAATATTTTTTTAATTCTGTATATATTTCTCATGTGTTAGAATGACATGACATTTTTAAACAGTTACATTTCTTTTGTCAGTTCAGCTATTTTTCTGTTATGCATACAAAATAGAACTTTTCAGCTACAGTAACACCCAAAGTTTGTATGGACAATATAAGAAAAGACCACGAGGTGCTTACTGTGATGATTCTTAGAAACACAGAACATGGCCTATAAAAGAGACAATGTTCTTATCTGATGCTGCGCGCCACACTCTGTATTACTGTAAAATGACCTGTTGTCATTTTGTTGTAATTTTGTTTAATTCTACAATTATAACCTTATTAAATTTGGAACAGCTGTCTGATGTTAATTTTTTCCTTCAACAGTACAAATATGTTACTGAACAAATTTTCTATGTTTAAATGGTATCAACTTACTACACTCTGCTATTGAATCTATCACTGTAATAGGGGTTTTCAAATGCAATTTACCTCTAAAGATAAAATAAATTAAAAAAAAATTAAAGCGGCTGCGTGTCCATGCTGCGATCCTGAGAGGATGCATTTTCCTGAGCTCCTAAAGATCCTCTTGTAAATCCACCAGTTATTCTGAGCATCTAACAGCATTTGCTATAGATTGGCACATTTTACTGACGCTTCCCACAGTGAAGATTTATTACAGACCCATTTGCTGTTTTAATGAATTAGGGGTGACGAATCAAAAGTTTAAGGCCCGAGTGGCAGCTCATCTTAAGGCTACACCCCGATACCCCGGGGTATTTTTCCAACACTTATCAACAAAACAACCTTCTGACATTCAGCATCACCAAAATCTACCTTTTTATTTGCCTTAGAAACCTTTTAATCATCAGCCTTCCAACTGAATTCGACAGTCATGAGGAGCAAGGATTTGACACAGCATCTAGATGCCCACTATGTAAAGCTGGAAATGAAAACCTTTTATTGTCGTATGAAAAAATTCTGTCTGAGCTACAGCTAAATCTAATTGATGAGGAACACACAACACCCATCTCAAGCGTCAGATCGCTGGATATTGTACCTCTTCTCAATACAAGCGACTCCGCAGACCCGGACCTGCTCCGTGACATGGGTAGAGGTCCTCCACAACGGAAGTTACATATTGCTGGGGCATATCTTCTGCAACAAGATAAAGTAACATCTACCATTGCCCACATCCGTTTTGACATCTTTAGCGATCTCGTGGTCACATCAATGATTCGGAGTGAGAGAGCCCTCACTTTGTTTACACCCCTTGGGCCTAGACATTGCTAATGCTCAATTGGTCAGTGGAGTCATTAGGCAAATGTTACCACACCTCAATCCTATACAGATGTCTATACTACCTACACCTGCTATAAACACAGTAAAACAGGCTCCTAATAATATAATGGCACAGTACAATAAGAAACTATACCTGCACCTCTAAATGGTTCTTGATTTAATCCAAGTCTTCTCCTACGGCTGCACATATGAGACCTTCTAATTCTATACTGTGTATGCATTACTTATTCTTAGGAACTCAAGGCCATAGAGCTATACTTGAGATTTCCCTACAAATCTTTACTGAGACTCTCTAAAGCCGAAATGATCCCCCCATGCTCTCCTGCTGGTTTTGTGAGAGAGTTCACAGTTGGGAGAGAACAGTATGAAAATGTTTGTTAATTTTTATTACTGGACTGTACAGTTTGAATGACTGTTTTCTAAATACATGTACATTTAGATAATTCAAATGTTTTCTATGGTAGGCTGCCTTGTTTACATTTGATGTGACTTAAGAGTTTTTTCATCTCTCTTTGATATAGTACACAGGTAGCCAATAGGGATTTACAAATCACATTGAAGTTTTAGGTGTACATCCGGAAAGCTTTTTCATCACTAGGGTCAGAATTTAATTCCCACCCACCTCCCTTTTTCTTGTCTGACCTATAATAATAATGTATAGTGGCCATCACTAAAGTAACATAGCTCTGCTTGTGTTCCATGTCCAGCGGCCAAGCTCATGGAAACCTGCCGAGTATAGTAATATATACCCACCATGCCACTTTATAATTCATTGATCTGGAGTATGCTCTTTTATTATGTAAAACAATCCCTCATAAGCATAGGGTTCCATCATTTAACTTTTATAAGACTATCATGTACCTTATAAACTTGTATTAGTTCCTACTTTACTTCCTACCGGAAAAGACAGCTTAACCCAAGGACATTGTTATCACATCCCATTGACATTATGATAGTGGAGGGCCCTCTAGTGGGCCAGTAACAACTTTAAGGGATTACCAACTTGAAGTCTGGAGAAATGCTAAAGCCATGTTTGTTACAATGTTGCATTTGGAGAGGCGGTGTCTGTTCTTACCTTTATAGGGTCCTGCAGCAGTGATTCCAGCCTCTTTCGGTTTCCAGACTTCAAGGAGAAGGTTTTCTGAAGTTTGCTGCAAAAGAGTGGAGCATGGAGAGATCTAGGAGGAAATCTGTGCCTCCCAAGCGTTACAGGGAGGTGGTGGAGCTATCTGCCAGGAAGAAGGGACCTGCAAAGCAAAGACAAGACCCTGAGACTGAGGATCTGGTACCCCCCACACCCCAAAAGTCCCCACCAGCCAGGCGTTTTAATAAGGGGAAGGGGAAGATTGGGATGGGGTTTGGGGAAGGAGGCCCTAGTTGTCAGTCCCAGGGTGAGGGGACCCTAGAGGGAGCACTCGTTGGGGGACCGCAGGCCCAGAGGTCAGGGGAAACAGACCGGGAGGCACCGGGTGGGCCCAGTAGTGGCCACGAGGCCTCGCAGTGAAGGCAGGGCCCCTTAGGGCCGGACATTGGGTCGCAGTTTGCGGCCTTGTCGCCGGAGGCCATGGTGGCAGTCCTGGCCCTAGCGCAATCCTTATCAGGTCAAGCGCAGGGCTTGGGGGCCTCTGTGGCGTCCGGTGGTGAGGTAGGGACCTTGAGGCCTAACGCGGTCAGTGCAGAGTGCGCAGCGGTAATGGCTCCCTCCGATGGCGGCTCACGCGAGAACTCCTCCTCCGAGATTTCATCTGGGGAGGAGGAGGAGAGTAGCGGCCGCCATCTTGGGAGCAGGAAGGAGCCGGAGGAGACACCCTCACGCGACCGGAGCTCCACAGGTAACTTGGGGAGACTACCGGTCGCGGGAGGGGCAGCAAGGGAGCCCACGGTGTGTGAGAGGGGGCACTTACCTCGCGCAGTAGAGGTGGCGGGTCCGAGCAGGGCGCGGCAGTTGTGTGATGAGGCTGAGAGGCTGACCGGCAGGCCAGGGGCTGGTGCGCATGAGCAAGCAGAGGTGAATCGCGGTCAGTGGCGGATGGGCTCTGAGGTGATGATGAGAGCAGATGAGAGGCCAGGCACCAGCGCACAGGCGCAATTGTATGAAAGTGTGGGAAGAAGGACTCAGGTGTTTGCTGCGGCGAGTGAGCGGAGCACATACAGAGAACATAGGGGAAGGTTTGCAGATGAGGGACAAATGGGGGCCAGGAGGAATGAAGGTGTGATGAGTGGGCACACAGGGCCTAGTGAGAGAGGGGGTAGACAAACTTACAGGTTAGATCTGCCACATGGTTCCCAAGACGGGTATGGCCAGCATGGGGGGAGGGCCCATGCGGGGATAACGCATGGTTATCAGCAGGCAAGCCAGGTTGCGGCTGTCGAGCGTATGAGAGAGGTTGGCAGGGAGCATGACAGGCAGTATGATATAGTGCAAATGCAAGGTGGAGTGAGTGAGGACACAATAAGGAGGGCAGTTGAAGCAGCGCTGCGGGCGATTCACGGCGCTAGGCCCCTGCCTGGGTTCAGTGTTCACGCCCAGGAGGGGGTGGTGCAGGAACAGACTGTTAGGAATGCTGTGGCTAGAGCTTTGGGCATGCACGGGGGTGAGAGTCAAGGAGGGGAAAGGAGGGGTGATTCTGTTGATGCACCTCCTGTTGAACGGAGTACTCCCCAAGTTATTTTGTCCCCGCAGGTGCCGGAACAGGCGGCAGCACGAATGGAGTCAGGATCAAACAGCGCCTTGGTGGTGGCAGGGCCCAGCAACAGCCAACTGAGAGCACCACTGCAAGGGCCAACAGGAGTTGATGCCAGGAGACGGTGAGTGCAATGCACCTGACATTATGCACACTGACACAGGGTCTTCCACAAGTGGGTCTGGGTCTGACAGCGGGGAGGATCTAGGCCTAGTGGGGAAGGGGCAGCGCAGAATGTTCCAATGGATAAAAAAGATGGCATCTGCGCAGGCTAAGGACAGGGCTGAGGCCAAAGGCCATGCAATGGAGGCTCAAGGGGCACAGGGACCAGGGGGCACTATGCCCCCCGTGGGCCCGGTGCCCCGTAAGGTGGCGGCGCAAGGGGACACTTACCCCTGTCTAGAACACTCACTTTACGGACATCTGAAACAGAAGGTCGTAAAGAAGATCCAGGAGGGTAAATACATTAATGTATTTGACCTCTCCCTGGATGCGTATAGGGCAAAGGAGAGGGCGGCCGATGGGTCGGGCCCTAAGAGGGTGCGTAGGGCGGAGACATATGAGGAATGGCTTAAATGCTTCCGTGTCTTAGCCGCGTGCTATGTAGACAGGTGGCCCTTACAGGGACACAACCTGTTTAAATACCAGGAAACAGTGGATTATATACACACAAGATTTAAGGAAGGCGCATGGCGGGAGTATGACATGGCCTTCAGGAGAAAGATGGTTGGTAACCCCTTGCTGCATTTTGGCACTCAGGATATGCACCTGTGGTCTAAACTGGGGTTGGAGGGAGGTCCCCCCTCCCCGGTGGTGGCACGGCAGACGCAGCAACGTCAGGGGGTACGGCCCGGCAGACGTGGTAGGGAATGTTGGAAATTCCAAGACAAGCAGTGTGACAGGGGGAGTAATTGCTCCTTTCGGCACATCTGTAAATTCTGCGCGGGACCACACCCAGGACTTGAGTGTGGAAAGAGGAGAGAGCAGGGACAGATCAAACCAGCCCCTAAGCCGGGAATTGCGGTTAAGGGCACCAACCCCGCTTAAGCTACCGGCCATGCAAATATGGCTGGATAACTACCCTGACCGGGAAGCAGCAGAATTGCTTAGGTCTGGGTTGGAGGGGGGTTTTCACATTCCAATCACAGGGACGGTTAGGGGTTCTGCGGTGCACAGGAACCTGAAAACAGCCTACGAGTTCCCACATGTGGTGAGGGAAAAGTTGGCTAAGGAGGTAGCATTGGGCAGGGTATCTGGCCCATTCGCGGATTGCCCATTGAGAGATCTGGTGATCTCGCCATTGGGGGTCGTACCTAAAAAGGAGGAGGGTAAGTTCAGGTTGATACATCACCTGTCCTTCCCTAAAGGGAGTTCGGTCAATGACGCCATTGACCCCGAGATGAGTTCGGTACATTATCAGTCATTTGATAAGGCGCTGGACGTGGTTAGGGTATGCGGTCCGGGCGCACTGTTAGCTAAGCTGGACATAGAGTCAGCATTCTGATTGCTGCCCTTGCACCCCTTGGCTTTTAGACTGATGGGCATGAAGTTTGAGGGGGCATATTATGTGGACCGTTGCTTGCCGATGGGGTGCTCTCTGTCCTGCTCGTTGTTTGAATGCTTCAGCTCTTTCCTCCACTGGGTGGTATTCAAAGCTTCAGGGGGGGAGCATTGGCCCAGTACCTTGATGATTTCTTATTGGTAGGGAGGGCAGGTTCAACAGAGTGCGAACAGCTCATGGGCATTATGCAGGATATGATGAGGCGTTTTGGCGTTCTGCTTGCGGACGATAAAACGCAGGGCCCGTGCACGTGTCTCACATTCTTGGGAATTGAAATTGACACGGTGATGCAGATATGCAGGTTACCATTGGAGAAGGTGACGCGTATGTTGGCGGCGGTACGGGCAGTCAGTAGTAGGGACAAGGTCACCGTCAGGGATGTCCAGTCCTTACTGGGTTTGCTGAATTTCGCCGGGCGGGTTATACCCATGGGACGAGTTTTTAACCATCGGTTGGAGGGCCTATTGGGGAGCCCGACTGGCCACTCCAAAGGGGTATGCGTCACATCTGAGGTGAGGGCTGATCTGGCGGTTTGGGATCATTTCCTTCAGAGCTTTAACGGGGTGTGCTTATGGAGACGCCCACCGGTACCTAACCGTTTGCTGAACCTGTTCACGGATGCAGCGGGCGGCTTTGGTTATGGGGCATATTTGGATGGGGAGTGGAGCGCGGCTCCATGGCCACGGGAGTGGGTGACGTCAGGTTACGTAAAAAATCTGACTTTGTTAGAACTATTCCCCATCGTTGTAGCCATTGAAGTGTGGGGAGACAGGTTAGCCAATCGTTCGGTGGTGTTCTGGACAGACAACATGAGTGTGGTGTATGCCATTAACAGGTTGTCGGCGTCCTCACCGGCAGTCGTCTGCTACTTGAGGCACTTGGTGTTGCGCTGCTTGCAGCGTAACATACACTTCACCGCCAAACACGTCCCGGGAGTGCATAACATTATAGCTGATGCACTCTCTCGATTTAAATGGGGGCAGTTTAGGGAAGCAGCTCCCATGGTGGCGGCGGAGGGTCTAACATGCCCAATTTTTCTTTGGCAGTTGTTGAAGATTGGGCAACTATATTACCGTTAATTAAGGCATCTTTGGCGCCCAGGACGTGGTCGGCATACAGGAGCCACTGGAACAGCTGGGAAGCTTTCTGTCTACAAAGGGGCGTGCAGGTACAAAAGGCCAATAGGGTGCATATTTTAGACTGGCTGGCGCAGCTGAGGCGTGACGGGGTCAGTAGAGCAGGTGCGGCAGGAAGACTGTCTGCCGTTGCATTTTTTAACAAAGCGCTGGGTCACGCGGACCAATCGGGAGCTTTCCTGGTCAGGAAGGTGTTGAAAGGGTGCGGAAGGGTGGCACCCCGGCCAAAGGACCGGAGGGAGCCAATAACACAGGACAGGCTGAGGCGTTTAGCCTCGAGCGTGGCTTTGGTTTGCAAGTCGGAATATGAAAGGCTGTTGTTTAGGGCTGCCTTCGCAGTGGCATTTTCAGGAGCAGAATTAAGTAGCAGTTTGGGGGTTGGGAATTGCTGGCGGCTGGGGTTGAATGGTTGTCCAATTTGGTGGGTAATTCATGATGGTGTACTCTGTTTTACCAGGTGTTGTAATTGAGAAAGCCCCGCCAGTTCGCGTATGGATTATTGGGCATTCATACGTCCACTGGGCTCACATCAGGGCGCTGCGGTCGCCGGAGGGACAGCAGCTTGGATTCCCAACGTCCAAGGCAAGCTTCCGGTGGTTAGGGCGCAGGGGATTGTTGTGGGCTGATTTGCCGGCGCTCTTGCAGGAGGCGCACAGGAGGTGGGGGCGGCCTAACATTTTAGTGCTGCACCTCGGGGGTAATGATTTGGGGGCACTGCCCGCATTGGACCTGATAAAAAGAATGTCAGCGGATGTGCATTGGGTGCACACTTGGTTGAAGGAGGTGACTGTGGGATGGTCGAATGTGGTTGCAAGACTGCATTGGAGACACATTGTCACCCAGAAGGCCGTGTATAACGTACACAAAAAAGTCAATAGGGAGATGGGAAGGACGGTCACGAGTTTGGGGGGGTTTCGTGGTTAGGCACGAAACTATTACGGCCGACAAAAAGGACCTATTTAGGCCAGATGGGGTCCACCTGACGGACGTTGGGCTGGACATTTTTCTAAAGGACATAAGGGGAGCCCTATTGAGGGTTATTTCGTAAAGTTCAAAAATGTGGTTATGTTATTGCTGTTATGATCGTTACTGTTAAGTTAATATCGTTACTGTTTATGGTTGTGGTTAATGAATAGGTGCCTGTTGGTTTTGTTTTGGCGGCAAGAGTTCGCCTGGCTCTTGTGGCGGGTGGTCAATGCCCTGGGGAGCGGGCACAAAGAGAGAAGAGTGACGGTCCAGAAATAAGGGAGGGGTTCTGCCCGCCAGGCGCTGGTCTGGGGGTCCCCTCCCTCGCGAATGTGGGCCGAAGATCTCTCAACATCACAACTCTCTCTGAGTGCCATTGGGCGAGTCAGCCGGGTGGCACGCTGCAGGTATCGGAAGGAGCCTTGACCATCTGCTAGTAGGGGCTAGGATAGGGAGAGATGCCGCCAACGATGATTACAAACTTGTTGCCAAGTTTTGATGATAGGTTGATTAAGTGCCTAAGCGTAATTAGAGTAACGCTTAGGCACTAGTTAAAGCGTTTATTTAATAAACGTGGACCGTGACCGGTCCTTTTTCTCCCAACAATGGTGTGTGTTGTCTTATTTATTTAGATAAGCTATGACAGTTTGGAGGACGGAATAGGGGGTTTAGACCTTATAAGAACACATCCTAATTAGATACACTTTCTCCTAGCAAATACACCCCTTTTTGTAAAAAAGGTAAACAAAGTTAATATGTTGGTTTGACTTTTACTTGATTTTTGTTGTTGAGTGGAGGCTGAAGGTTTAAGAGGGACCATTAAAACTAACAGCTTTTCTATGACCATTTGGTAAATAGCTTGTTACATATACTTTTTGTGTTATATCTATAGAAGGTTTATGAGAAATCTTCACTATATAAAATCCTATGCTAAATAAGATATCTTGGTTTCAAAGGTCCAACGATGGAGTACAGTATCACATACCTTTAACATTTAAGTTTTTTTCTTAAATGGAGGAAGTCAAAATTAAACTTCAATAATTAAGATAGAGCATGCAGTTTTAAGAGACTTTCCTATTTATTTCCTTTATCAAACTATACACAGTCTTTTTATAAGCATACTTAGCCCCCACTTACAATAAACAAGAGGGCGCCTTATAGCATTACCAGACATCAAGACTATATTAGAGTAACAGAAGAAACACAAAATGGGACACTCACATTTAGTTGAGCACTAAGTTTAAATTAGTGCTGACAAAGCAGGCTGGATCTTAAAGCCTCCAGCTGGCTGTCACCAACGGCAGATTATTGTTGTTCCCTCTAGGCTGTGGGTTCAGCTCTCTCCAGTCTGATCACATGACCTCTACCTCTGGATAGCTGATCTTTCACAGAGTAAATCCTTGCTCTTTCAGTTTATCTATGCTGTGTAAAGAGTCACCTGGAAAATAGCACAAACTTGAGATACACTGTAAGGATCTTCAAAAAGAATTTGTTTCAATTGCATGAAAACACAAATTCTTTTATTATATAAAAACAACAATTATATTAAGGGCTAGATTTATCAAGTAAGGGCAGACAGGGGCGTACATATGCACCCCTGTCCGCCCCAGCTCGCCTCTAGCGAGCAGCAATCCGCTGGTGGTATTCAACATTGTACACCAGCGCTATTTTGCACTTGCCTGCAATCCTGTCCCCCTGCATACATACAGCCAATCACACACAGGCACGATCTGTCAATCTAAATGTAGCCACCAATCAGCAAGGTGCTGAACCAAAAATGGGCCTGCTCCTAAGCTCAGATTCCTGCCTTTTCAAATAAAGATACCAAAAGAATGAAGAAAAAATGATAAATAGAAGTAAATTAGAAAGTTGCTTAAAATTGCATGTTCTAACTGAATCATGAAAGAAAAATGTGGGTTTAATATGCCTTTAATGGTCCGTTAAAGGGACAGTCTACACCTTAGTCATCTTAAAGTCTTACCTTAGATTAAGCTGCAAATAGCCTCCTGCACCCTTTCTATAGCATGCAGCAGGAACAGGAAAAAAACCGAATTTATGCTTACCTGATAAATTACTTTCTCTTATGGTGTATCCAGTCCACGGATTCATCCTTACTTGTGGGATATTCTCATTCCCTACAGGAAGTGGCAAAGAGAGCACACAGAAGAGCTGTCCATATAGCTCCCCCTCAGGCTCCGCCCCCCAGTCATTCGACCGACGGTTAGGAGAAAAAGGAGAAACCATAGGGTGCAGTGGTGACTGTAGTTTAACAAAAATAAATTTGAACCTGACTTAAGTGCCAGGGCGGGCCGTGGACTGGATACACCATAAGAGAAAGTAATTTATCAGGTAAGCATAAATTCTGTTTTCTCTTACAAGGTGTATCCAGTCCACGGATTCATCCTTACTTGTGGGATACCAATACCAAAGCTTTAGGACACGGATGAAGGGAGGGAACAAGTCAGGTAACCTAAACGGAAGGCACCACTGCTTGCAAAACCTTTCTCCCAAAAATAGCCTCCGAAGAAGCAAAAGTATCGAATTTGTAAAATTTGGCAAAAGTATGCAGTGAAGACCAAGTCGCTGCCTTACAAATCTGTTCAACAGAAGCCTCATTCTTGAAAGCCCATGTGGAAGCCACAGCTCTGGTGGAATGAGCTGTAATTCGTTCAGGAGGCTGATGTCCAGCAGTCTCATAAGCCAATCGGATGATGCTTTTCAGCCAGAAGGAAAGAGAGGTAGCAGTCGCTTTCTGACCTCTCCTCTTACCAGAATAGACAACAAACAAGGATGATGTTTGTCTGAAATCTTTAGTTGCTTGCAAATAGAATTTTAAAGCACGAACCACATCAAGATTGTGTAATAGCCGTTCCTTCTTTGAAGATGGATTAGGACATAGAGAAGGAACAATGATTTCCTGGTTAATATTCTTATTAGAAACCACTTTAGGAAGAAAACCAGGTTTGGTACGCAAAACCACCTTATCTGCATGGAACACCAGATAGGGTGAATTACACTGCAAAGCAGATAATTCTGAGACTCTTCGAGCAGAAGATATAGCTACCAAAAACAAAACTTTCCAAGATAATAACTTAATATCTATGGAATGTAAAGGTTCAAACGGAACCCCTTGAAGAACTGAAAGAACTAAATTTAGACTCCATGGAGGAGCCACAGGTTTATAGACAGGCTTGATTCTGACTAAAGCCTGCGCAAACGCTTGAACGTCTGGTACTTCTGCCAGACGCTTGTGTAACAGGATAGACAGAGCAGATATCTGTCCCATTAAGGAACTAGCTGACAATCCTTTCTCCAATCCATCTTGGAGAAAAGACAATATCATGGGAATCCTAATTTTACTCCACGAGTAACCCTTGGATTCACACCAACAAAGATATTTCCGCCATATCTTATGGTAAATTTTCCTGGTGACAGGCTTTCTAGCCTGGATCAGAGTATCTATAAACGATTCAGAGAACCCACGCTTAGATAAAATCAAGCGTTCAATCTCCAAACAGTCAGTTGCAGAGAAACTAGATTTGGATGCTTGAATGGACCCTGTATTAGAAGATCCTGCCTCGATGGCAGTGTCCATGGTGGAACAGATGACATGTCCACTAGGTCTGCATACCAAGTCCTGCGTGGCCACGCAGGCGCTATCAAAATTACCGAAGCCTTCTCCTGTTTGATTCTGGCTACCAGCCGAGGGAGAAGGGGAAACGGTGGAAAGACAGAAGCCAGATTGAAGGACCAAGGCGCTACTAGAGCATCTATCAATGCCGCCTTGGGGTCCCTGGACCTGGATCCGTAAAGAGGAAGTTTGGTGTTCTGACGGGACGCCATCAGATCCAACTCTGGAATGCCCCATAGCTGGGTCAGCTGAGCAAAAACCTCCGGGTGGAGTTCCCACTCCCCCGGGTGAAAAGTCTGACGACTTAGAAAATCCGCCTCCCAGTTGTCTACTCCTGGGATGTGAATTGCAGATAGATGGCAGGAGTGATCCTCCGCCCATTTGATGATCTTGGATACTTCCTTCATCGCTAGGGAACTCTTTGTTCCTCCCTGATGATTGATGTACGCTACAGTCGTGATGTTGTCCGACTGAATTCTGATGAATTTGGCCTCCGCTAGTTGAGGCCATGCCTGGAGCGTGTTGAATATCGCTCTCAGTTCCAAAATGTTTATCGGGAGAAGAGATTCTTCCCGAGACCATAGGCCCTGAGCTTTCAGGGAGTCCCAGACCGCACCCCAGCCTAACAGACTGGCATCGGTCGTGACAATGATCCACTCTGGTCTGTGGAAGCACATTCCCTGAGACAGGTGATCCTGAGACAACCACCAGAGAAGAGAATCTCTGGTTTTCTGGTCCAGTTGTATTTGAGGAGACAAATCTGCATAATCCCCATTCCACTGTTTGAGCATGCACAGTTGCAGTGGTCTGAGATGAATTCGGGCAAAAGGGACAACGTCCATTGCCGCAACCATTAATCCGATTACCTCCATGCACTGAGCTACAGAAGGCAGAGGAATGGAATGAAGAACTCGGCAAGTAGTTAAAAGCTTTAACTTCCTGACCTCCGTCAGAAAAAAATTCATTTCTACCGAGTCTATTAGTGTTCCCAGGAAGGGAACCCTTGTGAGCGGGGACAGAGAACTTTTTTCGACGTTCACCTTCCACCCGTGAGACCTTAGAAAGGCCAGAACAATGTCCGTATGAGCCTTGGCTCTGGGAAAAGACGACGCCTGTATTAAGATGTCGTCCAGATAAGGTGCTACTGCAATGCCCCGCGGTCTTAATACCGCCAGAAGGGACCCTAGCACCTTTGTGAAAATTCTGGGAGCAGTGGCCAAACCGAAAGGAAGGGCCACGAACTGGTAATGCTTGCCCAGAAAAGCGAACCTTAGGAACTGATGGTGATCTTTGTGGATAGGAATATGTAGGTACGCATCCTTTAGATCCACGGTAGTCATATATTGACCTTCCTGGATCATCGGTAAGATTGTCCGAATGGTTTCCATTTTGAATGATGGAACTCTGAGGAATTTGTTTAGAATTTTTAGATCCAGGATTGGCCTGAAAGTTCCTTCCTTTTTGGGAACTACAAACAGGTTTGAGTAAAACCCCAGTCCTTGTTCTGCAATCGGAACTGGATATATCACTCCCATCTTTAATAGATCTTCTACACAGCGTAAGAACGCCTGTTTCTTTGTCGGGTCTGAAGACAAACGAGAAATGTGGAACCTTCCCCTTGGAGGAGAGTCCTTGAATTCTAGAAGATATCCCTGAGCAACGATTTCTAATGCCCAGGGATCTGGAACATCTCTTGCCCAAGCCTGAGCAAAGAGAGAGAGTCTGCCCCCTACTAGATCCGGTCCCGGATCGGGGGCAACCCCTTCATGCTGTCTTAGTAGCAGCCGCAGGCTTCTTGGCCTGTTTACCCTTGTTCCAGCCCTGCAAAGGCTTCCAGGTTGCTTTGGGCTGGGAAGCGTTACCCTCTTGCTTTGCGGTTGCAGAGGTTGAAGCAGGGCCGCTCCTGAAGTTGCGAAAGGAGCGAAAATTAGCCTTGTTTTTGGCCTTAAACTGTCTATCTTGTGGGAGGGCATGGCCCTTTCCCTTGAAAGGAATATTTAGTAATTTTGTTTTGGACGACACGTCAGCCGACCATGATTTGAGCCAAAGCGCTCTTCGCGCCATAATGGCAAAACCAGAATTTTTCGCTGCTAACTTAGCTAATTGTAAGGCGGCATCTGTGATAAAAGAATTAGCCAGCTTTAGAGCATGAATTCTATCCATGACTTCGTCATATGAGGTCTCCCTCTGGAGCGACTCCTCCAGCGCCTCAAACCAGAAAGCCGCTGCAGTAGTTACAGGAATAATGCAGGCAATCGGTTGAAGAAGGAAACCTTGTTGAACAAATATTTTCTTTAGTACACCTTCTAATTTTTTATCCATAGGATCTTTGAAAGCACAACTATCTTCTATTGGTATGGTTGTGCGCTTGGCTAGTGTTGAAACTGCTCCCTCTACCTTAGGGACCGTCTGCCACGCGTCCCGCCTGGGGTCAGTTATGGGGAACATTTTCTTAAAGATAGGG
Organism: Bombina bombina; assembly: GCF_027579735.1. Classification (NCBI taxonomy): domain Eukaryota; kingdom Metazoa; phylum Chordata; class Amphibia; order Anura; family Bombinatoridae; genus Bombina; species Bombina bombina. The sequence continues at coordinate 344,214,688 of NC_069499.1, forward strand.
GGGGAACAAAAGGTACACCTGGTCTCTCCCACTCCCTAGTTACAATATCCGCCACCCTCTTCGGAATCGGAAACGCATCAGTGTATACAGGGACTTCTAGAAACTTGTCCATTTTACACAATTTTTCTGGGACCACCATGGGGTCGCAATCATCCAGCGTAGCTAAAACCTCCTTAAGCAGTACGCGGAGGTGTTCCAGCTTAAATTTAAACGCTAAGGAATCTGATTCTGCCCGCTGAGAAACCTTTCCTGTGTCAGAAATTTCTCCCTCGGACAGCACATCCCTCACTGCCACTTCAGAGTGTTGTGAGGGTACAACAGATAAATCATCCAAAGCTTCTGATTGCTCATACTCTGTTCTTAAAACTGAGCTATCACGCTTTTTAGGAAAAACTGGCAGTTTGGATATAAAAGCCGCAAGGGAATTATCCATGACTGCTGCTAATTGTTGTAATGTAATAGGGGCCAATGCGCTAGAGGTACTAGGCATCGCTTGCGCGGGCGTAACTGGTGTCGACACATGGGGAGAGGAAGGTGGACTATCCTCGTTACCTTCCGTTAAAGAATCATCTTGGGCTACATTTTTAAGTGTCACTGCATGGTCTTTAAAATGCTTAGATACCTTAGCACACTTTAAACACAAATGTAAAGGGGGTTCCGCCATGGCAATTAAACACATAGAACAACGTCTATCTGTTGTCTCAGACATGTTAAACAGACTTAGACAGCACTCAAATACAGAAAAATAAAATTTTAGAAAAAACGGTACTGTGCCTTTAAATAATAAAAAGCGCACACTTTTTTACTAAATCTCAAAAAATAACCCAATCTTTATGAAATTTTCACCATATGATCCTAATGCTTTGAAATGATTACACAGTGAATTTCAAGTCTATTAACCCCTTAATACCCAAACCGGAGCAAACTAAAGCTGGCAACCGGTTAGCAAACTACAACACCATGTCACAGCAATCTGCTGTGGCCCTACCTTCCTTGGGGATTAGTTTTGATAGAAAATAAGCCTCTATGAAGTCCTCAAGTAATCTTTGGACCCTCCACATGAAGCTGCATGAAGCTGTCTGCAATATCAACTGCGCAACTGAGGCGCGAAATCTAGGCCCCCTCCCTCTCCACTCTGGAGTTGTGGGGCCTTCACAAGCCTAAATAGGTGTCTAAATATATGCCATGTGGAATAAAACCCATAAAAACGTTCCAAATGTAATAAAAACTTGTAAAAGATCAGATTTTTGTTATAAAATAATCGATTGCCCCTTAATAGTGTCCACCAGTGTTTTGAGCCCTTTTAATAAAGCCTTCCTTCTATACTAAGTCTCAGAATATGGCTTACCTTCCCCACATGGGGATTCTTGTCAGTCTTCTAGCATTACTAAGTCTTGACTAGAAAAAAATGACTGAACATACCTTATAGCAGTTAAGCCTGCAAACTGTTCCCCCCAACTGAAGTTTTCTGGTACTCATCAGTCCTGTGTGGGAACAGCAATGGATTTTAGTTACAACATGCTAAAATCGTTTTCCTCTCAGCAGAAATCTTCATCACTTTCTGCCACAGAGTAAATAGTACAAACCGGCACTATTTTAAAATAACAAACTTTTGATTGAAGAAATAAAAACTACAAATCTAACACCACATTCACTTTACCCTCCCGTGGAGATGCTACTTGTTAGAGCGGCAAAGAGAATGACTGGGGGGGCGGAGCCTGAGGGGGAGCTATATGGACAGCTCTGCTGTGTGCTCTCTTTGCCACTTCCTGTAGATAATGAGAATATCCCACAAGTAAGGATGAATCCGTGGACGGGATACACCTTGTAAGAGAAAAGTTATTTTAAAATAAATATTGTTTATGGCCACTTTGAAATGGCTACCAAGTTCAGCCCACTAATGACATCACGATCTGGGCTGCATATGGTGTTCAATCACAAACGACTCACTAGTTGGATTCAACAGACTATTAATGCTATTCAGCAGTGTGCCTATATGCAGCCCAGATAGTGATGTCATAAGTGGACGGAGCTTGGCAGCCATTTCAAAGGGGCCAGAAACAATATTAAATTTTAAAATAACTTTTTTACTGTTCCTGCTGCATGATATAGAAAGGGATGCAGGAGGATATTTGCAGCTTAATCTAAGATGACTAAGGTGTAGTCCCTTTAACTGATGCATTATTACATGCAGTAAATCCTGTGGAGATGGGAGAATCCTTCATAAACAGCTCTACTAGGGTATTCTAAGAAACTAAATAACATCATATTTTTCCAAAAATATGCAAAATATGCAGTGGTTGACCTAATCAATAGAGGGCCCAACACCCCCCGCCCGCTAATTAAATTAATTATTTAAAGGGACATCATACCAATATGCTAAATTACTTAAAAGTGATCCAGCATAACGGTAAAAAGCTGACATGAAAATATCACCTTAACATCTCTATGTAAAAAGGGAAGATATTTTACCTCAAAATGTCTTCAGCTCACTAGAGTAAGTGCTCTGTGAAGTTAAAAAAAACAAAAAAAAACACAATAGCCAATCAGCATCAGCAGTGCTGAGGTCATGCATTGCTTTGCTGCGATCTCATGAGATTTCACAGTAAACTTCATTAAACTGAATAGGAAAATAACTTGACAGGTACACACTCCCTTGTAAATCCTGGGATTAAGATTCTTTACAGTGGTGCGTGAATACTTTGAGGTAAATATCTTCCTTTTTTTACATAGAGAAGTGAGATTATATTTTCTAGTCAGCTTTTTACAGCTTTGCTGCATCACTTTTAAATGCTTCAACATATGGGTATCATGTCCCTTGGAACCAGATTTCTCAGTTTCTTTTATTAAATGCATATATATGTTATTTTAATACAATTTGTAACATAAATACTGTTTCATACAAAAGCTGTTTTAGCCTTTTGATACTGGAGCCTTGGCAGCCGCTTATTAGTGTGTATGTACCACTCACTCACTTGTCTGTTCAGCGTCTTATCTAAACAAAAAAAAATAATGTTATTTGGTTTAACTGCATTTATATTCCTCACTCTTATCAGTACAGCCTCAAAACACACAGATGCTCTCTCATACTTACACATGCACATACATATTATCTCTCTCTCTCACACACACACACAGATGCTCTCTCATACTTACACATGCACATACATATTATCTCTCTCTCTCACACACGCTCTCATACTTACACATGCACATACATATTATCTCTCTCTCTAACACACACACACAGATGCTCTCTCATACTTACCCATGCACATACATATTATCTCTCTCTCTCTCTCACACACACACACAGATGCTCTCTCATACTTACACATGCACATACATATTATCTCTCTATCTCTCACACACACGCTCTCATACTTACACATGCACATACATATTATCTCTCTCTCTCTCTCTCTCACACACACACACGCTCTCATACTTACACATGCACATGCATATTATCTCTCTCTCTCTCTCTCTCTCACACACACACATGCTCTCATACTTACACATGCACATACATATTATCTCTCTCACACACACACACACACACACGCTCATACTTACACATGCACATACATATTATCTCTCTCTCATACACACACACACAGATGCTCTCTCATACTTACACATGCACATACATATTATCTCTCTCTCACACACAGATGCTCTCTCATACTTACACATGCACATACATATTATCTCTCTCTCACACACAGATGCTCTCTCATACTTACACATGCACATACAGATTATCTCTCTCTCTCACACACATACACACACAGGTGCTCTATCATACTTACACATGCACATACAGATGATCTCTCTCTCTCTCTCACACACACACACAGAGAGATGCTTTCTCATAATTACACATGCACATACAGATGATCTCTCTCTTACACACACACAGATGCTCTCTCATACTTACACATGCACATACAGATGATCTCTCTCTCACACACACACAGATGCTCTCTCATACTTGCACATGTACATACAGATGATCTCTCTCTCACACACACACAGATGCTCTCTCATACTTACACATGCACATACAGATGATCTCTCTCTCACACACACACAGATGCTCTCTCATACTTACACATGCACATACATATTATCTCTCTCACACACACAGATGCTCTCATACTTACACATGCACATACAGATCTCTCTCTCACACACACATGCTCTCTCATACTTACACATGCACATACAGATTATCTCTCTCTCACACACACACAGATGCTCTCTCATACTTACACATGCACATACAGATGATCTCTCTCACACTTACACATGCACATACAGATGATCTCTCTCTCACACACACACAGATGCTTTCTCATACTTACACATGCACATACAGATGATCTCACACACACACACACACAGATGCGCTCTCATACTTACACATGCACCTACAGATGATCTCTCACACACACACAGATGCTCTCATACTTACACATCCACATACAGATGATCTCTCTCCCACACACACTCACACACACAGATGCTCTCTCATACTTACACATGCACATACATATTATCTCTCTCTCTCTCTCTCTCTCTCTCACATACGCTCTCATACTTACACATGCACATACATATTATCTCTCTCTCTCTCTCACACACACACAGAGATGCTCTCTCATACTTACACATGCACATACATATTATCTCTCTATCTCTCACACACACGCTCTCATACTTACACATGCACATACATATTATCTCTCTCTCTCACACACACACACGCTCTCATACTTACACATGCACCTACAGATGATCTCTCACACACACACAGATGATCTCATACTTACACATCCACATACAGATGATCTCTCTCTCACACACACTCACACACACAGATGCTCTATCATACTTACACATGCACATACAGATTATCTCTCTCTCACACACACACAGATGCTCTCTCATACTTACACATGCACATACAGATTATCTCTCTCTCACACACACACAGATGCTCTCTCATACTTACACATGCACATACATATTATCTCTCTCACACACACAGATGCTCTCATACTTACACATGCACATACAGATATCTCTCTCTCTCTCTCACACACACACAGAGATGCTCTCTCATACTTACACATGCACATACAGATGATCTCTCTCTCTCTCTCACACACACACACAGATGCTCTCATACTTACACATGCACATACAGATTATCTCTCTCTCACACACACACAGATGCTCTCTCATACTTACACATGCACATACAGATGATCTCACACACACACACAAACAGATGCGCTCTCATACTTACACATGCACCTACAGATGATCTCTCACACACACACAGATGCTCTCATACTTACGCATCCACATACAGATGATCTCTCTCACACACACTCACACACACACACACACAGATGCTCTCATACTTACACATCCACATACAGATGATCTCTTTCTCACACACACACACACACGTGCTCTCTCATACTTACACACACACACACAGAGATGCTCTCTCATACTTACACATGCACATACAGATGATCTCTCTCACACACACACACAGATGCTCTCATACTTACACATGCACATACAGATGCTCTCTCTCTCACACACATGCACACACAGATGCTCTCTCCTAATTATACATGCACATACAGATTATCTCTCTCTCTCACACACACACACAGATGCTCTCTCATACTTACACATGCACATACAGATGATCTCTCTCTCTCTCACACACAGATGCTCTCTCATACTTACAAATGCACATACAGATGATCTCTTTCTCACATACACACTCACACACAGATGCTCTCTCATACTTACACATGCACATACAGATGATCTCTCTCACACACACACACAGATGCTCTCATACTTACACATGCACATACAGATGCTCTCTCTCTCACACACATGCACACACAGATGCTCTCTCCTAATTATACATGCACATACAGATTATCTCTCTCTCTCACACACACACACAGATGCTCTCTCATACTTACACATGCACATACAGATGATCTCTCTCTCACACACAGATGCTCTCTCATACTTACACATGCACATACAGATGATCTCTCTCTCACACACACACTCACACACAGATGCTCTCTCATACTTACACATGCACATACAGATGATCTCTCTCTCACACACACACTCACACACAGATGCTCTCTCATACTTACAAATGCACATACACGTTATCTCTCTCACACACACACAGATGCTCTCTCGTACTTACACATGCACATACAGATGATCTCTCTCTCACACACACACAGATGCTCTCTCATACTTACAAATGCACATACACGTTATCTCTCTCACACACACACAGATGCTCTCTCATACTTACACATGCACATACAGATGATCTCTCTCTCACACACACACTCACACACAGATGCTCTCTCATACTTACACATGCACATACAGATGATCTCTCTCTCACACACACACTCACACACAGATGCTCTCTCATACTTACAAATGCACATACACGTTATCTCTCTCACACACACACAGATGCTCTCTCGTACTTACACATGCACATACAGATGATCTCTCTCACACACAGATGCTCTCATACTTACACATGCAAATACAGATGATCTCTCTCACACACATGCTCTCTCATACGTACACATGCACATACAGATGATCTCTCTCTCACACACACACACAGATGCTCTCTCACACTTACACATGTGCATACATATTATCTCTCACACACACACAGATGCTCTCTCATACTTACACATGCACATACAGATGATCTCTCTCACACACATGCTCTCTCACACTTACACATGCACATACAGATGATCTCTCCTTCACACACACATGCTCTCTCATACTTACACATGCACATACAGATGATCTCTCTCTCACACATGCACATACAGATGATCTCTCTCTCACACACACACAGATGCTCTCTCATACTTACAAATGCACATACACGTTATCTCTCTCACACACACACAGATGCTCTCTCGTACTTACACATGCACATACAGATGATCTCTCTCACACACAGATGCTCTCATACTTACACATGCACATACAGATGATCTCTCTCTCTCTCACACACACACAGATGCTCTCATACTTACACATGCACATACAGATGATCTCTCTCACACACACTCTCTCATACTTACACATGCACATACATATTATCTCTCTCTCTCACACACACACACACACAGATGCTCTCATATTTACACATGCACATACAGATGATCTCTCTCTCTCACACACACACACAGATGCTCTCTCATACTTACACATGCACATGCAGTACATCTCTGATAAAGCGCATGTACGCATGCGTGAAACGCGTCAGATAGGGGCTTACCCAGTGTCTCATGAAGAAGCCTGTTCCTGAATAAACTTGTTTGGATCCACTGAGAGTTTCAGCGCCTCCTTTTTCCTCATTTTACATGCACATACAGATGATCTCTCTCTCACACACACACACACAGACTCTCTCATACTTACACATCCACATACAGATGATCTCTCTCTCACACACACACACACACACGCTCTCATATTTACACATGCACATACAGATGATCTCTCTCTCACACACACACAGACTCTCTCATACTTACACATCCACATACAGATGATCTCTCTCTCTCTCACACACACACACAGATGCTCTCATATTTACACATCCATATACAGATGATCTCTCTCTCTCTCTCTCACACACACACACACACAGATGCTCTCTCATACATACACATACAGATGATCTCTCTCTCTCTCACACACAGATGCTCTCTCATACTTACACATGCAAATACAGATGATCTCTCTCTCACACACACACACAGATGCTCTCTCATACTTACACATGAACATACAGATCTCTTTCTCACACACACACACACACACACACACACAGATGCTCTCATACTTACACATGCACATACACATCCAGATGATCTCTCTCTCTAACACACACACACACACACACAGATGATCTCTCTCACACACACATGCTCTCCCATACTTACACATACAGATGATCTCTCTAACACACACACACACAGATGCTCCCTCATACTTAGACATACAGATGATCTCTCTCTCACACACACACACGCTCTCATACTTACACATGCACATACATATTATCTCTCTCTCACACACACACACACACACGCTCTCCCATACTTACACATACAGATGATCTCTCTCTCACACACACACAGATGCTCTCTCATACTTACACATGCACATACAGATGCTCTCACACACACACATATGCTATCTCATATTTACACATGCACATACAGATTATCTCTCTCTCACACACACACACTCACAGATGCTCTCTCGTACTTACACATACAGATGATCTCTCTCTCTCTCACACATACACACACAATCTCATACGTACACATGCACATACAGATGATCTCTCTCTCACACACACACACAGATGCTCTCTCACACTTACACATGTGCATACATATTATCTCTCACACACACACACACAGATGCTCTCTCATACTTACACATGCACATACAGATGATCTCTCTCACATACATGCTCTCTCACACTTACACATGCACATACAGATGATCTCTCCTTCACACACACATGCTCTCTCATACTTACACATGCACATACAGATGATCTCTCTCTCACACACATGCTCTCTCATACTTATAGAAAGTGCTTAGTGAGTACAGCGCTACAAAATCCCAGATAGAAGGATTTGTGGCTAAAGATGGTGTCCACGATTGGTATAAATATATGTGACGAGTTGCTGATAATGCAAATAGCCTAAAGGTCTAAGTGCATGGGTATTATGATATATATATACGAACAATAACAACTTATAATGGATCAGATGCTCCTATATGTTAAGTTAAAAATCATTTATTTTACTGATAACATTCGACAATGTGTGTGTACATAAAATACATAAAAGTCCTTTAAAACACAGTTCTATGACAGAATGTAAAAACAAATCTATGGTACCAATATGTGCACATAAAAATTGGGGGGTTCCGGAATACAGTCTTAGTACTGAAGAATGGTCATGAGATCCTATGTTATATCGACTTGGTAGAGTGTTCCAATAAAAATACAAAAAATGTTTTGTGAAAAAATGTGAAAAAAAATTAAAATTATCGAAAAAATATCAAAAATATCAAAAAATATAAAATTGAAAATACAAACTGTGTGATATCACAACTGTGAAAAAATATGAAAAAAATATATATGAGGTGTTTCCAAAAAAAATTATACCTTAGTGATAGTCAAATATATCCTTAAAAATAGTGATATATATAAAATATTGTAACAAAGGTGTAACAGATGTTCCCAAAAAATTGCTGATAACTCCAAATTAAATGGTAATGAAAAAGTCTATTGTGACTTAAATGTGTCCAAAGCATATATCCAAACAGGTGTAGTTGTACTGTGTGGGTCCTCTTCTTGAGGTGTGTATTTAGAACTTCATTATAATATCTTGAACCTAAAAAAATAACAAGAAAACGGACATAGTGCAATAAAGCTACTAACAAATAATTATAGAGAAAATAAACTCACCAATATGATCCTGAGCCGTAATACCAGTTAGCCAACGCGTTTCGGTTCACATAGAACCTTTCTCAAGACTGGTATCGGCTCTATCGTATGTCTGCCTTAAATGTGTTTGTATGGCCAATAGGATTGGGTTAATTTTTTGCGCCAAAAATTCCCGCCAAAATGTGCCGTTACGAAAAAAGGCATTTTTTAGTTATATATGAGGCTTAATTAATGCTTTCCTTCTTACATGTTTTATAGTCATATATTTGTTCCATTATCGTCCTTATCCTTATAGTTGTTATATCTTGTTAACCGGATGTTTATACCGGAAATGGGGATACAAATAAATATAGAAATACAGAAGGTCCATTCTGGAGTAACAAAAATACATACATATATATTAAAAATACAGATGCAATACAATAAAGATACATAGTTATATAAATGGAAATACATATCTATATTAAAAAAGGGAAATACATATTTGTATAAAAAACGTATATATATTAAAAAATGGATTGTGTGTATAGCTATTCAAATGGATCCAATAAAATCATATATGTTATTATTTCATCGGTCTGTTATCCATTAATTAGGAACATACAGATATATATAGAGAAAAATAATGATCAATAGGGACAGATGTAGGCCTATAAATACACTTAAAGACCTATAGGAAGGAAATACGTTTCCTGTGTTACTTAGAGTCTGAGTCTGATGGTCCAACTGTACGTTGGTCACAGTGGACCCTAATTCTGATATACAGGTTATATGTGTACGTATGTGTGTAAGACAATGTCTGTATATAAAAGTATATGAGAATGACTTTCTCGATATTTGTATAGAGAGACATACATATAAAAAATTTAAAAAATATATAAGACTAAGAGTGGTGGGATAGGGACGGGAAGAACAAAAAGCAATAAGTTACAATATTAAAACAGAGGTAAAACTGCTAGGTTAAAACATGGGTTAAGACATCGGTTTTTCTAGGAAAATTGTCAGTGGTGTCTAAAATGCCAGTGATTTCTAAAATCTAAAATTTTAAAACTTAAAACTCCAAAGAACCAAACTCTCACAATACACAAGTTTCAAAATGTCTAAGCTGGATGGCCCTTTGGTATATTTCCACAATTTTCACCCATTACATAGGGGGTCAGATATGGGGTTATCATAGTAGATGGAATATTTCCGTGCTGCTGTTTAGACCTCTGGGGAAGGTGCAATCTAGCTGGAAAATCCACTTCGATTCTACTTTCAATAGTTGTCTTTCAAAGTCTCCCCCTCTCCAATTTTTTAAAGGTCTGCTGATGCCCATATATTTAAAAGTTTTGTTGTTACCATTGTGGACTTCCTTAAAATGTTTGTATAGTGGAAAGTCCTCCTTGCCCCACTTTATCTGTAAGAGGTGCTCTCGAATTCTATCTCGGAGTTTTCTGGAAGTTTGTCCTATGTATTGGAGTCCACATCCACATTCAATTAGGTATATGACGCCCGAATCCTGGCACCTGATCATTTCTTTCATACTGAAAGATTCTTTTGTGATCTTAGACTCAAACGTCTGGCTCTTCTTACCGTGTTTGCAAGCCTTACATAAATGGCATGGAAAAAAACCTTTTACTGGTTTGCCGTATACATCGTTTACTCTAGTCTTTCTGATTGCTGTCGGTACGCTGGGGGCAATCATAGTTTTTAGGTTTTTTGTTTTCCTATAAATGAACGTGGGGGATTCTTCTAGATCTTTTCCAATAATGTTGTCTTCCTTGAGAAAATGCCAGTGTTTCTTAATTATCTTTTCAATTAGAAACTTATTCTCACTGTATTCCGAGATGAAAGGTACCTTTATGGTCTTGTTTCCCTGTGCTGTCTTTCCTTTATACTCCAGCATCGATCTTCTATCCATTTTCCCCACTTCTTCTATTGTTTTATGTATAGTGTCTTCGTCCTATCCTCTGTCCAGGAACCTTTTTTTCAGGATTTCAGACTGTTCTTTCCATTTGGACCTTCTGTATTTCTATATTTATTTGTATATAATTTTAGTGCTCCTGAATGGACCAATTCATTGAAGTTTGTGTTTAATGAAATCCACCATGTTTTAACATTTTTTAACATTTTTTAACATGTATACAGATCCTGAGCCAAATACCAACAACCGTTATCTACAGAGACATATTCTCTGTGGGAAGAAGTATAATATGCGCTAACCGGAAGTGCGCATACGGACTATGATGCCACTTCCGGTTAATCCCCATTTCCGGTATAAACATCCGGTTAACAAGATATAACAACTATAAGGATAAGGACGATAATGGAACAAATATATGACAATAAAAACATGTAAGAAGGAAAGCATTAATTAAGCCTCATATATAACTAAAAAATGCCTTTTTTCGTAACGGCACATTTTGGCGGGAATTTTTGGCGCACAAATTTTTGGCGCAAAAAATTAACCCAATCCTATTGGCCATACAAACACATTTAAGGCAGACATACGATAGAGCCGATACCAGTCTTGAGAAAGGTTCTATGTGAACCGAAACGCGTTGGCTAACTGGTATTACGGCTCAGGATCATATTGGTGAGTTTATTTTCTCTATAATTATTTGTTAGTAGCTTTATTGCACTATGTCCGTTTTCTTGTTATTTTTTTAGGTTCAAGATATTATAATGAAGTTCTAAATACACACCTCAAGAAGAGGACCCACACAGTACAACTACACCTGTTTGGATATATGCTTTGGACACATTTAAGTCACAATAGACTTTTTCATTACCATTTAATTTGGAGTTATCAGCAATTTTTTGGGAACATCTGTTACACCTTTGTTACAATATTTTATATATATCACTATTTTTAAGGATATATTTGACTATCACTAAGGTATAATTTTTTTTGGAAACACCTCATATATATTTTTTTCATATTTTTTCACAGTTGTGATATCACACAGTTTGTATTTTCAATTTTATATTTTTTGATATTTTTGATATTTTTTCGATAATTTTAATTTTTTTTCACATTTTTTCACAAAACATTTTTTGTATTTTTATTGGAACACTCTACCAAGTCGATATAACATAGGATCTCATGACCATTCTTCAGTACTAAGACTGTATTCCGGAACCCCCCAATTTTTATGTGCACATATTGGTACCATAGATTTGTTTTTACATTCTGTCATAGAACTGTGTTTTAAAGGACTTTTATGTATTTTATGTACACACACATTGTCGAATGTTATCAGTAAAATAAATGATTTTTAACTTAACATATAGGAGCATCTGATCCATTATAAGTTGTTATTGTTCGTATATATATATCATAATACCCATGCACTTAGACCTTTAGGCTATTTGCATTATCAGCAACTCGTCACATATATTTATACCAATCGTGGACACCATCTTTAGCCACAAATCCTTCTATCTGGGATTTTGTAGCGCTGTACTCACTAAGCACTTTCTATATATTGACATTTTGGGATCTGGTTTGGAGATTCCGCAACAAGAGCACAGCTTGTATGGTTGACATCTTGGCGCTGCAAGATACACATATATAACATTGTACTATTGTCATTCCTAACCCTTTCTTGAAAGCAGCCAGATTCACATTTGTCCATTAGATTTGGTATATATAATCCACCGATTGTTTCTATTATATTCACATTTCACATCTAGACTCACTAACTAAATACACTTATCTAGGGATACCAAACCCATAAGACCTACAACATGAGTAATATGGAAGAATCACCAACCACCAGCAACACTACCACATCTACTATCAGTAGCCTTAGGACAGACATAAATTTTGACATAGTCCAGGCTTTGAATAAAGATACCAGTCAGAGAGATGGAGAGGTGGTGGACATAGATGCCACATTTAAAAGTTTAGAAAAACTTTTAGTGTCCGAAACCAAATGCACTGCAGAGATTTCTTTTTTGAGGAAATGCTTGGAATTAGATATCATTCCAAAAGGCTTAATGATACAAAAGAACTGTTCGTTTAATATAGAAAGCCAGGAATACTCCAACAGATGGGAGTTGGCCATTAAGGAAATATCACAAAAATTAATGCAAATAATTATAGACTACCGAAGTTTTTTACTCGTAGGGCTAGATAAGAATATAAAAGAGGAGGAAAACAAGATGGAACACATTAAAGATCTTAGTGTATTTAAAACTAAGCAAGAACAACTTTGCTCTAAGATCAAAAAGATTAAAGATGACATCATTTCCAAAAAAAACAAGAAAATACACAGAGACTTAAATCTAGCCACCCAAAATAGGGAAGACACTTTTGGAGTAAGTGAACCTAATACAGATAATAATACTTCCCACATGGAAGAGGAATGGACTGTAGTCGCCCCCAGGGGCAATAGGAACAAAGAGAAAAACAAACAAACACAAAACCAATGGGGACAGAATAATCACAGTCAAAATCACTCTGGACCCCATAATTACCATAGAGATATGACTCATGAAAGGGACCACCTGGCCTCAAGAGATATACAACACAGGGGCCCTCAGAACTCTATGAACCATAATAATGGGAACCATAGAGGTTTTTTCAGACATAACGAAATAGACAATTGGAGTCAGAGACCACAACCATACTACAGACCACCTCAGGTTAGACATTACTCATATCACCAAAGGAATCATTTTCAGGGATATGGTAATCATTTCAGACAAAACAATTATAGGGGGACGCATTTTTATCCCCAAACAAGAGAAGATGACTTTATGGGCCGGTCACCCTATAACTATAATAACCAACATCACACCAGATTCTCTTCCTATGAGAATAGAGACATCTATGACAATAGAGACAATTATAGCTATAGGAATAGACAACAACACACGTACCCAAGAGTACACTTCCAAGATAACCAAGATCACCACCCTAGGAATATCTCTAGTGACAGATCAAGAAACAGTTGGGCAGACACCCCCACACCGACCACGAATAGATTCGAACCTCTGAGACAGAGAGAGAACTTAAACAGTCCCATTAGTTCAGTCCAGAGGAATACAAATAATCCTTCAGGAATGGCCACAGAACATAATAACCACCATTTTTTAGGGGAGGGAACCATGACACTCATAGACAGGAACAAACAATCAAAAAGAAAGGACAGAATACAAGATACGGAAGAGCCTTTAAATCCAAGCTTAAAAAGAAAACCCATAGAGGTAGAAGAGCAGGTATAAAGTCGAAAAAGAAATCTCTAGAAATTGCACAGATACATACAAAATGTGAAGATAAGTCAATTGCAGTCCCTTCCACAAGTAACGATATCATTATTCGTACTAAAGATCTGGATAATACAGACAATAAAGGGATATACAATTTGAGTAACATAAATCTAAGTCATAAGGACAAGGAAGTATTGTCCTTAGGTCTGTCTTACGCTCCATCTAGAGGCTTGGATAAATTCCAAACCTATATACATGTGAAACAGCTAGTGAGAAAACTTACTCTCAAAAGATTCTTTCTGAAATCAACATTGGAAAGAACAAACTCTCAACTAAACATAGATATGAGAGCCATTGATAATCCTACACAAGATAAGCTGGAATATACGAATCTCAAGCCCAAATCCACTTTTTTCCCCATTACACACAAGGGACCTCAAATCGAAACATTTGAGAACATAGTATGTGATGATATAAAGAAACTTAAGGACAAGAATATTAAAAAATTCCATCATAATCTGACCAAAACACAGATGGATACAATAAGAAGCCTAGAAGATAACAAAGCTATCATAGTGAAGCCGGCCGACAAGGGAGGGGGGATTGTTATTTTAAACAAAGAGGATTATAATAAGGAGTCAGATAGAATTCTGGGGGATCGAGAAACTTATGAGATCCTAGGTTCGGACCCCACAGAAAGATATAAAAGGGAACTAGACTCCATACTACTATCAGCTAAAAGGAAAGGAGTAATCAACAATCACGAATACAGATACATATCAACACAATATCCGAGGATACCTGTATTCTACTACCTTCCCAAAATCCACAAGAGGCTGAACAACCCCCCCGGTAGGCCTATCATATCGGGCATAGGCTCAAACTCTTGTAACCTATCGGAATACATAGACAAAAGACTTCAAAAACATGTTCAAAAACTACCCTCGTACCTTAGAGACTCAACTGAAGTCCTAAACATACTCAATAACCTAGAATGGAATAGTCAATACATTCTAGCTACTTGTGACGTAACTGCTCTCTATACGAGCATCCCACACAACCTGGGTCTAGAAGCAGTTAGGCACTTTTTGGAGAAGGACACAGAACTGAGTCAGGAACAGAAAGTATTTGTCCTGGAAGGCATCTCATACATCCTCAGCCACAACTATTTCAGTGACAGAGGCACATTCTACAACCAGAAATGCGGAACAGCTATGGGGACCAGGTTTGCGCCTAGCTATGCCAACTTGTATATGGGCAAGTGGGAGAACCTATTTTGGGACTCCTGCCCAGCAGGCGCAGACCTGGTCCTTTACAAGAGATACATAGATGACATCCTCATTGTGTGGAAGGGGTCCGCTGAAGACCTCCAACACACTATAAGTGTGATGAACAATAACAGAATGAATTTAAAGTTCACACATGAAATAAGTAAACATAACATCCACTTTCTGGACTTAAACATAAATGTAAAACAAGGGAAACTATCAACATCCACATACTTCAAGGACGTAGACTGCAGCAATTACATCCACCAAACCAGTTGTCACCATCATAGATGGAAATCAAATATCCCGAAAGGACAACTGATGAGGATTAGGAAGAACTGCTCTGACACAGACAAATGGAAAGAACAGTCTGAAATCCTGAAAAAAAGGTTCCTGGACAGAGGATACGACGAAGACACTATACATAAAACAATAGAAGAAGTGGGGAAAATGGATAGAAGATCGATGCTGGAGTATAAAGGAAAGACAGCACAGGGAAACAAGACCATAAAGGTACCTTTCATCTCGGAATACAGTGAGAATAAGTTTCTAATTGAAAAGATAATTAAGAAACACTGGCATTTTCTCAAGGAAGACAACATTATTGGAAAAGATCTAGAAGAATCCCCCACGTTCATTTATAGGAAAACAAAAAACCTAAAAACTATGATTGCCCCCAGCGTACCGACAGCAATCAGAAAGACTAGAGTAAACGATGTATACGGCAAACCAGTAAAAGGTTTTTTTCCATGCCATTTATGTAAGGCTTGCAAACACGGTAAGAAGAGCCAGACGTTTGAGTCTAAGATCACAAAAGAATCTTTCAGTATGAAAGAAATGATCAGGTGCCAGGATTCGGGCGTCATATACCTAATTGAATGTGGATGTGGACTCCAATACATAGGACAAACTTCCAGAAAACTCCGAGATAGAATTCGAGAGCACCTCTTACAGATAAAGTGGGGCAAGGAGGACTTTCCACTATACAAACATTTTAAGGAAGTCCACAATGGTAACAATAAAACTTTTAAATATATGGGCATCAGCAGACCTTTAAAAAATTGGAGAGGGGGAGACTTTGAAAGACAACTATTGAAAGTAGAATCGAAGTGGATTTTCCAGCTAGATTGCACCTTCCCCAGAGGTCTAAACAGCAGCACGGAAATATTCCATCTACTATGATAACCCCATATCTGACCCCCTATGTAATGGGTGAAAATTGTGGAAATATACCAAAGGGCCATCCAGCTTAGACATTTTGAAACTTGTGTATTGTGAGAGTTTGGTTCTTTGGAGTTTTAAGTTTTAAAATTTTAGAAATCACTGGCATTTTAGACACCACTGACAATTTTCCTAGAAAAACCGATGTCTTAACCCATGTTTTAACCTAGCAGTTTTACCTCTGTTTTAATATTGTAACTTATTGCTTTTTGTTCTTCCCGTCCCTATCCCACCACTCTTAGTCTTATATATTTTTTAAATTTTTTATATGTATGTCTCTCTATACAAATATCGAGAAAGTCATTCTCATATACTTTTATATACAGACATTGTCTTACACACATACGTACACATATAACCTGTATATCAGAATTAGGGTCCACTGTGACCAACGTACAGTTGGACCATCAGACTCAGACTCTAAGTAACACAGGAAACGTATTTCCTTCCTATAGGTCTTTAAGTGTATTTATAGGCCTACATCTGTCCCTATTGATCATTATTTTTCTCTATATATATCTGTATGTTCCTAATTAATGGATAACAGACCGATGAAATAATAACATATATGATTTTATTGGATCCATTTGAATAGCTATACACACAATCCATTTTTTAATATATATACGTTTTTTATACAAATATGTATTTCCCTTTTTTAATATAGATATGTATTTCCATTTATATAACTATGTATCTTTATTGTATTGCATCTGTATTTTTAATATATATGTATGTATTTTTGTTACTCCAGAATGGACCTTCTGTATTTCTATATTTATTTGTATATAATTTTAGTGCTCCTGAATGGACCAATTCATTGAAGTTTGTGTTTAATGAAATCCACCATGTTTTAACATTTTTTAACATTTTTTAACATGTATACAGATCCTGAGCCAAATACCAACAACCGTTATCTACAGAGACATATTCTCTGTGGGAAGAAGTATAATATGCGCTAACCGGAAGTGCGCATACGGACTATGATGCCACTTCCGGTTAATCCCCATTTCCGGTATAAACATCCGGTTAACAAGATATAACAACTATAAGGATAAGGACGATAATGGAACAAATATATGACTATAAAACATGTAAGAAGGAAAGCATTAATTAAGCCTCATATATAACTAAAAAATTTTTTCGTAACGGCACATTTTGGCGGGAATTTTTGGCGCACAAATTTTTGGCGCAAAAAATTAACCCAATCCTATTGGCCATACAAACACATTTAAGGCAGACATACGATAGAGCCGATACCAGTCTTGAGAAAGGTTCTATGTGAACCGAAACGCGTTGGCTAACTGGTATTACGGCTCAGGATCATATTGGTGAGTTTATTTTCTCTATAATTATTTGTTAGTAGCTTTATTGCACTATGTCCGTTTTCTTGTTATTTTTTTAGGTTCAAGATATTATAATGAAGTTCTAAATACACACCTCAAGAAGAGGACCCACACAGTACAAGTACACCTGTTTGGATATATGCTTTGGACACATTTAAGTCACAATAGACTTTTTCATTACCATTTAATTTGGAGTTATCAGCAATTTTTTGGAAACATCTGTTACACCTTTGTTACAATATTTTATATATATCACTATTTTTAAGGATATATTTGACTATCACTAAGGTATAATTTTTTTTTGGAAACACCTCATATATATTTTTTTCATATTTTTTCACAGTTGTGATATCACACAGTTTGTATTTTCAATTTTATATTTTTTGATATTTTTTCGATAATTTTAATTTTTTTTCACATTTTTTCACAAAACATTTTTTGTATTTTTATTGGAACACTCTACCAAGTCGATATAACATAGGATCTCATGACCATTCTTCAGTACTAAGACTGTATTCCGGAACCCCCCAATTTTTATGTGCACATATTGGTACCATAGATTTGTTTTTACATTCTGTCATAGAACTGTGTTTTAAAGGACTTTTATGTATTTTATGTACACACACATTGTCGAATGTTATCAGTAAAATAAATGATTTTTAACTTAACATATAGGAGCATCTGATCCATTATAAGTTGTTATTGTTCGTATATATATATCATAATACCCATGCACTTAGACCTTTAGGCTATTTGCATTATCAGCAACTCGTCACATATATTTATACCAATCGTGGACACCATCTTTAGCCACAAATCCTTCTATCTGGGATTTTGTAGCGCTGTACTCACTAAGCACTTTCTATATATTGACATTTTGGGATCTGGTTAGGAGATTCCGCAACAAGAGCACAGCTTGTATGGTTGACATCTTGGCGCTGCAAGATACACATATATAACATTGTACTACTCTCTCATACTTACACATGCACATACAGATGATCTCTCTCTCTCTCACACACACACAGATGCTCTCATACTTACACATGCACATACAGATGATCTCTCTCACACACACACACACACACTCTCTCTCATACTTACACATGCACATACATATTATCTCTCTCTCTCACACACACACACACACACACAGATGCTCTCATATTTACACATGCACATACAGATGATCTCTCTCTCACACACACACACAGATGCTCTCTCATACTTACACATGCACATGCAGTACATCTCTGATGAAGCGCATGTACGCATGCGCGAAACGCGTCAGATAGGGGCTTTCCCAGTGTCTCATGAAGAAGCCTGTTCCTGAATAAACTTGTTTGGATCCACTGAGAGTTTCAGCGCCTCCTTTTTCCTCATTTTACATGCACATACAGATGATCTCTCTCTCTAACACACACACACAGATGTTCCCTCATACTTAGACATAGATGATCTCTCTCTCACACACACACACAGATGCTCTCTCATACTTACACATGCACATACAGATGCTCTCACACACACACATATGCTATCTCATATTTACACATGCACATACAGATTATCTCTCTCTCTCACACACACACTCACAGATGCTCTCTCGTACTTACACATGCACATACACATACAGATGATCTCTCTCTCTCTCACACACACACAATCTCATACGTACACATGCACATACAGATGATCTCTCTCTCACACACACACACACAGATGCTCTCTCACACTTACACATGTGCATACATATTATCTCTCACACACACACACAGATGCTCTCTCATACTTACACATGCACATACAGATGATCTCTCTCACACACATGCTCTCTCACACTTACACATGCACATACAGATGATCTCTCCTTCACACACACATGCTCTCTCACACTTACACATGCACATACAGATGATCTCTCCTTCACACACACATGCTCTCTCATACTTACACATGCACATACAGATGATCTCTCTCTCACACACATGCTCTTTCATACTTACACATGCACATACAGATGATCTCTCTCTCTCTCACACACACACAGATGCTCTCATACTTACACATGCACATACAGATGATCTCTCTCACACACACACACACACACACACTCTCTCATACTTACACATGCACATACATATTATCTCTCTCTCTCACACACACACAGATGCTCTCATATTTACACATGCACATACAGATGATCTCTCTCTCACACACACACACAGATGCTCTCTCATACTTACACATGCACATGCAGTACATCTCTGATGAAGCGCATGTACGCATGCGCAAAACGCGTCAGATAGGGGCTTACCCAGTGTCTCATGAAGAAGCCTGTTCCTGAATAAACTTGTTTGGATCCACTGAGAGTTTCAGCGCCTCATTTTTCCTCATTTTACATGCACATACAGATGATCTCTCTCTCACACACACACACACAGAGACTCTCTCATACTTACACATCCACATACAGATGATCTCTCTCTCACACACACACACACACGCTCTCATATTTACACATGCACATACAGATGATCTCTCTCTCACACACACACAGACTCTCTCATACTTACACATCCACATACAGATGATCTCTCTCTCTCTCACACACACACAGATGCTCTCATATTTACACATCCACATACAGATGATCTCTCTCTCTCACACACACACACACACAGATGCTCTCTCATACATACACATACAGATGATCTCTCTCTCTCACACACACAGATGCTCTCTCATACTTACACATGCAAATACAGATGATCTCTCTCTCTCACACACACACAGATGCTCTCTCATACTTACACATGCACATACAGATCTCTTTCTCACACACACACACACACAGATGCTCTCATACTTACACATGCACATACACATCCAGATGATCTCTCTCTCCAACACACACACACACACAGATGCTCTCTCATAATTACACATACAGATGATCTCTCTCACACACACATGCTCTCCGATACTTACATATACAGATGATCTCTCTCTCTAACACACACACACACACACACACACACACACACAGATGCTCCCTCATACTTAGACATACAGATGATCTCTCTCTCACACACACACACACGCTCTCATACTTACACATGCACATACATATCTCTCTCTCACACACACACACACGCTCTCCCATACTTACACATACAGATGATCTCTCTCTCTAACACACACACACAGATGCTCCCTCATACTTAGACATAGATGATCTCTCTCTCACACACACACAGATGCTCTCTCATACTTACACATGCACATACAGATGCTCTCACACACACACATATGCTATCTCATATTTACACATGCACATACAGATTATCTCTCTCTCACACACACACTCACAGATGTTCTCTCGTACTTACACATGCACATACACATAAAGATGATCTCTCTCTCTCTCTCACACACACACAATCTCATACTTACACATGCACATACAGATGATCTCTCTCGCTTTTATACACACACACACAATCTGTCACTCAGGCCCCAATATTCAAAACATCGCCTTTCTGGCCTTGTCGGCCTTGCAGTCCATTGGCCTGTCAAGATTTTCAAAGAAAAGAGGCGTAGCCGACCAGTGCCTGCGAGCGGTGATGTCTCTCCCATAGAAGTCAATTGGAGCATAATGTCACTACCCGCATCACTGCTAGTCTGCATTTTGCGACGGCAGGGCAGGCCCTATTTGAAGTGGGCCTACACAAAGCATACAGTGCGCTCACTGAAACTTAAAATATTTTCTGTGTAGGAACACTACAAATATTGCTGGCGGCGAGACCTAAGTTGCACTACACCTACGCTTACTACCTCACGCGGTGTAGTCTCGACAGCTGATATCTGGCAAGACAAACATGATGACCGCTACCTTCCTCGCAACCTGCACTTCACTAATTCAAACAAATTGCACTGGTGGCAATATGTCCAAATCAAACTGCAGCCTACTCCCACTAGCACACCCACCTGCTAACTTACCCTGAATGCCTATACCTACGTCCCATTTAAGCTACACTCCCCATGCTCTGCCTCGCTACCTCCAACAGACCGCCTACATTTATGTTAGAGCTTACCTACACTAACCCTGCACTGCCCAGCTAACTCCAACATACTGCCTACTGTCTGAAAAATACCTGACTATAATAAACTATTATACTTAATAGTAAATCTCCCCATTATAACTATAGAAGCTATGTCGCTAAAGTTATAAATAATGTTGAAATGATGTGTCACAGAGATGTGCTAAATGCCGGTGACCGTCCGCCGGAGGGCCGGCAAACCTCGCCAGCCTAGATGGGCTCCAGGGACTGAGCACTGGATCAGAATTGAGCCCCGGTCTGGCAATCCTTAAAAAGGGTGCCAACCAAGCAGGGTATCAAGTCTCCCTTTTAGCATGTTGTCTGCAATTTGATGAGGTACCTTGGGATACCACTTATTTGGAGGTGCTATATTCTGGGAGGAAGGTAGCACCCCACAAACAATTGGTATCCCCAGGTGCCTCATATCAAATTGCCAACAACATAGTAAAAGGGCGATTTTATACCATGCTCGATCAGTACCCCTTTTAAGAAGTGCCGGACCGGTGCTCAATTCTGGTCTGGCACTCAGTTCCAGAAGCCAGGCTAGGCCAGCAGGGTTTTGCCATCCTTTCTGCGTTCACCAGATCACCTTGATAAAATATGCATTGTTATGTACAATGTAGGTTCTTAGAAGTATTGTATATATCTTACACAATTCAGGGCCCCCATATCTCCCAGAAGGTAGCACCCCCAAACAAGTGGTATCCCCAGCTGCCTCATCAAATTCTGACAACATACTAAAAGGGTGACTTGATACCCTGCACCATGCTCGATGAATCTACATTGTACATGACAATGCATATTTTGTCAAGAAGATGTGGTAAACGCCAGAGTTTTGCAGACCTTCAGTGTTTACCACATCTCCTTGACAGAATATGCATAGTCATGTACAATGTAGATTCTTTAAAGTATTGTATATACAGTAAACTCTCAATTAACCGGCACCCATGGGGATTGATAGATTCCGGATAAGTGTATTTCTGGTTGCTTGAGAGTTACTATTAAAAATAGGCCTAACTAATTCTATAACCCAGATTTTTACTATAAACTTTGTATTTACTTGATACTGTATTAATATTTAAATACATACAAGGGTTAGTGTAGCAGAAAAGAGTCCTGAGACATCAATTACTGTGCCTGTCTATCTAAAAGATCCAGACTCTTTGTTTGTTATAGAGCACATTTATGTTCTAACATGTTTCCTTTTTTTCCGGTTGCTTGCGTTCCGGATAACTGAGAGTCTACTGTATCTTAAAAGGGATTTATTGTTGCTAGTTTTAGTGTTTATTATTTCAAACAAATATATATTTGAAAATATATTTTTATGTTTAAAATAAAAGAAAGCAACATTCAATACCTTTTACTCTATAGATATATGCAATACTTTAAACAATATGTATTGTACAAAAATGTTATTCTTTAAAAAGATAGATAATCCCTTTATTACCCATTCCCCAGTTTTGAATAACCAACACTGTTATATTAATGCACTTTTTACCTCTTTGATTACCTTGTTTCTAAGCCTCTACAGACTGCCCTTTATCTCATTTCTTTTGACAGACATGCATTTTAGCCAATCAGTGCTGACTCCCAAATAACTCCAAAAAAACAGAATTTATGCTTACCTGATAAATTACTTTCTCTTGCGGTGTATCCAGTCCACGACTTCATCCTTTACTTGTGGGATATTCTCATTCCCTACAGGAAGTGGCAAAGAGAGCACACAGCAGAGCTGTCCATATAGCTCCCCCTCTAGCCCCGCCCCCCAGTCATTCGACCGAAGGTTAGGAGAAAAAGGAGAAACCATAGGGTGCAGTGGTGACTGTAGTTTAAACAAAAAGAAAATTATTTACCTGACTTAATTGTCAGGGTGGGCCGTGGACTGGATACACCGCAAGAGAAAGTAATTTATCAGGTAAGCATAAATTCTGTTTTCTCTTGCAAGGTGTATCCAGTCCACGGCTTCATCCTTTACTTGTGGGATACCAATACCAAAGCTTTAGGACACGGATGAAGGGAGGGAACAAGACAGGTACCTTAAACGGAAGGCACCACTGCTTGCAAAACCTTTCTCCCAAAAATAGTCTCCGAAGAAGCAAAAGTATCGAATTTGTAAAATTTGGCAAAAGTATGCAGTGAAGACCAAGTCGCAGCCTTACAAATCTGTTCAACAGAAGCCTCATTCTTGAAAGCCCATGTGGAAGCCACAGCTCTGGTAGAATGAGCAGTAATTCGTTCAGGAGGCTGCTGGCCAGCAGTCTCGTAAGCCAACCTGATGATGCTTTTTAGCCAGAAGGAAAGAGAGGTAGCAGTCGCTTTCTGACCTCTCCTCTTACCAAAATAAATGACAAACAAGGATGATGTTTGTCTAAAGTCTTTAGTCGCTTGTAAATAGAATTGTAAAGCACAAACTACATCAAGATTGTGTAGCAGGCGTTCCTTCTTTGAAGATGGGTTAGGACACAGAGAAGGAACTATTATTTCCTGGTTAATATTCTTGTTAGAAACAACCTTAGGAAGAAAACCAGGTTTGGTGCGCAAAACTACCTTATCTGCGTGAAACACCAGGTAAGGTGAATCACACTGTAAAGCAGACAATTCTGAAACTCTTCGAGCAGAAGATATAGCTACCAAAAACAAAACTTTCCAAGATAATAACTTAATATCTATGGAATGTAAAGGTTCAAACGGAACCCCTTGAAGAACTGAAAGAACTAGATTAAGACTCCATGGCGGAGCCACAGGTTTATAAACAGGCTTGATTCTGACTAGAGCCTGAGCAAACGCTTGAACGTCTGGTACCTCTGCCAGACGCTTGTGTAAGAGAATAGACAGAGCAGATATCTGTCCCTTTAAGGAACTAGCTGACAATCCTTTCTCTAATCCTTCTTGGAGAAAAGACAATATTCTGGGAATCCTAATCTTACTCCATGAGTAACCCTTGGATTCAAACCAACAAAGATATTTTCGCCATATCTTATGGTAGATTTTCCTAGTGACAGGCTTTCTAGCCTGAATCAGAGTATCTATAACTGACTCAGAGAAACCACGCTTAGATAGAATCAAGCGTTCAATCTCCAAGCAGTCAGACGCAGAGAAACTAGATTTGGATGCTTGAATGTACCCTGTATTAGAAGATCCTGCCTCAATGGCAGTGTCCATGGTGGAACAGATGACATGTCCACTAGGTCTGCATACCAAGTCCTGCGTGGCCACGCAGGCGCTACCAGAATCACCGAAGCCTTCTCCTGTTTGATTCTGGCTACCAGCCGAGGGAGAAGAGGAAACGGTGGAAAGACATAAGCCAGATTGAAGGACCAAGGCGCTGCTAGAGCATCTATCAAGACCACCTTGGGGTCCCTGGACCTGGATCCGTAGAGAGGAAGTTTGGTGTTCTGACGGGACGCCATCAGATCCAATTCTGGAGTGCCCCATAGCTGAGTCAGCTGAGCATAAACCTCCCCCAGGTGAAAAGTCTGACGACTTAGAAAATCCGCTTCCCAGTTGTCCACTCCTGGGATGTGAATTGCTGAGAGATGGCAGGAGTGATCCTCCGCCCACTTGATTATTTTGGAGACTTCCTTCATCGCTAAGGAACTCTTCGTTCCCCCCTGATAATTGATGTAAGCTACAGTCGTGATGTTGTCCGACTGAAATCTGATGAATTTGGCCGCAGCTAGTTGAGGCCATGACTGAAGCGCATTGAATATCGCTCTCAGTTCCAAAATGTTTATCGGGAGAAGAGATTCTTCCCGAGACCATAGGCCCTGAGCTTTCAGGGAATCCCAGACTGCCCCCCAGCCTAACAGACTGGCATCGGTCGTTACAATGATCCATTCTGGTCTGCGGAAACATGTTCCCTGAGACAGATGATCCTGAGACAACCACCAGAGAAGAGAGTCTCTGGTCCTCTGGTCCAATTGTATCTGAGGAGACAAGTCTGCGTAATCCCCATTCCACTGTTTGAGCATGCACAGTTGTAGTGGTCTGAGATGTATTCGAGCAAAAGGGACTATGTCCATTGCCGCTACCATTAATCCGATTGCCTCCATGCACTGAGCTATAGATGGCTGAGGAGTGGAATGAAGTACTCGGCAAGTAGCTAAAAGCTTTAACTTTCTGACCTCCGTCAGAAATATTTTCATTTCTACCGAATCTATTAGTGTTCCCAGGAAGAGAACCCTTGTGAACGGGGACAGAGAACTCTTTTCGATGTTCACCTTCCACCCGTGGGACCTTAGAAAGGTCAGTACAATATCCGTGTGTGCCTTGGCTATGGGAAAAGACGACGCCTGAATTAGGATGTCGTCTAGATAAGGTGCTACTGCTATGCCCCGCGGTCTTAGCACCGCCAGAAGGGAACCTAGCACCTTTGTGAAAATTCTGGGAGCAGTGGCCAAACCGAAGGGAAGAGCCACGAACTGGTAATGCTTGTCCAGAAAAGCGAACCTGAGAAACTGGTGATGGGCTAAACTTCACCAAATAATAGCTGTTTGTATTTTGGCTGCAGCAGTGGCCATTTTAGGTTCAGCGCAGAACCTCTGCTGTAATCGGGGATGCCGGCACGGCGCAAGATGCATGGCGTATGACGTTGACAAGCACGCAAGATCGAAGTTGCGCTGAGTTCCATCTACACGTGGAGTAAACCTCCATCGCTCCATAGGCAGCTTGTTCATTTGTGTCTGCCTGGAGAAGCATCTTTGGAGCTGGAGACGCCGGAGACCCCTGAAGGCAATTGCCGGCCGTGTGCCAAGGCCACAACATATATTCAGCCTGACAAGTACCGGAGCACTTGGGGACGCAAAGGATGGGAAAGACCCGGTGAGAGTGAAGAGGCTCAGAGAGCTGGAAACTATACCTTCACAAATACACACAGAGCCGCGCCGGAGCGGAGAGCAGGACCCGCCAAGACTGGTGCAGATAGGAGATCAAGAGCAGAGGACTCCTCCCGAATAAAAGAAGAAAACAGCTGAGGAGACTTAAGGTATAGAGCTGAGATCTTGTACCTTAAAAAGGGGAGCTGTACCGGAACAGATAGGAGTGCCACCAAACCTGGTTTTGGTGAAGAAGGAGACTTTAGACACTAAAACTACCGCAGAATAAGTGTCGCAAAGACCGCAAGTATACATTTATCTTTTTTTGCTGATAAACAGTCTTGTCAGGGAGGCTGTCCTGACATTTCCTTAAACAAAACAGTTTGTAAGCTGAAGATATAGAGCTTTACCCTCACCATTTATATATTGGGCTGTCAGCTTTGTCTACCTGAGGCTCTTAAGACCATAAAGGGGTGTGTAACAGGAGAGGAAAACTGCAAAATCCCACACCACTTGATATATCTGAGATACTAATCTCTGGGGGACTTACATTTTCTGGGTTAAAAATTGCTCTAAGACTGAGAAAGAGACACTACATAAGTAAATTCAAGAATCAAGAGACATTGGAGTTACAGCATCTAGTAAAACCCAGAGACTATGTTTTTTGTTAAGGGGCAGTTATTATAGATTAATTGGTCTGCCTTATATCTGAATCTTTTTTTTTTTTCTTTCTGTTTTTTGCACTCCTTTTTCTCCCGTGTTGTCTATTCCCTTTATGGAAATCTAGATACATTGAGGTGTGAGAGGATATAACATACTAAGATTTATTGTATGAAGTTTTTTTGGTATGATAAGGCCTAAAGGTAGAAAATAAGTGGTGGTACTGAATTGTATATAGTACTAAGACTGTTCCATGAAATTTGCTATCTGTATTGCAAATAGTTAAAGCTAAGATTAACCTAGAAGGCTGAAGTAAAATAAACCAATAAACACTCACTCAAAAGGGAAAGGGAGAAAAGAAAATATTTTCCTCTTGAATATCTATGAGTTATATATGGATATAAAATAAAAGTGTTGCTAAGACCAATCATAATATCTATAGCCTCATAATACGCAGATAAATAACTGTTGTAAATAAAGTTGAGGAATTGCTGAAAATTGAATAGGAACTAAAATAGTTTCTGTTGAACAGATTTATATAAATTGAAAGTGATCTGTTAGTACCCTTTTTATACAGGCAATCACGACACGCATTAAACACTTTTTTTTTTTTCACTCACTATTATCACTACTAATAACATTAACACAACTTAGTCTAAACAAGTAAAGATTAGACTTAAAGATAAGGTGAAAGGAAGAGGTAAAGGAAGGAGTCTAGATTTAATTTATTTATTGTCTATACACTATATATACACTATTAGAGGTTCTTTTTTGAAGAGTGCACGCAATTTCACTTATTCACTTTTTTTCCGCCCCAATCCTCACTGTGACACAGTCACACATTCCGAAAAACAAAGGCTTATCTTTTTTCACTATCTATGGAAAAGTTTATCACCAATGCTAAAAATAGATCCCCTGCCATGCCTGCTAAAAAGGATAAAAAACCTAGATCTGTTCTAGATGGCTCAATCGATACAACAAATACACCTATACAAAATCCTGAGGTAAACATAATGTTCAATCAAATAGCTGACCTTATACTCCCTCAGTTCGAATCCCTTAAAAAAGATATAGCAGGACTGACGAATGAATTCCGGCAATTTTCAAATAGAATTGCCGAGGTAGAAACTTGGGTTTCCGAGCTGGAGGACTATAAAAACTCCCAAGAAGTTCAACTTAGAGAATATGACGTTAAGATTAAAACTATGCAATCTAAAATAGAAGATTTGGAAGATAGGTCTCGGCGTAATAACGTCAGGGTGGTAGGACTGCCCGAGACTAGAGAGTTTGATGATCTAATAAAATTTGCTTCACAAACGCTCCCCCAATTGCTCGGGATGAATATTCAACCAGAAGGGGTGTTAGTTGAACGGGCCCACAGGACAGGACAGATAAAGAGATTCAGTGATGGGTATAGTAGACCGCGTATAGTGGTCATACGTTATCTTAACTTCCAAGATAAAATTAACATCTTAAGACACTTTAGAAAACTAAATACACTAATGATAGGTAATACACGCATACATCTCTTTCAAGATTTTTCAATAGAAACCTCTACTAAACGTAAGGAAATGGCTCCATATTGCACAGCTATTATTAAAGCAGGATATAGAGCCAGAATGAGATACCCTACACAAATACTGGTTGATCTGGACGATATAACTCAAACGTTTAATAATGCATCAGAAGTGAAGCTCTTTTTTGAAAGATATAAAATAGAGTTCAATGCTACAGAGAGGAAAAATAGAGATACTTCCTAGCTATAAAATATAAAGGAGTCAAATTAAGTTAAACTTAAGGAAGACTGTTCTAGGTATATGGAATGACTGAAATAAGGTTGACAATTGTGATTGTGTGTTTTCATCCTCCCCCCGAAAGGAGGGAGTATGAATTAAATTTTTTTAATATTGCTTATACTTTTAAAGTGCTACAGGTAACTAAAAAGAAGACAAAAGAGAAACTGGTGATGATCTTTGTGGATAGGGATATGTAGGTACGCATCCTTTAAATCCACGGTAGTCATATATTGACCTTCCTGGATCATTGGTAAGATCGTTCAAATGGTCTCCATCTTGAATGATGGGACTCTGAGGAATTTGTTTAGAATTTTTAGATCCAGGATTGGTCTGAAAGTTCCCTCTTTTTTGGGAACCACAAACAGGTTTGAGTAAAAGCCCGTTCCTTGTTCTGCAATTGGAACTGAACATATCACTCCCATGGTGAGTAGATCTTCTACACAGCGTAAGAACGCCTCTTTCTTTGTCTGGTCTGAAGACAGACGAGAAATGTGAAACCTTCCCTTTGGAGGGGAGTCCTTGAATTCTAGAAGATATCCCTGGTTAACAATCTCTACTGCCCAGGGATTGTGAACATCTCTTGCCCAAGCCTGAGCGAAGAGAGAGAGTCTGCCCCCTACCAGATCCGGTCCCGGATCGGGGGCTACCCCTTCATGCTGTCTTGGTAGCAGCTGCAGGCTTTTTGGCCTGTTTACCCTTGTTCCAGCCCTGGTAAGGCTTCCAGGTTGCCTTGGGCTGTGAAGCGTTACCCTCTTGCTTTGCAGCTGTAGAGGCTGAAGCCGGACCGCTCCTGAAGTTAGGAAAGGAACGAAAATTAGCTTTGTTTCTAGCCTTAAAGGGCTTGTCCTGAGGAAGAGCATGGCCCTTTCCCCCGGTGATTTCTGAAATAATCTCTTTCAATTCTGGCCCAAAAAGGGTCTTCCCCTTGAAAGGGATATTTAACAATTTAGATTTTGACGACACATCGGCCGACCATGACTTGAGCCAAAGCGCTCTGCGCGCCATAATGGCGAAACCTGAATTTTTTGCTGCTAACTTAGCTAATTGCAAGGTGGCATCCGTGATAAAAGAATTAGCCAGCTTTAGAGCCTTAATTCTATCCATAATTTCATCGTATGAGGTCTCCGTCTGGAGCGACTCCTCCAGCGCCTCAAACCAGAAAGCCGCTGCAGTAGTTACAGGAATAATGCAGGCAATAGGTTGAAGAAGGAAACCTTGTTGAACAAAAATTTTCTTTAGTAAACCTTCTAATTTTTTATCCATCGGATCTTTAAAAGCACAACTGTCTTCAATTGGTATGGTTGTGCGCTTAGCAACAGTAGAAACCGCCCCCTCAACCTTAGGGACCGTCTGCCACGAGTCCCGCCTGGGGTCATTTATGGGGAACATTTTCTTAAAAATAGGGGGGGGAACAAAAGGGACACCTGGTCTATCCCACTCCCTAGTAACAATATCCGCAACCCTTTTATGGATCGGAAACGCATCAGTGTATACAGGGACCTCTAGGTACTTGTCCACTTAACACAATTTCTCTGGGACCACCATAGGATCACAGTCATCCAGAGTGGCTAATACCTCCCTAAGCAATACGCGGAGGTGTTCCAGTTTAAATTTAAACGCTAATGAATCTAATTCTGCCTGCTAAGAAACCTTTCCTGAGTCAGACATTTCTCCTTCAGACATCAAATCCCTCACCGCCACTTCAGAGTGTTGTGAGAGTACATCAGATAAACCTCCCAAAGCTTCTGACTGCTCATAATCTGTTCTTTAAAAAGAGCTATCAAGCTTTGTAGGAAAAACTAGCAGTTTGGATAAAAATGTTGCAAGGGAATTATCCATGACTGTCGCTAATTGTTGTAATGTAATAGGGGCCAATGCACTAGAGGTACTAGGCATAACTGGTGGCGACACATGGGGAGAGGAAGGCGGACTATCCTCGTTACCTTCCGTCAAAGAATCATCTAGGGCTACATTTTTAAGTGACACAATATGATCTTTAAAGTGTATAGACACATTAGTGCACTTAAAACACAATTTTAGAGGGGGTTCCACCATGGCTTCTAAACACATTGAACAAGGCCTCTCTTTAGTGTCAGACATGTTTAACAGACTAGTATTATTCACAAGCAGGCTTGGAAACACTTTATTCAAATAAAATTTACAATTTGAAAAAAACGTTACTGTGCCTTTAAGAAATAAAAAGCGCACACAATTTTACCAAACCGTGAAAAATGATCCAATCTCTCTGAAAACGGAGCAGCCTAAAGCTGACAACCGGTTAATAAACTACAGCACCTTGCCACAGTTTACTGCTGTGGCCCTACCTGCCCCTGGGGACTAGTTTTGTGGAAAACAAGCTTCTTTAAAGTCCTCAAGCAGTCTCTGGACCCTCCACGTGAAGCTGCATGAACTGTCTGCCAATATTAACTGCGCAACTGAGGCGCGAAATTTAGTCCCCCTTCACTCCGGAGTTGAGGGGCCTTCAAAATCCCAAATAGGTGACTAAACATATGCCATGTGGAAGATAACCCCATAATAACACACCAAAGTGCATAAAAAACGTCTATAACGAGTATTTTTCCTCATTAAATAATCGATTGCCTTGTAACAGTGTCCACCAGCCTATTGAGCCCTGTTAAGTAAGCCTTCCTTCTATACTGAGTCTCAGAACATGGCTTACCTTCCCCACATGGGGATTCTTGTCAGTCTTCTAGCATTAACTGAGTCTTGTCTAGAAAAAGATGACTGAACATACCTTATTGCAGTTAAGCCTGCAAACTGTTCCCCCCAACTGAAGTTTTCTGGTACTCCTCAGTCCTGTGTGGGAACAGCAATGGATTTTAGTTACAACATGCTAAAATCATTTTCCTCTCAGCAGAATTCTTCATCACATTTCTGCTAGAGTAAATAGTACAAACTGGTACCATTTAAAAATAACAAACTCTTGATTGAAGATATAAAACTACAAATCTAACACCACATTCACTTTACCCTTCCGCAGAGTGGCCCTGCTGTCAGAGCCGGCAAAGAGAATGACTGGGGGGCGGAGCTAGAGGGGGAGCTATATGGACAGCTCAGCTGTGTGCTCTCTTTGCCACTTCCTGTAGGAAATGAGAATATCCCACAAGTAAAGGATGAAGCCGTGGACTGGATACACCTTGCAAGAGAAAGTGAGCACAGTTATCTATATGACACACAAGAACTAGCAGTGTTTAATTGAGAAAAACTGTCAAAATGCACTGCGATAAGAGGTAGTTCAATGGCTTAGAAATTAGCATATGGGCTTACCTAGGTTTAGCATTCCCTAAAGATCGCCAAGAAAGCAAAGCTAATTTGATGGTAAAAGTAAATTGGAAAATAGTTTAAAATTGCATGCCCTAGTGTAATCATGAAGTCTTATTTTGACTAAACTGTCCTTTTAAACATTGACCCCTAAACTGCCATTACCTAATACTAACTTTAGAAGCTAAGGCCCCACACATAAATATTAAATATTTAAAATGATGCATTGATATATAGTATGCATATTATTTTAATTTGTGCATTTAAATTAAAATGCAGTTAATGCTGCTTGCTGTGTTTATTATTTGTAATTAAAGGCAGTATAATTAAAATTAAACTTTTACATAACTGAATGCCTGTTATGTAAAAATATAATTTAATGCTACTGACTACTATAACATACATATATATTAACATATATATATATATATATATATATATATATATATATTTAAATCACTAATAAACATAACAAGCTAACAAATACATTTTAATTTATATGCAATATTTAAAATAATAGGCAATATACATTACAATGCATTTTATTTTAAACTAGTCGATAAGCCTAATTTTTGTTTTAGCTACAGATGTAGAAAAAACCTATTTTGTAACTCTTCTTTTATATAAATAAGTGGGAAAGCTTGCCCAGAGAGCAGTATTTTGTGGTGACCGAATCACCATGACATGACACCATGACATGACACCATCCCCCAGCCGTACTAAAGGGCATAGTAAAATCACAATGCATAAGAACAATGCGTAATAACTCTAATGCTGAAACTGGGGTCTCCCAATTGAAAGGAGTGGGTGTGAGGTTCCAGAATAGTGGATATAAGATCCCGGTAATTCAAGACGCTATGGAATCCGCTTCAACATTAACACAGACGGATTTGATTTTACCTAAACCCAAAAGGGAAACAAGTGATAAGCTCATTATGTCCACCACTTTCACTCCAGCGACAAAAAATGTTGGCCAGATTCTTCGCCAACACTGGCCAATTATGTCTTCAGACCCTAAGCTCACATTCACTCACAATTTACAACCTATGGTTGGGTTCAAGTGGGGGACTAATCTTAAGGATCTATTGGTGAAAACGGACCCCAAGCAGTGTTATTTGACCGGGAACAAAAGGAATATCAAGGGATCCTATCGCTGTTTGGGCTGCACAACATGTAATGGCCTAGTGGGTACCAAAGTATTCCATCATCCACACACAAATCGAACATTTTCTATCAGGCACTCTATTACGTGTACTACCACTCACGTAATATATTTATTATTTTGTCCATGTTCCTGTTTCTATATAGGGAAAACATCTGGCACACTCCGTGAGCGTATGGCAAATCATCGCCACGCCATAAGGACTGCACTCAAACAAGGAGATTCTGAGCAGCCAGTGGCGCGACATTGCGCCAAAAAGGGACATTCAGTGTCTTCCATCCGTTACATTCTAATTGATCGCATACCCCCATTGGATCGGGGGGGGCGACCGGAACAAGCAACTTCTGAAACACGAGGCCCAGTGGATGTTCAGACTGGGCACGATACAACCAGGCGGCTTGAATACCATGCCGGACTTTAAGAGCCTTATGTGATCAATAGTTGGGGTGCTACATACTTGGGGTATGTCAGGTGGACACTGTGGCTCCGTTTGTGGTACACATTCCATTTGCCCCTATTTTTAGGGGGAAGTGTTGTGCACCTAACGGCACGGAGCAGGGGGGACATCTGTCTCCATCTTCTCTGTGGAAGCCTGGTCTGCCCTGTGCAATTACCCACTGTTCCAACACGCACCACCAGTTTTATAGCGGATATGAATACTACTATACCCACTTGGAGAAATTTCTGATGTTGGGACTGTATATATGAGCTACATGTCCTTATTATTATTATCCCTTCTATCTTGTTATATAGGTTGCTTTGTTGCCATGTTTGAGGCTATGATTCTAAAATAAGGTTACCACCCTTATACATTTTTCCAGCCATTATATATATTCATCTGCATCTATATTTGGGCTGATGTATGTTATAACCGCCCGATGGCCAAATTTACTTTATATGAACACGATGTGATGCCCCAGCGGTACAGCTTATAATTTGTACAGCCCTACAATATCCCACATATTCCTTTCATTATATATTCCTCTCACTTTATGCATCTATCTGTTCGCATATCGATTGAAGTAATATTCATGCCAACTGTCAGTTGGTCCAAGTTACCCATATATCATATTGGTGTCACACTCTAATTTTTCCATTCATATTTGCAGCATTCCATTTGTTTCTTATTCAGAAAATGTCATTCCAACCACACGTACTGATACATAGTCCAATTATTATTTTAATTATTATTATTATTATTTTCATTGTAATGAGCATATTCAGCATGAATTCATGCTGTTTTGCACATTAAGAAAATCTTTGTTCTGTCCAGTTGGTATTTTGTTTTAAACTTAACACAGGTAATGGCACTTATGGGTAATTTACATTGTATACAATTACCTTGGTTACTGTCACCATGCCAACTCGATGCACAAACACCTTCTAATATTTATTTAACACAATTTTAGGTATTTGTGGCAATGTTCCACATGTTTGTCTATATGAAGTTCTCTACACTAGAATGTCACACAAGAATGTTCAGACATGTAGATTGAATAAGTTTATGAATAAGTTTACGATTGTATATTGGGACTGAAAACCGGAAGTGTTGTAATGAAACTTCCAGTTTCGGACAGCACTGTGGAACGCAAGATGCGTTCCAAGCTCGAAATATTGGCGCACTTTTTTGGAGAGGCACTAAGGTTGGTGTGATTTAATTTGTATGTAACACTATAAATGAGTTGTATTTTGTCTGTTATGTATGCTGATGAAGGGGTTGTGAACCCCAAAAACGTTCCATTAAATTGGTTTTTTGAAGAAGTCCTGAGAGTGCATTCTCCTGTTTCTTTTATATATATATATATATATATATATATATATATATATATATATATATATATATATATATATATATTTAAATCACTAATAAACATAACAAGCTAACAAATACATTTTAATTTATATGCAATATTTAAAATAATAGGCAATATACATTACAATGCATTTTATTTTAAACTAGTCGATAAGCCTGCCCAAAAGGGCAGTCTAATTTTTGTTTTAGCTACAGATGTAGAAACAACCTATTTTGTAACTCTTCTTTTATATAAATAAGTGGAAAAGCTTGCCCAGAGAGCAGTATTTTGTGGTGACCGAATCACCATGACATTTTTGGAAGGGCGTTCTATTGTGGTGACAGAACCACCCTGCCATTTTCGGAATCCACCTGGATGCAGCTTACGCTGCATTCTTTCACCACCCTGCCATCCAGATGGATTCTTTCACCACCCCTTTTGCTCTATCTCCCCCCTCTCTTTTGCTCTCTCTCTCTCTCCCCTCTCTTTTGCTCTCTCTCTCCCCTCTCTTTTGCTCTCTCTCCCCTCTCTTTTGCTCTCTCTGTCCCCTCTCTTTTGCTCTCTCTGTCCCCTCTCTTTTGCTCTCTCTGTCCCCTCTCTTTTGCTCTCTCTGTCCCCTCTCTTTTGCTCTCTCTGTCCCCTCTCTTTTGCTCTCTCTCCCCCCCCTCTCTTTTGCTCTCCCTCTCAGCCTCTCTTTTGCTCTCCCTCTTCCCCTCTCTATTTTGCTCTCTCCCCATCTCATTTGCTCTCCCCTCTCTTTTGCTCTCCCTCTCATTTGCTCTCTCTCCTCTCTTTTGCTCTCCCTCTCCCTTCTCTTTTGCTCCCTCCCCCCTTCTCTTTTGCTCTCTCCCCCCATTCTCTTTTGCTCTCTCCCCATTCTCTTTTGCTCTCTCCCCCATTCTCTTTTGCTCTCTCCCCCCATTCTCTTTTGCTCTCTCCCCCCATTCTCTTTTGCTCTCTCCCCCCATTCTCTTTTGCTCTCTCCCCCCATTCTCTTTTGCTCTCTCCCCCCATTCTCTTTTGCTCTCTCCCCCCATTCTCTTTTGCTCTCTCCCCCCATTCTCTTTTGCTCTCTCCCCATTCTCTTTTGCTCTCTCCCCATTCTCTTTTGCTCTCTCCCCCTGTCCTTTTTTTTAAATTGGGGCACTCACACTGCCTCCCCTTCCCTGCTCTTTTGCTCTCTCCCCCCTTCTCTTTTCTCTCTCCCCCTGTCCTTTTTTTTTTTTTAATTGGGGCACTCACACTGCCTCCCCTTCCCTGCTGAGCCGCCCACCCGCCACCCGATCACACCTCCCACCGGCACCAGCAGAAGATCGTTACAGATGGTGACACACACACAGTGTCACCGTCTGTAACGATCAGGCATCTGGCCTCATATGGAGGTGGAGCACCGATCGCACTCCAGCTCCATAGGCGGCAAAAATCAAAGAACAAAATGAGGTTTTAAAAAAAATTTGAACACCTCAAAGACTTCAACCAATTGTATAAATCCTATCAGCAGGAACTCGATAAATATGAACTCGAACTTAAAACTACAAAACAGGGAAAGTTAAACAGAGATATCAGTGACTTCAATAATAATAGAGTCTACAAATGGCGAAAGAATGGCTTCTACAGAAGCAATATCAACAACAGGAACCCCAAAGTGAACATAATCGAAAGTGACATCTCTGACACTGATGGCGAAGAAGGAAGTTCGACAAACCACCAATCTAATAATGAAGAACCCCCTAACCCTACATCCACGATTACATCAAGATCCTCTAGTAGGAATAAAAGAAAGGATTTTTTAGATGTAGGAGAACAGGGAGGAGGACACGCAGAGGCAGGGGGCGCAAACAAAAAACCATCGAGGGGACGAACGAGACCATACAAAGACAACCAGGGACCCTGGAGATCACAGAGAAGGGAACAGAGCCCATTCTCCCAGATTCGTCTGAATCATTGAGAGTAATAAACTTATCAAATATACAACTTGAACCGGAACACATGTCGGTACTCTCAAAAGGCCTGTCATTCTGCCCCTCCAACAATGTTGATAAATTTGAGACTGTCAAAGATATTCAGTTATATATAAGGAAACTACTTCTGAAAAAACATTTTTCTCATAGCTCTAACCCAGATGATTGGTCTGAAGAAGAGCTTAGCAGCCTCAGAGATCTAGAAAACTTATTAACTGAATCAGAACCACAAACTCCAGTAAAATGGAGGGATAAACTCAATAACAAATCAACTTTTGTACCAAAATTTGTGAACTCTCCACAGATTGAAATATTCAGAGATTTAGTGTGTCGAGATGTAACATCACTACAAACAATACCTTCACAATATAACTTAACTTACAAAGAACATATGGCTATCCAGGAAATGAAGAAATGGGATCAAGTTGTGATAAGAGGATCTGACAAGGGTGGCAATATAGTAATTTGGCCATTAGACATGTATCTGAGAGAAGCTGCAAAGCAACTAAAGGACAAATCCTGTTATACCAAACTGCTCTTCAATCCAATGGATGGATACATGAAAATCTATACCAATCTGATAAATAGAGCCCACAATGAAGGGATTATTACTATCAAGGAAAAGAAGTTCCTTACGGTCAACAATCCTAAAATTGCCACCTTTTATATGTTACCAAAAATCCACAAAAATGCCGAAGTACCACCAGGACGCCCGATTGTTTCTGGGATTGGATGTCTAACAGAAAAGGCGAGTGAGTACATAGATCATAGACTACGACATTACGTAGAGGAATTGCCTTCATATGTACAGGATACAATGCAAGTCCTACAAAGACTTGAACATTTGACACTTAATGATACAACATGGCTGGTAACCACGGATGTGGAATCCCTCTACACATCTATAAACCATGAACAAGGCTTACAAGCTGTAAAATACTTCTTGGATAAAAACTCGGAAGAAGGCAAGGAACATGATGACTTCGTCCTTAAACTACTTAAGATGGTACTGAGTTACAACTTTTTTACATTTGACAGCCAATTCTACCTACAGACCCGGGGAACAGCTATGGGCACTACGTGTGCACCTACATATGCCAACTTGTTCCTCGGGTGGTGGGAAACTGAATATGTATTTACGGAAGAGAATCAGAAATATACGGATCTAATACCTTTATGGATTAGATTCATAGATGATATCTTCTTTATATGGGAAGGTACCCATTTGGAGTTACAAGAATTTCTTGGTCATCTGAATAACAATCGACTTAACATTAAATTAACGCATGAGGAAAGTCTGACACAGATTAACTTTCTGGACATTACCATCCGCAAGAACAGAGATGGAGTCATTAGCACTGATCTGTTTAGAAAACCTACTGCGACCAACAGCTTATTACACAGTACCAGCGCACATGCCCCAGGCACAATGAGAAGCCTTCCAACAGGGGAATTCCTGAGACTTCGCAGAAATTGCTCAGAAGCTCAAACTTTTGAATTGAGAGCATTAGATCTGGAGGAAAGATTACTGAAAAGAGGTTACAGTAAAAGATCGATCAAAAAGGCCAAACAGAGAGCTCGTCTAACACCACGCCAAAATTTACTTCATAAAAGACAGAAAAAAACCAACTCTCAAATCCCCAGATTAATTCTGACTCACAATACACAAACTCCACAAATTGTGAACATAATTAAGAAACATTGGAATATTCTAATGACTGACCCTTTATTGAAAACCACGTTGGGTCCAAGCCCCTCATTTGGATTTAGGAGGACTAAGAACATCAAAGATATTGTGACCAGTAGTCATTTCCAAAGGAAAAAGACCACCTTAGCATTTAACCCAGGAGCTCACAAATGTGGGAATTGCAGCACGTGCAAATTTATGAAAAACACTACTGGGATTAAAGATAGATTTGGAATAAATCATAAAATTAAACGATACATAAGTTGCAATACTGAAAGTGTAATTTACGTACTCCAATGCACTTGCAACCTGTATTATGTCGGAATGACAACTAGGAAACTAAGAGTAAGACTTCAGGAACATTTAAGGAATATCAAAAATGCAGCCAAAGATAAAGAAGAATTAAAGACCTTAACTAGTGTAGCTGCACACTTCCTAAGACATCACAACTCAAACCAAAGAGATTTACAATACTGGGGTATTGAGAAAGTCAGCCTAGGGTTCAGAGGAGGGGACCTTGAAACGGCATTATTGAAATCCGAAAGCCGATGGATCTATTTATTAAATTCGGTCCAACCCTGGGGTCTGAACGAACAGAACAACCTGTATGTTTATTTGTAATTATCAGTAGAATAACCATTTAACCTGACAAAAGAAAGAATAAGATAAAATAATCTTTATGTCTAAGGATAATTACGAAGAGAACAATAAATTCTTCCAATAAAGGATGAGAAAGAACAAGGCCAAACGTGCAAATTTACCTATGAAAACAAGATTTTCTGTCTTTACAAAAACTCATGATTGCAAAACAAGATAAAACCATAGAATGATATCCAATTCTACAAACGTTTCATTTTAATAAGAGGGTATTATTTCTCTATGAGGATCATATGAATATACCTAGAATCAAATGATCAACTATTGAAAATCAGATAAGTCCTTATAGAAAACACTAGACAGGGCAATATTAGGAGATCTGCTAAAATATTGATCTAGTACCTAACTCTCATTATGTACATTCATATAATAGTATATGATCTAATAGCTAACATTGCCATTTCCCCCAAAGCAGAGTGAGGTAGATGTTTATTACAATAAACCTATATTACAACTTATATGACAAATAAGCTAAGCATCTAACGATATTTATTAAATCCTTACAAGGGAATAAATGACATTCACTTCCATGACATACTCACATATATAAGTGATTCTGGTTTTGAAACCAAATAATTTTTGAGTTTTATATTCTCTCTTTCTTGCACCCCTAGCCACACTTTGAAATATAACCTAACTTTTATAGATACCTTCTTTCACTCCTATCACACTTACTCCCTTTTCACCTTCTTTTCCCATCTCTTCACTGCCCCTCAATATTCACATGTTTGTACGTACGCATAATAACATAGTATATTCCATTCACATAAAAGTTTATTAGAAGAAATACACATGTTACTTTGATTTTGGTGTAAGGAAGACAGTACACATATAACAACTTAATAGATGTTTTACACACAACACTTTTATTTATTCCCCTTTGGAATAAATTAATTTTGAAAATCGAACCAGCAGTTGCTTATATAAAAATAGCTGCAGAAACTAATTCTGATATATTAATCTATAATGCTTTTGAAACAACGCTCCAGCGAGCCTTTGAACGTAATTGTATAAATAATGAATAGTAAATAGGTTAAAATACAGAACCAAAACTATTGGGGTCGAATAGTAAATGCAGATTCAGGTATTTTAGTCATAATGATGACATAGAGTTTATTATGCAGACTAGAATTACAGGAACATTTGTTAACATATTTATAGATTTAGGATATCCTCAGAATTTTAGACAGTATGGCAACCCATAGTTATTATTATTTTTAGCGCATTGAATCTTAGGAATTTCGATGATCATTATCCTATAACGAATATCCAATTTCTATTAATAATGGTTTGACATA
Organism: Bombina bombina; assembly: GCF_027579735.1. Taxonomy (NCBI): domain Eukaryota; kingdom Metazoa; phylum Chordata; class Amphibia; order Anura; family Bombinatoridae; genus Bombina; species Bombina bombina. The sequence goes on from NC_069499.1 coordinate 344,256,512, forward strand.
AATACTTGAGATACAGTTTATGATTGTCAAATCATCTTACTATAATACATACAATATAACTATCCTTCTTCACAATACGGGCCATGTAGTATTGTAAACATGACCTCGCTATTGGAGTAACTAACTGTCTATCAATTAATTCAGAACCAATCGCAGTACCCATGAGTATGGCTCATGTAGGTTCGTAAACATGACTTTGCGATTAGAGCAAAGAGCTGTCTATCAATTTACTCAGAACCAATCAGAATACCTATCAGAGTGGAGCGGGGGTGGGACTTCCGGTCCCACGGGGTATACATCCCCATAAACACGGCGGCTCGCTGCCTTTGATAAAGCCCAATCGGGCGAAACGCGTCAGGGGAGAGTGTTGAACTCGTTCACGCTCTATTTTCTATGTATTTTAAACTAGCCCAGTACCGCTAAATCATGTGGAGCACAGGGTTACCGCAATCATAGAGCTAAAACATTGATATTTGACCTATCTGGTCAGGGTACCTAATAGGGACCGTTACATGGTGTTTATAGAAAAACCTTTCTTACCATATATGCAATAACGAGTTATAACCATATAGCCTGGGTTGTGCCAGACTTTATTTCATTAATAGTTAACTAAGTCTCTTAATAATTATACGCCACATCGTGGATATTGCTATAGTAACTGGGTTGTGCCAGTTTTAACTTAAACTACCTAACTGGTGTGTGAATGTGCGTGTATTGTAAGATCTCACAAACGTATGAGTGTGATTGATACTGCCCGATAGTGACAGCATTAGCTGTACCACACAGCGCTTAAACTGAAACATATATATCAACCTGCAACATTGTTGCGAATTAAACAAAAACTGACAGATATTCATTACGTATATAACCTGGGTTGTACCAGATTATACTTACTTTAATTGTTAAATTGAAGTTTGAAAATGAATGGGTGTTTCAACGGAGATTCATATTACAAATTAATGGACTATTAACTCTATACATATAATCTGGGTTGTGCCAGACCGAGCTTTAACTTCAAACACAGCTTTCAGAGCTTTCGAAATTAATAGATATTGTAACACGGTTATTTAACTGAAACGAAATCATAGAAAGCATTTATTGAAAGTGGGTTGTGCCAAATTTAACTAAAGCTATAAAACCCAGTATATAAATGAATATGTATGAGAAGAATGTTACAAACTGATGACTGATAATTGCAATACTTGTGGATCATAACAGTGGCTGTGCCAAAGGGCACTTAATTCGAATTACCACACACTGGCCCAGAATAATAATTTTTGGTACTGTGAATAAACTCTGGGACATTTGTCAATTGATAAAATCTGGGAGATGCCGGGATAGCAGATTTAGTTTTCTATGAAACATACGCCTAAAATTTATAAAGGTGGATTAACATAAGCCATAGTAACTTTTGCAGCAATTACTATATGGACTAATCAGGGTCTAACTATTTAATAACTCTAAGTGAACATAAGTGGCCAGATCAGAGGTCTGGGCTACACAGAACTAGGCTTATTGTGATTATAACTGTATTCCAATTTTTAGGAATATATACCTAATGAAATTTTGAAAACTACAGTAGCACCAAGCACGCACACATTACTATTTATACAAATATACAGGCTAAAATTATAACCCAGGTTATAACTGATCAAACCCTCGTTTTTGTGAATATTTAATTCACCAGTACCCCTATTCGTGGATAATCTTTATTAATATACAATAATCATTACTCTGCTATCACCCATTATATTGAATGATGATAGCATAAGTTTATATAGCTGAGAGTACACAACCTTGATCAGAATTTATACATGAGCTCTACTATTCAGATGAACACTCTGATGGTAACCATTACCGAGTTGATTTATTGAACTATTTAGATCACTATTACTAGTGAATTTATTCAGGCCGAATTATCATAAATTGTGATCTAATGTGAAACTCACTATACTGATTTGAGCACTGGAGCAAATTTTAACCGTGTATGTATTAACCAAACAACTTTGGTTTTTTAATTTTAATACCAATAAAAGTTATATTTTAATATCCTGTTAAGGAATCCCAACCTTTAGTTCAGACCTAGAGTGCTGTAAGTGCATACTTTGGGTAGTCTGGTATCCTTTATACCATTCTTCCTTTGTGTCCATAGGCGGCAGATGCCTGAAGCTCCAGCTCTCAGCTGTTATGTTACAGCTAAGAGTTGGAGCTCCTGAAGCTGTCACCGTGAGGCGGCTGCACGCGCATCCAACATTCCTTTGAGGATGCGTGCGCAACTGCCGACGGACACTTACAAACACAATTATAGTATAGATATTGAATATCAATGCAGGGCCAGACTACGTTATATCTACAATGTTTTTAAAAAAAAATGCCTGGTCATGTATAAAGCATATTAGTTTAAAGGGACACTTAAAGTCTAAATAAACTTTTATGATTCAGATAGAGAATGCAGTGTTAAGAAACGTTCTAATTTACTTCCATTATCAAATTTTGCACAGTCTTTTTATACGCAAACTTTCTGGGGAACAAAATGCTACTGAGCATGTGCACAAGCTCACAGGGTATACGTATATTAGTCTGTGATTGGCTGATGTCTGTCACATGATACAGGGGGCCGGAAAATGAGAGTAAAAATTAATTTGACTGGAAAAAAATCTACTTCTTATTTGAAATTCAAACTTTCTCTGTGAACAAAAATCACTAAACAAAGTTAAACACTCTGGGAACTTGCAGTGTCCCAGCTCACTGGACAAATATGGGTACCGGTCTCCCAGGTGTCCTCAATAGTTAAAATAAGCTCAGACTCTCAAAAGTAGTTAAAAATGTCCAATATTTAATGATAATTATAAAAACATAATAACCTAAAAACATACAACAACAATTATTTAACAACAGCCTAAATACCAAAATGTGTATATCAAATCAACACAACTGTGTCTCTTTTCATTAGTTTAGAATAACTAAATTTATATAAATCCAATCTTATTTATGGGTCATCTAAAATTATCTTATTATTAATCCTGACAATTGTGTACACACGCGCACACAAAAAAAAAACATAACATATATATATATATATATATATATATATATATATACATACACACACACACACAGAGATACACACAGAGATACATACACATACTTATATACAGTATATATATATATATATATATATGTATATACATACATACAATACATACACACACACACATACAAGCACAGAGAGAAGCATACTCACAGGAACGAACAAGTTGCTCAATACTATTGTTAGCCTGTTCTATGGTGATTTACCACCTGGGTGCAGCTTCTTTTAGCCCAGTAATGCTTTACACAGGGAATAACTTTCCTGTAGTATATCAGTCTGATCCCGCCTATTACGGTCAGTCCAGCGCCGAAATACCAGGCAATTCCTCTCTGAACAAGGAACACAGCAACCCCAGACAATCGTTTCGGCCTTCATTGGGTTTCGTCAGTGAGGTGTAGCCATATTCCTCTAAGCACACTGAGCAAGGAGTCAACGTCTGGTTTCCCCTTTTTCCCATAGGGAGACTAAATACACGCAGAGAGAAGCACACTCACAGGAACGAACAACTGGCTCAATACTATTGTTAGCCTGTTCTATGGCGATTTACCCCCTGGGTGCATCTTCTTTTAGCCCAGTAATACTTTTCACAGAGAAGAACTTTCCTGTAGTATATCAGTCTGATCCCGCCTATTACGGTCAGTACAGCGCGGAAATACCATGCAATTCCTCTCTGAACAAGCAACACAGCAACCCCAGACGATCGTGGTAAATCGCCATAGAACAGGCTAACAATGGTATTGAGCCAGTTGTTCGTTCCTGAGTGCACTTCTCTCTGTATGTATTTAGTCTCCCTATGGGAAAAAGGGGCAACCAGACGTGGACTCCTTGCTCAGTGTGTTTAGAGGAATAGGGCTACACCTAACTGACGAGGCCCAATGAAGGCCGAAACTATCGTCTGGGGTTGCTGTGTTCCTTGTTCAGAGAGGAATTGCCTGGTATTTAGGCGCTGGACTGACCGTATTAGGCGGGATCAGACTGATATACTACAGGAAAGTTCCACTCTGTGAAAAGCATTACTGAGCTAAAAAGTTGCACCCAGGTGGTAAATCGCCATAGAACAGGCTAACAGTGGTATTGAGCCAGTTGTTCGTTCCTGTGAGTGCACTTCTCTCTGTATGTATATGTATATACATACAAGGGCTGACACTAGGCCCGAAACATGTTTGGCTGCTGTTGTTACATTCAGTTACAGGCATGTAACTGAATTTTCATGTTTTTACATGTAAGGATTTTAAATATTTTTCTCTTCATAATAAAGTTGTGATAATTCATTTTTTTTATATACAACTTCTACTTCTTTCTTTTTTGGTCTGGAGATGCGGATTAGCAGAGTGTGTGTATATATATATATATATATATATATATATATATATATATATATACACACACACACACAGTTTACACACATACACATACATACATACATATATACAGTTGTGCTCATAAGTTTACATACCCTGGCAGAATTTATGATTTCTTGGCCATTTTTCAGAGAATATGAATGATAACACAAAAACTTTTCTTTCACTCATGGTTAGTGTTTGGCTGAAGCCATTTATTATTAATCAACTGTGTTTACTCTTTTTAAATCATAATGACAACAAAACTACCTAAATAACCCTAATCAAAAGTTTACATACCCTAGTGATTTTGGCCTGATAACATGCACACAAGTTGACACAAAGAAGTTTGAATGGCTATTAAAGGTAACCATCCTCACTTGTGATCTGTTTTCTTGTAATTAGTGTGTGTGTATAAAAGGTCAATGAGTTTCTGAACTCCTGACCGACCCTTGCATCTTTCATCCAGTGCTGCACTGACGATTCTGGATTCTGATTCATGGGGAAAGCAAAAGAATTGTCAAATGATCTGCGGGAAAAAGGTAGTTGAACTGTATAAAACAGAAAAGGGATATAACAAGATATCCAAGGAATTGAGAATGCAAATCAGCAGTGTTCAAACTCTAATAAAGATGTGGAAAATGAGGGGTTCTGTTGAAACCAAACCACGATCAGGTAGACCAACTAAAATTTCAGCCACAACTGCCAGGAAAATTGTTCAGGATGCAAAGACAAACCCACAAATAACTTCAGGTGAAATATAGCACATGTGGTGTGGCTGTTTCAAGATGCACAATAAGGAGGCACTTGAAGAAAGATGGGCTGCATGGTCGAGTCGCCAGAAGAATGTCATTACTTACAATACGCCAAACAGCACAGACACATGCCTCAAACCTTTTGGCACAAAGTCATTTGGAGTGATGAGTCCAAAATTGAGCTTTTTGGCCACATAAATGCTACATTTGGAGAGGAGTCAACAAGGCCTATGATGAAAGGTACACCATTCCTACTGTGAAACACAAAGGTGGATCGCTGATGTTTTGGGGATGTGTGAGCTACAAAGGCACAGGAAATTTGGTCAGAATTGATGGCAAGATGAACGCAATATGTTATCAAACAGAACCCCTCATTTTCCACTTCTTGATTAGAGTTTGAACACTGCTGATTTGCATTCTCAATTCCTTTGATATATTTTTATATCCCTTTCCTGTACAGTTTTTATATCCCTTTCCCTATACAGTTCAACTACCTTTTTCCCACAGATCCTTTGACAATTCTTTATGACTGAGAATCCAGAAAAGTCAGTGCAGCACTGGATCAAAGATGCAAGGGTCTGTCAGGAGTCCAGATTCTCTGAAAAATGGCCAAGAAATCATAAATTCTGCCAGGGTATGTAAACTTATGAGCACAACTGTATAATATATATATATATATATATATATATATATATATACACACACACACACAATATATATATATATATATATATATATATATACATACATACACACACACTATATATATATATATATATATATATATATATATATATATATATATATATATATATATATATATATATCACACAGAGAAAACCCTGCACTCACTAGCAAGCTCACAGCTAAGATTTAAAAGCAAAAATGGAAAGGTTAGTTACCGCATTTGGCCAAATGGGACCAGCCCAGGTACCACGTCAAGGTCCTTACCAATACCTGGGACCCTAAAACAGCCACACAATGCAAGCTCTCAAATCCAAACAAACTGAGAACAAGGGAAGGGTGCACAGGCTTATGTAATCACCCCAGTAATATACAAAACACAGAAGGGGACTGCACTCCTAGACAGGACCGGGTACACATCCCATGACCCTGCAACATGCTCATCCCTGGGTGCTCAGTGGCACTCACAAGAAGCTGTGTTGTCACCAGAGTCACAGGCAGTTAACCCCAGACAGGTCTGGGTGCAAGAATCATAGGGAAAATTACAAAACAAATTAATACAACACACAGAGAAAACCCTGCACTCACTAGCAAGTTCACAGCTAAGATTTAAAAGCAAAAATGGAAAGGTTAGTTACCGCATATGGCCAAATGGGACATACCCAGGTACCACGTCAAAGTCCTTTCCAATACCTGGGACCCTAAAACAGCCACACAATGCAAGCTCTCAAATCCAAACAAACTGAGAACAAGGGAAGGGTTCCAAGGCTTATGTAATCACCCCAGTAATTTACAAAACACGGAAGGGGACTGCACTCCTAGACCGGACCGTCTACACATCCCATGACCCTGCAACATGCTCAGCCCTGGGTGCTCAGTGGCACTCACAAGAAGCTGTGCTGTCACCAGAGTCACAGGCAGTTAACCCCAAACAGGTCTGGGTGCAAGAACCATAGGGGTTCAAGTGCTGCTGTAACACTGTGTCTTATATGTTTACTTGGTTCCTACTTTCATAATAATGCTCAATATCTTCACACTCCTTTTTGCTACCTCTTGTCTCTATAACAAACTACATTACTCAATTACTCCTTCTTCCTCTCCACCTGCACTGTTCATTAGCCCATCTCTCTCATGAACTTTACCTATTCCTAAACACTCTCTCTCCCCCCTGCACTTCAGCCAAAAAAGTCTCATTACTGCAAATCTGCTTCTCATCTCATGTCACTCTCCCTCTTGCTCATACTAGCTGCTGGCGACATCTCACCTAATCCTGGTCCCTCACAACCTCCTAGCCTTTCACATCCCTGTGTGCCTTTCAATAGACTTCATAAACAAAACTCTGGTAACCTTAAGCGCATTCCTCTTACATCTAACCCCCCCCCCCTTCACTTGTGCACACTGGAACTCTCACTCTGCTTGCAACAAGCTCACTTCTATCCATGATCTCTTTATCTCCCACTCTCTTAACCTTCTGGCTCTTACAGAAACCTGGCTCTCTGCTCCAGACACAGCATCCACTGCTGCAATATCACATGGGGGTCTCCACTTCAGCCACACTCCTAGGTCTGGCAATAGACAAGGAGGTGGTGTTGGTATTTTACTTTCTTCTCGTTGCACATTTCAACAAATACAGCCCTTCTCTTCACTCACATTTTCTTCATTTGAAGCACACCTGATTTGGTTATTCTCTCTATACGTGTTGCAGTCATATACTGCCCCCCTGACTCCCCAACTCAATTTTTAGATTACTTTGCTGCCTGGCTTCCTTATTTCCTTTCCTCAGACACCCCTGCCCTCATTCTTGGCAATTTCCACATCCCTCTTGACACATCTCACTGCCTCCTCTGCAAAACAACTTCTTCAACTCACTTCCTCTTTCGGCCTGTCACAATGGACTGACTCTCCCACTCACAAAGATGGTCATTCCCTTGATCTGATTTTCACCTATCGTTGCACTATCTCAAATTTAGCAAACTCCCTTTTTCCTCTCTCTGACCATCATCTCCTAACTTGCAACATCACTTACCTACCTACAACTCCCCCTCCCTCTACCCCTCACACCAAACTTCACAGAAAGACTAAGTCATTAGATCTGCAACAGTTTGCTAGCTCTCTCAAACCTCTCCTCTCATCCATTACCTCCTTTTCCTGCCCTGACCAATCTATCTGCCAGTATAACTCCACCCTTAAATCGGTCATTGACAATCTGGCCCCTCCAACCATAGCTCAGAAACCACACTCTCATCCTCAGCCCTGGCATACTCCTCTGACACGGTACCTACGCAAATGTTCCCGTACTGCTGAGCGACACTGGAGGAAATCTCGGAGTTCAGCTGATTTTCTTCACTACAAGTTCATCCTGAACTCCTACTATTCTGCCCTTAATCTCTATAAGCAACAACACTTCTCTAATCTGTACTCTTTCCTCTAACCAAAAACGTCTGTTCTCCACGTTCAATACTCTTCTCCGCCCACCCCACCTCGTAGTACAACCTCTCTTTCAGCTCAAAATTTTGCCAGCCACTTCAATAACAAAATTGACTTCATCAGAAGTGAAATCAGCTCTCAACATACTACCAATTTCCCACCCCCTCAAAAGCTCACAATCATCCAAAACCCAAATATCCAAAAATGCAGCTCTTTTGCCCCTGTTAACGAGGATTAAGTTTCTGCCCTTATACTGTCCTCCCACCTCACTACCTGTCCCCTCTACCCCATCCCCTCACAGCTACTCCCCTCCCTCTCTTCTACCCTCACCCCCATACTCACACACTTTTTCAACTTCTCCCTCAGCACTGGTATATTTCCCTCATCTCTAAAACATGCACTGGTTACACCTATCCTCAAAAAACCTTCCCTCGATCCAACTACTAATGGGTGGCCGTGGGAAAAGACTAATGACTATTTTCCTCAATGGAGACTAATGCCTTAGGGGTTATGGATATCTAAATATGCTTAGGCATTAGTCTCCATTGAGGAACATAGTCATTAGTCTTTTCCCGCGGCCACCCATTAGTAGTGATATAACATTTTTAATCATGGGTAGCTATGAACTATATTGTAGCATTCTTTACCCAATAATCCTTTAGAATTGTATCACTTGACATACATAGATAATGTTATTATAGTTATTAATTAATAATGGGTTCACATAGACACATTATTTAGTTAGGGTTTTTTTGTGGTACTACTTAACACATATATATCCCCACTTATTTATTTAGGAACACTTGGCAACAGAATATTTGAATCTATCCATTTAATATATCCTAAATAATCTTTCACTTCTAATACCCCACTCTCTCCTCACAACAACATAGTATGTCATTAAGACACTGAATGTTATACACTCCCTTAACACACACGTTCCCTTATCATAGATCTTCACAGTGGTCACTTATTTTAAATTCACATCTTTTCCACAAATATCTGTTTATGTAATACTGTGATTAGTTATTTATAAACAAATGACACATAAGAAATATATTATCACGATCATAAGATCCTTATTATACTTGGGATAGCTCAACGTGATAGGCTTTTTACCGGATTAGTACTGTGATTATAATATTGGTATGGATCACGTATTGCCACTTGCAGGGAGCGCGGTCACAAAACCTTGATAATAGAATACAATAGACGTTGGTTCTCCGTTTATAGGGGTGGTTACATAAAGCCCTTGTAGAATCGTTACTATTGGCTAATATGACCATCAGTAATTCGACCTAGGGATCTTTAATAGGACGCAAAGTCTATTTGGCGTGACGTACACGCAAGTATATCCATTAGTACTCCTTGGCTAATAACAATTTGTGTTAGATCTATAAGAACAGCCCCTATAACTAAAAGGTAATTGGTTAAATTCGCTATACATATAGCGTGTCAATACATGCACCTTCTCGGTCTGCTATTAATCCATTTGGTGATCGGGTTAATTTGTTCATACGCCAGAACATATGTACGTACCTCCCCTTGCATAATAGTTGTCATAGGGTTTATGATTATACTACAAATTCGGAATCTAATGGATCTATTTAAATACTGGATTAAAAAAGGTTAGATGTTATCACTCTCTATATGCATATATAAGACATTAATGGGTAATCTGGATGCATCTATGAAGTAACAGACATACTGGTAATATATAGATTAGACAAACTACTTATTATGGGTGTGATCTTCACATGTGTGTATATAAGTATGTGTATGTATATGTGTGTGTGTGTGTGTGTGTATATATATATATATGTGTGTTGTGTTGTGTTTATTGTGTGTGCGCGTGTGTACAAAATTGTCAGGATTAATAAGAAGAAGACAATTTTAGATGATCCATAAATAAGATTGGATTTATATAAATTTAGTGATTTTAAACTAATGTAAAGAGACACAGTTGTGTTGAAATGATATACACATTTTGGTATTCAGGCTGTTAAATAATGGTTGTTGTATGTTTTTAGGTTTAAAAGTATGAAATGATGTTAGACATTTAGGGTTAGCTACACCCACATTATCACTAATTGTATTAGTTAAACATACACACACCTGAGGAGGTGAGTCAGGGTTTAGAAGATTAGGATTGGTTATTTGTTGTATATAAGCCAGAGCTCTCATTTAGTGAACAGAAGCCTGATGAAACAGAGAGAGGTCTGAGAAACGCGTTGCTATCTGTGATTTTAATATCAGAGTGATATGTTTGACTTCTGTTTTTATAATCATCATTAAATATTGGAAATTTTTAACTACTTTTGAGAGTCTCAGCTTATTTTACCTATTGAGGACACCTGGGAGACCGGTACCCATATTGGGCCAGCGAGCTGGGACACTGCAAGTTCCCAGAGTGTTGACTCAGCACAATTGGGTGATGCTCCATTTGTGACTATCCATTTGTCATTTACATAGTGCATCTTGTATCAACATTATCACACTAGGAGGTGCCTTTGTCCTGTGATTGTTGTTCACAGAGAAAGTTTGTATCCAGATTGAATACCTGGCGAGGAGCTGACTACATATTGGGTGTGAACCAACCTTTGATAACCCCCTGAATGATAAACCAGGACTATCACTACAAAAAGGACATTTTCACCTTTGGATCCAACTAAGGAGTGATATCCTGAACAGATAAAAGTCCATAGGATATTGTTTTATACACTTACTTTGTTTTAATTATATGTAACGTTGTTTAGTAATACTCTTATTTTTCATCCAACAGTTATTTGGATATACATCACAATACAACCCACAGTAGGGTTGTTATAGGATTTTTCAACCCCTCCTATTGTGTATTGCGCCCCATAGAGTTAACACATAGGGTGTAGAGCAGGTTATTTAAGATTAATTGAAATTCAGAGTGTTAAAGGGACAGTCTAGTCCAAAATAAACTTTCATTATTCAGATAGAGAATGTAATTTTAAACAATTTTCAAATGTACTTTTATCACCAATTTTGCTTTGTTTTCTTGGAATTCTTAGTTGAAAACTAAACCTAGGAGGTTCATATGCTAATTGCTAAGCCCTTAAAGGCCGCCTCTTCTCTCAGGGCATTTTGGCAGTTTTCACCACTAGAGGGTGTTGGTTCATGTGTGTCATATAGATAACACTGTGCTCACACACGTGGAGTTCAGGTGAGCCAGCTCTGATTGGCTAAAATGGATGTCTGTCAAAAGAACTAAAATAAGGGGGCAGTTACAAGGTAATTACAGAGGTAAAAAGTATATTTACATAACTGTGTTGGTTGTGCAAAACTAGGTAATGGGTAATAAAGGGATTATCTATCTTTTTAAACAATAAAAATTCTGGTGTAGACTGTCCCTTTAAATCATTGTCTTTTTATTATGCACATGCTGATTATGCAATTCTACTGCATTGAGTGGTCCTTTAAGTATTTGATATAAATTAAAATGAAGATATTCTTACTTGTTGTGTTTATTATTTTAAATATAAATATATTATTTTTAAAATATATATTTATGTTATAAAAGACAGTTGGATTATAATTATAGTATTACATAAATGCATGTCTGTTATGTAATAATACAATTGTAATACTAATGCCTTTTGTAACATAAATATACATTTAAAAAAAATATTTATGTTTACAATAATAAACACAAGAAAAAAAACACATAATTTATGCTTACCTGATAAATTTATTTCTCTTGTGGTGTATCCAGTCCACGGATCATCCATTACTTGTGGGATATTTTCCTTCCCAACAGGAAGTTGCAAGAGGATCACCCACAGCAGAGCTGCTATATAGCTCCTCCCCTAACTGCCATATCCAGTCATTCGACCGAAACTAGCCGAGAAAGGAGAAACCATAGGGTGCAGTGGTGACTGTAGTTTAAAATATAGACCTGCCTTAAAAGGACAGGGCGGGCCGTGGACTGGATACACCACAAGAGAAATAAATTTATCAGGTAAGCATAAATTATGTTTTCTCTTGTTAGGTGTATCCAGTCCACGGATCATCCATTACTTGTGGGATACCAATACCAAAGCTAAAGTACACGGATGATGGGAGGGACAAGGCAGGTACTTAAACGGAAGGGACCACTGCCTGTAGAACCTTTCTCCCAAAAATAGCCTCCGAAGAAGCAAAAGTGTCAAATTTGTAAAATTTTGAAAAGGCATGAAGCGAAGACCAAGTCGCCGCTTTGCAAATCTGTTCAACAGAAGCCTCATTTTTAAAGGCCCAGGTGGAAGCCACAGCTCTAGTAGAATGAGCTGTAATCCTTTCAGGGGGCTGCTGTCCAGCAGTCTCATAGGCTAAGCGTATTACGCTATGAAGCCAAAAAAAAAAGAGAGGTTGCCGAAGCCTTTTGACCTCTCCTCTGTCCAGAGTAAACAACAAAAAGGCAAGATGTTTGACGAAAATCTTTAGTCGCTTGTAAGTAAAACTTTAAAGCACGGACTACGTCCAAATTATGTAAAAGACGTTCCTTCTTTGAAGAAGGATTAGGACACAATGATGGAACAACAATCTCTTGATTGATATTCTTTTTGGAAACTACCTTAGGTAAAAACCCAGGTTTTGTACGCAGAACTACTTTATCTGTATGGAAAATCAGATAAGGAGAATCACATTGTAAAGCTGATAACTCAGAGACTCTACGAGCCGAGGAAATAGCCATCAAAAACAGAACTTTCCAAGATAAAAGTTTGATATCAATGGAATGAAGGGGTTCAAACTGAACTCCTTGAAGAACCTTAAAGGGACAGTCTACACCTAATAAAACGTTATCCCATATGACTAATCGCAATCTTAGAATTCTAATGATACCCTGCATCCGTTTTTATTTTAGTCGCATAACCAACATCGCTTTAATCAAAGTTTGTGTTCCCTGTTGTAAATATGGCCGTCTAACTCCTCCCAATAGCTTCCCCTCCTTTGGTATAGATACCTTCTCCTTCACTGTTACGCTCGTGCACGGAGCTCCCAGTGACATCATCGTTCAGAAATACGCATGCGCATTGAGATTCTCCTAAAAAACGGAAGTCAGTATTAGATTTATAACGGAAGTCTGTATTCGATATCACACTCTGCAAAAACCAACTTGGTACCTCTGTGTTTTAGTCGTCAGTGGAAGTAATAGCTTCACTGATTAATATAATATCGGTAATATCTAAATTAAATATGTAATCTTTTCTATGTTTTCCAAACACATTATGATCTTCAACATTGTATACTAATTCATATTTACGATTCTGTTTTTTTTTTTTATTGTAAACTGTTCAAATAAATTGTGCTTACTTTATAATTTATTTATTTGCAACATATTATTTTCATTTTTTTATAGGCAATCTGTACCCCAAATAAATAATTTTATATCATGAGCATTGCCGTTTTACCGTACTTTTAATCAAACTATCTGATTTGTTGGAGCTGTTCCTCTGCATTCCTGATTTTATGCTTGTGTTCATGTTCTTAAAATTACACGGACAATTGAACAATTATTAAATTGATGTTTATGAATCTATATTACAGTATACATCATTGAGTATATGTCTATTTTCCATAAGTGATTTATCTATATAAAGATACTGAATTAGCTTTGTTTATTTATTATAGCTGTATGTATACTTTAATTATATACTGTGCTAACTCAATATTACATTAAACTAATTATTTCCCTATATGTATCTTAGAGATAATACTAATTTAAAAAATTCTATAATTTTAACATATAATATTTTTTTTCTTATCCTTTGTTGAAGGACGATTGAAGCTCTAATCATTTAAAAAAGAATAAATTTTGTAGACAACATCAACCTCTATATATCAATATGATGACAACAATCATCATTTTAAATATATATTATCTGCTTCTCATGATCTTACGTCTAACAACATTTAAAGTAGTGTTTTTCCACTAGTGTGCCATGAGAGATAATCAGGTGTGCCACGGCAGACTGACAGCAGTGCAGGGTTGTCCCTCTGCCACAGGAATTTGTAATTTAAAAAAGTGTGCCATGGCCTTAAAAAGTTTGCAAATCACTGATTTAAAAGGAACAGTCTACACCTTGATAAAAACATTTTTGGAAGATATATTACAGCTTTATTAACCATATTACCCATCACACAATTTTGCATAACCAGCATAGTTATATAATTAAAATTCATAAATATGTCATTAACTAGTATTTAAGTCTCTGCAAAAGTGCTCCTTTAGTGTATATAATCAGTGCTTGCTCCCAGATAACTTCACGTGCACAAGCACATTTTTAGCTCCATTAAATACATGGATAAACACCTGTATCTTCCTCTCTCTCCCCCTCTCTCTTCCCCCCCCCCCAAATCTCTGTATCTCTCCCTCTCCACCACTATCATTCCCTCTCTCTCTCCCTATCTTTTTCTCTCTCTCTCTATTTCGATATATGTCTCTCTCTCTATTTCTCTTGCTCTCTATCCCCCTCTTTCGATCACTCTCTCTCTCTACCTCTTTCTCCCTTTCTCTCTCCCTCTTTTTCTCTCTCTCTACCCCCCCCTCTCTCCTCTCCCTCTCTCTATGTAACTATCTTTCCCTCTCTATATCTCATTCTGTCTCACGTACTCCATCTTTTTCTCCCTCTATTTCTCGTTCAATTTCTCTCTTTACCCCCCTCTCTCCCTATCTCACCCTCTACTTCCTTCTCTTTCTATCCCCCTCCCTACCCCACTTTTTGACTCTCTCTTTACCTCTCTCTTTATCTTGCTCTATCTTTCACACTCTATCAATCTACCTCCCTCGCTTTTTCTCTCCCTCTCACTCTATCTCTCCCTCTCTCCCCACTCTATCCCTCACTCTCCCTCTCTAACCCCTCTATCCCTCCCTCTCTCTACCTCTATTTCTCTCTCGCTCTCTTTCTCTCACTATCTTTCTCTCTCTCTCACTATCTTTATATCTCTCCCCCTCTCTCCCTCACTTTTTCTTCTTCTCTTTCTCCCCCTCTCTCTCTCCCTATCTAACCCTCAACTTCCTTCTCTTTCTATCCAACCGTCTCTCTCTACACCCTATATGAATATCTCTATTTATCTATCTCTTTCTCTCTCTCTCCACCTTTATCACTCTACCTCCCTCGCTTTTTCTCTCCCTCTCTCTCTCTGACTTTATCTCTATGTCTCCCTCTATCCCCACTCTAACTCTCCCTCTACAAGCCCTCTATCCCTCCCTCTCTCTCTATTTCTCTCTTCCTCTCTTTTTCTTAATAAATCTTTCTCTCTCACTATCTGTCTCTCTATACCCCTCTCTCCCTCACTTTATCTTCTTCTCTTTCTCCCTTTCTCTCTCCTTCGATCTCTCTCCCTATTTCACCCTCTCCTTCCTTCTCTTTCTATTCCCCCCCTCTCTCTCTACCCCCCTCCATTTCTCTCCCTCTCTCTCTATATCTCTCACTCTATCTCTATGTCTCCCTCTCTCTACCTCTATTTCTGTCACTATCTCTCTATTTCTCTCTCTAACTTTATATATAATGTATCTAAATGTTTGTGTTGGGAATGAGAAAGAGAGATAGAGAGAGAGGTAGATGGAGAATACGAAATAAATAACGTGGTTTATTTGAAAATTTCTTCTCTGATAAAGGCACATATTGAGCAAAAATAGGCTGCATCTATGGTGACAATAAGCCAAAATATTGTGCTATTTTTATTGTTTGTTCTCCGGTTGAGTGCTTCTCTATTGTATAATTCATTTAATTTACATAATTATTCCAAATAAATGCCTATTAATTAAAGTCGTAGCAATTTAAAATGAACATTCTTTAATCTTTCAGCAAATCTTAATATTTTATTATAATTGTAAAACAAAGATACAAAATGCAAAATTGAATTAATGTATTTTAACTTAATTTTTCAGATTTGATAATGGCAGTATGCATTGTGAAAAGTTGTCCAAACTCTAATAGGAAGACCAAGCTAACAACATCTACTTCATTTCACAAATTTCCACCATATGGTGAACTTGTAAAGGAGTGGTTAATTCAAACAAAACAATTTGATGATGATATAGAAGCAATGGTACAGCGAGTTTTAGAAACCAATAAGTATGGCCGATATAGAATGTGTTCATTGCACTTCACACCAAGAGATTTTTATTCAATTGGTCTGAAAATGTATCTTTATAAACATGCTGTTCCTACAATTTTTGGAGAAAATCAAAAAAAGAAAATTTTAGCTCTGCAACAAGTGTCCTCTACGATAACAGCTAACACAGCAGCAAGGAATGTTGTTGTAACATTACAAGAAGGTAATGTAACAGAAACAGTTATTGATCCTGTTCAGCATTCTGCTGCAATTGCTTCAGTGGGAGTATCATATGTTGTTAATTGCCCAACATGTGGTCATCATGTAAACAAAATCTATTTAGATGCTTCTACTATGACTGAGCCAAAAATGGAAGATCAACAAACACAATTTGATCGTTCCTATGGAACATTTACGAAAAGTACACAAACATTAGCCTCCTATGGTATGAAGAATACTTATACATCTACAGTTGGATTAATCACTACGAAAGAGGCTTATACTTGGACCATGGGCAATGTGGAAGTAAACCACCAAACAAATTCTGTTGTAACAAGTACAATCGATGATGGCATCATTGATTATAATTTTTTGGAGAATAATGATGAAAGAATTATGTTAAATATTTCTCCAATTTATGCTGCGTCTGAAAACTATGAATCGGATCATGTAGACACTGAGTTAGCAGAAGAAAATGACACCATTAATGAAGCTTCAAGTTCCATAGTAGATACTGAACCATCTAATATAAAAGACCCTGATTACTCTCCTGAGACTACTCAGCAAACATTGAACGATACCACTATTATTCCTGATCCCTATATTGATGATTATGTTAAAGAAAAAAAATTCATTGTATTTGAAAGTTGCCTAGACCAACTACTGAAACTATTGCCATGCAGTTATATTGGGTGTACTTCACCAATAATAAGTATAAAAAAAATAATACTCAGAACTATCATAGCGATATCTGGGGAATGTTTGTCTGGACACGAAGATATACTATGGCGTAGTCAACCTACAATAGGACAAATGCCAATTGGTAATCTTATGTATTGTGCATCAATTCTGTTCAGTGGTAATCACTATGAAAAAATAAGTGAAATGTGTCAATTTATGGGACTACAAACAGTATGTAAACAAACCTTTTATAAAATCCAAAAAAAGTGTCTTTTCCCGACTATACATAGACACTGGATTGAAGATAGAGAGAGGAATCTAAACTTAATGAGAGACAGGGCTATCACTTTGTGCGGCGATGGGCAATGTGATAGCCCTGGATACAGTGCTAAGTATTGCACATACACTATGATCGAGGATGAGTCAAAAAAGATAATAGAATTTAATGTTGTGCAGGTGACAGAGGCTACATCTTCTGTTGCTATGGAGTCTACGGCCTTTAGGAGAACGATGAACAAGATATTATGTGATTCACTTTATGTATTGCAAGTAGCAACTGATCGTCATATTAGTATAAGGAAAATAATCAGAGAGGAATATCCTTTAGATAATCATCAGTTCGACATTTGGCACTATGGTAAAAACCTACGTAAAAAGCTGCTCTCAGCAAGTCGGAAGAAAAATTGTCACACAATCTCTCCCTGGATTCAAGCTATAATCAATCATCTGTGGACGTCTAGCTTAAAGTCTAATGGCAATGCTGATTTGATGAAAGATCTGGCAATCTTTAATGTACCACATATGCAACATCCATTCATGGCCAGATGGGACATTGATTAAAGAATGTGGACATGAAGAAATCGATGAAGAAGAAGAACGTCAAAGACCCTGGATAGATAAAAAAAGCGCAGCTTTTCTGGCATTACATGATATCGTTTGCGATTCAAGGATGGATAAAGACTTTGAATGCCTTTCGCATTTTTGACATACGGGCGCAATAGAAGTCTTTCACAGTCTAGTCTTAAAATACCTCCCGAAACGCATACATTTTCAGATGGACGCAATGGATGCACGGACCACACTTGCTGTATTAGCTCATAATAATAAAACTGAAAGGATCCAGGAAACTATTCGAAGACAAACTATAAAAAGCGGAATTTTTGGCGAACTGAAATTTAAGGCAGTGTATCCAAAAAGCAAACAGGAATGGCAATTGCGTCCAATATATGAATCTATGAAAATGGATCACATTTACCCTATGTTAGGCGATGTACTTCGAATTTATTCTGGACTTTTAGAACATTCGTGGGAATCTAAGAACGCTTTGCTACCAGATAATATAGCCAAAGTTCCACGTCCTACAAAAGAAACACTTTTGCAGAGCAAAAAATCTCGTTTTTTGTTGAAATAGATGTAATGCAAAAAACCTATTTCTTAAATATTTTTCTGTGATTTTGTAGAGTGGTAGACAGTAATTTTACATTTCACATATATATATGTTCAATAAAATCAATTTCATTAATATAAGATCATATCTATTCACATTCTAATTTTTTTGTTGTTGAAAAAAAATATAAAATTTTGAACGATTTTTTAAAGTTTTATTGCAAGTTAAATTTGAAGTATTAAAAAATATAGAATGAGATGTTCTAGATATTTATTTCAAAAAATTGTTTAAAAAAGGTTAAAGCATTGTAAATTTGTTAATCAAACAATCAAATTTTTGGGTTGTGAATACAAAACTTAAGTAAAAAAATGTTAATACTGTTAAATTACACTATTGTCAAACTTTATCTTAAATATGTGAAAACAAAATTTAAATAACATCTTTATATATTGTACCTAACAGTTGAAAACAGTTTCCAAAAAAATAAATAGAAGATATAAATGAAATTTTTTTTTGGAATAACCAACAACATAAGAATAACGTATAATGGAATTTTATAAAAATATAACTTATAAAATTATTATATATGTTATCTCATTTATTCCCATATTAATTCTGACGCTGGGCCGTCGTCATCGGCATATCGGAAACCACAGTAAAGATTATCTGCAGATGGGTAATGTTCTCTAATTTTGTTAACAACACATGAAGGGATTGGTACTCTTACTTTCGGTCCTAGATATCCATAAATTTTGTTTACAAAACGACGATAAGCCACTTTTCTGTAATCACTTTAAAATAATATATAAAGATAGAGTTTTAGAAAGTTTTATGATTTTCATAGAGATATTAAATATGTAGACACAGATATTGATTTTAATATAGAATAAAAGGACAGTATATACTAGTTAGGACATAAGCAATAGATAAATTTTTTTACACACAATGAACAACAACTATCATAGACGATTTTGTTGTTGGTGATTATATGATCGATTGACCATCAACTACTGCTTTAATATGTTAAACTAGTGTAAGTAATAATGTGCTTACTAATCAGTAAATTTGTACCATATTTGATTATTTTATATATCCACTTACTAATAGAATAACGAAGGTATTGTTTTGCACAATAACATATACAGAAGTTCATCGTATTAAAGAATGGGAAGCTGTAAAATTGACTGAATAATTGTCAAACACATATTTGGATATATTAAAAAAAAAATTTAGGCTTACTCTTAGTGATTATTGTTTAGTGACATAGTAAATTCATTCATAATCTAAAATGTATATAGGATAAGTTTTAAATTTAACAACAATATAGACAAATACCTCTCTCTCATTGCTCCTTGCCTGCTCCGAGTATTGGAATAAAAACGTATACCATACGCATAGAATTCCTCAAGTAGGGCTCGATCGGCTAATTCAACTGAAACATAGTTTTCATCTGCTATGCAAAAAGAAGAATCTGCTAATTGAGCTTTAACTTCTGTAACTTCATTGCAACAAATATTTTCCACTTAAGTTGGCATGCTTCTGCAATTGCCACAAGTGCACCATCTAATGTTGCCTGCTCTTTTATTTTCCTGATTAGCCTCAGAAACTGACCCTTCACTTTGTATTGAATTGCTATCCTGTGTACTGTCCCTTCTTGGATCCCACGAATGTGACACGTGTCCAATCAAACTTGCATGCCTGTTACGTCTCCTTTCATTCATTTCTTCTCTCTTTTTAAATAAATAATTATTTGGGATACATTATTTAAAAGTATTAATTAATTATATCAATAAAAATAATATTTATATATAATTTATTGAAAAAATAGAGTGATAGAAAATATTTCTTTTGTCTAACCATTATTTTGTTTACATATTTTAAATATTATGTTTGCTATTTTTTTTTTTTTTTTTTTTTAAAAGAGAAAAATAATTTTATTTTTATAATCTAGGAACACAAAAAATAAAATTATTAATACTTCAATAAAATTTAAAATTTACATAGGCTTTACAATTTTAAATGTAGATATAATTTAGAAATTATATACTTACCAGTCTTTCTATTTCTTGAATATCTAACTCATAAAGCGTAGGACGTTGATTTAAATCTTGACTGGACATAATACTTTATAAAGTTAAATATAAGAAATTGTTATTAGTGTATCTCTATCTATCTATATATATATATAACTATCCATCTATCGATCAATCTACATATTTTATTCATAATAAATAAAGTATGAAATACATTACATTTACCAGTAGTAGAGGTAACTGTTATAGACTTTTTGAAACTTTTAATTGAATTTGGATAACTCAATACTTAATTTATATATTTTTTAATGGCGCATATTATGAAGAATTAAAGAGTGCTACGAAAATCTCATCTGCAGAAATAAAATGAACAATTAGATTATATTATCACTATTATTATTATCTGTTGTTTGTAGAACACAATACAAATTCCACTGCACTATTAACAAAGGCGGATTACAATAAACAGTTATAGGTATCCAATGGGTAGAGTGCCATGCCAAGACTTGCACTTTTGTAGTCAGTTCTTGAGAAGGTGATCAACAAACTGATGGACTCTTAAGCTTACATGCTAGGGTGGTTCAGGGGATAGCAATGGAGGAGAGGAACTGGTATAAAGAAAGGTTAGCGTAGGTAATATAAAACCGTGAACAGTAGAGTCTTTAGTGAGCACTTTCAAGCTTTTAAAAAATAGAAGAGATTCTTGTGGAGCGAGCCATAGAGTTCAACAAGATGTGCGTCAGTCTACAGAAGTCATGTAAATGGGAATGTGATGAGGTGACAAGAGAGGAGGAGAGTAGGAAGTCGTGAACATAGCAAAAGGGAACGGGAGAGAGAGTATCTGTAGACAAGGTCTGAGATATAGGGGGGATCAGTGCAGTTTAGCGATTTGTATGATAGGGTTAGATTTTACAGATTGATCATAGAGGAAAGACGAAGCCAGTGAAGGAGTCGGAAGAGAGTTGCAGAAGGTGAAGAGCGACGTGTGAGGAAGATGAGTCTGACAGAGACATTCATTAAGGATTGTAAAGGAGATAGGCGTTATTTGGGGTGACCAGAGAGGACAGAGTTTCAGTAATAGAGGCGTGAGAGGATGAGAGAGTGCATTTAAATATTAGTTGTGTCTTGTGTAAGGAATTGTCTAATTTTAGAGAGGTTTTTAAGGGGGAAGCGGCAGGCTTTAGACTAAGACTGAATGTGAGGAGTGAAAGAAAGATCTTCGTGAAATGTGACCCCGAAACGTCGGGCATGCGGTGTAGGGTTAATGATGGAGTTGTCGTCAGTTATAGAGCGATTGGGGGTGGAGAGTGTAGAAGAAGAGGGGAAAATATTGCAGTTTATGTGGAGTGATGGGGATGAAATCCAGATTGCAATGGATCAAAAAGGAAGTTTATTATAATGAAATGGGATAGGCGTGCATAAGCTATTTTGTAAACAAGCTTTGATGCAAGAGGGAAGATGGAAATACGGCATGAATTGGATGGGGAGATAGGATCAAGGGAATTTTATTTTAGGATAGGTGTGACAGGGCATGTTTCAGCGATGACGGAAATATAACGGGGCTGAAGGAGATTTTTAAAGTGTGTGTGAGTATAGGGATAAGGGTGGCAGAGAGGGAGGACAGTAGCTGTGAGGGGATAGGGTCAAGAGGACAGTTAGTGAGGTGAGAGCGCAGTCGAAGTGCTTAAACTTATTCCTCAGTAACAGGTGAGAATGAGCTAAGTTTAAGGATATGGGGGTTGTGGTTGATTGAGAGCATTTGAGAGGGTTTGAGAATGGATTTATTTTGAGAACTGAATTCATTTATGATGGAGTCGATTTTGTTATTGAAGTGGTTGACAAAGTCTTAAGATGACAGAGTTGTTTTATTTGGAGGAGGGTGATGTCTTTGAAGAGTATTGAAAGTTGAGAACATACGTTATGTGTTTGCGGAAAGATTATAGATAAGAGTAGAGAAGTAGTGTTGTTTTTGGAAATATACTATAAATATTTGAAAATTGAATATTGTGAAAATAAACTATAAATGTTATAATGTATATTCTACATCCATAGTAAACTGTTACATTTACGTTTATAAACCAGTAGTTAGACATTATACAAGACTATACAATATGTGCATTAATATATTTTTTCATAAACTAATACCATGGTAGATAATACGTTAATAGATCAATGTACCTTCTATTACATGTATATATGAAATATTATCATAAATATTAATGCATATATAAATATACAAGTAGATTAAAAAAAAGAAAAAAATTTTTTTAAAAGACATTCAAGTTTGTCTTTTATTGATAAAAATTATTTGTGTCTGATTTATTTAAAGGGCCAGTCTACTATTAAAACAAACATCTACCACCCGTTTGATTAACTTAAGATTATTTATTTATATATATATTTTTTATATATATATATATATATATATATATATATATATATATATATATATATATATAGTTATATACATATAGAAAGAAATGAGTACACTATATTTTCTCCTCCTTGTTTATGTGAAAATAAAGAGCATCTTCAACAGCATTTTAAATACTGCAGCTACTCAGAGAGCCTAATGTGATTGGAGCATCTGGAATTGAATCATTTGTTTACTTGCGGACATGATACAAGCCCCATTTGTGATCTTAGCAGCTGCAATAATAAAAATGTAGGAGCAATGAAAATATCTAGCTATTAATGATAACGCGATTGGAAGCGAAAAAAAAAAATATATAAAAAGGCTCATTATCTGCTTTGTATATACGAAATAATCATGTTTGTTTTGTGCTCTGGAGTGCCAGACTATAAAGAATTATTTAATGTATCTGTTATAAACAGAAAAGGGAAGAAATAAGCTTGAAATGTGAAACATAAACTGACTTATTCAATAGTTTCGAATGCTAATCTGAAATTAAAAAACTTTTTGTAATTAAAAAAAAGAATATATATATATATATATATATATATATAATTATAAACCATGTAATGAGCAAGATAGAGATCTAAAATAAGGAAAAGCAGTTTTTGTCTTTAGCAGATCCTAGAGGAAAAAAAAAGGAATGACAAATTGGTGTAGGTGGTCTGTCATAGTTAATACTCGCAACCAATGATACATCATAAGTTTAGAATGCCCACAAAAGGTGGAGATTGTAGTTTGCGCTTCCGTAAGGTACATTATGCACCTAGCGGACTTATCAAATTATGATTAATTATTGTAAAAACGAAAGACACTTTGAATAACAAACAAAAACATTTTATCTTTGTGTGAGACAAACAGGTATTGTAGTTGCACATAGCAACCAATTATTAGGTTGCTTCTCAAAAAAGAACTTTTTCTAATTATCCATTTTTTTATTTTTTTGGATCATATAGACAGGCAGCAGAATTATATAATTTTAAAAACGACGTTACAAAATAGAGCATGTAATGTTTCGCTGTTGAAGTAGGACTATTTATTCAACCGTGAAAAATACCAAATATAACATTAAAATACAATCAATATTAGCTAATGATAGCTATTTCATTTATAAAGCAGGAGAAAAAGGTTGGAAGGAAAAAGAACGCTTTATTTTTAAGGAACAATTCACGATCGCTGACTGCACTAATACTTACTGGACAAATTAACAGGTACTGGCGATAATGAGAAGCGTAAGAAAATGAGAACAAAACTTTTGTTCCGGATTTTTGGTTCCCGATGATGATGCGCATGTGCGAAGCGAAGATTGCGCGATACAGTTCTTTGATCGGTGATCAAATTTCTATTGGACAGTTAGTGACGTACTGGGTGGGCGGATTGAAGCGGCCATTTCTAACGGTGAAAATACAAGTTATCAGGCAACATAACTCCGGATGTGGAGAAGACTGAATATGGTTGACATAATGAAAGCAGATATTCAGAGGTTAATCTAACGGATGGGTAAATGTTGTTGTAAGTGTAGACTGTCCCTTTAAGAACCATGTTTAAGCTCCATGGAGGAGCAACAGGTTTAAACACAGGCGTAATTCTAACCAAAGCCTGACAAAATGCCTGGACGTCTGGAACCTCTGCCAGACGCTTGTGCAAAAGGATAGACAGAGCAGAAATCTGTCCCTTTAAAGAACTAGCCGATAATCCTTTATCCAAACCCTCTTGGAGAAAGGACAATATCCTAGGAATCCTAACCTTACTCCATGAGTAATTCTTGGATTCACACTAATGAAGATATTTGCGCCATATCTTATGGTAGATTTTCCTGGTTACAGGCTTTCGTGCCTGTATTAAGGTATCAATGACTGACTCGGAGAAGCCACGCCTTGATAAAATCAAGCGTTCAATCTCCAGGCAGTCAGTCTCAGAGAAATTAGATTTGGATGATTGAAAGGACCTTGTAGTAGAAGGTCTTGTCTCAGAGGCAGAGGCCAAGGTGGAAAGGATGACATGTCCACCAGGTCTGCATACCAGGTCCTGCGTGGCCACACAGGCGCGATCAAGATCACCGATGCTCTCTCCTGTTTGATTTTGGCAATCAGTCGAGGGAGCAGAGGAAACGGTGGAAACACATAAGCCAGGTTGAAGAACCACGGTGCTGCTAGAGCATCTATCAGCGTCGCTTCTGGGTCCCTGGACCTGGATCCGTAACAAGAAAGCTTGGCGTTCTGGCGAGACGCCATGAGAACCAATTCTGGTGTGCCCCAACGATGAACCAATTGAGCAAACACCTCCGGATGGAGCTCCCACTCCCCCGGATGAAAAGTCTGACGACTTAGAAAATCCGCCTCCCAGTTCTCTACACCTGGGATATGGATCGCTGATAGATGGCAAGAGTGAGTCTCTGCCCAGCGAATTATCTTGGAGACTTCTAACATCGCTAGGGAGCTCCTGGTCCCCCCCTTGATGGTTGATGTAAGCCACAGTTGTGATGTTGTCCGACTGAAATCTGATGAACCTCAGGGTTGCTAACTGAGGCCAAGCTAGAAGAGCATTGAATATTGCTCTTAACTCCAGAATATTTATTGGGAGGAGTTTCTCCTCCTGAGTCCACGATCCCTGAGCCTTCAGGGAATTCCAGACTGCACCCCAACCTAGAAGGCTGGCATCTGTTGTTACAATTGTCCAATCTGGCCTGCGAAAGGTCATACCTTTGGACAGATGGACCCGAGATAGCCACCAGAGAAGAGAATCTCTGGTCTCTTGATCCAGATTTAGCAGAGGGGACAAATCTGTGTAATCCCCATTCCACTGACTGAGCATGCATAATTGCAGCGGTCTGAGATGTAGGCGCGCAAATGGCACTATGTCCATCGCCGCTACCATTAAGCCGATCACTTCCATACACTGAGCCACTGAAGGGCGCGGAATGTAGTGAAGAACACGGCAGGAATTTAGAAGCTTTGATAACCTGGACTCCGTCAGGTAAATTTTCATTTCTACAGAATCTATCAGAGTTCCTAGGAAGGAAACCCTTGTGAGGGGTGATAGAGAACTCTTTCCCTCGTTCACTTTCCACCCATGCGACCTCAGAAATGCCAACACTATGTCAGTATGAGATTTGGCAATTTGGAAGTTTGACGCCTGTATCAGGATGTCGTCTAGATAAGGGGCCACTGCTATGCCCCGTGGTCTTAGGACCGCCAGAAGAGACCCCAGAACCTTTGTAAAAATTATTGGGGCTGTAGCTAACCCGAAGGGAAGAGCCACAAACTGGTAATGCCTGTCTAGAAAGGCAAACCTTAGGAACCGATGATGATCTTTGTGAATCGGTATGTGAAGGTAAGCATTCTTCAAATCCACTGTGGTCATGTACTGACCCTCCTGGATCATAGGTAGGATTGTCCGAATAGTTTCCATTTTTAACGATGGAACTCTGAGGAATCCGTTTAAGATCTTTAGATCCAAAATTGGTCTGAAGGTTCCCTCTTTTTTGGGAACCACAAACAGATTTGAATAAAATCCCTGTCCTTGTTCCATCTGTGAAACTGGATGGATCACTCCCATTATTAGGAGGTCTTGCACACAGCGTAAGAATGCCTCTTTCTTTATCTGGTTTACAGATAATCTCGAAAGGTGAAATCTCCCTTGTGGGGGGGAAGCTTTGAAGTCCAGAAGATATCCCTGAGATATGATCTCCAACGCCCAGGGATCCTGAACATCTCTTGCCCACGCCTGGGCGAAGAGAGAAAGTCTGCCCCCTACTAGATCCGTTGCCGGATAGGGGGCCGTTCCTTCATGCTGTCTTAGAGGCAGCAGCAGGCTTTCTGGCCTGCTTGCCTTTGCTCCAGGCCTGGTTAGATTTCCAGGCCGGCTTGGATTGCTCTTGTTTTGTAGCAGAAGAAGTTGATGCTGCACCTGCCTTGAAGTTTCAAAAGGCACGTAAATTAGACTGTTTGGCCCTTGATTTGGCCCTGTCCTGAGGAAGGGTATGACCCTTACCTCCAGTAATGTCAGCAATAATTTCCTTCAAACCAGGCCCGAATAGGGTCTGCCCCTTGAAGGGAATGTTAAGTAATTTAGACTTTGAAGTCACGTCAGCTGACCAAGATTTAAACCATAGCGCCCTACGCGTCTGGATGGCGAATCCAGAATTCTTAGCCGTTAGTTTAGTCAAATGAACAATGGCATCAGAAACAAAAGAATTAGCTAGCTTAAGTGTTCTAAGCTTGTCAAGTATTTCAGTCAATGGAGTAGCTGTCTAAAAGGCCTCTTCCAGAGACTCAAACCAGAACGCTGCAGCAGCAGTGACAGGAGCAATGCATGCAAGGGGCTGCAGGATAAAACCTTGTTGAATAAACATTTTCTTAAGGTAACCTTCTAATTTTTTATCCATTGGATCTGAAAAAGCACAACTGTCCTCGACAGGGATAGTGGTACGCTTTGCTAAAGTAGAAACTGCTCCCTCCACCTTAGGGACCGTCTGCCATAAGTCCCGTGTGGTGGCAACTATTGGAAACATTTTTCTAAAAATAGGAGAGGGGGAAAACGGCACACCGGGTCTGTCCCACTCCTTAGTAATAATTTCTGTAAACCTTTTAGGTATTGGAAAAACGTCAGTACACACTGGCACTGCATAGTATTTATCCAGTCTACACAATTTCTCTGGCACTGCAATTGTGTCACAGTCATTCAGAGTAGCTAAAACCTCTCCAAGCAACACCCGGAGGTTCTCAAGCTTAAATTTAAAAGTAGACATATCTGAATCAGGTTTCCCCGAGTCAGAGACGTCACCCACAGACTGAAGCTCTTCCTCAGCTTCTGCATATTGTGACGCAGTATCAGACATGGGCCTTAAAACATCTGCGCGCTCTGTATTACGTCTAACCCCAGAGCTATCGCGCTTTCCTCTGAATTCAGGCAGTCTGGCTAATACCGCTGACAGGGTATTATCCATGATTGCCGCCATGTCCTGCAAAGTAATCGCTATGGGCGTCTTTGATGTACTTGGCGCCATTTTAGCGGGAGTCCCTTGAGCGGGAGTCAAAGGGTCCAAAAGCTGATCTTTATTGTTTAAAGTGAAATCAATACATTTAGTACACATTCTCCTATGGGGTTCCACCATGGCTTTTAAACATAATGAACAAGGAGTTTCCTCTATGTCAGACATGTTTATACAGACTAGCAATGAGACTAGCAAGCTTGGAAAACACTTTAAATCAAGTTAACAAGCAATATAAAAAAACGTTACTGTGCCTTTAAGAGAAACAAATTTTGCCAAAATTTGAAATAACAGTGAAAAAAGGCAGTTAAACTAACGAAATTTTTACAGTGTATGTAACAAGTTAGCAGAGCATTGCACCCACTTGCAAATGGATGATTAACCCCTTAATACAAAAAACAGATTAACAAAACGAAAAATGTTTTTTAAACAGTCATAACAACTGCCACAGCTCCTACTTTTGAAGCCTTTTGAGCCCTTCAGAGATGTCCTATAGCATGCAGGGGACTGCTGAGGGAAGCTGAATGTCACAGTTTGTAATTTTAACTGCACCAACTTTAACTTTTATACTATAACAGTGGAAAGCCTCAGGAAACTGTTTCTAGGCAAAAATAAAGCCAGCCATGTGGAAAAAACTAGGCCCCAATAAGTTTTATCACCAAAGCATATATAAAAACTATTAAACATGCCAGCAAACGTTTTATATTGCACATTAATCAGAGTATATACCTCTGATAGCAAGCCTGATACTAGTCGCTATTAAATCACTGTATTTAGGCTTTAACTTACATTAATCCGGTATGAGCAGCATTTTCTAGCAAATTCCATCCCTAGAAAAACTTAACTGCACATACCTTATTGCAGGATACCCTGCACGCCATTCTCCCTCTGAAGTTACCTCACTCCTCAGACATATGTGAGAACGGCAGTGGATCTTAGTTACTTCTGCTAAGATCATAGAAAAACGCAGGCAGATTCTTCTTCTAAATCCTGCCTGAGATAAAATAGTACAACTCCGGTACCATTTAAAAACAATAAACTTTTGATTTAAGAAAAAACTAACTATATTTTACCACTTTCCTCTAACTACCTCCAGCTATGTTGTGAGCTTGCAAGAGAATGACTGGATATGGCAGTTAGGGGAGGAGCTATATAGCAGCTCTGCTGTGGGTGATCCTCTTGCAACTTCCTGTTGGGAAGGAGAATATCCCACAAGTAATGGATGATCCGTGGACTGGATACACCTAACAAGAGAAATACATTTTAATTTATATACAATACTTAAAAGAATATGCTTCATACTTGAGAATGCATACTATTTTAAACATTGCAGATAAATGCAAAAATACACTATTAACCCCTAAGCTAATCACCTAACCACCGGCCATATAGGTATGGGAGGTGGTTAGGTGATTAAGGCCTACTAAGTGCTAAACATCAATAATCACCTAAACAACCCCCATACAGGTATCAAAAAGTGGTTAGGTGATTGAATGGACAGTCAACACTAAAATTGTTATTGTTTAAAAAGATAGATAACGCCTTTACTACCCATTCCCCAGCTTTGCACAACTAATATTGTTATATTAATATACTTTATAACATTTACATTTCTTCCCATTTCTAAGCCACTATAGACAGCCTCTTATCAAATGCTTTTTTATTTGCTTTTCACAACAGGAGACTGCTAGTTCATGTAGACCATATAGATAACATTGGGTTTACGCCCGTGGAGTTATTTAAGAGTCAGCACAACACAGTAGTAATTGGCTAAAATGCAAGTCAATAGATAATTAATAAAAAGTTATGTGATCAGGGGGCTGTCAGAAGATGCATAGATACAAGGTAATTAATAAAGTAAAAAGTATATTAATATAACTGTGTTGGTTATGCAAAACTGGGGAATGGGATTATCTATCTTTTAAAACAATAACAATTCTATTGTAGACTGTCCCTTTAAGGCCTACTAAATGCTAAACAACAATTATCACCTAATCAATCCAATACAGGTATGGTTGGTGATTAGGCGATTAAGGCCTACTGAATGCTAAACAACAATAATCACCTAATAAATCCCCATACATGTATGGGGGTAGTTAGCTGATAATGCCCTAAACCGCCACCTCCCAATGCAAACTACAACTAGAATTAAAAAAAAAAATCTTAGTTACATAAAATAAAAAAGTCAGTATCCAAAATAAAAAAAACACTATTAATACCTAACACTAATCTACATGCTCCATAAAAAACACCACCCACCCCCCAGAAACTATAAGATTAAATATAAATTACAATAGCCCTTAAAAACGCCTTATGTAGGGCATTGCCCTAAAGTCAATACAGCTTTTTTACATACAAAAAAATGACACAACCCTCTACATTACAAGTAACCCCCCACCCCCCAAATTAATAAAGTCTAACTAAAAAAAACTATCCAAAAAATTAAAATTTAAAATAAAAAAATCATATTCTTTAAAATAAAAAACCCACCCCAAAAAATCTAAACCCAAAGTTTAAACTCAACATGCAAAAATCCAGCTCCTTGTGATCCGATGTTGGGCCTCTTCATTCTGGGTCCAGGCACCGGGGGCCCAACTTCGCATCTGTGGACTTCGGCTGCCTCTTCTAGAGTAGGATTAGTTTCCGTTGGGGGTTGTAGCGGTTTAGAGATTAATAGTGTAGGGCACTTGCAGTGGGCTAGTGGCAGTTTAGGGGTTAATATATTAGATGGCTACTTGCAGTGGGCTAGTGGTGGTATAGGGGTTAATAGATTAGATGGGTACTTGCGGTTTTAGGATTAGTGGTTAGGCACGACAGTTATATTCCAAGGGATTCTTTACTATACATTGCCAATATGGGCAGCAATGCTGAGTGTTATCTATCGCAAGCATCGACGACCAATGGCATGTATAGTAAACACCTCTTGGCGATGACGTCTGTTAGTATCTATGTCGGGAGCTTGGAATATTTCGACAGGCTCGCTATAACGGCGGACCCCTTGGAATATCTCGCCACATTGTAGCACTTTCGATCATAAGGGCCTCACAAACACACACATGATCTTACACACACTCACAGATTATCTCTCATACTTACACATGCACACACACACACAAACATGCTCTCTCACTCACAAACACTTTCTCTCTCTCTCACACACTGATGAGCTCTCATACTTACACATACACACATACAGATGATCTCTCTCTCACACACATGCACTGTCACACAAACTCACACATGCTCTGTCACTCACACAAACATGTTCTCACACACACACGCATGCTCTCACATACACACACATGCTCTCACATACACACACAGATGATCTCCAATACTTACACATGCACACATCTGGGATGCGCAATTTATATCGCCCGACGCCCAGGACATGCAGTTCCCAGCACCGGGCAGGTGGTTTTCCCCACCTTTAGCCCTGCTGCAGGCTAGCAGTACACCGGACCGGCCAGCGAGTAAACAGACAGAGAGAGTTACCAAAGTGTTGAAACGTATATGTCTTGGGCTGCAGTCTCATTTTATTATTAATGTAATAATAAAATGAGACTGCAGCCCAAGACATAAGTTTCAACACCTTGTTAACTCTGCAGACAACGTAATCCGATAGTAACTGTGCTCCACTAAAACAGAGGCGGGCCTATAGCAGGTTACTACAAATGTACTCGCTCCTGCATCTTTAAATTGGAAGTATTCAAATGTCTGTTAGCCACATTTCTGAATAATCTATAAGCTTAGGATAAAATAAAAAAACATAAAATACCTAAATTCAAGCAAAACTTCAGAGAGAGCACTTAATCTTTTTATCATGGACTAACTGAAATCATACATCGCAGTGCAAAAATAGGTTTCCCGCCAAAGGTCACTCTGAGTTACCCCTATAGTCAGTAGAGCTGTTTGAATGCAATCAAAACAAAGTGATGTGTTGAGGAGCCAGATCAGGAAGTCAGTCGTGGTTTATGTCCAGATACAAGGGTGGAAGAGTTGAGGGCTCAGCACTGTGTACTGTATGGTGCAAATAGAAGAGTTGGGATTAGAGTAAATCGATGGTTGAAATGTTTTGGTGACAGCTAAGAGCCTGGGTGTTTATCAATGAGTACTACATATGGTCAAGGGAATTCTTATAGAAAGGGTGACTGGTAGAGGTTTTTGGGCATCTCTGCGTGACATTTCGGTTGTATGTACTATGCCAATAACTGTAAGATAACTATATATACAATTCTGCATATTTTTCGCAATCGCACTGTGCTTTTGCTACTTGGTAAATATTGTAGATTTTAACGTTCCAGGGAGTGGTTATAAATAAGGTAGACTGTGAAACTGCTCAGCTGTAAACCACATGTAGTTTTCCTTGTACAAAAACTAACAGGCATTTGTGTGTTGAATAAAAACAGAAATTATTAAAATCTAAGCATTGTGGAGCAGAAGTGTTTAGCACAGGGCTGACAAGCCTGGGCACAAATTGTGTCTTAATTTGGGTCCTAACACTCTTGTTTGGAGCCCACAACCTGCCCATGGACCCCCTCAATTACCCCTGCCCACCGCCACTTGCCACTGCCCTCACAGCAGAAAGTGCAAATGAATACTATGCACCAGAGAGTTTTATGCAGGTGCACCAACATAGCTTCTACTATTTAAGGCCTCTAACAATACAGGGGATTCAATCTCCAAAGCAACACATTATCTAAAGAGAAAATACACCATAATCACCCACACAAAACACACACTACCTACACAAATGTCTTATACAACAGGATTTTATTTAAAATTGTTTTAATTGTTGGGTGGTGTAGATTGTACCCCTCTGTGATAAATATAGTGGTCCAATTACATTTGCGTGTCAGGACAAGTAGATTGTCATAAGGGACAAGTAGACTGGGCTACCGCTTTAGTCCCGTGGACAAGTAGATTTTTTAAAACCCCTGCACATACAGATGATCTCTCTCACACAAACACGCATGCACTGTTACACAAACACACGTTCACTCATACACACACACAGATGCTCTTTCATACTTACACATGCAAATAAGAATCTCACACACACATGACGGCATATTTATCAAGCTCTGATTGGAGCTTGATGCCCCGTGTTTCTGGCGAGCCTGCAGGCTCGCCAGAAACAGCAGTTATGAAGCAGCGGTTACAAAGACCGCTGCTCCATAACCTGTCCGCCTGCTCTGAGCAGGCGGACACACATCGCCACAATACGAGTACGATCGGGTTGATTGACACCCCCCTGCTGGCGGCCCATTGGCCGCGAGTCTGCAGGGGGCGGCGTTGCACCAGCAGCTCTTGTGAGCTGCTAGAGCAATGCTGAATACGGCAAGCGTATTGCTCGCCGTATTCAGCAAGGTCTGGCGGACCTAATCCGCAGTGCCGGATCAGGTCCGCCAGACCTTGATAAATAAGCCCCATGCTCTCTCACTCAAATACACACACAAGTACAGATTCTCTCAAACACACACAAAGAAGCTTTGTCTCACACAAATGCTCTCTTTCCTATGGTTTCTCTAACACTAACGCAAACAAAACACAAGCCACTCTCAGACACAAGGTGTCTCACACACACCGCTCACTGAGACAAGCAGTAACACTGACATTCAGAAGCCGTCTCACAAACTCACACAGATAATATATGCTGAGCTCCTCCCACACAAAAAAAAAAAATGATCAAACTCACTAAGAAGAGCATCCAAAAAGTGTATTACTCTACACTCCTTTTAACAGTGCAGCTACTGATAATGTCCCAGTATCCTCCCCATTTGCTTTCAAATTGAATGGTACTGTGGGGGTGTAAGAAACTGATGGTTTGAGAATCAGATCAGTGAAACAAACATAAAAAATACAGCAATTAAAAATAATAGAATTATATTTAACAAGCAAACAGTGCCTGATAGTAGCTTGACAGGCAGGCACCGAGGAGATTTGACTTGAAGTTTTTAAACTTCCCTCTCACTGCCTGCTTACTGTGACAGACAGCTCAGGAAGCGGCAGGGTTTCCATTATCAAATTTTGCACAGTCTTTTTATGTTAACACTTTCTGGGGAACACGATCCTACTGAGCATGTGCACAAGTTCACAGGGTATATGTATACTATGTCACATGATAGAGGGGGCAGGAAAATGGGCGGAAAAAAATTGCTTATTTGAAATTCACAGTAAGTGCTTTTGCATTGTCTTTTTCTTATGTACTTGTTAATTATGTAATTGTAGTTCATTGAGTGGTCCTTTAAGTCCTGGCGTCTTTCTGCTTGTGCCCCTATTCCTCACCTGAGCTCAGCTCGATCACATACTTATGTCATATGGTCCCTGAGCTGACTGAAGAGAGCACAGAGGGAGAAGTTCAGGTTCTGACTTGAACCCCAAGCCCTCGGCTGCACCTGCAATAGTTCCGCCCCTGACAATATGACTATCCTTACAAATGCTGTATCACTTACAAATTTTTAGCCTTGCTCCCTGCAACCACTTTCATACCAAATACATGCTCATATCAGACCCATACCAGATGGATACAGCATACCCCAACATCCTCTTTATGCTATAATGTATACTGGCCTAATATATAGTATATATTACAGATATATCAGTTGTATGCTCACATCAGGCACATATATAAACTAAAGTATACTTGGCCTAATATATATTATATATTCTAATAGCATATACAAACACACAGAGCGTGTGCTTTGTTTTACGCACGATACTGCAATGACTCTAGTCCACGTAGGTCTGCTTCTTTAACTCAGCTTACAATCAAAGGAATTATGGGAGGATTAAATACAGAGGGGGTTGACTGAGTCCACTGGTCTAGGGATGAGAAGCCTGTGTGGCACGCTGTATACAACACCATGTGATAGAATACAGGTGCCAAAGCTTGTGACGTGAGAGTGCACTGGCCAATGTGTGGCTTGTGATTTTCTCTCGTACCTGCTCACACTGGTGTAAAGAGCTCTGCCAGGTGACATTCTGCAGGATTACATGACTCAGGGGTTAGAGTAAAGCCTTATAAATCAGAAGGAAGGTGAGAGCTCCTTTATGCTGAGACATAACTTCCTACTGGCATCTCTATGCTTACTGGCAGCAGCATGTGACACAGAGGGTCTCAGGAGAACATAGAACAGCATCCCATAGGGACAGCATGGGACACGTGACACGTGTGCAAGGTGTCAGATAAAATATACAGCAAGGGATTTCACATCTCTATTCTTTATTATGACAACATATTTTCTAACAGCAAGACACACACAGATATGGCATCTAAAGTTTAGATTTGAATCATAAATAAAGGGACATATTTTATTCAGATATAAACTGTTACAAGTTAACCAGTTACTTTATTTCCTAAGAGTGAGAACAAATTGAACAAAAGTCTACCTACCATGCTGTTACCAGTTGTGGATAATTCATTTCCAGAAGATTGTACATTCAAAGTAGGGGACAAAAATGTATGTACAGGATATTGACATATATATATAGCCTGAATGAGAGTAAGTATGTTAGAATCTTCCAAATATACAAATGGATTTAATTAAAGGGACATGATATTTAAAAATTATCTGTGTTCCATCTAAAATATAATACCTCAAAATGTATTACAGTCCTTATTTTTATTTTTTGAAAAATAGATGTTCCCATGCTGTAACAAAATCTTTTTTTTTCCCTGTGAGAGTTATCACAATCAGCCAATGAGCATTATAGTCCTAGGACCCAGATAATCATGTATTTTGTTATAATACTGAAATTTATAATGTATGTTTCTTTGATATATTTCATTGCACAACATAACAGGCTGTCACATAGGAAGAATAGTGCTCTCAGTACAATATATAATATGGATGGCTCAAGTGAATAGAAATACCATAATATATTATCATTAAAGGGACAAACACTTTGGGATTGTAATATAGAAGGTTTAACTATATGTAGTAAAAATACTGTGCAAAACAAATGTATTATTTATTGTGTCCCCTCTTCCTTTTAATTCCTGCTAAAGATAACAATGCTATATTCCCCAAAGTCATTGGTTGCACACTGCAGTGACCCATTTATAACCGTCTTTAAAGTGATAGTAAATTCTATGCAACAAATAAAGTGGACTTTTAGTCATGAAGTATAAAATACATTATGCTGAAAGTTCCTTTAATTTGTCTGCAGCGTTCTCCGCGCTGAGCGCCTCATGTCGCCCACAGCAGAACACTATTTTATCACTGAGGTTATTTTAGCCAATAGCCTGCTAGCTATCCGGCATAATACCAGCTGGCCCGCACGGCTATTTGCCAAGAGGTGTAAACGTCACCTCATTAAAAAATAGCGTTCTCCTGCAGGCTGCATTAGGTGCTCAGCACAGCAAACACTACAGACAAATAAAGGAACTTTCAGCATGAAGTATTTTATACTTCATGACTGAAAATCCCCTTTATTTATTGCACCTGTAAATCCTAGTGTTTCAGAAAGGCTAGGATTTACTATCACTTTAAATGGTACCAGCAGAAAAGGAGATCTAGGTTACATCATGGAGGTGCCCATTGGTTTATGGATAAATCCTTTTTTTATTATTATTATTATTATAATAGTTGTTTAAATATTCTCAGTCTAATTTTTTATTTGAATACATGATTATATCCAGCATTGATTTAGTGGTTAGTGTTTCTTACTTAGTTGTACCTAAAATAGAACAAATGAATAAGTATTACAGTCTTTTCGTGTCTTCAAAAAATAAATGTTCCTGCACTAAAAAATAAACATATTTTATGCATCTCAGATGTGTCACTGTCCAACAAAAGGGCTGAAGCCACTGAAGCACATAGCGTAGCTTTCTGCAAAAAATAATAAAAAAACATACTTTTGTTTTACAAAATATGACTTTACCTTTATTAAGACACTAATTGTCCGAACAGTAAAAATAAAACTGACACCTTTCACATGGCAAGCCCAGGTTTTCTCAGAGATATTATAATTCCACAAAAAGCCCTCCATAACCAATTATAAACACCTTTCCATTTTTGGCCCAATAGAAGCAATAGTTAGAAGAACAAGAAAGAAAGGCTTGTCTATTATTGGCTACTTGCATGCACAGTTGTTAGTACACTTCCCTCTTAAAGGGATATGAAACCAATCACAGAACATGTGATTTTAAACAACTTTCCATGTTGCTTCTATTTTCTAAATTGCTTCATTCTATTGGTATCCTTAGTTGAAAAGCATATATAGGTAGGCCCAGGAGCAGCAATGCATTACTGGGAGCTAGCTGCTGATTGGTGGTTGCAGAAAAATGGCTCTTTTCATTGGTTCACCAAATGTCTTCAGATAGCTCCCAGTAGTGCATAGCTGCTTCTTCAAAATAGAATACCAGGACATTGAAGCAAGTTGGATAAAATAATTAAATTGTAAAGTTGTGTAAAGTCACAAGCTCTATTTAAATCATGAAAAAAGGAAAGTTATGCTTACCTGATAAATTGATTTCTTCTACGATACGACGAGTCCACGGATTTCATCCTTACTTGTGGGATATTAACCTCCTGCTGACAGGAAGTGGCAAAGAGCACTACAGCAGAGCCGTATATATAGCTCCTCCCTTCCCTCCACCTCCAGTCATTCGAAGTTAGGAAAAGCCAAAGGTGCAGAGGTGACTGAAGTTTAACTAAAAAATAAAAACTATACCTGTCTAAAAATAACAGGGTGGGCCGTGGACTCGTCGTATCGTAGAAGAAATCAATTTATCAGGTAAGCATAAATTTCCTTTTCTTCTACAAGATACGACAAGTCTACGGATTTCATCCTTACTTGTGGGATACAATACCAAAGCTACAGGACACGGATGAAAGGGAGGGACAAAACAGGGACCTAAACAGAAGGTACCACTGCTTGAAGAACCTTTCTCCCAAAACCAGCCTCAGAAGAAGCAAAAGTATCAAATTTGTAAAATTTGGAAAATGTGTGAAGAGACGACCAAGTCGCAGCCTTTCAAATCTGTTCAACAGAAGCATCGTTCTTAAATGCCCATGAGGAAGCCACAGCCCTGGTGGAATGAGCCGTAATTCTTTCAGGAGGCTGCTGTCCAGCAGTCTCATACGCTAGACGGATGATACTCTTCAGCCAAAAAGAAAGAAAGAAAAGTAGCCGTAGCTTTCTGACCCCTACGCTTTCCGGAAAAAACAATGAATAATGAGGATGATTGATAGAAATCCTTAGTCGCCGGCAAGTAAAACTTCAGGGCACGGACCACATCCAAATTATGCAACATACGCTCCTTCTTAGAAGAAGGGTTAGGACATAATGAAGGAACAACAATTTCCTGATTAATATTCTGATTAGAAACAACCTTAGGAAGGAAACCAGGTTTGGTACGCAAAACCACCTTATCAGTATGGAAGATAAGGCGAATCACATTGTAATGCGGAAAGCTCCAAAACTCTACGAGCAGAAGAAATAGCAACCAAAAACAAAACTTTCCAAGATAACAACTTAATATCTATAGAATGCATGGGTTCAAACGGAACCCCTTGAAGAACATTAAGAACTAAATTCAAACTCCAGGGTGGAGCAATTGGCCTAAACACAGGCTTTACTCCATGAGTAGCCCTTGGATTCACACCAAAAAAAAGATATTTACGCCATATCTTATGATAGATCTTTCTAGTGAAAGGCTTGCGTTCCTGAATCAAAGTATCGATGACCGAATCAGAGAATCCCCGCTTAGATAGAATTAAGCGTTCAATCTCTAATCAGTCAGCTGCAGAGAACTTAGATTTGGATGTTGGAAAGGACCCTGAATGAGAAGGTCCTGTCTCACCGGAAGTTTCCACGGAGGCAGAGAGGACATGTCCACTAGATCTGCATACCAAGTCCTGTGTGGCCACGCAGGCGAGATTAGAATTACCGAAGCTCTCTCCTGTTTGATTCGAGCAATCACCGGGGGAAGGAGAGGAAACGGTGGAAACACATAAGCTAGGTTGAACGACCAAGGCACTGCCAAGGCATCTATCAATTTTCTCAGATCAGTAGCAATCCCATTCGTTGTTAATGTGGAAAGGGAAAATAAAAACAAAAGATAGTGCAATATTGTTTTTATAAAGCACACTTGGTATTTTATTATGTTAAATTCAATTCACAAACAATAATGATAAAACTTACTTACATATAGAATCCTCAATTAACATATGAGGTATCTGTAACGTTTATTAAAATGTTTGATCTCATAGCTAGCAGGCTAACAAAGAAATTTGCTCTAAATAAACAACAGCAACGGTCCACAGTCAATTAATGTAAACCACACATCCAGGGGATAAAGTACTTGTATATAAATGTTATTCCTAACGCGTTTCAAAGGTCACTTACGGCTTATACCTGCCTTCTTCGTCCGTTCAAGCATCCGTAGGAGAAGAAGTAGCAGTGACAACAATCGGCTGCGTAAGCTTTACCACAAGCCGGGAGTTTTTTAATTTGACTGGGTCAGACTGTCCGGATTACGCACGCATTGGCGGTTAGTTGCTGCAAAGACACTGAATTTCTCTTGCAATCTTTGGGCTTGTTATTTTCATCTATCTAGTAAGTGTCTAATTACTAGCGTGCTGTGACTGCCCTTCAATAAATACTACCATGAATCGAGGATTGCGCTGTCTTCTTTTGTCGTCCTATAGCTATTCGTTCATCTGTCTGTGGAGAAGAAACCCACCGATCTTTGTACAGCTGCATTCCCCTGGCTCAACACAGCCTCCTTTTGGATTTTGGTAAGTTTCAGTACAGCTCCAAGAATCACTTTGTACGGTATCTAGTGCTGCCTTCTGTTGTAATATTTTTTCAGACTAATAGAATATGTGACTTACTAAACAGCATCCATCCATCACAGGCTGACACATTACATTTACAATACACTATTCAAATGCATACATTTCAATGTCATAAGGAACTGTGATATATATATATATATATATATATATATACACACACACACACACACACACACACAACACAGAGGAAGTCTAGCACTCCCTTGCGAGCACTCAGCTAAGATTAAAAGCAAAACTGGAAGAGTTAGTTACCGCGTCTGGCCAAATGGGATAAGCCCAGGTACCACGTCAAGGTCTCTCCCAAAACCTGGGTCCCTAATGCAGCCATACAATGCAAGCTCTCAATCAAACTGGGAACAAGTCAGTGGTGCACAGACTTATGTAATCACCCTAGACATATACAAAACAAGGAAGTGGACTACACCCTCAGGCTGGACTGGGTACACATCCTATGACCCTGCATGGATGGGTGCTCATTAGTACTTACAGGTAGCTGTACCGTCCCCAGAGTCCCAGGCAGTTAACCCCAGACAAGTCTGGGTGCACGGCCTATAGGGAAAATTAAAAAACAAATTAATACAACACACAGAAGACGTCTAGCACTCACTTGCAAGCACTCTAATTCAATTTTTGCTTTTAATCTTAGCTGTATATATAGAAGTGCATTGGAGCCGTTTGCAGTCAAGTAGATTAAAATATGAAAAAAGCATGTAATTATTTGACATTCTAATGTTCTGCACATAGAAGAATATATTTTATGTATTTTGAAATAGACATTCCTATGCATATCTGTATATATCTAAACATATATACAGTATATATATATATATATATATATATATATATATATATCCATAGCATTTATCCTATATAGAGAATAAAACGCTGCACTCACCGGTCTTCATGAAAAAGTTCCAATTTAATCTCATCAATTCAGCATGGTCAAAATACAAGAATGCCAAACGTTTCAGTACCAAACTGGTACTTTTTTCAATGGGTGTTAAACCTGTGTCTCAATGTTCAGAGAACATTGGGACACAGGTTTAACACCCATTGAAAAAGGTACCACTGGAATGTGAAATATTCATATTTTCATGTCGGGTTAGTGCACTTGAGAATATGCGAACAAGTTTGCACGTGAGTAGGGTATTAGCTTTTTTTTCCCACATATATTGCTTCATTGACCTCTATGGGGGAATACGTTAACCGATAATTTTTCTTTCAATATTTAGAGCATGTCCTTTTAAACTAATTTCCAGGTTACTTCTATTATCAATTCTGCTTCATTCGCTTTGTATCTTTTGTTGAAGGAGCAGCAATGCACTTCTGTGAGCTAGCTCAACACATCTGGAGCTATCTGAATCACAAGAGATAATTGTGTACAGGCACCAATCAGCAGCTAGCTTCCACTAGTGTATGATATGTGCAAATTATTTTTCAAAAAGGGATACTATGAGAATGAAGCACATTTGAAAATAGAAGTGAATTTAAAAGTATCTTAAAATTATACGCCCTATCTGAATTATGCAAGTTTAATTTCGACTTTCCTATCCCTTTAAATTCTATAAACCACAGGCTACATACAAAATTTTAGAGTATATGAAGGGAAAGACCGCCAATTAGATCCACCTGGCTGCCCACCTTACAACAAGTACGAAAATTATCTGGGACCTCATTCATTCCTTTTCAGGACATGGGTACCATCTTTATGTTGATAATTATTATACAAGTATCACATTATAATAATTATTATACAGTATCAAAATCTTATTTTGACTTGACACCATAGCCAGTGGAACAATTTGAAAAAATCGTAAAGGTTTCCCACAGCAGTTAGTCTCCAAAAAGCAAAATGCAGGAGAAACAGCAGCGCCATGGAATGAAGAACTCATAGCAGGTCAATTTAGTGACAAAAAAAGAAAATTTATGCTTACCTGATATATTTGTTTCTTTTTAGACACAATGAGTCCACGGATTTCATCCTTACTTGTGGGATATTCACCTCCTGGTCAGCAGGAGGAGGCAAAGAGCACCACAGCAGAGCTGCTATATATAGCTCCTCCCTTCCCTCCCACTCCAGTCATCGACCGAAATTAAGAAGAGAAAGGAAAACCCAAGGTGCAAAGGTGTTACAAAAATAAAAAACCTGTCTCAGAGAACAGGGTGGGCCGTGGACTCATTGTGTCTAAAAAGAAACAAATTTAATGGGCCCCTAAAAGCTTCAAACACCCATTGCAAAATAAATTAGTTACAATCTCCCACACCATATATATATATGGAAAACACTGAATACAAAATATAAGCTTATTCAGGAAAGATCCAAGGCTACTCCGCTAGTTATCCCACAGTCCTCTATCGATCCAATAGTTCAGCTGAAATGGGCCAACAAAGGCCTTTATAGAATAGCAGATGTTTTAATAGATAATAATGTTATGTCCTATCTTCAATACAAGGAGTTGGACCCTGAGGATAAGAACATATGGTTCCACTATCTGCAACTTAAGTCAAGAGTACAAGAAATTTTTAGTAATTTCCACTTAATAATCCTTTTGAAACACTATGTCTAAATAGAGAACATACTCCAGGCCTGATTGCTACTTTGTACAGATTTCTTAAAAATCAACACTCACAAACTAAGTCCTCAATTATGTTAAAATGGGAACAGGATCTAGGTGAGACCTGGACCTATGAAACTTGGTGCGATAACTTACATAGAGGCCTCTCATTCTCATGTTTAGAGAAAACTTCATAAAGGTTGCGTTTAGGTGGTATCTTCACCCAACTAGATTTACTGCAGAAGGTAACCAATCCCAATGTCTATGCTATAGAAACTGCAGAGAGAGAGGATCCTTTATTCATATGTGGTGGCATTGCACTAGAGTAAATGAAATTTGGTCGTTGACATCAGACTTGTTAAGCTCAATATTTCAAACACAGATTCTACTTAAACCTGAACACGCCCTATTGCATTTTAAGTTGCCACAGATTTCGTACAGATCCCATAAGCTGGTAATGATCATTTGCACAATAGTAAGAATCTGTCTAGCTCAACACTGGAAAACCTGTCCACCAGACTTTTTCAGTTATTTACAATAAAATAACGTATCACTATAATATGGCTAGCATGGTTGCTGAAACCTTAGACACTAGAGACAGTTTTATTGCACAATGGGAACCATTCATAATGTACCATGAAAACAGAAATAGAGGGATAACCTAATCAGCATAACCCATTAGCTCCTATATTTATAGGGACAGCGGTGGAGGGCCGAGACCTGAGAGACATGAGAGACCTGAGAACCCTGATAGATCTCTGGAAAAATGTAACTTACCTATCTAAAGCTGATATACGATTTGCATTGTACAATGGAGTATGTTTTGTATCTTGAAATTTGACTGGATACTAAGAAAACAGGATACCGATATGTAAGATACTAACAACTTGTAATTTAACTCATACTGGTAATTTATTTGCTGTTATTTGATTTACTGGAAAATCTTCAATAAAAAAGTTTTCAATTAAAAAGAAACAAATTTATCAGGTAAGCATAAATTTTCTTTTCTT
The DNA here is from genome assembly GCF_027579735.1 of Bombina bombina. Taxonomy (NCBI): domain Eukaryota; kingdom Metazoa; phylum Chordata; class Amphibia; order Anura; family Bombinatoridae; genus Bombina; species Bombina bombina. Next base: position 344,299,977 of record NC_069499.1, read on the forward strand.
TTTAAAGACACGATGAGTCCACAGATTTCATCCTTACTTGTGGGATACAATACCAAAGCTAGAGTACACAGATGATAATGGAGGGACAAGACAGTTAACCTAAATGGAAGGCACCACTGCTTGAAGAACCTTTCTCCCAAAAACAACCTCAGCCGAGGCAAAAGTATCGAATTTGTAAAATGTAGAAAAAGTGTGGAGAGGACCAAGTTGCAGCCTTGCAAATCTGTTCCACAGAAACTTAATTTAAGAACGCCCATGAGAAAACAGCAGCCCTAGTAGAATGAGCCGTAACTCTTTCAGGAGGCTGCTGTCCAGCAGTCTCCTATGCAAAACGGATGATACTCATCAGCCAAAAAGAAAGAGAGGTAGCCGTAGCTTTCTGACCCTTACGTTTTCCTGAGAAAACCACAAACAAACAAAGAAGAAGACTGACGAAAATCCTTAGTCGTCTGTAAGTAGAATTTTAAGGCATGGACCACATCCAAATCGTGCAGAAGTCTTTCCCTCTGCGAAAAAAGATTAGGATACAAGGAAGGAAACCAATCTCCTGAATAATGAACCGATCAGAAACTACTTCAGGAAGAAATCCTAATTTAGTACGTAAAACTACCTTATCTGAATGGAAATAAGATAAGGAGAATCATACTGCAAAGCCGAGAGTTCTGACACTCTCCGAGCAGAAGAAATAGCAACAAGAATAAGACCTTATAAGATAATAACGTAATATCTAAGGAATGCATAGGCTCAAACGGAGCCCCTTGAAGAACTTTAAAAACTAAACTAAGACTCCATGAAGGAATAATTGGTTTAAACACAGGCCAAATCCTAACCAAGGCCTGACAAAAAGATCGAACACCTGGGACATCCACCAGACGCATGTGTAACAAAATAGACAAAGCCGAGATCGGACCCTTTAGGGAACTTTTCGATAAACCTTTCTCCAAACCCTCCTGGAGAAAAGATAGAATTCTAGGATCCTAACCCTACTCCATGAGTAGCCCTTGGATTCATACCAATAAAGGTATTTACGCCAAATAGTATGGTAAATCTTTCTAGTCACAGGCTTACGATCCTGAATCATGGTCTCTATGACTGAATCAGAAAATCCCCACTTAGATAAGATTAAGCGTTGAATCTCCAAGCAGTCTATTAAGCATTGTAAGAAAGCCTCACTTTTTGTCTGGTCTACAGACAATTCTGAAAACAGAAACCTGCTTCTGGGAGGAAAACATTTGCACACGAACCTGAATCCCTGGGATACTCTCTATATTGCCCAGGGATCCTGAACATCTCAAACCCAAGCGAAGAAGGAAAGTCTGCTCCCTACAAGATCCGGTCTCGGACCGAGGGCATGCCCTTCATGTTGTCCTTGATCCCACCACAGGCTTACTGAATTTCCAAGATTGAATGGGCCTCCATGCAAGTTGAGACTGATCCTGTTTAGGGACAGTAGAGGAAGAATTTCCTTTGGAATTTCGAAAAGGAACGAAAATTACTCTGTCGTCCTTTTCTCTTATCCTGAGTTAAAAGGAGACCCATACCACCAGTGATGTCACAAATAATCTCCGACAAGCCAGGTCCAAACAAGGTCTTACCTATCTAAAGATTGTAAGGAAAAGCTAAAAAATTATGAATGTATGTATGGAGTACTTCTAAAGTACGACTACTCAAAAACAAAAAACAAAAAGATTCCCATACCACACACTCACTAGACATAGACAAATGGGAGGGGTAGGGGTTCCCAACATCCTAAATTATTATGACGCTGCTAGATTAGCTCAAAACTTATTGATGGGATCTAAAAGAAAGGAGGTGGTTTAGACCAGGCTAGAGGCAGACCTCGGGGGGCTTTGCCTCACCGGAAGACCTTATTTGGGACAAACTCCCACATCAACTTAAGGGTCAGTTGTGCCCACAGTCTACTAAAGTTTCTACCCAACATTGGTGAACTCTAACTAAAAATAAAAAAATATTCCCAGAGAACTTTACTAAAATGCCGATTAAATACCTTATCCCAACAGACTACCGAGAACAATTGGATAAATGGGAAAATAAGGGCCTTTATCGGGTGGGAGACCTCTTGATTAGAGGCAAACTCATGACTTTTACTCAGATCCAAACGAGACTATACCCGATTCCCCTAAAATTGTATCTTTATCTTCAAATACAATCTGCTTTAGGCAAATTCACACCTAACATACCAAAGACAACGATCACACCTCTAGAAAAACTTTGTAGCATTAATAGTAGGCCGAAAAGGACAATTTCGCAACTATATGTAATGCTTCAAAACGAGACCGGTGACATCAAAACTTCCATAATGCTCAGGTGGGAAGCAGACACTAGGAACACATTAGACATACAAGAATGGTATGAATTATTACACTCGGCACACAAAGGGCTCATTAACGCAGACCTCAGGGAAAATAGTATAAAAACCTGTCTTTAAATGGTATCTAACCCCAACAAAAACATATTACTTTGGGGAGGGGAGGAGTAAAATTTGCTATAGAGGATGTAATGTAGATGTGCATATGTGGTGGGACTGCCCCGGGATCGCTCAGATATGGACTAAACTCTCTACATACATTAGCGCACTGCTAGAGGAACAAATACGCTGACTATGGAACAGGGTTTACTTAACGCTCCATTACCAAAGTATCACAAGCACATTAACATCTTTATAAAAATACTATGCACAGTGACAAGAATGAACATTGCTAGATACTGGAAAGAAAGGCCCCCGACTTGGCAGGAAATCACAGATAAATTCAGGATGACGTATTCCTTATATGAAGCAGCAGCAGTGATTTTAGGGACGACAGAAGTGTTCCAGAAAATATGGTTTTACTGGATATTGAATCCATCTATGGTTAGCTCTTCCTCCGTAGGAATATGTAGAGACCGGAAAGAGTTATCTTTAAGACAAAGATACATGGGTAACAGGACCTGAAAGGATAATTAAAAATAGTGGACACCACAAGATCCAGAAAATGATACTATACAACTGTTTCCCCCTCCTCATGAAGGATCTAAGATTCTACCTTACAGTCTGGCAGAGATACATGATAGGTGACCAAAGTTTACTGGATAGTGTTATGATGTTTTGGTTTACGGTTTTATTGATAAAAAATGTTTGTTTTTCTTTATGCTAGAATTGTTCGCAGATTGCAAATTACACAGGCTGTTTATTATATAAAGACATGGAGTACCAATGATTGTTAGGTTTATCCTTATGAACCAGAGTTAAAGTATAATACATGATTGACTGTGGCAGGCCTGGACTTTTATAGGTCCAAGTGTTGGACAAATATAAGCTAAAGACTTCGATAGGCAAGGTCAGCACAGGACTCAATAAGAATTGGATACTTGGTTTCTATTTCTCTTATTATTCTATGTATAAGATTTACTTTCTGTATGAAGTTGTTGAATCAATAAAAAATATTTTAACATAAAGTACGACTAATCACCGTAAGGGTCTCAAGGTGCTGTCCATCTAAACCACCACAGAAGGATGAAATATGAGCAGACCTCGTCGAGGAATGAACCTGCAACCCTTGGGTTGCTACAGACCTTAGCCACAGCGACTTAACCTGCTGAGCTATCTGATAAGGGACAAAAGTTTAGATTCAGAGGACACATCCGCAGACCAAGTCTCTAACGATTAGGCTCTGCGAGCTAGAATAGAGAAATCCAAAATCATTGCTCCCAGCTTAGATAACTTGAAAGAAAGCATCAGTAATAAAAGGAATTAGCCAATTTAAGGGCTCTTATCCTATCCTGGATTTCACTCAAATAAGTTTATGTCCTGATAGCATCAGACAACGCCTCAACAAATATGCTGCTGCGCTAGTGACGGTAGCTTTAAAGCACACAGATGGCTGCCATTGTAAATCCTAGTGTACAACAAATTTTTTTATTATTACTACAGAGTCGCAGCTAAAACCTCCTTGAGTAACAGATGGAGGTGATGTGGCTTAAAATTTAAAGATACAAGTTCAGCATCAACAAGAGGAATTACAGTGTGTTAGAAAGCGTTAGCCTGTTCTTCCGCTAACGCTTTCCCCTCGATATTGGAAAAAGCATCAGAACATATGAAAAAAGCGATGTTCTGTAAAGTAACCTCCAGAATGAGTTAAAGAGGAAGCGCAGGGCACTGCATATTAGGGTAATAAAATTTTTGACTCTTGAAGAAAAAAAATGGCGTCTATTAAACATTGTAATTGCGCTACGGAATTTGGGGGCGCTATACAAAAATAAGACAAGAACATAATTGTAATTACATTTCTGGACAACATCCTCATTGTAAAATGTTGCCTCAGAAAAAGACTATCCCTAAGGATTAGGTTCCTCACATCCATGAGCAACAGAAAGAATTTGATGGTTCCACATTTGTATACAAAGAACCAATAGCTCTTCAAAAATTAAACTTTTTAAATAAAGTTAAATATACTGTCCCTTTAAATATTAAAAGGAGGGGCGTGGCCTGACCTAGCTGAGTAATGGACGTGTAGTCTCAGAGCTCCGCTCAGCACATTGAGCAAACTTAACTTTTGATGTCCTAAATTAGTAGTTAATTCTAGTCCAGACTGGAGGAGAAGTGTCCTATAACTTTCCCTAGCCGTATTCAGCTAATCCGATAGTGGCAAAAAAGACAAGGAGGCGAAAACAACTATCAAGCAGTCAGCAGCAGAACAACACAGAGGCGGCGGAACATCTGAGCCCGGGCGACTGTACACTTACTCTGCACCGCCATCGGAGTCTGACAGAGAAAACTCGAAGCTGCAACTGAGGTGAGAGGGCCATCGGAGTGATACAACGGGGGTAGAAATCAGAGGGAACCTTGCTGCACCATACTCACGTGTAAGTTGGAGTGCATCCAAGATGGTGCCGTAGACCAGCGCAGTAAGAGAACGGGACTTCCCGCGTAGCAAATCTTAAAAGGCAGAGAGAGGTGGGAAGAGTGACCGGCACACAGTGGTACCCCCAAGCCAGACACAATGCTGCACGGCTATCATACTTTAACACTAAGCCGTAGTAGTGCCTAAATCAAGTATAACCCAAATATAAATAATTGCCCAAGTCACAAACAAAAGGAACAGGGACCCTTATCATAACACTATACCTCGTTTGAAAAGGGATAGTGAAAGGGAAAAACAATCTTGACTTCAGCAAGTTACCATTTGAGAATATCATCCCTGAATATAATTATAAGCCAGCTACATGGCCATTGCTGAGGGAGTAGTTGGGAAATGACCCCATAACAACAATCTAACATAGTGACCCACCTGCAGGAGCCCAACTATTACCCTAACAATAGACACTAACTTCCAAGATCATTGGAGATACTGTCTCACAAGCTTCAGGAGACATCACTATTTTTGCAGTGTAAGGTGCTAAGGCAACCACTTGTATCTTTGATTGGGTGCCTGTTGGGAGTGCAAAACACGTCAGACAGTTGCCTGTATCCTCTCTAAAGCCTGACTGTGAGTTATATCTGTCTCTACCCATAGTTTTGGATTGGTATTTACCGTGTTGTTTATTCTAATAAACTTTAGAATAAAGTTTTAGGTTTTTATTTGCATCTGATCTTGGTCTGCAGTGCCTGCCATTCATTCTCCTAAGTAACCACTTTAATAATGTCTGCCAGGCGACTCATGAAGGGTGATAAGATACCTAAGTCATCCTCTGTTAATGCCTTCTTTAAAACAGCTCCAACCCCCAAAATGAACACTACAGATAACCTAGAAGAGGGGGAGCAAGATGCATCAGATATTGAACAAGCTGACATAAATGAAGAATCCACCCCTGTGACCAAAGCAGACTTGAAGGACTTGGTCTCTAAACAAGACATAACTGCAAATTTCGAAAAGCTATGAAATAAAATAGATAACATGCATACGGAAATGACTAATAGCCTATCTGAAATTAAAACAGACATTGCTGAGCTTGGAAGACGGATGGACACACTGGAAGAACATACGGACACACTTGTTGAAGACATTACTAACATCACCCAATCAATAGCCTCCCACCACCAAGAATTAACCGAGATCCACGAGAAACTAGAAGACTTAGAAAATAGGAGCAGGAGAAATAACAGACTGAAAGGAGTACCAGAGAGTATCCTCAATAAAGATCTCCTCTCCTATATAGCACAGCTTTTTCATCTGGTGACGGCGGGGACCGGGGACTTCAATATGGGGATCGAAAGAGCACACAGAGCTCTCAAACCCAAACCAAAGGAAGGTATGCCTCCCAGAGACATAATTATCAAGATGGCACGATTCCAGGACAAAGACAGAATTCTACAGGTAGCACGTAAAAACCCCACTTTGAAATTCCAAGGAAACGTGATACAGTTCTATCAAGACCTCAGTGTCAGAACCCTTCAACGCAGAGGAGCCCTGAGACCGCTGACGCAGCAATTGAGGAAACATCAAATCCCATACAAGTGGGGGTTTCCTTTCGACCTCTACATTAATAAGGACTCTAGAACAATTACCCTCAAAGACCCCTCGGACATCCCTGAAGTATGTCAAATTCTAGGCCTGGAAGTGCCAAAAATGCCACTCTCTACCTCCTTGCAGCAACCAATGAAACCAGCTGACCAGATTTCAAAACCACAATGGTCTAAGTCAACTAGGAAAAAGCAGAAAACCTGAAGCTCCTTCTCTAATACTCAGTAAGGGACACACTGGAGTCTCGTAACAGTTCTTAAAACAGATATCTATAAAACCTGAGTTGAAAATACAAATTATTAATAGACAGACTCTAAACTACTATCACGGTCTGAGAGGCCTAGGGCAAACAGGATGTTTTGCTCAACTCCTCCCGACGCTACAACTCTGCGGTGGCAGAGACACAAGATGACCTAGTTTCTGGACTTGATCATAATGTTTAAATCTCTGATATAGGACTATTAACTGATCCACATTTAGCTCAATGTTGTTGAAACAACACCCCCCAACCTAATAAGACTTATAGTTACTGTATTTAATGATATTTTCTACCATGTTCTCCTTTGTTCTCTCTTTCTTTTTTCTTTCCTTATCCCCTTTTATAAAAGAGAAAGTTAGAGGTCTACCTGTTTTTTTATTTGTTTAAAGTTACTGTGTGGGAGATACCAGTGCAGTTGGGGCCCATCGAGACGACAATTGAAAGGGTTACACAAGGTGGGATGGAGTACAAAAGGGTGGATTGCTTGATGGGGTCTCTCCGAGATGAGGTAAGCGAACAATTCATTATCACTATAAAAAATGGTTGGTGAATTAACTATTATTACACATAACGTAAGGGGCTTGAATACAGATCTTAAAAGGAGATTAGCTTTTAAACAATACTCCACACTCAAAGCTAATATACTGTTTCTACAAGAAACGCACTTTGTCACTCCTCAACTCCCTTTTTATTGGGCTAAAAAATTCCCCACACATTTCCACGCAACCGCCAAGACGAAAAAGAGAGTAGTTTCAATTTTCATTCACTCTTCAGTTAACTATGTACATGAGTCCACTGTTGCGGATGTAGACGGTAGATACTTAATTTTAAAGGGACAGCTTGATAACATAGATATAATCCTGTGTAATGTCTACACGCCCAACGAGCAACAACATATCTTCTTTGCGAATATATCGCAGATTATTACACAATGGTCGCAAGTCAGAATAATCCTGGCGGGCGACTTTAACATCCCTATAACACCACTAGACGTTCATAAGATGAAAGCAGTATCAAACAAACAATTGAGACGCAATAGGATAATAAGGAACATTCAGGCTTCACTCAGCTCACACTCACTGAATGATTCATGGCCCACTCTGAACGGTAGCACCACTGACACTACATTTTACTTGGCAGCTCACAACACATATTCCCGACTCGATTATATATTCACCAGTCAAATCCTGCAACCGACACTTCTCTCGTCCAATATATGCCCTTGTGTCTGGTCAGACCACTCTGTGGTGGCACTTAACATAAACAGCCTGATCGACCCTAATAGGACCAGGTCGTGGACATATGATTCTACACTACACAAAAACCCCCATATACATTCCTCCACCCTACAACATTTATCTGACTTTTGGGACATTAACACAGATACCACTGACAACCCTACACATGTATGGGCAGCTCATAAATCGGTGATCAGGGGTACGCTCATTAAAGAAAAAGCAATTCATAACAGAAAAATGAGACAAGAACTGATACAAATGCATGTAGACATAGCACAGCTAGAAAGGCAACATAGACTAACGGGGAACCCTTCCACATTAACCAAACTACAACATAAAAGAAATTCGTTAGCTAAGATAATGAATTCCCAAGCTAATAGAGCTATTTTGAAATTAAAATCACAATACTTTATATACGCTAACAAACCCGACACATTTTTGGCCCACAAGCTCAGAGAAACTTTCAAAACAGCTAATATCCCACTTATTGAAAGAACAGACGGCACAGCCACCACTCATCCCCAAGAAATAGTAGACACCTTTAGGGACTTCTACGCAGAATTATATGATGGTCATAAAGTTACACATAGCCCACACATAGAGAACCTTACGCGCAGCTTTTTGGAAACCCCCTCACTAATCAAAATAACAGAAGATGATAAGAGAACGCTAAACGAACCCATCTCTACATTAGAAGTAGTCCTAGCAATTAAAACCGGGAAAAGCCGCAGGCCCAGACGGATTCCCGGGGGAATATTATAAGCTCTTCAGAAAGAAACTTATCCCACATCTGACCAAATTCTGTAACCATATCATGCAGGGTCACCCGATCCCCCCCCCCCCCGAGCTGTTACAAGCAAAAATCATAGTAATTCCTAAACCAGGCAAAACCCCCCAAAAATGCTCCAGTTATCGCCCCATTTCCCTGATCAACCAAGACTTAAAATTTTTTACGAAGATCCTCGCCAATAGGTTGACACAAGTTTTGCCCAAATTGATACATAAAGATCAGGTGGGATTCATTAAGGATAGGGAAGCCCCAGATAGTGTTAGACGCGTTATTTATTACTATTATTATTATACTTTATTTATTAAGCGCCAACATATTCCGCAGTGCTGTCCATGGATACAATTCATTTAAATAAAACAATACAAGACTTGTAAGATACAGGACAAAATTTACAAACACATACAGGAGGGATTGAGGGCCCTATTCCCGTGGGAACTTACAATCTAGAAGGGTAGGAGGTTGGGAAACAGGAGGTGAGGACTGCAAGATTGAGAAGGATGTTAATACAGAGTTAGATGAGGGAAATATTAGGTAAGTGAAATTAATTTATTATTGAGTTGGGTGGTAGGCTTCCCTGAACAGAAAAGTCTTCAGGGAGCATTTAAAGGAAGAAAGATTAGGGCAAAGCCTGACAGCATGAGGGAGAGTGTTCCAGAGGGTAGGTGCTGCACGACAGTCCTGCAGTCTAGCATGAGAGGAGGTGATAGTTGCGGATGCAAGGAGCAGGTCATTGTTGGATCTTAGTGGATGGGCTGGAGTATACTTGTGTATTAGAGAGGATAGGTAGATTCATCACCTTTGTGACACTCGGACACCTTCTCTGCTCCTCTTGTTGGACGCGGAGAAGGCGTTCGATAGAGTGGACTGGGGATACATGACTAAAACCCTTGCGCAGATGAACTTTGAGGGCCCCTTTGTAGACGCAATTAAAGCCATATATACTGGCCCGTCAGCCCATGTGTCCTCCAACGGATATAGATCAAAACCATTCCCAATCTTGAATGGGACCAGATAGGGGTGCCCATTGTCCCCCTTATTATTCGCGCTATGCATCGAACTCCTGGCAGCTAAGATAAGAACCAACCCTGGTATAGCGGAAGTCAAGGTGGGGAACGTAGAATACAAAATAAACCTCTTTGCGGATGACATACTGCTAACCATAACCAGACCCATGCTGTCACTGCCTAACTTATATGAGACTCTCTGTGAATTCTCACTAATTTTGGGTTACCGCATTAACACTGATAAGTGTGAGATGTTGCCGATAGAGATCCCTCCTCACACAAAGAAATTAATAGAAATAAACTTTGAACTAAGAGATTCTAAGCACTCCATGAAATACTTGGGGGTGGGTGTGACAGCTCAGACACAATATTTATACAAAACCAAATACTTGCCACTATACAAATCTATCAGAAAAGATCTTCAAACCTGGAGAAAACATAACTTCTCATGGATGGGGGAGGATGTCGGCAGTAAAGATGACTATCCTACCCCTTTTGCTCTCTCTCTTTAGAGCCTTGCCCATACGCATTGTATACCCCGACTTGGAGAAAATCCAGGCTGAGATATTGGCGTTTATCCGCGGTAAGAAAATGGCTAGAATAGCAGGGAAAACTATGACTAAACACAGAAATTTGGGGGGCCTGGGAATACCCAATCTGGTCGAAAACTATAAGGCCGCCAGACTTGCCCAAGACACATTAATACTCAGAGCCAAGGATGAAGCCCTTTGGGTACAATTAGAATCGGATATGAGGGGTGGGAGCGGATTAGATGCTATACTATGGGAACATAAAAGTAACACAAGAGAGTTAAAAAAAAAAACAATCAATTACAAGCGAAACCACTCAACACATATGGGCAGACTTAGCACATAAAAAAAAAAAGATGTGCCCCAGGGACTCCACAATGCAGCCTATTAGATACCTTCTGCACAGGGAGAGGTTAAAAAGTGGGAGAACAAGGGACTATATTGGGTGGCGGACCTCTTAGTGCAGAATAAAGCAATATCTCAAGCCCAACTAAACGAAAAACTATCCCCTGACACAATACACTGGTATCTGTACCTCCAACTATCATCGTCATTACACACGTTTCTGCAATCAACGCAATCCAGAAGTAAATCCATTCTAGATCATATATGTAACTCACCATCTAGACCAAAACACTCCATCTCTAGAATATATCTAGAAATACAAAAACCAAAAACTGTGATCAAAACAACACTTATGCACAAGTGGGAAGCAGACCTTGAAATAAGACTAGAACCAGACGAATGGTATACGACTTTTGCGTCGGCCACTAGAGGCATGCTAAGTGCAGACCTAAGAGAAAATACTCTGAAGACAATGTTCAGGTGGTACCTAACGCCCCTTAGAACATCACATATGACGCAAACTAACTCAGGGCTATGCTACAGAGGATGTGGGGAGTTGGGCACATACCGGCACATGCTCTGGGACTGTGAAAAGATTCAGGTAATATGGCAGTCACTGTCATCCTTAGTTAGTTATCTACTAGATGAGCAGATACAGATTAGCATAGGACAAGCACTAATCCATGAACGAATACCTAAATACAATAAGCCAATAAACACTTTCATCAGAATTTTATGCACGATAGTGAGAATGTGCATTGCAAAATATTGGAAAATAGGCACACCAACATGGCAGGAAATCAAATGCAGAATTCAACATATATACAACATGTACGATCAAGCAGCTTGGTCAATGGGCACCAAAGACACTAATGATGAAATTTGGTTCTACTGGAATTACAGATTGGGCTTCAATTACTCACCTATGCAGCCAGCAACCCACTCTCGGGTGTCTAATCATTAGGCAGATATCCCCAATTTAATGTTTTTTGGGGGGCTTTTTGTGTATATGGTCAAAGGTTAACATCAGATACTGTCAACCTCTTACTTCTAACCTTCTTTTTCCTCTCTTTTTCTCTATCCTCCTTACTTCATATTTAACAAAAGCAAAGGAAGGCCTGTACTCCCCTATAAACTGGTCAGTTTGAGTTTACAATAAGCATGGCAACGGGGAGAGGGGTGAAATACAAACCTACTAAACATATACTTTGTTAGTTGTATTACTGTATAGATTGCACAGCCAAGGATATGTCTTGTCATTATATCTATGCACCCGTTGATTAGTTGTGCTGTTGTATGTTTGCATATGCTTCTTTTGTCAATAAAAACAATTTAAACATAAATATTAAAAGGAAACTTTTCTTCTTTCTTGTTATTATTTTTGTGTAAATAGGGAAGAACAAATTAACTATATGTGCAACTTAACAATATCCCTCAGCGTGAAACTGCTGAAGTGCCTGTCTGAACCATAGAACTAACTCCCTCTGAGTAGTATATGTAAATCCGTAACTGCATCGCAACAGTGGAAGACAGTCTCCGGTCCTTATTACGCTAGATATATGTTGAAAACACGTAATAGGACCCATAACTGCAAAACTTCCTCTTGCACAGTGCAATTTCTCACTGGAAGAGAAGGGGAAAAAAAAGGCGCGCAATGCAAATGCCGCCTCCCCAAGGACCGCCCGTCGTGGACGTTAACAATACAGTAATCTCCCGGTCGGCATGATGTTTATAGAACCGCCAGGAGATACGATCACTGCAAATGTTAGAATGCCCCAACGTGCTAGAAAGAAGAATAACCCTCAATAACACCCGCTGAAGGCGATGTCAGTGCCTATTACTTAATAAATAACAAAGTGCCCAAATACGCCCATTGAAGGCGATGTTAGTACAGTCAGTCAGCTCCCGGTCGGCATGTTTGTCTATGCAACCGCCGGGAGATGTGGCCCCTGCAATCATAATATTGCTCCAATGCCTGCCTATTACTTATTAAATAACAAAGTACCCAAATACGCCCATTGAAGGCAATGTCAGTACAGTCAGTAAGCTCCCGGTGGGCATGTTCGTCAATGCAACCGCCGTGAGATGTGGCCCCTGCAATGATTATATTGCTCCAATGCCTGCCTATTACTTAATAAATAATAGAGTACCCAATTACGCCCATTGAAGGCGATGTCAGTACTGTCAGTCAGCTCCCGGTCGGTATGATTGTTTATGCAACCACCGGGAGAAGTGACTTGCCCCACAATGTCTGTGTCAGAACAGTCATCTCCCGCCTCCGGGAAATGTGACAATTGATTGCGTGTAGCTGTCGACTATAGACTCCCTAATATGAAGGAGAATGTATACCTGAACAAAATAAGGTGCCCATATCCACTAATGGCCTCCTTATATGTCCCATTTACAACGTGAGTGGCCAACTTCTTCCGAGTTTTTCTTAAGCCCAGAAATAAAAATCGGCACTTACCTCACATTCTGCCCGACAGCAAAGGCAGCTCCCAGGTTTGTGAAGTCCTATTCTTCACATGGACTTGGAAAAGAAAATACTGAGTAATATCCCTCAGATTTTTCCAGGTTAGGACAGCAACAGTATATGGGAGGTGCAGTGAGAATTATGTCCCACCAGTTCCCATTGCTCTAAAGCCACCAATGCCCTGCTGAAGAGACTGATATGGACTACGGCTACACCCTAGAACAAAGCAGCACACTCTGGCACTACTTTAAAAATAATAATCTCTTGATTGAAGAATCTAAAACTAGCACCTCACCGTGGACTCATTGTGTCTTTAAAAAGAAAAGAAAAAAGATGTGTGTATGCTAACAACTATACACAATGAGGGAACCAAAGCCATTACTCCCAGAGGTGAAAGGAGACAACTGCAAAAAACAGTTTGCATTGTAGACTGCATGAAATATATGGGTGGAGTAGACCTCTCTGGCCAGATAATGAAGCCTTATCTTTCCGCAAGAAAAACCAAGATCTGGTATAAAAATCTTGCTGTCTATATGATTCAGATATCACTTTTTAATTCATATATTTTGTCCAAAACCTCTGAATGTGGCAAAAAGCTCCCCTACCTCAATTACCAAATAGAGGTGATTGCCTTTTATTTGAAAATAGTGAAAAACCCTAAAACCTTTAGTGTGAGTACATTGCAAAACTAACTGGTTTAAAAAATTGCTTTGAAATTTATTATACAGTTGAAAAATACTGGTAAAAATGCTGTTTATAAATAAATTGCCAATCCTAAAATCTGATTTTTTGTTGTTGTTGTTAAATAAATTATCATGCTTGCTATAAATACAGACGACCGGTGGCATGAAAATTATATCATTTAATACATGACAAACAAGAGATTAACCATTTCCCCAAATTCCCCTTTCAGAACTGTGATGCACATCTGCAATTATCTGCCTTCTATGACCCTTTACCCAAACGTATCTAAAAATCCCCTTTCAGAACTGTGCTGCCCAGCTGCAATCTGTGACCTTATATGACCCTTTGCCAAAAAAATTCTAAAAAACATAATTTATGTAAGAATTTGATAAATTTATTTATTTCAGGGTGGCGAGAGTCCACGATTTGTTACACATGGGATATACATTCCTACCAGGAGGAGGCAAAGTTTCCCAAACTTTAAAGCCTATAAATACCCCACCCACCTCACTCATATCTCAGTTTGACATATAGCCAAGAAGTTTGGTGTAAATAAAAAATAGTAAGAAAAAGTAAGAGTAAGAACAGGAAAAAAGATGTGCTCTGTTAAAAACAACCCATAATAGGGAGAGGACCTTGAGGACTCTCGCCACCATGAAATAAATGAATTTATCAGGTAAGTTCTTACATAAATTATGTTTTCTTTCATATAGGTGGCGAGAGTCCACGATTTGTTACACATGGGATATAATACCCAAGATGAGGAAGACCACGAGTAACAAAATAAAAAGGGAGGGATAAAATATAAACAGCTTTTGTTTGCTGAAAAATTATATTTAAAATGAAAGTCTTTTAATAGCTAGAAAAACTCAAAAAACCTTTCTACCAAAAGCTGCTTCTGAAGAGGCAAAAACATAAAAATGGTAAAATTTGGTAAAAGTACCCAAAGAAGACCAAGTGGTTGTTTTGCAGATTTGATCAAATGAAGCCTCATATTCTTGAAAGCCCAAGATGTGGCAAATGATCTTGTAGAATGAGCTGTAATTCTTTAAGGGGGAGACTAACCCGCTACCAAATAAGCTTTGAGAATCAGAAGTTTTAACCAAGAGGCTAAGGAAATAGCAGAAGCTTTCTGACCATTTTGTGAACCAGAAAAAAAAAAAACTAGATGTCTTTCTAAAATCTTTAGTGGCATCAACATAATATTTCAAAGCTCTGACAACATCCAAAGAATGTAAAGTCTTCTCTGCATCATTTTTAGGATTAAGACATAAAGAAGGAACAACAATTTCCCTGTTAATGTTGTTAAAATGTACAACCTTAGGCAAAAATGTTAAAGTAGTCCGCAAAACTGCTTTATCTTGATGACATATCAGATAAGAAGACTCACAAGAGAGGGCAGATAATTCAGAAACTCTTATAGCAGAATAAATAGCCAAAGGAAACAACACTTTCCAAGAAAGTAGTTTAAAATCTAAAGAATGCATAGGCTCAAAATGAGGAACCTGTAAAGTCTGGAAAAATAGATTGAGACTCCATGGAGGAGAAATAGACTTAATAACAGGCTTTATTCTGGACAAAGCCTGAACAAAACAGTGAATATCTTGAAGATGAGCAATTTTTCGTATATATAAAATATATAAGCATATTGGAATGACCAAGCTAGAGCATCCATCATTTCTGCCTGAGGATCCCGTGACCTTGCAAGGTATCTGTGAAATTTCTTATTCAACTGAGAGGCCATGAGATCTATTTGAGGAAGACCCCAGATTTGAACAATTTGTAAGAATACATTCTGGTGGAGAGACCATTCTCCCGGATATAGTGACTGACCGCTGAGATAATCTGCCTCCTAGTTGTCCACACCTGGGGTGTGAATCGCAATGATGAGACAGGAATTAGTCTCTGCCCAAGAAAGTATCAGAGATACTTCTTTCATGGCTAGGTAACTTCGAGTTCCCCCTTGATGGTTGACATTTGCCACTGTTGTGATATTGTCTGTCTGAAAACGAAGATAAGGTTCATTCTTTAAAAGAGGCCAAGCTTGTGCAGTCAGGGACCCCCATACTGCTCCCCAACCTGTAAGACTTGCATCTGTTGTGATCACAAACCAGGTAGAACGAACAAAGGAAGCCCCTTGAAGAAATTGGTGGTGTAGCCACCATGTCAGAGAAAAACGAGTGTTGTGATCCAAGAATATCAGTTGTGATATTTGAGTATAATCCTTGCACCATTGGCGCAGCATGCCAAGTTGAAGAGGCCTTATATGAAAATGAGCAAAGGGGATCGAGTCTGATGCTGCAATCATAAGGCCTAAAACCTCCATACACATAGCCACTGAATGGTATGAAAGAGACTGAAGGTTCAGACAAGCAGAAACTCATTTTATTTGTCTCTTTTCTGTTAGAGAAAGAGTAATGGACACTGAGTCTATTTGGAAACTCAAATAAGTGACTTTTGTCTGAGGAATCAAGAAATTCTTGAGAAAATTGATCCTCCAACCATGATTTTGAAGAAACAACAATAGTTGATTTATGTGAGATTCTGCTAAATAAAAAGATTGAGCTACAACCAAGATATCGTCCAAATAAGGAAACACCGCAATACCCTGTTCTCTGATTACAGATAGAAGAGCACCGAGAACCTTTGAAAATATCCTTGGTGCTGTTGCTAGGCCAAACGGAAGAGCAACGAGCTGAAAATGCATTTCTAGAAAAGAGAATCTCAGAAATTGAAAATGATCTGGGTGAATTGAGATGTGAAGATAAGCATCCGAAAGTCTATTGTTGACATATGACCTTGCTGAACAAAAGGCAGAGTAGTCCTTATAGTTTGCATCTTGAAAGTTGGAATTCTCACAAATCTGTTTAGTGTTTTCAGATCCAATATTAGCCTGAAGAAATTCTCCTTCTTTGGTACAATGAATAGATTTGAGTAAAAACCCTTTCCTTGTTCCTGTACAGGAACTGGACAACAACTCCCATAAGTTCTAGATTTGAGACACATGCTAGAAAAGCCTGAGCTTTTACCAGATGTTTTGAAACATGAGAAAGATAAAACCGTCCCCTTGGGGGTTTGATTTTGAAACCAATTCGATTTCCCTGCAAGATAATATTCTGAATACAGGGATTTTGGACAGAATCTGACCAACTTTTCAGAAAAAGTTTTAATCTGCCCCCTACCAGAAGAACTGGGTTGGGAGCCGCACATTCATGCTGTTTTCTGGACAGGATTAGGTTTCTTGAATTGCTTAGACTTATTCCAACTGGAAGAAGGTTTCCAAGTAGAGCCAGGGGTTTTTGGAGGGGGGGAAGGCTTTTGATCTTTGTTTCGAAAAGAACGAAAATGATTTGGAACCTTGAATTTCACTTTAGATCTATAGTCTTGAGGCAGAAAAACAGACTTACCGCCAGTAATAGAAGAAATAATTGTATCTAATTGTGAACCAAATAGATTCTTACCCTGAAAAGAAAGAGATAGTAATCTCATCTTAGAAACCATATCAGCATTCCAAGATTTAAGCCATAAAGCTCTTCTTGAAATAGCAGCTAATGACATTGTTTTAATATTGATCTTAATAATGTCAAATACTGCTTTGCATATAAAGAGATTTGCCTCTTGTAATAAATGTAGAACACTACAACATTCAGGGTCTGAAGAAAATTGCTGAGCAAGATTAGAGAGCCAAAAAGTAGAGGCGGCGGCTACATCAGCAATAGATATAGCTGGCCTAAGGACATAACCAGTATGTAAATAAGCTCTTCTCAAAAAAAGATTCAAGTTTTCTATCTAAAGGATCTTTGAAAGAATTACTAACCTCTAAGGGAATTGTAGTACGTCTAGCTAGAGAAGAAATAGCCCCATCTACTTTAGGAATAGTTCCCCATAGCTCCAAATTAGCAACAGATAAAGAATACAATTTTTTAAACCTAAATGAAGGGTTAAAAGAAGTACCAGGTTTAGACCATTCCTTAGATATAATATTAGAGACTGCATTAGGAACAGGAAAAATCTCTGGAATAACAATGTTAGACTTAAAAAAAGAATTTAACTTGTTACAAGGAATATCCTCAGAAGGTTTAGCTTCTTCAATTCCTAAAGAGACTAAAACTTATTTTAAAAGAGAACGAATATGCTCAATTTTAAACAAAAAAGAAGATTTATCATCATGAATAGATATGTCAGTATTAGTTTGATCAGTACATACTTTACTAGATAAAGGTAAAACGTGGGCTGATCTCTTACGCTTATTTGAAGGCGGAATATCAGTCAGGGCCTTCTCAATTGAAGCATCAATAAATTTCTTCATTGCTAATGGTACACCATCTACATCCATCTGTGAAACTGAAACAGAAGGAGCATTTGAAACCATAGGTATATGATTAGGGAGTGATAGAAATATAATACATGAGTCACATAAATTTGCTGAAGATGGCATTTCAGAAGTTTTGCATAAAACACACTTAGCTTTGGTAGAAATGTGTTCAACAGACTCAGGTCATATGGTGATTTCAGGGACAGGAGCAGAATATTCCATTACGGCATATAAATAAATTTGTAGAAAAAAGTAAAACAAATTACAATTTTGTAAAATACTCTTTCTTGCTTAAAAAGAGATTGGAAAAGTCTTTGTTGAATAAAATAAGTATATAAAAACACTATATAAAGCGCTTTATAGATTATAAACTTATTGTAGCATAAAGCCTGTATACTGAATGAGGGCGTCTAAAAGATGTTAAAGTGAATGTAAAGTTTGCGGAATGAGTGCCGGTTTTTAAAAATCCTAAAAAAAAGGGGCAATTTCATTCATCAAACTTTACATTTCACTGGTTTTGTTAAAATACTTATATTTTCTTCTTGAAAGCCGCTCCAGCGCTTCTCCAGCGCTTCTCCAGCCCATCGCAAGCCTCTTCATACGTCAGCAATGATGATTCCGGCATCCTCCAATCACGGCTTACCCCCCCCCCCCGGGGGAATCATTGCCTAAAGCAACGCCATGATTGGAGGAAGGCCGGGATTGTCATTTCTGACGTAGGAAAAGGCTTGTGACGGGCGGGGGAAGCGCTAGAGCGGCTTTTACAAAGAAAAGGTAAGTATTGTAACAAAACCAGTGAAATGAAATTTACATTCACTTTAAGGATTCCTATTTAAAAGGAAAAAAAAGAGCGCAAAATTAGCGGCAAAAAAGCATGCGAAAATCTGTGCAAAAACATTATGTCATAAGGGGCGGGTTTAAATGAGACGCTGCACGGCAGCGCGCTCATTAGAAAAAAAACAAGCGCTAAGGTAAGTAATCTGAACAGACTAACAGTTTTAAAGATAAGAAACCAATAACAGTGCAATATCATTCCACAAAAAACAAGCTCCGTTTAAGAAAAAAAAGAAAAACTACTATTTTTTCAGGGCAGCAATATGCACATATATAAAGCAGTAAACCATTTAACAAAAAAAGTGCTCACATTTTTAGCTAAGAGTGTCTGAGAAAAAAATAATACTTAACGTATATTGCTGATAGACACTCATCCACTGAACACAGACAGGCAAAACCAGTGCAGGAAATTATCAGCAGAGGAATAAATAAATATATATGAGAGTAAGTTGAAAACTGTAAAGGGAGACAGGAGATGAATCTTTGCGACCGATTAACAGAAAAGCCACATTAAGGTATATACAGAGGTAGAAACATGATAACCTTACTTCCCTCTAGCAAAAAAAACAGACTTCAATATACACTTAAACACCTATCATTGAAGCAAACCATACTTTAACCACCTCCAAAGGAGGCAAAGTTTAAACTGAGATATGAGTGAGGTGGGTGGTGTATTTATAGGCTTTGAGGTTTGAGAAACTTTGCCTCCTCCTGGTATATCCCATGTGTAACAAATCGTGGGCTCTCGCCACCTATATGAAAGAAAAATCCCCTTTAGAACTGTGATATCAAATGGGCCTGGACCCATTGCCATAACATGTCTAAAATTCCCTTTCAGAACTGAGATTCACAGCTACAATTAACAGCCTTCTAATTACCAAAACCAATAACAAGCCCATACATGTCTGCTATTTCTGAACAAAGGGACCCTAAAAAAGATTTTAAACTAATTTGAATTTTCATCGTACATGTTTTCTGTAAATAATATCAGCGAGAATCCCTACATTTGTGAAAAGAATCTTTTTCTCTAAATTATTGCACTTGGCATTTATCTGTCTGCCAGCTGTTCGTATTTTGGCCTAGATCAATACCTTGAGTTGTCTTTTCTTAAAATATATAGTTTATTTGGGAAGTTATGCAATATCCAAACCATTAACCCTTCGCCTGAACATATCTAAAAATACTCAGAGTTTTAATTCACAGCTTAGTGGCCTTTCAATTACCAAAACCAATAACAAACCAATACATGTCTCCTAATGTAGAGCTTATGGCTGCACAAATTAGGTATAAATAATTTCACTGAGAAACCCTAAGTTTAGGAAAAATTGAATGAGTTTTTGATATAACTGCATTTGGCACACATCTGACAGCAACTGGTCACATGAAATATGCCAAAATGGGTCTAGATCATTACACTGGGTTGTCTACTTTATAAATATAGTTTATGGGCCCTGCAACCTTTGCCATAATGTGTCTAAAAATCCTCTTTCAGAAGTGTGGTGCGCAGGTGCAATCAGTGGCCTTCTGATTACCAAAAGCAATGGTAAAACCATACATGTCTGCTAATTCTGAACACAGGTGGTCCTAGAGAAGCTTTTGTCTTATGATTGCACAAGTTATGTGTAAATAATTTCAGTGAAAAACCCAAAGATTGTAAAAAAGTTAATTTATTTTATATGTTCGCAATTCGTTCACATTTGACTGCAAACTAGTTGCATGAAATATGGCAAAATGGGCCTAGATTAATACCTTGGATTTTTTTTTATATGATAGTATTTTGCATACATTGGACTGCCTAATGGATTTATGAAATATGCCAAAATGATCTTAGATCGATACCTTGGGGAAAAACAGAGGCTTTATTTCTGTTTAAATACAGCAATAGTAAAAATGCTAAGAATTCGCTGGTACTTTGAAGAAGTGTTTCTCTAAAAAATTCCAGTAGTGAAGGGGTTAACATTTTTTTCCATTGAATTTCCTACATTTTTAACGCATATGTAATTTATATGTATAACTTTTTTGCCCTGGTAGCCTATAGTGATATATTCCCTATGTATAAACATATGTGTATACGAATATATATATATATATATATATATATATATATATATATATATATATAATTTTTTTCTTTTTTTTTTCTTAGGTAGGTAAAATGTTTTTAATTGCTCCCAACAATTTGCCGAGAAAACCCATTAACCAAAATGATGTACTTTATTCTAGACAATTCTCTATGGATATGATAGAAATACTTTTTTTCTGCGTTACAAAATCATATGGGATAAAATGAAATCAGAATCACCTGTTAATGGAGGGCTTTCGTATAACTGCAACGTTTAAACGCTGAATAGATCAATGTGCAGTGCAAAATGAGTTTGTGCTCTAATTACACCAATACTCTGAGCATACATTGTGGTATGAAGCACTACAGAGTAATTGTAGAGTTGTCGCATTTTGTGTTTGGCTGTTTATTCGCGCCTTATATAACAGGTCTTGGCGTTTGCAGGAGACCATTTCTTGTCTAGCAGGGAACACCTCACAGTGACAGCATTAGAATACCCAGATAACGGAAGCTACCTAACCGCTGTAACACTGAAGGCGATGCAGTCCCACACCCACCTGCAAAGCTGCATCATGCAATCACAGTCTCCGCCCATTCTCATTGTGTCTTTCAGTATCTGGCTGGGATTGGACAGCATGGCTGTCAGTCGTAGATGTAAATAATTTGGATTGGCCGCATTAATGGTGTGCTACCTCCTTCGGTCCCTGGGCCTGGCAGTGTGAGGTAGCTGCTGCAGAGTGCGCTGGGGATCAGGAGGAGCTGTGTCTGGGATCAGATTGCCATCCCCGGATCTCGCTCACACCCCACCAGCTCCTCATGGGCGCTGCACCCAGTTCATCTCACTGCTATTTAATGGAACGCAGCATCCTTCCTGTCACCTCATTGTGTCACGTATAACTTGCCGCTCAGGGCTGTGATTTACAGGATAGACGAGCATACAGCTCCGCTGTTGTCACGTAGAGCGTTTTTTTACAAGGACTGTCTCTTTAAGACCATAAACGGAAGACGCATTGCACTCGGGTTTAGCGCGGTCCCACCTCTCAGACAGTGCAAGAAGCACGCACCTTGCTGTATCTGTGTCATTCAGCGGCTGACCGATCCTTTCACTTGGTTATAACGCAACCTGACCTCGCCTGCACAGATTTACGCTCCCGCCCTGTTATATCGCAGTGTGCCAAGCCTCCATCATGGGCACTGTACTCTCGTTGTCCCCGACCCCCGGTAAGGCTGGACCCCTGGATGACAAGAAGGCAGATCCATCCGGAGTGGGCTATTCGGCCATCCCTAACAGCAAGAACGGAGGTAGCAAGGCAGAGAAGAGCCTGAAGAGACACTCAGTGCTGATCTCCGCCCTGACTTGGAAGCGACTGGTAGCAGCATCGGCGAAGAAGAAAAATGCTAAGAAGATCAACCCTAATCCGGGGCCCATTAATGGCCCTTTACTGCCCAACAACAATCCTGTTGAACAGCTGAACCACGAGAACCTGCGCAAGTCCCAAGCCAGCCCCGGGCGCAGAGAGCCGAAGCCCGTACCGGTTCCTACCGTGCCCCCCGGCTCTTCCGACGGCCAGAAGGTCCCACAACACCAGCTAGTGGCCGTGCAGAAGCAACCAAGTGGCCGCTCTCTATGCTCGCCACGACGGGTCATTGTCCAAGCCTCAACTGGAGAGCTGCTGAGATGTCTTGGTGAATTCGTCTGCCGCCGCTGCTACAGGTTGAAAGAACTCAGTCCTGGGGAACCCACTATGTGGTTCCGAAATGTTGATCGCTCATTGCTTCTTCAGGGTTGGCAGGACCAAGGATTTATCACCCCTGCTAACCTAGTGTTTGTATATCTGCTCTGCCGAGAGGCCATCTGTGACGATTTGGCCAGTGAGTTTGAGTTGCAAGCCTCCTTCCTCACCTGCCTCTACTTGGCTTACTCATACATGGGCAATGAGATCTCATATCCTCTGAAGCCTTTCCTGGTAGAGACCGATAAAGAAGTCTTCTGGCAACGATGTCTGAGCATCATTGACCGTATGAGTGCCAAAATGCTGCAGATCAACTCTGACCCCCACTTCTTCACCCAGGTCTTCCAAGATCTGAAGAATGAGGGGGAGACAAGGGAATCTAATGGCCATTGGACTATAAACCTGGACCGTTAGGGAGGAAGTATGGGCTTGGGAGGTAGGCAGGGATGGCAAAAGACAATATTAGGTATAACCAAGATATGTGCACGATCAACTTGAAGAACAGGGCAAGGAGGTCCAGTTCAGTAGGTTGCTGCCAGGACTATAGACATTTCAAAGCTGGGTTCACTGCTATGACGCACTAGTTAAGTGGTGTCTGACAACCAAACTCTGGAGTGATTTTACACCATCAATGGAAAACCTCCATTAGTGGAGGAACATGTTAATTTAATTTACTATGTTATAATGGAACTATACGTTGTAGGTCTGTTACATTTAATTTTAACTTATCAGGACCATACCTCAAGACAGTAGCCACAAGTCTTGTTTGAATAATTATATACATTACCTTTTATCTAGACACTGATGGAATCTAATTACACTCTGGCCAATCTAGTGGCAGTAAATGACACCAGATGGTAGAAATTTCCTTCTCACCCCCTTCCTAATGCAGGCTGTTTGTGTATTCCCTGCTATTGATATGGCATATTCAACTGCATTGGGGGGGGGGCTGCACTACACACTTCCTTTTCCTTTATACTCACCCCAAAGCAGAGGTTGTCACTTAGTTCTGGTGAACATTCCTAGACTATAATTTCCTGAGACCTTATAATATTAACACTATTCATACAAAGAATGATGTATAGCTATAAAAACACCAGGCGTAAATGATTCTCTGTGCTACTGTGAATCACAGTAAATGGAGAGCTTTCTGTATTTTTATAAACATGCATGTGATTGTAAGTTATTAGTGTTAAGTATAGATTTTGAAGGGAGAGATCAGGAACCTTTTCAAAACCATGTATATTTAGGAATCCGCTTCATTTTCTCAGCTGCAAGCTACACCTATGTTTTGTTTTCTTTCTTTGTCATTGGAGCTGAGACTTTCTAGCTGTCCATGGTCCTGGTCTTGGAAGACATTTCTGTTAACAAACACCTCATAGTATGTATGAATGTAACAAATAGAAATGGAACATACAATATGTTGCAATAGGATTGACAATGAAGCTGTTCAATGTGCCAACAGTGTTCAAATGTACAAAAAACGTATTGTTTTATATTGTATATTTAAAAGCAGAAGAAAAATATCATAAAATGACTCTAGTAGTCTTTTCTGGTACATTATTTTTTTACATACAAGTATGTAAGATGGTGCATATGGCCTAAGTAGGCTTCATCTTTATGGTACAGGTGTGTGTCTGTTGCACTAAATGGTTTACTTTTTAGCTTTCACTTAATTGCAGGAAAATTAAAAAGTAAAGTATGCAGGCTTGATCAACCACATTTTCAAACTAACAACTTAATTACAAAAGTGTACATTTTAAGTGATATTTCTAAAGTATCTCTACATATGGCGACATCCTACATGACAAAGCAATCTCTTCTCGACAATTAAAATAGCAAATAGAATTGGTATAAAGATGTGATTAATTTCTTAATAGGTTTCTGTGGTTTGCTATTTCCAATGTTGGGTAATATTGTGCTTGCTATAACTTTTTTTATTCTACATGTAGCTAATTTTTCACTGGTACCTAAAATGTTTACCTTTCATCTCAATATCCTGGATGACTTTTGTGTTCCCTATAAGTTTGTCAAATGCTGGGTTAATTTTTAAAGCTCATTAAGTCAGTTCAGTCTGAATAACCAATATGATTTTTTTTTTCTTCTGACCTTAATGCTAAAACTGCTGTGTTAACAGATTTAAAACTGTATAAGGTCCAGTGGAGTTGTTTTCTATTTTTAATATATAGCATCAAAAGTTAAGAGGTGTGTGTGTGTGTTCAGACCTATAATTCATGGACTTTCTAGAAAATGATGGTCATCTAGAAAAATACTTAGAACACTTAAAGGGACATTCCAGAGAAAAGTGGAACCCACATGGATGCATTTCAGTTTTGAATAGAAGCATTTTTGTAATATACATGTATTAGCAAAAATGCTTCTAATAAAAGCTATAGCTATAACTGCTTTACATGCACATGCAGAGAAAAACGTAAACACTAAAATAGTGATTTGCCAATACATTTATACTGCAAATATGTTTCTATCCAAAGATGTAATCTATGTGCATTTAAATTTTGACCATAATTTCCCTTTAAATACTGTATTTTGAATCCTGGAATATTAAAGGGACATTATAATGCTACAATATTCATTACATTATTTTATTGTAGCAGTAGTATCATATGCAAATGAAGAACAAATCTCACATAAACGGATAAAATCGTTAATGGGAGCCACAAAACATTGCATCTCCTTACAAATATATGGCTGGTGATCCAGTTAGCAGTTGCCTGCACATGTAGCCACCAGTCAATGGCAGTTTCCTGCCCATGAGCCTTAATGTATTGCAGAACAGAACAAGGCTTTAGCTGTGTATTTAACACAATTTTGGGGCAGTGACAGTAGTGCTAAAATAAATTGTTTTTAAAAAAAATAGCATTTTATTTTACTAGAAAGTCCCTTTTGTTTTTTCTTACAACTGATCCTCAGTACGGCAGCACTAGCTTCTGTGTTTAATCTACAGACTGCTATAGCAAAGAGTGGAATGTAATCGCTGTCCATGGTGCTGAATTTGCTTTATCAACAAATCTCATGTGTTTACATTGTGTGTGTGTATATATATATATATATATATATATATATATATATATATATATGAGAGAGAGTGCTTTTTCATTGTCTAATTAAAACTATTTTAAATGATTTTTATAGGCAAAATATAAAACAATGTTATTGCCTTTAACGTTACCATTTAAACAATTCATCAGTTGGAGCGTGTCTGTTTAGTAAATATTTACCACCACAAGTAGGTTCATGCTGATAACAAACTGCAAAATATGATTAACATCTAAAAACTTAATTAATTTTAAACCTTTTTTTCTACTGTTTATTACATACAGTTGATATGACAATGAAACAGAGTGTTAAAACCTAGTTTACTCCTTATAAATCAAGAAATGCAATAGTTGGTAAACGAGGCCCCTCAATTCTGTTAAAATAGGTTTTACTGGTATTTTTCATAAAAATAGCCTTTTTAAATTATGCTTAATAGATCCGTAATTTTTTGTAAGGATTTTTATTTTACAAACATGGTATAAAGAGAGAGAGAGAGAAAATAAAATTTCTTTAGAAAAGTTAAAGGGGCTAGCATTTAATAGATTTATATTAATTTAATTTTTGTTTTCTATTAGACTTTTGGCAATTCAATTAACCCCTGCTTTCTTGACCTATAAACTGGTGCAAAAAATGTGCAATTTACTTAACACAATTTTACCGTTATCCTTCCTTCCTTCCCTTTTTTTTTTTTTTTTTTTTTTTTTGCGTGTATGAAAATTTACATTGTCAATTCTTTGAGAATTACATGGGCCATTTTCAAAACCCATATACTCCCTAACTTAGGTAAACAGTTTTTTAATGTGATTGCACTTTTATTTATCTTTACATCATCTTGACATTGGGTAGAAGTACATATGTTTAATTTTATATCTTAATATGTAGCCATTTTTTATGAAATATGTGAGTAGAATGCTCATTTAATAAAATGCACTTTATTTATTACAAGTATCCACATATTGTTTGAAGCCAACCTGGCTGAGAAACTGAATCTATAATTCTCCCTTTTGGGCATGCTGGTTCTGGGTATAATTCACCCTTGAGTGACCTGGCCCCCTAACGTTGAATAAGTGACTCTACCAGCAAACTAGAAATAAGGGTTAATTTGTGGTTATGAAATGATGGCTGTAGTTAAACATAATCTGGATTCATAAGGAAGTCAATTTGCTTCCAAAATATGCTCAGCACCTGTTGAGAATCAACATATTAGTTACTCTGACAATGGATTTTTTTTTTTAGTTCCTTTGATTGAATAGTTAATTTTTATACAACATTCCCCAATTTTCATTGTATTTAAAGGGGCATGAAAGTTATAATAAACTTTCATGATTGAGATAGATCATGATTAAGAAAGGTAACATTTACTTTTATCATCAAATTTACTTTGTTCTCTTGATATCCTTTATTGCAGGAGCAGCAATGCACTGCTGGCATATAGCTAAAGACATCTGATGAGGTATATGTGTGTAGCCACCAATCACCAGTTTGCTCCCAGCAATGCTTTGCTACTCTTGAGCATACCTAGGTATGCTTTTCAACAGAAGCTACCAATAGAACCATGTACATTTGATAATAGAAGTACATTGAAAAGTCTCTTAAAATTGCATGCGCTGCATTTTGGGTGTTGAGAGTTGGCTGCTGATTTCATGATTTCAATTCATATAAAATCAGTAGAAACCCCTAGAGATCATCTATGGTGTAGTACAAAATATATCCAGTGTATGAAACTGATATGGTTGACACAAAAGTTCTTTGAAACAAGACAATAGAGTATACTGTAAAGGTCATAAGTTTCCATGGAAGGATTAGGCAATGTATTCTTAGCAGATGAGTTGTTTACTATTCAAACAATTGGAACTGGAAATATATATAAAAAAAAAATTCAAACATTGCTTTTTTTTTTTTTTTTAGACAGCTATTATATGAAGAAACTTAACCCCTTAATGACCACAGCACTTTTCCATTTTCTGTCCGTTTGGGACCAAGGCTATTTTTATATTTTTGCGGTGTTTGTGTTTAGCTGTAATTTTCCTCTTGCTCATTTAGTGTACCCACACATATTATATACCGTTTTTCTCGCCATTAAATGGACTTTCTAAAGATACCATTATTTTCATCATATCTTATAATTTACTATAAAAAAAATTATAAAATATGAGGAAAAATGGAAAAAAACACACTTTTTCTAACTTTGACCCCCAAAATCTGTTACATATCTACAACCACCAAAAAACACCCATGCTAAATAGTTTCTAAATTTTGTCCTGAGTTTAGAAATACCCAATGTTTACATGTTCTTTGCTTTTTTTGCAAGTTATAGGGCCATAAATACAAGTAGCACTTTGCTATTTCCAAACCATTTTTTTTTTTTAAAAAAAATTAGCGCTAGTTACATTAGAACACTAATATCTTTCAGGAATCCCTGAATATCCCTTGACATGTATATATATTTTTTTAGTAGACATCCCAAAGTATTGATCTAGGCCAATTTTGGAATATTTCATACCACCATTTCACCGCCAAATGCGATCAAATACAAAAAATCGTTCACTTTTTCACAAACTTTCGGTTTCTCACTGAAATTTACAAACAGCTTGTGCAATTATGGCATAAATGGTTGTAAATTCTTCTCTGGGATCCCCTTTGTTCAGAAATAGCAGACATATATGGCTTTGGCGTTGCTTTTTGGTAATTAGAAGGCCGCTAAATGCCACTGCGCACCACACGTGTATTATGCCCAGCAGTGCAGGGGTTAATTAGGTAGCTTTTATCGAGCTTGTATGGTTAATTTTAGCTTTAGTGTAGTAGACAACCCAAAGTATTGATCTAGGCCCATTTTGGTATATTTCATGCCACCATTTTACCGCCAAATGCGATCAAATAAAAAAAAAAAAGTTAAATTTTTCACAATTTTAAGTTTCTCACTGAAATCATTTACAAACAGCTTGTGCAATTATGGCACACATGGTTGTAAATGCTTCTCTAGGATCCCCTTTGTTCAGAAATAGCAGACATATATGACTTTGGCGTTGCTTTCTGGTAATTAGAAGGCCGCTAAATGCTGCTGCGCCTCACACGTGTATTATGGCTAGCAGTGAAGGGGTTAATTAGGGAGTTTGTAGGGAGCTTGCAGGGTTAATTTTAGCTTTAGTGTAGAGATCAGCCTCCCACCTGACACATCCCACCCCCTGATCCCTCCCAAACAGCTCCCTTTCCTCCCCACCCCACAATTGTCCCCGCCATCTTAAGTACTGGCAGAAAGTCTGCCAGTACTAAAATAAAAAGGGTTTTTAAAAATAATAATATTATAGGATCCCCCGCCAAAACCGCTCTCTAACCCTCCCCTCTGCCTTATTGGGGGCCATCTTGGGTACCCAGTTTGCAAAAAATGTTTTTTTTTTGTTTTTTTTTGCCCGGTTTTTCTGTAGTGTAGCTTCCCCCTCCCCACAGACCAACCCCCACCACCTAACTGATGTGTTTTTTTTTTTTTTTTATCTGATTTGTTTATTTTTTTTTACTATTTTTTTTTGTCATTTTCCTACACTTTTTTTTCTGTGTAGCGGTTCCCACCCCCTCCCTCCCCGTGCACGCCCACGATCCCGCCCCCCTCCACATCACGAGGGCCATTGATGGCCGCCTCCCGGTCCGGCTCACACCCACCAACGCAGTAAGCCACCGATCTCCGGTGCAGAGAGGGCCACAGAGTGGCTCTCTCTGCACCGGATGGCTTAAAAAGGTTATTGCAGGATGCCTCCATATCGAGGCATCACTGCAGTAACCGGAAAGCAGCTGGAAGTGAGCAGGATCGCTTCCAGCTGCTTTCCACACCGAGGACGTGCAGGGTACGTCCTCAGGCATTAACTGCCTTTTTTTTGAGGATGTACCCTGCACGTCCTCGGTCATTAAGGGGTTAAAGGGACACAGAACCCAAATTTTTTCTTTTGTGATTCAGATAGAGCATGACATTTTAAGCAACTTTCTAATTTACTCCTATTATCAAATTTCCTTCATTCTCTTGGTATCTTTATTTGAAAAGCAAGAATGTAAGTTTAGATGCCGGCCCATTTTTGGTGAACAACATGGGTTGTTCTTGCTGATTGGTGGATAAATTCATCCACCAATAAAAAAGTGCTGTTCAGAGTGAACTAATAAAAAAGCTTAGATGCCTTCTTTTTCAAATAAAGATAGCAAGAGAACAAAGAAATTGATAATTGGAGTAAATTAGAAAGTTGCTTAAAATTGCATAATCTATCTGAATCACAAAAGAAAAAAATTGGATTCAGTGTCCCTTTAATATGATTCTGTTTGTTAAATCATAGATTTTGAAAGTTCACATCTTTCTTTACATTTGACAATGGGGTTTTTTAAAAGTGTCTTATTAAAGGACCAGTTAATACAGTAGATTTGCATAATAACAAGACAAATCAATAGTACTTAGTCTGAACTCTGACTAGATTTTTCCGATACATTTTTAAATTATGTCTATTTCCACTCCCACTGCATCACGTGACAGCCATCAGTCAATCACAAATGCATTTACATATATTTTGTAAATTCTTGCACATGTTCAGGAGCTAGTGACTCAAAGTGTACAAATAAAGACTGCACATTTTGTTAATGGAAGTAAATAGGAAATTTGTTTAAAATTGCATGTTCTATCTGAATCATGAAAGTTTAATTTTGACTTGTGTCCCTTTAAAGTGAATGTCAACTTTCACGAATGAAAGCCCTGTTTTTAAAAATACTATTAAACAGGGGCACTTTTATTAATGAAAGTTTATGTTGAAGCCGTTCTTTTAAAATACTTACCTTTTATTCCTAGCAAGCATGGATCACCGGAGCAGCGATTTCTCCGCCCCCAAGACGTCTCTTCTTACTTCAGAAATTACGAATCCGGCTTCCTCCAATCACGGCATGGCCTCAGGCAATGTTTACTCTGGGGGGGGGGCAGCCGTTATTGGAGGAAGCCGGATGCGTCATTTCTGACGTAAGAAGAGACGACCTGGAGACGGGGGAATCGCTGCTCCGGTGTTTGACGCTTGCTAGGAATAAAAGTTAAGTATTTTAAAAGAACGGCTTCAATGCAAACTTTCATGAACGAAAGTGCCCTTGTTTTAAAAATGACATGAAACCTAGAAAATAATGTTATATAATTCTGCACATAGTGCAGAATTATATAACATTATATTAGTGCTAGCTTTATACAATCTAATATTGCCGCTGGAATTTTATAAAAAAAGTGTTTTTCAGACCCGCCCTCTATGTAGCTCGCTCTTGCTGTTCGACAGATCAGGAGCGAGCTACACAGTGTAATGGCGCGGTCGGCCCGGGCTGTGACTAGACAGCTGGCTAGATGCGCTCTGAGGGAAAACCAGACTCGTTCAGTAGAGCACAGAGGGCAGGTCTGAAAACCCCCTTTTTTTTTTTTTTTTTTTTTTTTTTTTTATATAAAATTCCAGCGGCAATATTAGGTTGTATAAAGCTAGCACTAATATGTTATATAATTCTGAATTCAGAATTATATAACATTATTTTCTAGGTTTACTGGCTCTTTAATAGTATTTTTAAAAACAGGGCTTTCATTTGTGAAAGTTGACATTCACTTTAAGTAATTTTATAACTAATCATAGTATATATCTACAAGCACGACATTGCAAAAGATCTGCATACAGAATCAATAATTTTATAAATATTTAAAATAATTTTGTTAGTTTTGTTTGACTCACCCCTTGAAAAGCCTATTTGTTTAGTCTCCTTTGCTGTAACCAATTAGAGACAGATGTAAATCACTCCCTCCACTGATCAAGTAGTCTCTGTGTAATAATAATGCATAGTCAGGATTCTGAATCCCGCAGGATCCACAAAAGCCTGTCTGGGGTCAGTGCCAAAAACACAATTTTCATAGGTAAATTACAGGAAAAGCAAGCAAAATACATAATTACAAAGCATTGCACAGGGAGTTAATTTTTGAGTTTCACTTCCCTTTAACAGCAAATTGTTACAATTATTAACTATTAAAATTAATAGTTGCAATCAGTCAGATGTTTCCACAGCTTCTACATTTGTGAACCATGTCTGGAGGTCATAGACATTGTCGGTGCTTGTATAATAAAGTTTTAGTAATGAAACTTAACTTTGCTTTTGAATAAAATCTGTTTTTCCTTTTTCAGTGAGGCATTAAATACAAAGTACATGTTATAAGCATAATATTGAGGATGTTCCCCGCCTTCCTCTAGTTATGGTTGGCACATTTTTTTTTTTAAAAATTTGCCTTTCACTACATTCCAGCCCATTTTTGGTTTAGCACCCTGGATAGCGATTGGTGACTAGATTTAGCCACTAATCGGCAAGCGCAACCCAGGTGCTGAACCAAAAATGGGCCGGCTCTTAAGCTTACATTCTTGCTTTTCAATTAAAGATAGCAAAAGAACGTAGAAAAATGAATAATTGGAGAAAATGTAAGAAAGTTGCTTAATAGTTTTAGTATCCCTTTAAACTCATTTGCTTAAAAGGACAGTAA
Organism: Bombina bombina; assembly: GCF_027579735.1. Classification (NCBI taxonomy): domain Eukaryota; kingdom Metazoa; phylum Chordata; class Amphibia; order Anura; family Bombinatoridae; genus Bombina; species Bombina bombina. Next base: position 344,332,279 of record NC_069499.1, read on the forward strand.
AGTCAAAGTATTTCATAATTTAGATGGAGCATGTAATGACAACTTTCTAGTTTACATCTTTTATCTAATCTGCATTGTTTTCTTGCTATCCTTTGTTGAAAAACATATCAAGTTAGGCTCTGGTTTAGCAATGCACTACTGGAAGCTAGCCCCTGATTGGTGGCTGCACATATATGCCTCTTTTCACTGGCTAATCAAGTGTGCTCAGCTAGATTCTAGTAGTGCATTGTTGCTGCTTCAGTGAAAAAACAAGTACTGTGGGCGCCTTAAAGGGCAGGTCAAAAAATATGAGTTGATTATGTCCTAATACATATGAAAAAAATATTTTAACAAATGATAGGTAAATGATCAAGAAAAAAACAGCCAATTGAAATGAATGTTAAAATATAATATAATTTAATTAGGCTTTACTTTATTAAAATAAATGCATAAAAACTTGTTTATATAAAATGAATAATTCTCTGTAAAAGACCAATCTGTGTAGAGAGAAGACCTCTAAAGACACTTCAAAATACTTAGCCTCTGCTGCAGACAGGGTTAAGGAAGCAAAAAAGCAGTACTAATGAGAGAAAACGAATCCTGGTTATTTAAGCAAAATAACAATGAGCTGCAACAATGATGCTCAATTCAATGTCAAAGTTTTAGGATTGGTGTAAAACGGCAATCCTGCGCAGGTTATAGCCGTGGAGAAACTGTACCTTAATTTGTTCAGGAGCTCCAAGTGTTTTTGTAATCCAGTGTAGCAGTTATACCGCCAGCATGAAACAGCTCTGGAAACCCTCTGTGTGTGATGGGAAGAAAGCTGCCGAGCTCCTCTCCCCTACACACTCTGGAATTCCACCCTCAGCTGTGTGATGTCCGTTTGTTGCTTCAGTGTTTCCTGGAGTACGGTGTCCTTAGTGAGCCACAATAGTGTGCAGAAAGTAGTTCCGGCAACGTTTCAGCTCTTAGCAGAGCCTTTGTCAAGCCTTCAGCAAAGGATACCAATCCACATTTGATAATAGAAATAGATTGGAAAGTTGTTTAAAATTGTATGTTCTATCTGAATCCAGAAAGAGAAATAAAAATTGAATTTCATGTCCCTTTTAAAGGGACAGTAAGCGATGTGAAAAATAGTTACATGATGGATAGCCTTTTCTTAGATTTCTTTTTTTTTCTAAATGCCTAATTTTTCTCTGAAAATGATACTTAAGGATCGATTTATCAAGCTGCTACGGACAGGGGCACACATACGTGCCCCAGTCCTCCGCAGCTCGCCTCTGGCGGGTTAAATTCTGCTGCCGGAATTCAGAATTGCACACCAACGCTATTTTGCGCTCATGTGCAATCCTGCCCGCGCACAGGCAATCACGCATTGGGCAGGAGCTGTCAATCTCCCCGGTCGGACGAGACCGGGGAGATTAAAATTTGCCAACTAAGAGGTGGCGAAAGGTTAGGAAAGCAGCGGTCTGATGTCTGCTGCTTGTTAAATACGGACTGCAGGTTCTCTTCTGAGAGTGAGAACCTGCAGTCGTAAGGGGGGAAGCCTGCCGAAGGCTTTCATAAATCAACCCCCTAATCTCTACTGTGAAGCCACCTTCTTCAGTGCAGCTGCTTTTTCAAACGTGTCACAGGCTGTCTAATCAAAACAATTCTAAAGCAGCCGACCGTTTTACCTAGTGTGGGAGCACGCTACATGTAATTCAGTGGCACAATCAGGCTTGCTGTGATTAGACAGTGAGCCCGTGACGCACTGTTTGAAAAAGTAGCTGCTCTGAAGATGACTTCACAGTAGAGGTAAATATCATTTTCAGAGAAAAATTAGGTATTTTAAAAAAATAAAATCTAAAAAAAGGCTATCCTCATGTTACATAATTCTGCACAGAATTTTCCCCATTGTTTACTGCCCCTGTATGTAAATATGTGCTTAAAAGCTAGCGTTGCAGCTCCCAAGAAGGTGGCCGGTCAGCCAATCAGGAGCAGCAGTCACGGCAATTGCCAGCAGTTTTACAAGGCTTGCAACTCCTAAGCAGGACTTATGTGTATGTTAAACCCCTTGCGAGAGTTAAACACAGTTATGCCAAGTCCGTCATTAAAAAATGACATTCTAATAAATTACAGCACAAAGTTTTGTATGCCTTAAAATAGCTCTTTATCATATTCTCAACTTTCTGAGATTTACTTCTGTAGACCCTCCATATCTATCTTGCAGTTTCTATGTGGTGGTTAAAGGACCAGTAAATACAGTAGATATGCATAATCAATAAATGCATGATAACAAGACAATGCAATAACCCTTAGGGGCCTATTTACTATGGTGCGAGCGGACATGATCAGATATAGCGTATCATGTCCACTGCACACCGAAAAATGCCGACAGCATATGCTGTCGGCATTTATCATTGCATCAGCAGTTCTTGTGAACTGCTGGTGCGATGCTGCCCCTGCAGATTTGTGGCCACTAGCAGGGGATGTCAGCCAACCCAGTCGTATTCAATCGGGTTGATTTTTGTCCGTGGCCTCGGAGCAGGTGGACAAGTTATGGAGCAGCTGTCTTTAGACCGCTGTTTCATAACTTCTGTTTCTGGCGAGCCTGAAGGAAACGAGGTGCATCAAGCTCTATACAGAGCTTGATAAATATGCCCCTTATTCTGAACTTCAAATGAGTAGTAGTTTGTTTTTTTTCCTGACAAATTTCAAAGTTATGTCTATTTCCACTCCCCCTGTATCATGTGACAGTCGTTAGCCAATTACAAATGCAGACACGTATAATCTGTGAATTCTTGCACATTCTCAGTATTAGCTGGTGACTCAAAAAGTGTAAATATAAAAGGACTGTGCTTGTTTAGTTAATGGAAATAAATTGGTAAGTTGTTTAAAATCATGAAAGTTTAATTTTGACTTGAGTGTCCCTTTAAGGCCATGCTTCTTGTTAATTGTTAGTAAAGCTTGTTAATTGCTACTAGTAGCAGTTTGCTGGTTGCCTGAAATTGAACCCCTTATCGGGGGGCACTGCCTCTGCTAAATGAGGGAGCTGTTGACTCAGAGCTATCACAGTTTTTTCCATCTTGCATAGTAAAACTTAAACCTTTTAGATTTGTGAACGTCATCACTCCTTTGTATAAAGTCAAGTGAATATTCATGGTTTAGTTCATTTTTAAACCATTTCTATATCTCTCATCATTTCTAGCTCTCTCAGGCAAGTGCAGTAACACTAGTTTGTCCAGGCATTCTGAATGGGGATTTTCTCTTAACAACATGGGGACAACTTGCAATGACAAAAAAAAAGATCCATACAGCAGGGGCGTATTATGGCCTAGGCCAACAAGGCCGATGCCTAGGGCAGCAGATTTAGGAGGGGCAGCACATCTGCCCTATCCTCTCTCTAAAAGCCTGCACACAATACAGTGAGCGATAACGTGCATGCTTTTACAGAGAAGACAAGGCACGTGCGCTGATTAAGGTCGCTCTTCACAGGCAGTGCTCCTTTAAACCGTTCTTTCATTTAAGAGCTGCTGGGATTTTTGCAGTGGAAGCGTTCTTGGTGAGAAACTTGCCCGGGGATATGCTTACAAGGTGAGGTTGTACCGATATGCTGCCTCCCCTTGTCAGCTGTGGTGGGTCTGCGAGCTCAGTGCTTATTGCAGGTCTTAGTAACTAACAGACTGGATGCGTCTGTGCAATGCTTAGATCAGCTTGTGATGTCTAATCCTAAACTCTAATAGCTAGCTTTCTCTGCATTCATGAACCTACGGAGTAAATAGTAAATGGACATTTAAACAGTTTTATTACTTGAATGATGGTAATTACTGTATGTTGTTGCATGTGAAGGGCAGTGATTGTTTTAAAGTGTATTCTTCTTTCCCTCCCTTCCTCTTCTCTCTCTTCTTTCCCTCCCTTCTTTCTCTCAGCTCCCTCCCTTGCTCCCTTGTTTCCCTCTCCCTTTTCTCCTCTCCCCACCTTTCTATTCTCTCCCTCTCTTCCTTATTTCATTTCCCGCCCTTTTCTCTCCTCCCCTTCTTTTCTCTCAGGGAGAAAACGGTATGAGATGCATGCAATTCAACCCACCTGTATGCAAGTGTTTCGCTTGCCCAATTTCATTTGAATTGTTATGAAAAAAAAACACATTTTACGCACTGACCCAAAATAATATTAAGGGGCAAAAAGGCCTAAAACATTTGGGGGGAGGGGCAGCAGAATTTTGAGTGCCTAGGGTAGCACAAAACCTAAATACGCCACTGCCAAACAGTATTTCTTTTTGAAATATAATTAATTTTTAGTATACTCTTAAGTATATCACAGGCACTATTGAATTTCCTTCATCTTTCCTTCATCTTTTTCAATACACCCCACGTTGTTCCCGTGTTGCTATTTTTGTTTAATCTCCGCTTTATTAAATCCCTTAAAGGGACATGAAAGTCAAATATAACTTTCATGATTCAGATAGAGCTTACATTAAAATAAAGTTTGTTTACTTCTATTAATTTTACTTCATTCATATGCCCAGGAGCATTCACTGTATGTTTAGCTTTGACTTTCAACTCTCTATAGTATTACTAGATGGTTTCTGTCATATAACCTCCCTTATCTGTTACACATGTTAACTACTAAAGGCCAGATTACGAGTGGAGTGCAAACGTTTGCATCCGAACGATAAGGTGTTTATTGGTGCGGTTTAAGCTCGTCAGGCTTACCGCTGGTATTACAAGTTGAAAGTAAACGCAATCGCTTAAACATAATTGCGGTTTACACTAGAATGATTACTGCAACTATTTTGTGAAACATAAAAGTTGCATAAAACACATAAAAAAATACATTACAAAGTACAGTTACACCCATCATAACGCCGTCTAATAAAAAATATTTTTTAAAAAAAATATTGCGCACAAAAGTTATAAAGGTTCAAAGATATGAGATCTCAGGTGTTGGGGAAAAAAGGCAGGCAAAAGGCTTTAACATAGAGATACATACATATACATCTTTAAAAATGTATGTATGTATATGTGTATGTATGTATATATATATATATATATATGTGTGTGTGTATTTACAGACATATATTCAAATGTAAACACATATGTACATATATATATATATATATATATATATATAAAGTGCATTGGAGCCCTTTGCAGATAAAAAGATGAAAACATGAAAAATCATATTTCTCCTACTTTGGTGTATCCGGTCCACGGCTTCATCCTTACTTGTGGGATACTCTCAATCCCTACAGGAAGTGGCAAAGAGAGCACACAGCAGAGCTGCCCACATAGCTCCCCTCAGGCTCCGCCCCCCCCCAGTCATTCTCTTTGCCGCTCTAACTAGTAGCATCTCCACGGGGGTGGTAAAGAGTATGTGGTGTTAGTTGTAGTTTTTTATTTCTTCTATCAAGAGTTTGTTATTTTAAAATAGTGCCGGCTTGTACTGTTTACTCTGAATCAGAAAGTGATGATGATTTCTGCTGAGAGGAATATGATTTTAGCACCAGTAACTAAAATCCATTGCTGTTCCCACGCAGGACTGTTGAATACCAGAGAACTTCAGTTGGGGGAACAGTTTTCAGGCTTAACTGCTTCAGGTATGATCAGTCATTTTTCTAACAAGACCAAGTAATGCTAGAAGACTGTCAGAAATCCCCTCTCTGACTCTGTATAAAATGATGGCTTATATTAAGGGCTCTATGCTGGTTGACACTATTGTGGGCTTAATCGATTGCTTTTTAGCATGTTTTCAGTATGAATAAGGTGTTTTTTGAGACTTTTGAAACACTTATGGGGTTTAATAATGCGCCTGGCACTTAATTGGACACCTAATCTAGTCTAAAAGGCCCCACCACTCTGGAATGAAGAGAGAGGAGGCCTCATTTTCGCGCCTCAATTGCGCAGTTGTTTTGACTAGACAGTTCATGCAGCTTCACGTGGGGAGTCCAGAGACATCAGAAAGGACTTCAGAGAGGCTTATTTCCTACTTAAATAATCCCTAAGGAAGGTAAAAGCCACAGTAGAGGCTGTGGCATTGTACTGTAGTGTTTTTTAACCGGTTAACTGCTGTTCTTAGCTCCGGTTTGGGCATTAAGGGGTTAATTGGTCTGAAATTTTGTGTGCAATCTTTTCAAAGCATTAAGACACTGTGGTGAAAATTTCATTAAAATCAGATGTTTATTTGATGTTTTTTTGATGTTTCAGTAATAAAGTGTGCACTTTTATTATTTAAAGACACAGTAACGTTTTTGTCAAAAGTAATTTTTATTGCATTGAAGTTCTGTCTAAGTCTGTCAAACATGTCTGACCCTTCAGATAGCCTATTTTCTGTATGTTTAAAGGCCAAGGTGGTTCCCCCATTAAATTTATGTGTGAAGTGTGCCAGAGCGTCCAAACAGCTTAAGGACCGTACAGTCACGCTTAAAGATGTAGCCCAAGATGATTCTTTAGCTGAAGGTAGTGAGGATAGCCCGCTATCCTCTCCTTCTGTGTCAACACCAGCTATGCCCGCGCAAGCGATGCCCAGTACATCTAATGCACCAATTGCTATTACTTTGCAACAGTTAGCAGCAGTAATGGATAATTCTCTCGCAGCATTTTTATCCAAACTGCCAGCTTTTCCAAGGAAGCGTGATTGCTCAGTTTTAAATACAGAAAATGAGCAAGCAGACGCAGAGGATAATTTATCTGTAGTGCCCTCACATAAATCTGACTTGGCGGTGAGGGAGGGCCTGTCTGAGGGAGAAATTTCTGACACAGGAAAAGTTTCTCAGCAGGCAGAGCCAGATACCATAGCATTTAAATTTAAGTTAGAACACCTCCGCGCCCTGCTTAAGGAGGTCCTAGCTACACTTGATGATTGTGACCCTTTGGTGGTCCCAGAAAAATTGTGTAAAATGGACAAATTCTTAGAGGTCCCAGTACACACTGATGCGTTTCCGATACCTAAGAGGGTGGCGGATATCGTGACTAGGGAGTGGGAGAAGCCAGGTGTACCTTTTGTTCCCCCTCCTATATTTAAGAAAATGTTCCCAATTGTTGACCCCAGAAGGGACGCGTGGCAGACGGTCCCTAAGATAGAGGGGGCAGTTTCAACACTAGCTAAGCGCACGACTATACCAATAGAAGACAGTTGCGCTTTCAAAGATCCTATGGATAAAAAAATTAGAAGGTTTACTTAAGAAAATTTTTGTTCAACAAGGTTTTCTTCTTCAACCAATTTCTTGCATTATTCCTGTAACCACTGCAGCGGCTTTTTGGTTTGAGGAACTAGAAAACTCGCTCCAGAAGAGACTTCTTATGATGAAGTCATGGACAGAATTCATGCCCTGAAGTTGGCTAATTCTTTCATTACAGATGCCGCTTTTCAGTTAGCTAAATTAGCGGCGAAAAATTCTGGTTTCGCAATCGTGGCGCGCAGAGAGCTTTGGCTAAAATCTTGGTCGGCGGATGTGTCGTCCAAAACAAAATTGCTTAATATTCCTTTCAAGGGTAAGACCCTATTCGGGCCAGAGTTGAAAGAAATTATTTCAGATATCACTGGGGGAAAGGGCCATGCCCTTCCACAGGATAGACCTTTCAAAGCTAAAAATAAGTCTAATTTTCGTTCCTTTCGCAATTTCAGGAACGGACCTGCTTCTACCTCTACAGCCACTAGGCAAGAGGGTAACTCATCCCAGCCCAAACCAGCATGGAAACCATTGCAAGGCTGGAACAAGGGTAAACAGGCCAAGAAGCCTGCTGCTGCTACCAAGACAGCATGAAGGGGTAGCCCCCGATCCGGGACCGGATCTAGTAGTGGGCAGACTTTCTCTCTTTGCTCAGGCTTGGGCAAGAGATGTTCCGGACCCCTGGGCACTAGAAATTGTCTCTCAGGGGTATCTTCTAGAATTCAAGGACTTCCCTCCAAAGGGAAGGTTCCACATGTCTCGCTTATCTTTAGACCAGATAAAGAGACAGGCATTCTTACGTTGCGTAGAAGACCTTCTAAAAATGGGAGTGATACACCCAGTTCCAACAGCAGAAGGACTGGGTTTTTACTCAAACCTGTTTGTAGTTCCCAAAAAGGAAGGAACTTTCAGGCCAATCCTGGATTTAAAAATCCTAAACAAATTCCTCAGAGTTCCATCATTCAAAATGGAAACCATTCAGACAATTTTACCAATGATCCAGGAGGGTCAATATATGACTACCGTGGACTTAAAGGATGCGTACCTGCATATTCCTATCCACAAAGATCACCATCAGTTCCTGAGGTTCGCCTTTCTGGACAAGCATTACCAGTTCATGGCTCTTCCCTTCGGATTGGCCACTGCTCCCAGAATTTTCACAAAGGTGCTATGGTCCCTTCTAGCGGTGCTAAGACCAAGGGGCATTGCAGTAGCACCTTACCTAGACGACATCATAATACAAGCGTCGTCCTTTCACAAAGCAAAGGCTCATACGGACATTGTTCTAGCCTTTCTAAGGTCTCACGGGTGGAAGGTGAACATAGAAAAGAGTTCTCTGTCCCAGTTCACAAGGGTTCCCTTCCTGGGAACAATAATAGACTCGGTAGAAATGAAGATCTTTCTGACGGAGGTCAGGAAGTTAAAACTATTGAACTCTTGTCGAGTTCTTCATGCCATTCCTCAACCCTCCGTAGCTCAGTGCATGGAGGTAATAGGAGTAATGGTTGCGGCAATGGACGTGGTTCCCTTTGCTCGAATTCATTTAAGACCACTGCAACTGTGCATGCTCAAACAGTGGAATGGGGATTATGCAGATTTGTCTCCCCAGATACAAATGGACCAGAAAACCAGAGACTCACTCCTCTGGTGGTTGTCTCAGGATCACCTGTCTCAGGGAATGAGTTTCCGCAGACCGGAGTGGATCATTGTCACGACCGACGCCAGCCTCTTAGGCTGGGGTGCGGGCTGGGAGTCCCTGAAAGCTCAGGGTCTATGGTCTTGGGAAGAATCTCTTCTCCCGATAAACATTTTGGAATTGAGAGCGATATTCAATGCGCTCCAGGCATGGCCTCAACTAGCGGAGGCCAAATTCATCAGATTTCAGTCGGATAACATGACGACTGTAGCGTACATCAATCATCAGGGAGGAACAAAGAGTTCCCTGGCGATGAGGGAGGTATCCAAGATCATCAAATGGGCAGAGGATCACTCCTGCCATCTATCAGCAATTCACATCCCAGGAGTTGACAACTGGGAAGCGGATTATCTGAGTCGTCAGACTTTCCATCCGGGGGAGTGGGAACTTCACCCGGAGGTTTTTGCCCAGTTAACTCAACTATGGGGCCTTCCAGATCTGGATCTGATGGCGTCACGTCAGAACTCCAAAGTTACACGTTACGGGTCCAGGTATCCCAAGGCGACGTTGGTAGATGCCTTAGTGGCGCCTTGGTCGTTCAATCTAGCTTATGTCTTTCCACCGTTTCCTCTTCTCCCCCGGCTAGTAGCCAGGTTCAAACAGGAGAAGGCTTCGGTAATTCTGATAGCTCCTGCGTGGCCACGCAGGACTTGGTATGCAGACCTGGTGAATATGTCATCGGTTCCACCATGGAAGCTACCTTTGAGGCAGGACCTTCTAATCCAAGGTCCATTCGAACATCCAAACCTAGTTTCTCTGCAACTGACTGCTTGGAGATTGAACGCTTGATTCTAGCTAAGCGTGGGTTTTCGGAATCCGTTATAGATACTCTGATCCAGGCTAGAAAGCCTGTCACCAGAAAAATTTACCATAAGATATGGCGGAAATATCTTTGCTGGTGCGAATCCAAGGGTTACTCATGGAGTAAGATTAGGATTCCAAGGTTACTATCTTTTCTCCAAGAAGGATTGGAGAAAGGTCTGTCAGCTAGTTCCTTAAAAGGACAGATATCTGCTCTGTCTGTTTTGTTACACAAGCGTCTGGCAGCCAGATGTTCAGGCGTTTGTACAGGCTTTAGTCAGAATCAAGCCTGTCTACAGACCTGTGGCTCCTCCATGGAGTCTAAATTTAGTTCTTTCAGTTCTTCAAGGGGTTCCGTTTGAACCTCTACATTCCATAGATATTAAGTTACTATCTTGGAAAGTTTTGTTTTTGGTAGCCATTTCTTCTGCTAGAAGAGTTTCTGAATTGTCTGCTTTGCAGTGTAATTCACCCTATCTGGTGTTTCATACAGATAAGGTCGTTTTACGTACCAAACCTGGTTTTCTTCCAAAAGTGGTTTCCAATAAGAATATTAACCAGGAAATAGTTGTTCCTTCTCTGTGTCCTAGTGCAGTTTCTAACAAGCAACGTCTGTTACACAATGATGTGGTTCGTGCTTTGAAGTTTTATCTAAAAGCAACTAAGGACTTCAGACAAACATCGTCCTTTTTGTCGTCTATTCTAGCAAGAGGAGAGGTCAAAAGGCGACTGCGACCTCTCTGTCTTTCTGGCTGAAAAGCATCATCCGGTTGGCTTATGAGACTGCTGGAAGGCAGCCTCCTGAACGAATTACAGCTCACTCTACTAGAGCTGTGGCTTCCACATGGGCTTTCAAGAATGAGGTTTCTGTTGAACAGATCTGTAAGGCAGCGACTTGGTCTTCACTGCATACATTTGCCAAATTTTACAAATTCGATACTTTTGCTTCTTCGGAGGCTATTTTTGGGAGAAAGGTTTTACAAGCAGTGGTGCCTTTCGTTTAGGTTACCTGACTTGTTCCCTCCCTTCATCCGTGTCCTAAAGCTTTGGTATTGGTTCCCACAAGTAAGGATGAAGCCGTGGACCGGATACACCAATGTAGGAGAAAACAGAATTTATGTTTACCTGATACATTTCTTTCTCCTACGGTGTATCCGGTCCACGGCCCACCCTGGCATTTGGTCAGGTTTAAATTTATTTTTGTAAACTACAGTCACCACTGCACCCTATGGTTCTCCTTTTTCTCCTAACCGTCGGTCGAATGACTGGGGGGGCGGAGCCTGAGGGGAGCTATGTGGGCAGCTCTGCTGTGTGCTCTCTTTGCCACTTCCTGTAGGGATTGAGAGTATCTCACAAGTAAGGATGAAGCCGTGGACCGGATACACCGTAGGAGAAAGAAATTTATCAGGTAAACATAAATTCTGTTTTTTGCAAAATTCACATTTAATAAAGGTTTTAACTATGTATTTGCTGTAAATATTTCACATTGCAATGTTCTGCACATAGCAGAATACATTCTAAGTATTTTTAAAAATATATTAGTGTGTGTGTGTGTATATGTGTGTGTATGTATATATATATATATATATATATATATATATATATATATATATATGCAAAAAAAGGAGAATTTCAGTCTCAAATCCAAAGACATATATGTATTTCACAGTAATATCCTTATTATGCAAATGACCCCTTATAGCGATCGCCCATAGACCTTCCTCTGAGGCAAGGATTATAATTGCAGTCCCAAATTAATACAGCTGGGTAATCTTAAAGTCTTTAAGGTATTTTAACACGGTATGGGTCTTATCATATTGTGCTGCACATTAGTGTGTAAATAGTACCGCTGTGCGGTTATGCCCACTTACCGCTTTCACTTCATATTACCCAGTGATATCCATGATTCCGCTATTGGTAGTTAGGTGCTGTATAGCCTCCTTCACTTAAGCAGTCGTGCCTTACCCGTTCAGTCTCCGATACTTCAGACGCTTGAATAGCGTAAGTACGTGTGTGGCGTACCACGTGATGCTGATCAACCAATCGAATTGGTGGAAATCCTTGAATGAGTGACAAGTATGCTGCAATCCTCCAATCGGAAGTCTAGCTGTCCACGCTTAGTAGGGGTATCATATGGAGCTAAAAACCGCTGAGCACCAATGCTGACCTGATATAATGTTACAATACTCCAAAAAGACAAATTTTCAGCAGGAATCCAACAGCGGTTTAAAACAAAAAGTTTTATTTGTGTAGTCACACAGTTTAAAACATGGGGGTACCATTCAAAAATAGAACATTAGAAACCATCTTATAAAGCATGAGAACAAAAAGCTGACATGTTTCGGCTAGAAGCCATAATCATGGCTACAGAGTATACCTGTTTTAGACTTTAAGTATCCTAATTTCGATTCTCATTGGTTAAAAACAATCATGCTCCGTTAATCTTAATACCCTATCACATCAGTGAATGCAATCTTGAACTGGGGAATATCTACGTCTTTAAGATGTTAATATCTATTATATAGGAATGTGTAAGACACTTAGCCAAACAGATATAACTTTACTGCTCTGTAGAGGAGACAGAAATATGATTAAACAATATGCTAATAAATATAAACACGTAGTAAGCATTAATTTATGTTATATTTAAACTTAGTCTTATGCATATTAATCATATTATAGGGAAATGTCTGGATGAACTTATAATATAATGAAATCATAGATATTTCAGTATTTGACAAGTTCTATTAGGTTGCATTAGGTTCAACTAAATACAAGTCCAGATTTTGAAAAAAATCCAAGTCCAGATCCAATCTTGGATCTAAACCTAAATTCAAATGTGAATATTAAACATAAATTTAAGTATGCTATAATCTTACAGTATAAATTTATTTTATTTCATTTCAAGTGGACTTTAGAATGTTTTATATGTCTGTCAAAATGCATAAATAATGGATACATTTATCATATAATTTATTCTCCCTCTCTCTTAAAGGGATGCAGATGAAGAAATGATTAATGAAATTAAAGAATAATGAGGAATAAGATTACTTCCAGTAATTTATTAAGTCATATTCCGAGTTCATACCTCTAGGAACTTTGGTACCTAGTTTGAAAATCCAAAACATTTCCCTCTTGCCCAGCAGTCTGTCTCTGTCACCTCCTCTTGATGGAGTATTCACCCTTTCTATTGCTTGCCAGCGGAAGGTAGACAGTGATTTATTATGTTTTTTGGCAAAGTGCTGGACAAGAGGGGTAGTTGCTGTGCCAGCCCTAATTGTGGACAGATGATTCCTGATTCTTGTATTAGCATCATTAGAGGTATGCCCTACATATTGAATTAGGCACTCAGTACATGTGATCACATATATAACATATGATGTAGTACAATTTAGACATGACTCAATTTGAAAGACTTCTCCTGTATTCGTAGACTTAAAATCATTTGAAAATGGGGCATATTCACAAGGTCTACATTTCCTTTTGCCGCATTTGAACATTCCCTTATGTTGCAACCATGCACTATTAGATTTAGTATTAGACTTGAATATACAGGAGGGAGACAGAATGTTTCCCAGAGTCTTACACTTTCTATAGGAACATTTTAGACCTTTTTCTACACTCTCTGTGAGGCTATCATCAGCAGCTAGTAATTTGAAGCGTTTTTTTAATGATTTTACAGATGTATTTGTACTGGGCACTATATTCTGTAACAAAATAAGATCCTTTTTCTTGAGAAGTGTGTATTCTATCTTGTTGTATTCTATTGCCCAATAGAGTCCTCCTATTCAATCTAGCTACTTGTTGTTGTGCTTTGTCCAAAACAGTGTCAGGATAACCTCTTTCTTTCAGTCTCTTCCTTAATTCCATGCTTTGCTTGATAAAAGCTCCATCCTCCGTGCAATTCCTCTTCAGTCTTACAAACTGTCCTTTTGCTACTTCAAATTACTAGCTGCTGATGATAGCCTCACAGAGAGTGTAGAAAAAGGTCTAAATTGTTCCTATAGAAAGTGTAAGATTCTGGGAAACATTCTGTCTCCCTCCTGTATATTCAAGTCTAATGCTAAATCTAATAGTGCATGGTTGCAACATAAGGGAATGTTCAAATGCGGCAAAAGGAAATGTAGACCTTGTGAATATGCCCTATTTTCAAATGATTTTAAGTCTACGATACAGGAGAAGTCTTTCAAATTGAGTCATGTCTAAATTGTACTACATCATATGTTATATATGTGATCACATGTACTGAGTGCCTAATTCAATATGCAGGGCTTACCTCTAATGATGCTAATACAAGAATCAGGAATCATCTGTCCACAATTAGTGCTGGTACAGCAACTACCCCTCTTGTCCAGCACTTTGCCAAAAAACATAATAAATCACTGTCTACCTTCCGCTGGCAAGCAATAGAAAGGGTGAATACTCCATCAAGAGGAGGTGACAGAGACAGACTGCTGGGCAAGAGGGAAATGTTTTGGATTTTCAAACTAGGTACCAGAGTTCCTAGAGGTATGAACTCGGAATATGACTTAATAAATTACTGGAAGTAATCTTATTCCTCATTATTCTTTCATTCATCATTTCTTGTATCTATATCTGCATCCCTTTAAGAGACAGCGAGAATAAATTATATGATAAATGTATCCATTATTTATGCATTTTGACAGACATATAAAACATTCTAAAGTCCACTAGAAATGAAATAAAATAAATTTATACTGTAAGATTATAGCATACTTAAATTTATGTTTAATATTCATATTTGAATTTAGGTTTAGATCCAAGATTGGATCTGGAATTGGATTTTTTCAAAATCTGGACTTGTATTTAGTCGAACCTAATGCAACCTAATAGAACTTGTCAAATACTGAAATAGCTATGATTTCATTATATTATAAGTTCATCCAGACATTTCCCTATAATATGATTAATATGCATAAGACTAAGTTTAAATATAACATAAATTAATGCTTGCTACGTGTTTATATTTATTAGCATATTGTTTAATCATATTTCTGTCTCCTCTACAGAGCACTAGATAAAGTTATATCTGTTTGGCTAAGTGTATTACACATTCCTATATAATAGATATTAACATCTTAAAGACTTCGATATTCCCCAGTTAAAGATTGCATTCACTGATGTGATAGGGTATTAAGATTAACGGAGCATGATTGTTTTTAACCAATGAGAATCGAAATTAGGGTACTTAAAGTCTAAAACAGGTGTACTCTGTAGCTATGATTACGGCTTATAGCCAAAACATGTCAGCTTTTTGTTCTCATGCTTTATAAGATGGTTTCTAATGTTCTATTTTTGAATGGTACCCCCATGTTTTAAACTGTGTGACTACACAAATAAAACTTTTTGTTTTAAACCGCTTTATGGACTCCTGCTGAAAATTTGTCTTTTTGGAGTATATATATATGTATGTATTGTACAAAAAAAAATTATATATATATAAAATTACAGGATCACCGATGTTAGCGCTCGCCTGTGAATCCGGAGCAAGGGTGGGGATACAGCACAATGGAGAGAGGGCGGGGACACCCCCCCTTTTTGCGGTAAGCGGATAGGCTGCTACTCTGGGCGGACCTGCTGAATACGCCCCAAACAGCAATGGCATAAAGATATACAAAGATGGATAGCGCTCTATCCACAGAAGTCACAGATAAACGTATGGGATGTTGTAGCGAACAAGAAGTAGAGCTCCAGGCAGGGCTTAAATGAAAAAAGTCAAATTTATTCTTTAAAAAGGACAAACGTCAACGAGTCATCCAAGCAAAGAGAGCCAGCAATGAATACGCATGTGCACAAAACGCGTCTGCATGGGGATCAGCTCAACTACCTGATTGCCGTATTCAAATAAATTTGACTTTTTTCATTTAAGCCCTGCCTGGAGCTCTACTTCTTGTTCGCTACAACATCCCATACATTTATCTGGGACTTCTGTGGATAGAGCGCTATCCATCTATATATATATATCGGGTTAGCACACATGAGAATATGCCATCAGATTTTTTCTCCGTTTGACTTCTCTGAGGGAATGCGCACATAATATTCTTAGTTCAACTTTTGCGCTTAAAATTGACGCTTGCGCAGGAGCGTTTATTAGTACTCCACTTTTAATCTGGCCCTAAATACATGCTAAACAGAATATATTCAACTCAAAGATTAGTCTAAGAATATGCAGGTGTACAGTATGTTTATAAAATTGTATTGTTTAAAAATAAGTGTCACGTTTTAGTGTCCAAAAAGCTCACAAGAACGCGCTGCCGTTGGTTCCAATGGGAGCCTCGTTCTGATGCCATCCTACCAGGCAAAGAACCAAAGCGCAGCGAAGGAGGTAAGTTGCGCAGCCATTGCAGCATTTATATTATATATATGTATATGCTTATATACATATATATTTGTGTTTATATGTGAATATACTTATATACAGTATATATATATATTTTTTTTTCTAATATCACTAGTCATTTGATCTTCCCTAATAGAAACTCAACTCTAATAAAAAATTCTTTAAAAAACATATTGCACAAAAAAGTTATATGGGCTCAAAGATATGAGGTCTCAGGTGCTAGACGGGGAAAAAAGGCAGCCAAAGGGCTTTAACATTGAGATATATACATATACAATATGGATATGTATGTGTATATATAAATATATGTATATGTGTGTGTGTACATATGTATTTATATGTGTATATATGTATTTACAACAGTCAGGAAAAGTTATAATGGCCAGCTCCAGCCACAGCAGTGCCTAGGTGCTAACGGTACAGTATCCTCAAATGAGATATGGGTAAAGAAGACAGTCCCGCAAGAACAGCAAATAGTGATTCAATGTCCCCAATAGCAGCCAAACAGGATAAACCAAGTTAACCAGGTTGGTTACTCACCGCCCTTTGTAGTTGGACATCTGTGCTGCAAAGTGGTAATCTTGCTTGTTCGTCCACATCAGGTAATCCTTATCCCCAGGGGAAACAATCAACCGCTAGCTCCCCGAGCCCCGTGCCGCTTCTTGGTACTCTATGACCCCATGGACACTCACCATGTGACGGGTTGCGCTCCAATCAGCAATGGCTGAACCACTTAGGAGCTGAAAGGTGCCTGGATGAAGGGAAAGTGGTAAACTGCAATCACAAGAAAGTGTAGTCGGCACCCTTTCGATTAAAACTTTGAATCTTTATAGAGGTCACATTAAAAACCAGGAAATCACGCCTTACATGTTTCGGCTACATTGCCTTATTCATAAGCGTGATCTTAGTTAAAACATTGCTAAAATTTATATTGTATACTCAAATCTCATTGGGTCTAAACAATCATGTGACTAATTGTATAATGAACTGGGTTAAAGGTGGACTTGTACTATTATAGCATAAAAAGATCAAAAACAGGACATTGGAAATTGGAATTTAGCCAAAATTTGGGAAGAATATTATATGTAAATGGGTCATACACTAAATAGCAGAGACCGGTTCTAGAATAGAACAATATACTCTGACAGATCCAATAGGCATATCAAATGCATGTACAGATTCCAAAATGAATATAAGTTGATGGATAAGTATGTTAGCACAAGCACATTAGAAGATGCAGACATAAATAAACAATATATGCAAAGCTATATTAATGACTTCCAAATTCTACATAACAATAAAGTATTCCTACTGTAGGACTGTACACTACTAAATGGAATGAACAGAGATAAAGATATTACTCCCAACAATTGATTGTCAAAAGATGAGTTAAAGCCAAAAAGAATACCAAGAGAACAAAGCAAAATTGGGGATAAAAGTAAATTGGAAAGTTGTTTAAAATTAAATGTCCTATTTGAAACATGAAAGTTTTTTTTGGACTTGACTGCTCCACACATAATCTGTCATCCAAAATTCCACACACTTATCTGTTTATGGGTCTAGCCCATGGTAATGCAGTTGATAAAATGGGGAAGATTTACCAAGCAGCGGATTCTGCAATCTACCCCCGAAGTTTCTGGCTTGCCAGTAACTTAACTTAAGAAGCAGTGGTCGTAAGACAGTTGCTCCTTTACTCGACAGCCACCTTTGAGGTGGCGGAGGATGATTGACATCCCTTGCTAACGGCCTATTGGCCATGAATGTGCAGGGGGCGGCATAGCACAAGCATTTCACCAGAAATGCTTGTGCAATGTTAAATATCGAAAGCGTATTCTGTCAGAATTTAGCGATGTCGGGCGGACATGATTTGCTACAGGTAATCATGTCCGCCCATCGCTTGATAATTCAACCCCAATGAGTCTGTTGTGTGGTTCAATGTCAAAAGCTTCACAATAGTGTAGAAGTGTACATCTACTATGCCCCTGTTTTTGTTTTTAAATAGTTATGTAGTCATTTAGCTTAGTCTGACATAATATTCTTGCAGAAAAATAAAATAAAAAGTATCTTCATTTCATAAGCATATAGCTAAAACGTTCTACTATACCTAGACAAGTTTAAAACTTGGACTAGTAATATAGTTTTCCAACATGTAATTATTTTTTTATTTTTTTTATTTTAATAGCTTTATTGAAAAAATCCAAAATTACAGCACGAGTCATAGAACAAACATGAAAGAAAGTGGGGACACGCAGGACCCCAAGTAAACCGCACATAGAGATAATGGGGCTGAATTATCAAGCTCCTTCAGGCTGGTAACCGCTGCTTCATAACTTGTCCGCTGCCTCTGAGGCTGCGGTCTGCAATTCGCCCGATCCTATATGATTGGGCTTATTGACACCCCCTGCTGGCAGCCAATTGGCTGCAAATCTGCAGGGGGCGGCATTGCACAACCAGTTCACAAGAACTGCTTGTTCTATAATAAATGCCGACAGTATGCTGTTGGGATTTATCGATGTGCGGTGGACATGATACACTACGTCGTATCATGCCCGTCCGCACATTAATAAATCAGCCCCAATGTATAGACACGCAGGTCCTGAATGAGTTTTGTTGTAATACAAAAGGTAATAAACGGATAATCAATCTCATAATAAATTACAGTGAAAAGGTGCAAAAAAAGACCTTTTAATGCAGATACATTTTATTCCAACCAGGTGATGGGGAGGGGCTAGGAAAAGGTAGGGAATGATGGAGGGGGGGGGCATGGGGGCGTATATGGGTATTTCTACCTATTTAAGTGAGTGAACGTCCAATTCGGTCAGATAGAAGGGTATAGGAGAGTGCCCTGTTTCTAATTGAACTTGTGAGTCGGGTCATTTGCTTTGACACTTGGAAGCCACAGGGTGTTATATTTGTCCTGCCAGTCAGCCCAGGTAAGTTTGAATAGGTCAGATTTGTTGAGTGAGTGGAATATGTTCTTTTCCATAGAGTATAGGTATGTCATGGTATTTAAGTTCTCGGGCTATTTCGGGGGGAGCTCTTTTTTCCAGGCTCTAGCGATACTGGTTTTAACTGCTGAAAAAAGCAATATGCAGAGAAGGCTATGATGTTTGGGTAATGTGTGTGTGTCTATATGCAAAAGGGCTAGGGCAGGTGTTTTCGGGGTATAAATCCTCATCTTGGACAAAGTGAGAAAGCACGTGTTCCAGATAGGTTTGACTTTATTGTGGAGTAAGTCTCCTGATAAACCGCAATTTCGCCAGCACAGGGAAGAGGAGCCCTGGTACTCTCTGGCTAACCTTGTGGGGACGTATTACCAGTCTCGTATATTGTTTTCCAATATGTAATTCTACATGCTTATATATAATGTATTTGTAAAGTGCCACAAAATTTTGTAGTGCTGATTTATGGGTAGATGATCAAAATGACTGATGAAATACAGATGCATAAAATAGGCTAACAAATAATCAAACGGATACTGAAAGAGATTGTGTGTGTGTGTTTGTATGCGCATTTGTGTGTGACAAACATTTCTGAATCTGTGCTACTGTCACCCACATACAGGTACACTACTTGATATGATTGCATCTTGCCTTGTGTAGAAATGGGAATTGTTTTCTTTCTTTGTGTATTACTTGCATTGACTGCATCTGTTGCCGTGAGACAGCTCACAAGGGACCCAGTAGGTAGTGAGTGAATCACTAGTTATACATCATTGAGCTGCAGGGGAAAGAAAATATTTCCCTTAAAGGAACATGCACAGGTAGACAAGCAAACATAAATGGCTAGTTATAAGAACTATATCTTTGTCAGATTAACTCTGGGATGTTTAAATCTTAAAGGACCAGTCAACACAGTAGATTTGCATAATCAACAAATGAAAGATAACAAGATAATGCAACAGAACTTAGTCTGAACTTCAAATGAGTGGTAGTTTTTTTTCTGACAATTTTAAAAGTTATGTCTTTTTCCACCACCCCCGTACCATGTGACAGCCATCAGCCAATCATAAATGCATACACGTACCATGTGACAGCCATCAGCCATTCACAAATGCATACACACTTATTCTTGCACATGCTCAGTAGGAGCCGGTGACACAAAAAGTTTAAATATAAAAAGACTGTGCACATTTAGTTAATGGAAGTAAATTGGAAAGTTGTTTAAAATGGAATCTGAATTATTAAATGGCTATCTGAATAATGAAACTTTAATTTTGATTGAGTGTCCCTTTAAATCATTGTTTTTCAACTCACTCTTTTGAGTTTCTTTTATATAAAAGAAAAGATGTATGTTTCATTACTTCCCTCTTGACCACACTAGTGTTTATGTTACTGAAGAATCCCTGCTGTTGTATCACATTACCACAAACGGAAAACTGCTTTGTAAAGTGATCCAAACCAAGCAAGCATGGGAGACAAATCAATGTATGCTTACTAATCAAGAAGTCAGTACAAGGAAGTGCTTAGAAACCAGAAAGAAACTCTTGATAACAAAGCTAGTAATCAATTATTTGAACCAATAGGCAACAATTCCATGCTTTCACCATACATATAGTTTTACTGCAAGTAAAAGAAAGCCATGCAGTAAGCAAAGAGTTAAAGGGATAGAAAGATCAAAAATGAAATGTGCATAGGTGCATTTCAACATGAAATAGAAGTATTTTTGCAATATACGTCCATTAGAAGTAAAAGTAAAAAAAAGTAGTAAAAGTTATTACACTTTTTCTGCAGCATACACACATATCCTGTGGGGGCCCGTGCACCAGTATTTAAATACCACAACTTCAGAGATTCAGCAGTAGCTTGTATGACACAAATGATGTCTTCAGAAGCAATACACACCACACCAGGTCTTTGAGCATGCATGGGGTAGATTTATTAACTGTCGGGCTGACATGATCCACTCTAGCATACGCTGTCAGCATTTAACATTGCACAAGCATTTCTGGTGAAATGCTTGTGCAATGCCGCCCCCTGCACATTCGCGGACAATCGGCCGCTAGCAGGGGGTGTCAATCACCCCGATCGTATCTGATCAGGATGATTGCAGTCTGCCACCTCAGAGGTGGCAGATGACTTAAGGAGGGACAGTCTAGTATAAATTAAACTTTCATTATTCAGATAGGACTTGTAATTTTAATCAACTTTCCAATTTACTTTTATCATCAAATTTGCTTTTTTCTCTTGCTATTCTTAGCTTAAACTAAACATAGGTAGGCTCATATGCTAATTTCTAAGCCTTTGAGGGCTGCCTCTTATCACATGCTTTTTAAATCTCTTTTCAACACAAAGAGACAGAAAGTACACGTGGGCTATATAGATAACACTGTGTTCAGGCACAGGGGGTTATTTAAGATCTAGCACAATACAATGCTAAATTTAAGACAATAATAAACAGTCACAGTCATGTGATCAGGGGGCTGGAAGAAGGTTCCTAGATACAAGGTAATAACAGAGGTAAAAAGTATATTAATATAACTGTGTTGGTTGTGCAAAACTGGGGAATGGGTAATAAAGGGATTATCTATCTTTTAAAACAATAACAATTCTATGGTAGACTGTCCCTTTAACTTTTGTTTCCAGGGAGCCTGAAGACTTGCACGAAAAAGACAACAGCATTTGCAGTTTAATAAATATACCCATAGTGTTTGAATGCTGGTGCACAGGCCTTCACAGGATATGTGCATATGCACCTGAAAAACAGTGACTTTTACTAGAAGCATTCTTGCTAATAGAAGTATATTGCAAAAATGCTTCTATTTCAAATTCTATTTCAAATGCACCTATGCACATTTCAAATTTGACCTTTCTAGTCAGAACTTTCTATAAACAAGAGCTGCCCATAATATGCCACAATGTGGCTCTCCATCCTTCCTTTACATTTTGTATTTGGCTATGAGAGATTAAAATGGCATTAAAAACACCTCTTGCTTTTGTGAAAAAAATTGTGCTTGCCCCAAAACACTTCATAGGAGGTCAAAAAGCAAATGATGCAGCCTGTAAATGCTGCAAATAAAGAGCTGGTTTAGGCAACAATCTGAAGCATGTTGGTAACCTAGGTTACAGATTTTTCTTGTTGACCCTCTTGGGAGTGTGAGCTGTTTTACACAAATGCAAAAGGTGTTTAATGTCCCTTTAAACAATTATATTCCTCCTCTAGCAGCAGGTGTGGGCTTGCAGTAAAAAAGAGAAACCTATGCAGGAGACAGAAAGCTGAGGCAAATTCTGGTTTTGTACAATAAAGCATACACATTCCTTGATGATTAGTTCTCACGATATTTCATATGATAATTTGCACTGTGGAAATGTACAACAACGTAGGATTAGGATAGACTATGAACTGGGTGATAAAAACAGAACAATTTACATTATGGTTTTATTAGCAAAACAAATGCCATGTGATTGCAGCACTACGTTGCACAGCACTGCATGTTGTCATTGATGGAAAATTAAAGGGGATAGTTTGTGCCTAAAATCCTACATGTCCAGATATAAAAGATCATTTATAAAAAACGCTCCTTATTGGCAGACCCTACACATGAAATAGAACGTACAGTTCTCTAACTGGCACACGTCACTGTGCAATGATTCATTGCAATCACAACACTGATGCCTGCGGATTGAGTTGTTTCATCTGGAACAAAGCTTTGTAAGGACTTATTGTAAATGTAGTACTTTTTCTGCAACAGTTGCTGAACATATGGTATATAAGAAGGAAGAAAAACATATAAACACCTTGGCAGCAAGAGATGGCTAGGGAACCAAATAAAAATTATAATATATATATATATCCTGGCACTCGCCAGCAGATTCACAGTAATGTTTAAAAGCAAAACTGGGAGAAGTTAGTTACATTTGGTGCCAAAGGATCAAGCCCAGGACCACAACAAGGTCTCCCCCTTCCTGGGACCCTAAACCAGCACCCACACAATGCATACTTCCAAACAAACCAACTGGGAACCTCCCAGGGTGACAGAGGCTTTTGTAACCTCCCCTATGTAAATACAAAACACAGGAATGGACCGCACTCACAGACTGGACTAGGTACACATCCTAAGCCACAGCAAACTCCACAGCCCTGAACACTGACAGACAGGTGCAAAGTTCCAAGCAACCCAGGCAGTTAACCCCAGAGCAGCCTGGGTGACAGGCGTGCAGGGAAGCATTATCTACACAACACACAGAAAACCTGGCACTCACCAGCAGATTCACAGTAATGTTTAAAAGCAAAACTCGAGTAAGTCAGTAACATTTGGCGCCAAATGATCAAGCCCAAGACCACGACAAGGTCTCCCCCTTCCTGGGACCCTAAACCAGCACCCACACAATGCATACTTCCAAACAAACCAACTGAGAACCTCCCAGGGTGACTCAGACTTTTGTAACCTCCCCTATGTAAATACAAAACACAGGAATGGACCGCACTCACAGACTGGACTGGGTACACATCCTAAGCCACAACAAACTCTACAGCCCTGAACACTGACAGACAGCTGCAAAGTTCCCAGCAACCCAGGCAGTTAACCCCAGAGCAGCCTGGGTGACAGGCTCACAGGGAAGCATTACAAACATTATCAACACAACACACAGAAAACCTGGCACTCACCAGCAGATTCACAGTAATGTTTAAAAACAAAACTGGGAGAAGTCAGTTACATTTGGCGCCAAAGGATCAAGCCCAGGACCACGACAAAGGTCTCCCCCTTCCTGGGACCATAAACCAGCACTCACACAATGCATACTTCCAAACAAACCATTTGGGAACCTCCCAGGGTGACACAGGCTTTTGTAACCTCACCTATGTAAATACAAAACACAGGAATGGACCGCACTCACAGACTGGACTGGGTACACATCCTAAGCCACAGCAAACTCCACAGCCCTGAACACTGACAGACAGCTGCAAAGTTCCCAGCAACCCAGGCAGTTAACCCCAGAGCAGCCTGGGTGACAGGCCCACAGGGACGCATTACAAACATTATCAACACAACACAAATGTAACTGACGTCCCCCAGTTTTGCTTTTAAACATTACTGTGAATCTGCTGGTGATTGCCAGGTTTTCTGTGTGTTGTGTTGATAATGTTTGTAATGCTTCCCTGCGCGCCTGTCACCCAGGTTGCTCTGGGGTTAACTGCCTGGGTTGCTGGGAACTTTGCAGCTGTCTGTCAGTGTTCAGGGCTGTGAAATTTGCTGTGGCTTAGGATGTGTACCCAGTCCAGTCTGTGAGTGCGGTCCATTCCTGTGTTTTGTATTTACATAGGGGTGGTTACAAAAGCTTTTGTCACCCTGGGGGGTTCCCAGTTGGTTTGTTTGGAAGTATGCATTGTGTGGGTGCTGGTTTAGGGTCCCAGAAAGGGGGAGACCTTGTCGTTGTCCTGGGCTTGATCCTTTGGCGCCCAATGTAACTGACTTCCCCCAGTTTTGCTTTTAAAAATTACTGTGAATCTGCTGGTGAGTGCCAGGTTTTCTGTGAGTTGTGTTGATAATGTTTGTAATGCTTCCCTGCGGGCCTGTCACCCAGGCTGCTCTGGGGTTAACTGCTTGGGTTCCTGGGAACTTTACAGCTGTCTGTCAGTGTTCAGGGCTGTGGAGTTTGCTGTGGCTTAGGATGGGTACCCAGTCCAGTCTGTGAGTGCGGTCCATTCCTGTGTTTTGTATTTACATAGGGGAGGTTACAAAAGCCTGTGTCACCCTTTCAGGCTTGCTGTATTGATTATCTGTTAAAGTAACATTGTCTGTTTAAGTATAATAGCTAACCAAGCTATTTTATAAATTATTTGCTTTGCAAGGGTTGCATTTTTAATTTTAAAAAAGGAAATAACTAAATAACTTTATTTCTAGCATTCCATTTTTTTTTTTTTTCTGTCTGTGTGGGTAATTAGGGGTGGGATTATTTTCACCTGTGTGGGCCTTGCAAGCCTATAAATTTAGCACATTTACTCTGTGAGCTTGCTCTTTCAGGCTTGCTGTATTGATTATCTGTTAAAGTAACATTGTCTGTTTAAGTATAATAGTTAGCTAACCAAGGTAGTTAGGCAAACAAGGTTTTGGGGTAACCAAGGGGAAATATATTTATTTAATACTTTTAAGTTAAACCTTTTATTAAGAATGTGTGAGAATCTCATTCAGTGTACAGCTTGCCACATGTTTGCATCACTGGAGCAGCCGCTTCTGGGATATGTTTGTGGCAAGTGCGAGCATATTGTCTCTTTAGAAACTCGTATTGGGGATCTGGAGGAACGAATTGCAACACTACATGAAATTCAGACACTTGAAAGGGAAATGGATAGGACTCAGCTGGTTGTTAATGGTTCCAGCAGTGGGAATGGGGAGGATTCAGATGAGGAGACTCCAGGATGTAGCTGGGTCACAGTAAGAGGGCGAAGTAAGCGGAAGAGACAGGCCAGTTCTGAGCTGGTACACCCCAATAGATTTGCAAGATTAAGTGAAGATGTTGGGGATATCAGTTCAGGGGTGGCAGTGTCAGAGAGGGCCGTGTTGCCTAGTATAGTGAACAGTCCTTTAGCTGTGGAAGAGGAGCATACTATGGTGGGCAGTCCTTCAGTCATGGAAGAGGGGCATACAAGTCAGGGCCAGAGGCAGATGTTGGTGGTAGGAGACTCTATTATAAGGAAGGTTGATAGGGTAATTTGTCATCCAGACCCTTTACATAGAACAGTTTGCTGTCTTCCAGGGGCTCGTGTTAGGCATATTGTGGAGCGTATTGATAGATTGTTAGAGGGATGTGGGTCTGATCCTGCAGTCATGGTGCTTATTGGTACTAATGAAGGAATCAGTGGGAGATGGAGAGTCCTAAAAAATGACTTCAGGGAGTTAGGTAGCAAGCTTAAAGCAAGGACCTCCAAAGTAATATTTTCTGAGATATTACCAGTGCCGTGTGTTAACTCAGTAAGGCAGAAGGAGCTAAGGTCTGTTAATTCATGGCTAAAAACATGGTGTAAAAATGAGGGGTTTGACTTTTTAGAACACTGGGCTGATTTTTCACTAGGGTACAATTTGTACAGTAAGGATGGATTGCACCTGAATGACATGGGTGCAGGTGTGTTGGGGGAAAGGATGGTAGCACGTTTAGAGAACCTTTTAAACTAGGCAAAGGGGGGGAGGGTCAATTGGAACAAAATAGAACAGAGAGATCAGTCTCTGAATATGTCACTCCCTTAATATCTCAAGGAAGGGATGACTTAAGAAATGTCACATTAGAAAGTATAGAGGAAAGTACACCAAGTAGCAGCAGAAAGCACATGAAAATTAAATGTATGACAACAAATGCAAGAAGCATGACAGGTAAAATGGGGGAGCTGACGCTCTTAGTTGCAGAAGAGGACTATGATGTTATCAGTATAACTGAAACTTGGTGGGATGATTCACATGACTGGGCAGTTAACTTAGAGGGGTATACATTATTTAGGAGGGACAGGAATAATAAAAGGGGTGGAGGAATTTGCATGTATATTAAACCTGACCTTAAACCTACAATAAGGGAAGATATTTATGATACAAGTGACAATGTAGAGACCCTGTGGGTTGAAATAAAGAGTGGGGGGAAAAATCCTAAAAAAATATTACTAGGAACATGCTACAAGCCTCCCAACATTAGTGACCCGGAGGAAACTCAACTACTTATCCAAATAGGTAAGGCTGCTAATAACAGTGCTGTAATTATGGGAGATTTTAACTACCCTGATATAAACTGGGCCAATGAAACTAGTAATTCAGCTAAGGGGGATAGATTTTTAAATGTTCTCAGGGATAACTTCTTGTCACAATTAATAGAGGAGCCAACTAGGAGTAAAGCTATATTGGATTTAGTGCTATCAAACAGTACAGATATAATATCAAACATAGAAGTTAAAGAACATTTGGGTAACAGTGATCATAACATGGTCACATTTGAAATCTCTTTTCATATGCAGTGTTTTAAAGGCTTAACTAAGACTTTTAATTTGAAGAAAGCAAAATTCAACGATTTAAGGAAATCATTAAATAATATAAATTGGGACAATGTATTTTCTAATAAAAATACAGAGGATAAATGGATAATATTTAAAAATTTGTTAAATAAATATACATATCAATACATACCATATGATTATAAAAATAAAAATAAAAAAACTAAGCCGTTATGGCTAAATCAAAATGTGTTAAGAGAAATTAGGAAAAAACGTAGGGCATTTAAATTATTAAAAGAAAATAGTACAGACTCAGCATACAATATTTATAAGGAATGTAACAAAGCATGCAAAAAAGCAATCAAATTAGCCAAAATTGAAAATGAAAAATTAATTGCCAAGGATTCTAAGTCTAACCCTAAAAGGTTCTTTAAGTACATAAATAGCAAAAAATCTAAGAAGGATAATATAGGTACATTAAAATGTGTGGAGGGTAGCATGATAAATAATGACAGGGAGAAGGCTGAGGTACTAAACCAGTTTTTTTCTTCAGTATACACAAGAGAGGAACCATTGAATGATACTTTGGAACAGTCCATACCACTAACTGGGTTTTGTTTAGAGGATATCAGGAAAAAACTAAAAAATATTAAGGTAAATAAAACTCCAGGCCCAGATGGAATACACCCAAGGGTGTTAAGTGAACTTAGCACTGTTATAGACAAACCTTTACTCTTAATTTTTCAAGACTCATTATCCTCAGGCATGGTACCCCAGGATTGGCGTAAAGCTGATGTGGTGCCACTCTTCAAAAAGGGAAGCAGGGATGATCCAGGAAGCTATAGACCAGTTAGTCTGACATCAATAGTGGGGAAGATATTTGAAGGGATTATAAGGGATTATATTGATGAGCATATTCGTGTAAACAAGATTATGAGTTCTAATCAGCATGGCTTTAGGAGAAATAGATCATGTCAAACTAATTTAATTAGATTCTACGAGGAAGTAAGTAAAAATATAGATAAAGGGGAATCAGTTGATGTGATATACTTAGATTTTGCAAAGGCATTTGATACAGTGCCACATGAGAGATTAATGCACAAAATTAAGGGACTGGGAATAGCTGAAAATGTTAGCTCATGGATAAATAACTGGATAAAAGATAGGGAGCAACGAGTAGTAGTAAATGGATCATACTCAGATTGGAGAAAGGTAATCAGTGGCGTCCCCCAGGGATCAGTACTGGGCCCTGTTCTTTTTAATATTTTTATAAATGACTTGGAGCAAGGATTAAATAGCAACATCTCTATTTTTGCAGATGATACTAAGTTAAGTAAGGTCATTAGGTCAGAGCAGGACGAACTCTCTTTACAAAGGGATTTGCTAAAATTAGAACTATGGGCAAGTGAATGGAAAATGAGATTTAATACGGAAAAATGTAAGGTTCTACATTTTGGAAGTAAAAATAAGCAGGCTACGTATTTTTTAAATGGGACAAGACTTAGCCAAACACAGGAGGAAAGGGATTTGGGAGTAGTAATAGATAACAAGCTAAAGATGAGTGCACAATGCAGGGCAGCGGCTTCAAAGGCTAATAAGATACTAGCATGTATTAAAAGAGGCATTGATTCAAGGGAGGAAAGCATAATTCTGTCATTATATAAAGCCCTGGTAAGACCTCACCTTGAGTTTGGAGTGCAGTTCTGGGGACCGATTGCTAAAAAAGATATTGCAGAACTAGAAAAAGTTCAGAGAAGGGCCACAAAGCTAATAAGGGGATTGGAGAAATTAACCTATGAGGAGAGGCTAGCCAAACTGGGTCTGTTCTCTTTAGAAAAAAGGCGCTTGAGAGGTGACATGATTACTTTATATAAATATATTCAAGGCCCATATACAGAGATGGCAGAAGCTCTTTTTATTCCAAGAAAATTGTTTCTGACAAGAGGTCATAATTTAAGGTTGGAGGAA